>NC_080415.1:27202500-27827500 GCF_030265065.1 Corythoichthys intestinalis
AAATAATAAATGCTACATTTTCACAAATTTACAAATACATTATTAATAAAGTCCTTCTTTATCTAAATTATATATTATTTATTTTTAAATTGCAATCATGACTTTAATCTCTTAATATTACCAGTGCTGTCACACAATTAAAAGATTTCAATCGCGATTAATCGCGTGCTGTCCATAGTTAACTTGCGATTAATCGTTTTTTTGTTTTTATTTTAAATGCAAAAATACTTAGATATTATGCAGCTACATATCATTATGAAGTTTTTCATTCTCGTAATAATACGTCAAGTCGTATTATGACTTTAATCTAGTAAAATTATGCCTTTTTTCCCATCATATCACGACTTTAATCTTGTCATATTTGTCACACCTGGGTATCCAAAACTCCGCTGCATGCTTTCTCACCCATACCTCCTATAGGAATCACATTAGAATAGAATAGAATAGAATAGAATAGAATAGAATAGAATAGAATAGAATAGAATAGAATCCCCGTCCTCCACAAACTGCACTGGATTCCAACTTCACACAGGATTCAGTTTAAAATCATCCTTCTCACATACAGAGCACTCAACTACGCTGTTGGTCAAAAGTACTGGCACCTCTGCAATTCTGTCAGATAATGCTCAATTTCTCCTAAAAACTGATTGCAATTACTAATGCTTTGGTCGTAATATCTTCATTTATTTTGATTGCAATGAAAAAACACATAAGAGATTGGAGAAAAAAAAACATTATCATTTGACAAAAATGGGCTGGACAAAACTATTGGCGCCCTTTGAAAAATCATGTGATGCTTCTCTAATTTGCATAATTAACAGCATCTCTTACTTACCTGTGGCACATAACAGGTGGTGGCAATAACCAAATCACACTTGCAGCCAGTTAAAATGGATTAAAGTTGATTCAACCTCTGTCCTGTGTCCTTGTGTGTACCAGATTCAGCATGGAGAAAAGAAAGAAGACCAAAGAACTGTCGGGCGACTTGAGAAGCAAAATTGTGGGGAAGCATGGGCAATGTCAAGGCTACAAGTCCATCTCCAAAGACCTGAATGTTCCTGTGTCTGCTGTGCGCAGTGTCATCAATAAGTGTAAAGCCAATGTCACTGTGGCTAACCTCCCTAGATGTGGCCGGAAAAGAAAAATTGACGAGAGATACCAACGAAAGATTGTGCGGATGGTGGCTAAAGAACCTCGACTAACATCCAAACAAGTTCAAGCTGTCCTGCAGTCCAAGAGTACAACAGCAACAACCTGTACTATCCGTTGGAGTCTGAATGAAAAGGGATTCTACGGTAGGATTAGACCTGAATCGAATAGTCGAGCAACTCGAGTTAAAAAACTGATCCGAGTAATTTTATTCACCTCGAGGAATCGTTTAATTTTGCCAGCTCTAAGCATTACGTTTTGTCCGGACTACTTTTAATGCGGGACAACGCGCTGACGTCACGTGCGTAGAGGAAGAAGCAATTAAAAAAAAAAAACTTACTGCAGCCGACAGCCGCTACAAAGTACGCCGACGTTGCTAAAAACTACACCCGCATGATGCTAGTGTTGTGGCAGGTAGTGTCCGATGCGCCTCATAGATATTGCATGCATTTAGGACTAGATGCGAAATGACAGACTCGGCCGCGTCAGGGCAGCGTTAGTAAACAGCCGCCATCTTTAAGCAGTAGACTTCTCAGCGCTAATAAATCTCACGTTACTGTCACTCGCTCACGTAACGTTAGCCCTTCGGAGGGCTAGGTTTCTATTGATTATGATCACTGTCAATGCGTGGCTAACGTGTCTTACATACAGGCTTTATTTAATCTGTAAAAACACAGCGCTGTGGAGTGATGAGGGTGTATAATTAAAACATAATAAAGCTAACTGTCAGTTTTAGCTCAGCAGTCATTGCTGAATAAAACACCAAGTAGCACTGGTCCCTAATGTGCTCCAATACAGAAGGTATCATACATTTATTCTGAACACTGCAAAAACTCAAAATCCTAACAGCACTTACAGTTTAGCCGAACTTAAAACTTAACTAGAACTTAAAAATAGCTTGACACAAATGGAAATTCAATCGAAACACGTGGGAAAAACACGTACAGTAGCTTTCAAGTGATGTGTGTTATCAAGCGTAATTACATTTTTAAGTAAGGAATATGTTGTTGTTGTTTTTTTATAAGATCTAGAAGTTTTTGGAGTGAAAGCAGTGATTTTTTTCCCCTAGTCACATCTGAGATGCAATTATTGGCTGTTTTCAACAATGTACATCGAAAAGACATTGACTGACAGAAAATGGTTCAATATTGGATTAAATTTCTTTTTTCTCATGTATATTTATAATTGCCCTTTACCTTAAAAAAATGTTTTATCCGATTACTCGATTAATCGATAGAATTTTCAGTCGATTACTCGGTTACTAAAATATTCGATAGCTGCAGCCCTATGTAGGACACCCAGAAAGACCCCACTTCTGACCCAGAGACATAAAAAAGCCAGGTTGGAGTTTGCCAAAACAAAAAGCCAAAAATATTTTTGAAGAATGTTCTCTGGTCAGATGAGCCAAAAGTAGAGCTTTTTGGGAAAAAGCATCAGCATAGAGTTTACAGGGAAAAAATTCGAGGCCTCTAAAGAAAACAACTCTGTCCCCACAGTTAGGGTTGTTCCGATCATATTTTTTTGCTCCCGATCCGATCCCGATCGTTTTAGTTTGAGTATCTGCCGATCCCGATATTTCCCCATCCGATTGCTTTTTTTTTGCTCCCGATTCAATTCCAATCATGCTCGATAATTTTTCCCGATCATATACATTTTGGCAATGCATTAAGAAAAAAAGAATAAAACTCGAACAAATATATACATTCAACATACAGTACATAAGTACTGTATTTGTTTATTATGACAATAAATCCTCAAGATGGCATTTACATTATTAACATTCTTTCTGTGAGAGGGATCCACGGATAGAAAGACTTGTAATTCTTAAAGGATAAATGTGACTTTGTATGTTGTGACTAAATATTGCCATATAGTGTATTTGTTGAGCTTTCAGTAAATGATACTGCAGCCATTTAACTTCTGCCCAAATGCATGATGGGAAGTGCAACCATGACTGTGCGTAGGGGCACCAATTGATATATCTTCTCTGCGTTGGGAAAGAACATAGGGTGATAAAAAAATGATCAACTACTCTCTTTCTTCTCCACATTGCCTCCCACGTTATTTTTAATTGCTGAGAGAGGTATTGTCAGGCTTTAGCTACATAAAAATTGGCTCCAAAGGCTGTCAAAATTCTCTCTACTCATTATATGCTGCCTTTTAGCGCTATCTATAGGTAAAACAGCGTCATTATAGATTGAACGCGACAATGCGTGGGTGGGTCGTGCAGCCCATGCGTTAATTATTTAACGTGATTAAGTTAAAAAAAATAATTACTGCCGTTAATGCAATAAATTTGATAGCCCTACTTTAAGCCAAAACTACTCTCAATGAGTGTAAGACATTGTCTGTAACGTTAAATACAATTAGAAAAAACGATTTACAGTAAATAATATATATATATTTAAAAAAGGCATGGCCGATATTTTTTTTGCCGATTCCGATACTTTGAAAATGACGTGATCGGACCCAATCCATCGGCATCCCGATCCATCGGGACATCTTTACCCACAGTCAAATATGGCGGAGGTTCCCTGATGTTATGGGGTTGCTTTGCTGCCTCTGGCACTGGACTGCTTGACCGTGTGCATGGCATTATGAAGTCTGAAGACTACCAACACATTTTGCAGCATAATGTAGGGCTCGGTGTGAGAAAGCTGGGTCTCCCTCAGATGTCATGGGTCTTCCAGCAGGACAATTACCCAAAACAGACTTCAAAATGCAATAGAAAATAGTTTGAGAGAAAGCACTGGAGACTTCTAAAGTGACCAGCAATGAGTCAAGACCTGAATCCCATAGAACACCTGTGAAGAGATCTGAAAATGGCAGTTTGGAGAAGGCACCCTTCAAATTTTAGGGACCTGGAGCAGTTGGCCAAACAAGAATGGTCTAAAATTCCAGCAGAGCATTGTAAGAAACTCATTGATGGATATCGGAAGCGGTTGTTCGCAGTTGTTTCGTAAGTTTGTGATACCAAGTATTAGGCTGAGGGTGCCAATAGTTTTGTCCAGCCCGTTTTCGGAGTTTTGTGTAAAGTTTTTTTTTTTCCCCATTTTCTTTCGTGTTTTTTCATTGCAAGCAAACTAAATGAAGATATTACTGCCAAAGCATTTGTAATTGCAATCATTTTCTGGGAGAAATTGAGCATTATCTGACAGATTTGCAGCGAGCGGTGCCAATTCTTTTGGCCAGCAGTGTATAGTAATCATAGAGTATGCGTTGTGGTAGTTAGAAAAAGAAGAATTTCATGTCCATTATAGTCAAAAATCCATTGAATTAAATGTGAATACAAACACCAAGGGGTCAAAAAAAGATTTATATTATTTATGACTCATGTGGTACAATGATTGCTTGCAATCAAGGTGACCTTGTTCAATCCTACCTGGAACGAATTGAGAAACAGCGTGAAGAAAACTTTAAAGTATCGCAGAGCCCCAGTGGTTTGTTCGTCTGTTAAGAAGATGAATATGACCTCGTGAGTGCCAAACAAGGGAATCAGCGTCAGCGTTGCCTTGGCAAGCCTAATGGAACCGAGCGAACAATTCAGAACAGTCGCATGAGGTTTATTTTCGTATCTTCAAATCAAATCAATGGGCGGTGACATACCGCCGTTTGTAATCAGAGTAGTCGCTTTGGTTGTTCGCCCGAAGTTTGGAGAGAATCACTTTCAGAATCTTGACGAAAATCAGAAAGTTGACCTGGTGCCCAAAAAAAAATCGCTTTAACTTCATTTCCGTGAGACGAGAGAACAATCATGGATATCGATTGTCGTACTTACGAGCGAAGCGAAAAGAATCGGAGAACGGATGATCCACCAGTAGTTCATGTTTTCGTTGACAGCCCAACATCTGGGATGAAAAGACACACCCGCACTTCAAATGGATTGGACGTCTATTGCCGTCAATGCAGGGAATTATTTAAAAGTGTTATTGGGTTTAATAGAATAATAATAATTCCAAAAACAAAGGTGTCAAACTGGCAGTTCAGGGGCCAAATCTGGATCCTCTGCATCATATTTTGTGGCCTATAAAAGTAAATCAGGGCATTAACTTTCTTTTTTTTTTTTGCTTAAAATATAATTCATGTGAAATTTATGTTGTCCAAAAACTGGAGAATATTTACTTTCTTTCTTTTCTTTTATGAAACAATTAATAATAAGAATAATAAAGAAAGAAAATAATTCCAGTTTTTTCCTGTTTATTTTCAGAAAAAAAAAATCCCCCTTATAAATACAAGCAAAGATAACATTTAATTTTCCCTATTATTCTAACAAAAAGTTTAAAATAAATTAAAAAAAAAAAAAAAAAAAGATTATATACTACTGTAATTTTCGCACTATAAGGCGCACCTGACTATAAGCCGCCACCCACCAAATATGACATGAAAACGGCATTTGTTCATAGATAAGCCGCACTGGACTATCAGCCACAGCTGTCCTCACTGTATTGTGGGATATTTACACCAAAAGATATTAACAGGTCACACTTTAGTTGACAGCGGCATCATACGACTGTCATAAGTCCAAATGAAACCCCATGAAGCTTTAAACCAATTTGCTGCAAAGCTTTATTGCTTCAAGAAGCTTCATTTGGCCATCACTGCTCCCATGGGGGAGATAGTCAACCTATTCTGCCACCTGCTGTCAACACTGTTGTTGTCTAACATGCCTCCTAGCATGCATTGCAGCACTA
This sequence comes from Corythoichthys intestinalis, assembly GCF_030265065.1. Taxonomy (NCBI): domain Eukaryota; kingdom Metazoa; phylum Chordata; class Actinopteri; order Syngnathiformes; family Syngnathidae; genus Corythoichthys; species Corythoichthys intestinalis. The sequence goes on from NC_080415.1 coordinate 27,208,341, forward strand.
CAAATGTAAATAACAATCAAAATTCATGTTCTGTCCTAATAATTTATTCAGTTACTGTTTCAGTTGTTTCATTAATTGCTAGTTATGGTATTTGGTAACACTTTATTTGACAGCGGCTCCATAAGACTGCTATTAGACAATCATAACTATGACACAACACTGTCAGGAGCGCTGCCGTGCCAAGCCACTTCTGGCTGCATTTTTGACACATGAAAAATAGCTAATACCATACTATGGTATGACGGAAAATTTTAGTTTTCATACCTCCAGTTAAACCGGTAACCGTCACATGCCAACTCTCTCCCCATAAAAAGTTTCTCCTCGGATCTACACAATTTAGGTAGGTCACCCCTTTTGACTTTAAAACGCCAAATTTTGCCGAAAGGTGAGAGATTTTCATGCCTGATTTGGATATTTTTACTTATTTTTGACCTTAAAAAAATTAAAGTGGTATATAACTGCCACCATTGTCACCTTTTCTGTTGAAGAGGAATAACTTTAGTAAGGGGGAAGTGTAACAAATTTAATAGAATTAAGATTTGTTATTGATGAAAAAATTAAAAGTGTTCGTTGGCTGTCACTGAATAGCATTTGCGATCGCTACACAAAACTAACAATATAAATTACCCCCAAGAACGGTCAGAGACGTAAGACAACCAGAGGATATAATATATAAGAAAGACAGGGCATATGGGGGTAAAGGATAGCTAGTTGAAACAGGAGAACGTCATTGTCAGTGGCGTAAGGAAAAAGGTGTTGATCAGCTCGATTCTTTTTCAGCCCTCGGCACTCAAGCCATCTCTTTAACTGAACATTTGTATGTTCTTCCACATCTTTACCATTTAATTTGGCACCAGGGACATCATTTTCGGACAGAATTGGTAGGTTTAGCTCTGTAGACATCTCCTTCGTACACTATTTCAATTCATTTACTATTGGGAACAAACGGCAGCGTGTCCCCCTTTAGCAACTGTTGCTAACGTCATGAATATTAATGAGCAGAAGTGACGTATAGCGTGTGGTAAGCCATTGAACGGACAACTGAGTCAAGGGTGGTTTGCTGAGCGCATATGCACATCGACATGACTAGTCAGACTCAGATAAACTGCAGCCGGGGGGAGCTCCGTAGAACAAATAAATAATAAATATCGCTAGAAACGGATTACGCAACACAAGCCCTTTATTATGCTTGTTGTTAACATTTGCGTATGTAAATCTGACGTTGGTAGATTGTTTTCTTCTTGGAGATGAGATGTGTGTATCAGGGCCGTGCAGTTACCGATGGAGGGGCAGGTGCTCATAGAACAAAAAGGACACATGAACAAAAATTTAATACACCTTACAACAACATAATTCCAGTTTAACTAGCTTTACAGTCTAATTGGGAGGGGGGAACAGTGAATAGAAATCAACACTGTCATCAACACTTTCTCGCTGTGTCTATTTTTTCTTCCTTCAACCTCTATATCAAAACTTGGTTACTCAACTTGTTCATCTGAAAACAAACCAAATTAGATGTTCACTGAGCCACCATTAGCAGTTTTTTCAATTATGAGTATAATTACAAGTATTATTTCACTATTAGAGAACTTAAAGATACCTTTCTAGATAACGTTCTGAGGAGAACGGACAAATATGGTTGCCTATTGACAGTAGAGACACATGGGTCGAAATAGCCTTGGGGCGGCGGGGTAATTCATTAGTAAAGTAGAAAACTATATAAGAGAAAATTACATTATTTAAAAAAAATCCCCAGAATAAATCTGGTGTAAGAATTTTCACTACAGTATTTGCTCGAATACGGTTTAATAGGGTAACACCGTTTGTTTTCAACCACCAGATGTCCTGAGACTCCTCACCATACACCCAGGTCACAGAGGAACAGCGTGGGGGGGTTATGCACCAGCTTAGCGGCACACAGACGGCTTTTATTTATTTAAAGGTGTTTTCGGTGTTCAAGTAAAGTACTCGATGGCGTGCCTGCACAGTCGGCCAGCACACACATACACAAAAAAAAAAAAAAAAAGCCGAATCAAAAGGGGCACTTTGGGCATGTCGGGGCAAAGGGGCAGGTGCTCAAGCACCCTCCGACACCCCCCCCCCGCACGTGCCTGGTGTGTATGGTTTTTTTGTTTTTAACATGGGGTTTTGACAGTTGCTGTCATATTTCTCTGTTCCGGCCCCGAATCTTTTACTGGATCGGTATTCCAGCCCACTTTAACCCCTGCCCAGACAGAAATAAATTTGACTTCCCTGAAATGGATGACTCACTCATTGTTTTCTTTCAGTATCTTCATCACTACCCAAGGAATCACAAAGAAAAGAGGGGTTCCTAAAACAACGAAACACAGAATGAGTTGACTAATAGATGAACATTATGTAGATGAAATGTGCAAAAATATTAATTATAAAATGTGTCATTAAATAACTTATTATGCAAGTATTGTTTGAATATTTATTGACATAGGCCTATTTCAGTATTATGCATTCGAATAATAAGAGGAGGGAAGATAGGTCAGATAAGGGCGCGATAGGATAATGCCAGTAATGCAAGGCGGTGAATGCGGTATGAGGACAAATCACCTGTGAGTATATTAAGAAGTCGATATCCCACTTTTTGCTATCTGATTGCTTATCCTGGAGCCAACGGTTTTATTGATCCAAATGTGCTTGGCTGCGCCTAGCCATGTGTGAGTCTGATCTGGTGTGTTAGTCATTCTGACGGAGATGTAACAAGGATCCAAATCCATATTTCGTCCGTTCAAACAGAAAGGTTAAATAAAAAAGTGTTCGAAAGGTGAAATTGAAATATATCGCAGAAATGGCTGCAGACAAAAAAAAAAATGAGTGTGACTAAAAAACAAACAGAAAAGGCATTAGTCCCAACGTAATTCTAGATTTGTCAGAAAGGTTTGATGATCAGTTCAAAGCGTTCAAAAGGTGACAATGAAAAATATCACAGAAATGGCTGGCGACAAAAAAATTGAGTGTGACTAAGGTGACTAAGGCCATGTCTACACATAGCAGGGTATATGGCGAAAAGAATAACTTTTTCTACAGTTTGGCCAACCATCCATACGCACACGCACATTTAAACGAGGGTTCTTAAAAACATTGTCTAAAGTGAAGATGTGCGAATTATGCGTTTGTGGCGCCATCATGTGGACACTGATAACCGAATAATTAACTGTGGAAACGTCACTCACTGCAACAAAATGTGTCCCTACGTCACACATGAGACCAATGCTTACATTTGGACAGTGTTACTAAGTAACGCATTACTGTAATCTGATTACTTTCTTTCAGTAACGAGGAATCTAACGCGTTCATTTTTCCAAGCCAGTAATCTGATTAAAGTTAGTTTCCTCAGTGCCTGTGCGTTACTATTTTGTTGTTGCCTCATACTGTATGTAGAATGAAGAATACTGTAGTTACTATGTACGAAGAGGATATAAATAGAAAATACTGCTCTTGAGTTTGGGAGTGACATCACATCTCACGTTTTCTCATCGGAAAAAAAAACGTGTCACGTGTATTACCATGCTGTGTGCGCGCTGTCTGCCACGGCGGTCAACAACATAGCCTAGCTACCTATCAGGATGCTAACAGAAAAGGAGCCGGAGAGATACAACAAACGGCTGCATTTGCACAATGTAGATACAGCCATTACTTCACATATCCGTCCAGTAAAGATGACAAAAATATCTCCGTGCGTTGCAAACTGCGCTGGCTCAGAAAGACTGTCGACCGCTTAAAAACTCGACATCCAATTCAACAAGGAAGCACTTGGAATTGCAGCACAATGCGAAAAAACGCGGAACAAAGCCGACAGGTAACGAGACAACCAGCATTTCTACAGTTTGCACCCAGCCTTTATAGTATGTGTAATTATGTACATTTTATAGTTAGAGTTTGTAATCATAGGCAGAGTTTTACATTTGTGGGACTGGGGGAAAAGCATGCAAAGTCAAAAGTTTGGAAACACTTCATCATTTTTGCGTTTTATATATTTTCAATACTAATGTAAATTCTCACTGAAGACATCAAAACTATGAACGAACATGTGGAATGGCAAAAAAAAGTGAAATAACTGAAAACAGGTTTTGTACATTCTTCAAAGTATCCACCTTTGAGGTGTCTCCAAACTTTTGGCCAATTCTGTGTACTGTGGGGCAAATAAGTATTTAGTCAACCACTAATTGTGCAAGTTCTCCCACTTGAAAATATTAGAGAGGCCTGTAATTGTCAACATGGGTAAACCTCAACCATGAGAGACAGAATGTGGAAAAAAAAAAAAAAACAGAAAATCACATTGTTTGATTTTTAAAGAATTTATTTGCAAATCATGGTGGAAAATAAGTATTTGGTCTATACCAAAAGTTCATCTCAATACGTTGTTATGTACCCTTTGTTGGCAATAACGGAGGCCAAACGTTTTCTGTAACTCTTCACAAGCTTTTCACACACTGTTGCTGGTATTTTGGCCCATTCCTCTATGCAGATCTCCTCTAGAGCAATGATGTTTTGGGGCTGTTGATGTTTTGGGGCTGTCGTTGGGCAACACGGACTTTCAACTCCCTCCACAGATTTTCTATGGGGTTTGACGGCCCACCACTGGTGCGTTCAGAGATTCTCTTCTGGTTGTAATGGGTGGTTATTTGAGTCACTGTTGCCTTTGGAGACTGGCTAGGCCACTCCAGGACCTTGAAATGCTTCTTACGAAGCCACTCCTTTGTTGCCCTGGCTGTGTGTTTTAGATCATTGTCATGCTGAAAGACCCAGCCAAAATCTCTCGATACATGGCCCCATTCATTCTTTCCTTGACACAGATCAGTCGTCCTGGCCCATTTGCAGAAAAACAACCCCAAAGCATGATGTTTCCACCCCCAAGCTTCACAGTGGGTATGGTGTTCTTCGGATGCAATTCAGTATTCTTTATCCTCCAAACACGAGAACCTGTGTTTCTAACAAAAAGTTCTATTTTGGTTTCATCTGACCATAACACATTCTCCTAGTCCTCTTCTGGATCATCCAAATGCTCTCTAGCGAACCGCAGACAGCCTGGACGTGTGCTTTCTTCAGCAGGGGGACACGTCTGGTAATGCAGGATTTGAGTCCCTTGCGGCGCATTGTGTTACTGATAGTAGCCTTTGTTCCTGTGGTCGCAGCTCTCTGTAGGTCAGGGGTGGGCAATTAATTCCACAAAGGGCCGCAGTGGGTGCGGGTTTTTGTTAATACCCATCATGAGGACAGCCTTTCACCAATCTGGTTTCTTACAAGTGCAATCAGTTGATTGCAGTCAGGTGCTCCTTGTTTCCACTGAAACCTCATTGGTTATACTGTGTGTGCTGAATCAGTTGGAACAAAGACCGGGACCCACTGCGGCCCTCGAGGACCGGTTTGCCCACCCCTGCTGTAGGTCATTCACTATGTCCCCCCGTGTGATTCTGGGATTTTTGCTCACTGTTCTTGTTATCATTTTGACGCCACGGGATGAGATCTTGCATGGAGCCCCAGATATTGGGAGATTATCAGTGGTCTTGTATGGCTTCCATTTTCTAATAATTTCTCCCTTAGTTGATTTCTTTACATCAAGCGTTTTACCCATAGCAGATTCAATCTTCCCAGCCTGGTGCAGGTCTACAATTTTGTCTCTGGTGTCCTTCGACAGCTCTTTGGTTTTGGCCATAGTGGAGTTTGGAGTGTGACTTACTGAGCTTGTGGACAGGTGTCTTTTATACCGATAATGAGTTAAAACAGGTGCCATTTATACAAGTAACAAGTGGAGCCTCGTTAGGCCTCGTTAGAAGAAGTTAGACCTCTTTGACAGCCAGAAATCTTGCTTGTTTGTAGGTGACCAAATACTTATTTTCCACCATCATTTGCAAATAAATTCTTTAAAAATCAAACAATGTGATTTTCTGTTGTTTTTTTTTTCCACATTCTGTCTCTCATGGTTGAGGTTTACCCATGTTGACAATTACAAGCCTTTCTAATCTTTTCAAGCAGGAGAACTAGCACAAACTTATTTGCCTCACTGTATATATTTGACAGCCAATTTCAAACTATACATTTACATTTTTTAATAATTTCATTATTTATTCAATTTTCAGGTCTGGCTCCTCCACAGTAAACACTTGATGAATCCTCGTTACAAACTTATTTGTCAGCACAGCCTGATTATTTTGATTGTCACTTCTCTAAGCCGGCGGCGGCATTGACTTACCCCAGCCGAGACAGATCAACGGCAAGTACTTTTTGCTGTCAACAAGCACCGAGGCAATCAGCAGGGAGTACAGATAAATTGCCTCTCCAAAAAACCAGTAGTGGTTAGCGAGCACGCAGTACTGCATCAGAACTTGGGATATCCTGCAGCCGATCGCGGCCTGCGGACACAGACACCCCCACATCACATGACTTCCCTAGCCCGACAACGCTGAGAATAGAAGCGACACCCACCCGATGGCTGAGCATCTCGCTCACATCGGCGCTTTTGATAATTTCGCGTCCCCAGTGACGTTCCAACATGGTGTCCTTAACAATGACCGACGCGGCTCGCAGGATGAAGGACAAGAAGAGGTTGGCATGGATGTAATTGCGTGTGCATCGCAATTTCCTTTCAAATACAAAACAAATTATTGTGATTATCTACCCAAACATCTTGATAGTGCTCTTTGCATTCACCATCTAGTCAAAAACAGCCTTTCTCTTCAATGTCATTGCGAACGTGTGCTTTTAGTTGCTGACTGCATCACAACAGAAGAAACAATATATTTTGGTGCCGAAGTGAGAACTTTTTGGATCAACAATGTCTCCAAAAAATGAATCGACTGTCATAACAGTTGTTAATTCATTTGATTAATTACTAATCAGTCGATTAATCATGGCCCTAATTGGCCCTTGCACGACAGGTTTAATACCCATTTACAGTGGGGCAAATAAGTATTTAGTCACCCACTAATTGTGCAAGTTCTCCCACTTGAAAATATTAGAGAGGCCTGTAATTGTCAACATGGGTAAACCTCAACAATGAGAGACAGAATATGGAAAAAAAAAACTAGAAAATCACATTGTTTGATTTTTAAAGAATTTATTTGCAAATCATGGTGGAAAATAAGTATTTGCTCAATACCAAACAGAGGCCAAACATTTTCTGTAACTCTTCACAAGCTTTTCACACACACTGTTGCTGGTATTTTGGCCCATTCCTCCATGTAGATATCCTCTAGAGCAGTGATGTTTTAAGGCTGTCGTTGGGCAACACGGACTTTCAACTCCCTCCGCAGATTTTCTATGGGGTTGAGATTTGGAGACTGGCTAGGCCACTCCAGGACCTTGAAATGCTTCTTACGAAGCCTGGCTGTGTGCAGGGCCGGCCCAGGCCGTTTGGGGGCCCTAAGCAAAATAATGCCAAGGGGCCCATATTTTTGTAAAAATGTATTAAAATTGTAACTTATTGTGCATCTTTCTTGATTCTTGATCTCTTAACTATGTACACGACATTGCCAAGCATTACCTTGAATTGTACATTTGGGGAAATCATCATCTTGTGAAGAGGACGGCACTCCACCTCCAATTCCAAGATACTTCTCAATAGCTTCTTTGAATCATCCAAAGTACAAAATAAGATGAGATGGAACAAAATTTAGTCCAGGAAAAGATGGGGGCCCACTAGTGGTGGCCCTAAGCAGCTGCATAGTCTGTGTATAGGCTGGGCCGGCCTTGGCTGTGTGTTTGGGATAATTGTCATGCTGAAAGACCCAGCCATGTCTCATCTTCAATGCCCTTGCTGATGAAAGGATATTTTCCACTCAAAATCTTTTGATACATGGCCCCATTCATTCTTTTCTTTACACAGATCAGTCGCCCTGGTCCCTTTGCAGAAAAACAGCCCCAAAGCAGGATGTTTCCACCCCCATGCTTCACAGTGGGTATGGTGTTCTTCGGATGCAATTCAGTATTCTTTCTCCTCCATACACGAGAACCAGCGTTTCTACCAAAAAGTTCTATTTTGGTTTCATCTGACCATAAACACATTCTCCCAGTCCTCTTCTGGATCATCCAAATGCTCTCTTGCGAACCGCAGACAGGCCTGGACGTATACTGGCTTCAGCAGGGGGACACATCTGGCAGTGCAGGATTTGAGTCCCTGGCGGCACATTGTGTTACTGATAGTAGCCTTTGTTACTGTCGTCCCAGCTCTCTGTAGGTCATTCACTAGGTCCCTTCGTGTGGTTCTGGGATTTTTGCTCACCGCTCTTGTTATCATTTTGACGCCACGGGGTGGGATCTTACATTGAGCCCCAGATCGAGGGAGATTATCAATGGTCTTATACACTCACCAGCCACTTAATTAGGTACACCATGCTCGTAACAGGTTGGCCCCCCTTTTGCCTACAGAACGGCCTCAATTCTTTGTGGCATAGATTCAATAAGGTGCTGGAAGCATTCCTCAGAGAGTTTGGTCCATATTGACATGATGGCATCACACAGTTGGTGCAGATTTGTCGGCTGCACATCCATGATGCGAATCTCCCGTTCCACCACATCCAAAAGATGCTCTATTGGATTGAGATTTGGTGAATGTGGAGGCCATTTGAGTACAGTGAACTCATTGTCATGTTCAAGAAACCAGTCTGAGATGATTCCAGCTTTATGACATGGTGCATTATCCTGCTGAAAGTAGCCATCAGAGGGTGGGTACATTGTGGTCATAAAGGGATAGACATGGTTAGCAACAAGACTCAAGTAGGCTGTGGTGTTCCAACGAATCTCAATTGGTACCAAGGGGCCCAAAAAGTGCCAAGAAAATATTCCCCACACTATTACACCACCACCACCACCCTGAACCGTTGATACAAGGCAGGCTGGATCTATGCTTTCATGTTGTTGACGCCAAATTCTGACCTTACCATCCGAATGTCGCAGCAGAAATCAAGACTCATCAGACCCGGCAAGGTTTTTCCAATCTTCTGTTGTCCAATTTTGATGAGCTTGTGCAAATTGTAGCCTCAGTTTCCTGTTCTTAGCTGAAAGGAGTGGCAGCCGGCGTGGTCTTCTACTGCTGTAGCCCATCTACCTCGAAGTTCGACGCACTGTGCGTTCAGAGATGCTCTTCTGCCTACCTTGGTTGTAACGGGTGGTTATTTGAGTCACTGTTTCTATCAGCTCGAACCAGTCTGGCCATTCTTCTCTGACCTCTGGCATCAACAAGGCATTTCCGCCCACAGAACTGCTGCTCACTGGATATTTTTTCTTTTTCGGACCATTCTCTGTAAACCCTAGAGATGGTTGTGCGTGAAAATCCCAGGAGATCAGCAGTTTCTGAAATACTCAGACCAGCCCTTCTGGCACCAACAACCATGCCACCTTCAAAGTCACTCAAATCACCTTTCTTCCCCATACTGATGCTCGGTTTGAACTGCAGGAGATTGTCTTAAACGATGTCTACATGCCTAAATGCACTGAGTTGCCGCCATGTGATTGGCTGATTAGAAATTAAGTGGTAACGAGTAGTTGGACAGGTGTACCTAATAAAGTGGCCGGTTAGTGTATATCTTCCATTTTCTAATAATTGCTCCCACAGTTGATTTCTTCACACCAAGCGTTTTACCTACTGCAGATTCAGTCTTCCCAGCCTGGTGCAGATCTACAATTTTGTCTCTGGTGTCCTTCGACAGCTCTTTGGTCTTGGCCTTAGTGGAGTTTGGAGTGTGACTTACTGAGCTTGTGGACAGGTGTCTTTTATACCGATAATGAGTTAAAACAGGTGCCATTAATACAGGTAACGAGTGGAGCAAAGTTAGACCTCTTTGACAGCCAGAAATCTTACTTGTTTGTAGGTGACCAAATACTTAATTTCCACTCTAATTTGGAAATAAATTCTTTGAAAATCAAACAATGTGATTTTCTGTTTTTTTTTCCCACATTCTGTCTCTCATGGTTGAGGTTTACCCATGTTGACCACAACATGCCTCTCTAATCTTTTCAAGTAAGAGAACGTGCACAATTGGTGGTTGACGAAATACTTATTTGCCCCGCTGTATGTGCCCTGCGGTTTACCTGAAGCTCAACAGAATGACGAGAGCGGTAACGAGAGAGAAGAGAGACAGGGAATAACCCACGGTGTACAACATCCTGAAGCTCAACATCATTTTCTGGAACCACATCTGAAAAACATCACATGATGCGGTCAAATTTAAAGATTTAAACTTGAACTCACATTTGCTCACTTGTCTGGTGATCATTTGGCTGTTAATACCTCCTGAGATGTGACCTCTTTTTCCTCCTCGCATTCGGACTTATCCCTCCATACGTGACCGTCCCCGTCACGCTCCCAAAGACCGTCGATGCCGCAGCGTCGATACACCATGCCGTGTGAAACTGTAAATCACAACGATAAAAGTAGTACTTAAACTAGTCACAATTATGGTAGATGCTTCAGCAGTGGTGTGTCCATTTGCAATGAAAAATACAAAAGTCGTTCTACACTGCTGGCCAAAAGTATTGGCACCACTGCAATTCTGTCATATAATGCTCAATTTCCCCCATAAGATGATTGAACTTACCAAACACAAAACAGAATGAAAATGTTTTTGTTAAATCATTATCATTTAACACAAAACTCCAAAAATGGGCCACTCATCATTTTTAGTGGGAGAACTTGCAAAATCCCATCGTGTTCAAATCCTTATTTTCATCACTGTATATGTTTATGTAAAACATGTTAATTTTAAAACAAGGGTCTCAAACTTGCAACCCAAGGGTTAATTTTGCAGTAATTTGCAGCCCCTTGATATTTAAAGATTTTTTTAACCCTTCCATGCAAGAATTTTTTCCCCCCTAGATGTTTTAGTTGCATTCATTTAGTACAGTGTATCAAACCTGTGGCCCAGGGTCCAATTGTGACCCACGGGACAATATTTGGGGGGCCCTATACGACATCCAATTGTAGTCATGGTGTTGCAATTATTTTGCAATGGGGAATAAATAAATAGAAACATGAAATAATATATATCATTAATTACATTTAACACAATTTACACTCACCGGCCACTTTATTCGGTACACCATGCTAGTAACGGGTTGGACCCCCTTTTGCCTTCAGAACTGCCTCAATTCTTCGTGGCATAGATTCAAGAAGGTGCTGGAAGCATTCCTCAGAGAGTTTGGTCCATATTGACCATCAGTATGGGGAAGAAAGGTGGTTTGAGTGTCTTCGAACGTGGCATGGTTGTTGGTGCCATAAGGGATGGTCTAAGTATTTCAGAAACTGCTGATCTACTGGGATTTTCACGCACAACCATCTCTAGGGTTTACAGAGAATGGTCCGAAAAAGAAAAAATATCCAGTGAGCGGCAGTTCTGTGGGCGGAAATGCCTTGTTGATGTCAGAGGAGAATGGCCAGACTGGTTCGAGCTGATAGAAAGGCAACAGTGACTCAAATAACCACCCGTTACAACCAGAAGAGAATCTCTGAACGCACCAGTGGTGGGCCGTCAAAGCCTGCAAAGCCTTCTCTGCTGGCCTAAAAAAATCTGAATCACAGACTGATGTTATATATATAATTTTTGTCCATGAATATGTATTCAATCATTCCAAATGGTCTGCCTGATTCCTTTCATTGTTATCCCCCTGGTTGCGTTGCATCCAGACTTGTATTTTCATATTTAAGCATTTAACCAATCAAATTCAGCCACTATTTGTTACCAGGCAGGGTCATAGTAAGATGCCTGGGGGGGGGGGGGCCGCCGCAATCAGTTCTGCGGGCCATGTAGCATAAAATAAATGGCGATCAAACTGTTGCTTTAACCAATCAGATTTTGAGTTGGCGACACCAAGGCCTCCTAGCGGGCGTACGGAAACGTCAGCGTATTCCCACGCTTTGATTGGCTAGTCAGACACTGTACTAGCGAGAGCTAGCAAACTGCATCTCTAGCAAGCTGCACAATAAATTTAATCATTTAATAGCTGTTTTGTCAACCCGCAATGGCTGAAGGAGGAGAACAAATGGATTTAGTCGCAGGTTTACTGTCAAAGTCATTTTCAAGACGGACTTTTCAAGAAAAGCGGGACATTGTTAAACAAGGTCGGGCAACTCTGAAGCTAGCAAGCTAGTCACAACCGGGAAAACGATTTGTCCGCCACTTCCAGTCCACTAACTATGAGTGGTACTCCTGGCTCACAGACTCCGAGGACCGGTGCAAATTGTATTTCTGGGAGTGCTTTTTATCTGCCACTGAGCGAGATGGTGTTTTGAGCCACATTGGATTTGCAAATTTGTCTTGCCTTTCCAAGGCAGCAATGAGGCATCGATGCACTGCCGGTGTTGCGCCGGGACACTTGCGAGCAACGGTGCTTTCCAAAACTTTTCGGGAAACTAGAGGGGATCGACAACAGCTGAGCGAGCAGGTGCGTAGGGAAACGGAGTACCACAACGAAAAGTTGAAGAAAAATAGGGAAATTTTGAAAAGACAGATAGACTATCATTTTTTGGGGGCAAGCAGGAACTTTCATTTCGGGGGCACGATGAAAACGCTGGATCCAAAAACAGAGGAAATAATGTGGAGCTTCTGTCTCTCATTGCTGAGAGCAACATGGATCAACATTACCACCAGTCCACTAACAGTCTTTAGTGGGACGTCGGGCAAAATACAAAATTACCTGATCGCTGCCATTGCTGATCTTGAGAAAAAGAAAGGAGGATGGACTTTGTGTACAAATAATCCGGATTTTTGGTGAGTAAAATGTTGCTCTTTTCTTAAATAATATGCAGTTTTATCTGGTTATTTTTTTATGCGTTTTGTGTGTGTCGTGGCTGTACCTGCAGTAGAAGTAGAAGCCATAATATAGGTATTGAGGGTTGGATTGATTCAGACGGAGCACTACTGAAGGCCTAGGTGTGAAATGCACGGCCCGCCACTGGAACGCACAGTACATCGAACTTTGAGGCAGATGGGCTACAGCAGCAGAAGACCACGCCGGGTGCCACTCCTTTCAGCTAAGAACAGGAAACTGAGGCTACAATTTGCACAAGTTCATAGAAATTGGAAAAATGTTGCCTGGTCTGATGAGTCTCGATTTCTGCTGCGACAATCGGATGGTAGGGTCAGAATTTGGCATCAACAACATGAAAGCATGGATCCATCCTGCCTTGTATCAACGGTTCAGGCTGGTGGTGGTGATGTAATGGTGTGGGGAATATTTTCTTGGCACTCTTTGGGCCCCTTGGTACCCAATTGAGCATCGTTGGAACGCCACAGCCTACCTGAATATTGTTGCTGACCACATCCATCCCTTTATGACCACAATGTACCCAACTTCTGATGGCTACTTTCAGCAGGATAATGCGCCATGTCATAAAGCTGGAATCATCTCAGACTGGTTTCTTGAACATGACAATGAGTTCACTGTACTCAAATGGCCTCCACAGTCACCAGATCTCTATCCAATAGAGCATCTTCGGGATGTGGTGGAACGGGAGATTCGCATCATGGATGTGCAGCCGACAAATCTGCACCAACTGTGTGATGCTATCATGTCAATATGGACCAAACTCTCTGAGGAATGCTTCCAGGACCTTGTTGAATCTATGCCACGTAGAATTGAGGCAGTTCTAAAGGCAAAAGGGGGTCCACTCCTGCCCGCAGCAGGGGAACGACGAGCTGTAACTTGCCCGCCGCTGGGTGGTTGCCGATCGGTGAAGACAATCGACAACCCCGCCGCCTTGTTACATGATCAGGGGTAGTTTTGTGTGATTTTTCGTTTTCGAAAGGCAAGAATAAGACTTAGTGCAGGTTAGCATGTCGGGTAGCTGTCACGTCTCCTCGTTTGTTTACGCTCTCCGAAGCCGGGGCAGGGAAATGACGAAAGGTGGACTAACTCCGGTGGCATAAAATATCGATCGTGAGGTGCAAGAAGTCAACAGTTTTAACCGTTATGAATTAATTTTGCCCAGTCGTACTGAATAAATGCATTTTTAATATTTCATATTCCATTTAGCACAAGACTGTTATTTGTCATGACCATGCCATTTATTTAGCAATTGGGGAAAAATACTTAGATAAAAAGAATAACCTATAAAAATATTGTAGCAGAGAGATTGAAACAATGACATTTTGCTTTTCTCTTCGTCGCATTTTCCTCGTTTTAAATCTTCCAATGGGCTGAATGGGCTGAATTCTAAATCAGATGAAATCGTGACCCTGCCGACGTCATCCTCTAGCTGGGGATTCTAGAGCGCTATAATGACAGGCGAGGCTAAGCAGCAGATTAAAAGACTAATTTCTCGTCATCTTGCCAAATTGTTGTAAATAGTCGAATCTAGGGCTGAAGCTATCGAATATTTTAGTAGTCGATTAATCGATGGACTAGTTAGTTTGAATAATCGAGTAATCGGATAAGGAACATGAAAAATTACAATACCTGAGCTGATCCTCAAACGGTATATATATATATTTTTTTTTAAATGAGGATTTATGTACAAAAAAAGACCAATTGGCTAACTTACATTAAAAAAGTCCGCTAGCTTAAATGCTATAAAATGCTAGTTTTTTTTTTTTTTTTTTTACAATGCTCTTAACAAATGGTTCAGACACATTCCCACAAAAAACATCTAAATATACCAATAAACTAAATTGTTAATGCATTATAAAAAACATTAGCTCAAACAAAAACTTAGCTTACGTTGGTCTTAATGGAGAGCAGTTGGATTCAGCCATGTGAAAAGAGGCAGACCAGAGGGCAGTGTATCCACCCTAATCAATAAAACTAAATGCAAACACTTTCAAAATAAACCATTACAACGCCACTTTAAATAAACGAATACTCGAAGCAACAAAATTTAATTTGAATATTTTTTTCCTAATCGAATGCCCGAGTTAATCGATTAATCGTTGCAGCACTAGTCGAATCGTCTCAATGATTCTAATTCACATAATAATGCTATTTAAGATTTTTTTAATGCTGTCACAGGCACTTTAAGCTCATTATAATTTCTGAATAGATGTCCACTGTACTGAGCAATCCCTGAAAGGGTTACGCTAAATGTCATTTACATTCAACAAATTTTCACTCAATCGTTGCCAGTCCGTCCCAGTTCAAATGGAATGAACACCTGTCAACCCCAACTCAAATACCATACCTTGATCATACCAGGGCAGGTAAAACGGACATGAGATATTGACAAGTGACCCAGCAGGAGAATCTGGCCAGCAGGCGTATCTATCAAAAGTCCTGTTGCAAAACAAGCCACCTGTAAAATTGCATCAACATGCAAACAAAACGCTCCAATTAACGTCTTTTGAATCACAGCAAGTGACATTTTGCTCTTTCTCTTATCGCAAGATAAGAAATGCATCATCACACCTTGCGGCGTCGGCTCGATTTCAATCATCTGGAAACACTCGCCCTTATACTGCATCCACTTGTAATACGTTTCCTCCAGCACTTTCCCGCTGGCCATGTCAATCTGCAATTACATTCGCCCACCAACAGAAACAGAACAGGTCATTAGAATAATCTTATGCGTGATATATAGACCTTTTCATCGTGACGCACTACCAAGTGAAAATTGAATGTTATGTCAAGCCCTCTTAACATTTAGCAGACCGCGTATGTCTTACAGATATATGCAGAAGATTGTAAGGACGTGGATACGGTGAGCCGTGTTCTAATTTAGTGCATGCATTTAATAAGACTAAAGTAAAACAATACATTATAAAAAAAAACATTCAATACAACAAGCGTTTTTATTGTCACCTTTTAACTTAGCACCCGTGTTGTTTAGCCAGTTCATGCACACCACGCTCATATTTCCTTCTTAAATTCAATGGTAAGTGTCACATTTTTCCACCATCTGCATTAACCTCACAAGAAAATCTGCTGTGCAAGGGCGTAGTTTTGGTCTCAACATTGGTGGGGATCATATAACAGCATGACCTGCATGTATGACCATACAGATAGTGTGAACGAGTGTCAGGGCTACATTTCTCACAAATATGAACCTAATGAATTGATAGGCTAAATGATCAATGCAAAATAAATCTGTACTGATTTACATACTACATACATACTATACTAACTTTCATAAAGTGGGGCAAATAAGTATTTAGTCAACCACCAATTGTGAAAGTTCTCCTACTTGAAAAGATTAGAGAAGCCTGTAATTGTCAACATGGGTAAACCTCAACCATGAGAGACAGAATGTGGAAAAAAAAAACTGAAAATCACATTGTTTGATTTTTAAAGAATTTATTTCCAAATTAGAGTGGAAAAGAAGTAGTGCTGCAACGATTAATCAATCAACTCGAGTACTCGATTTGAAAATAATCCTCGTTAAATTTTGTTGCTTTGAGTATTCGTTTCATTAAAGTGGCGTTGTAATGGTTTATTTGAAAGTGTTTGCAGTTAGTTTTATTGATTAGGGTGGATATACTGCCCTCTGGTCTGCCTCATTTCACATGGCTGAATACAACTGCTCCCTGTTAAGACCAACGTAAAGTTGTTTTTGCTTAAGCTAATGTTTTTTAATGCATTAGTAATTTAGTTTATAGGTATATTTAGCCGTTTTTTGTCGGAATATGTGTCCGAACCATTTGTTAAGAGCATTATAAAAAAGAAATTTTAAAAAAACATAGCATTTTATAGCATTTAAGCTAGCGGCTTTTTGCTATGTAAGTTAGCCAATTGTTCTTTTGTTGTACATACAGGTAGATCCTCTTTTTTTTTTTTTTTTTTTAATTTTTTTAATGTATACTGTTTGAGGCTCATCTCAGGTGTTTTAATTTTTCATGTTCCTTATCCGATTACTCGATTATTCGAACTAACTAGTTCATCGATTAATCGACTACTGAAATAATCGATAGCTGCAGCCCTAAAAAGAAGTATTTGGTCACCTACAAACAAGCAAGATTTCTGGCTGTCAAAGAGGTCTAACTTCTTCTAACGAGGCTCCACTCGTTACCTGTATTAATGGCACCTGTTTAAACTCATTATCGGCATAAAAGACACCTGTCTACAACATCAGTCAGTCACACTCCAAACTCCACTATGGCCAAGACCAAAGAGGTGTCGAAGGACACCAGAGACAAAATTGTAGACCTGAACCAGGCTGGGAAGACTGAATCTGCAATAGGTAAAACACTTGGTGTAAAGAAATCAACTGTGGGAGCAATTATTACAAAATGGAAGACATACAAGACCACTGATAATCTCCCTCGATCTGGGGGTCCATGCAAGATCTCACCCCATGGCGTCAAAATGATACCAAGAACGGTGAGCAAAAATCCCAGAACCACACGAAGGGACCTAGTGAATGACCTACAGAGAGCTGGGACCACAGTAACAAAGGCTACTATCAGTAACACAATGCGCCGGCAGGGACTCTAATCCTGCACTGCCAGACGTGTCCCCCTGCTGAAGAAAGTACACGTCCAGGCCCGTCTGCGGTTCGCGAGAGAGCCTTTGGATGATCCGGAAGAGGACTGGGAGAATGTGTTATGATCAGATGAAACCAAAATAGAACTTTTTGGTAGAAACAGGTTCTCGTGTTTGGAGGAGAAAGAATACTGAATTGCATCCGAAGAACACCAAAGGGACCAGGATGACTGATCTGTGTAAAGGAAAGAATGAATGTATCAAGAGAGTTTGAGTGAAAATCTCCTTCCATCAGCAAGGGCATTGAGGATGAGACTTGGCTGGGTCTTTCAGCAGGATGATCCCAAACACACAGCCAGGGCAACAAAGGAGTGGCTTCGTAAGAAGCATTTCAAGGTCCTGGAGTGGCCTAACCAGTCTCCAGATCTCAACCCCATAGAAAATCTGTGGAGGGAGTTGAATGTCCGTGTTGCCCAACGACAGCCCCAAAACATCACTGCTCTAGAGGAGATCTGCATGGAGGAATGGGCCAAAATACCAGCAACAGTGTGTGAAAAGCTTGTAAAAAGTTACAGAAAACGTTTGGCCTCCGTTATTTCCAACAAAGGGTACATAACAAAGTATTGAGATGAACTTTTGGTATTGACCAAATACTTATTTTCCACCATGATTTGCAAATAAATTCTTTAAAAATCAAACAATGTGATTTTCTGTTTTTTTTTTCCCACATTCTGTCTCTCGTGGTTGAGGTTTACCCATGTTGACAATTACAGGCCTCTCTAATATTTTCAAGTGGGAGAACTTGCACAATTAGTGGTTGACTAAATACTTTATTTGCCCCACTGTATGTCAAAAAAAGTTAAAAGAGAGTTAAGAGGACGTTTGCCGTTAGCATTACAAAAAAATGCTAACGCGAGCGCGAATGCTATGCTCACGCGACGAGTTACATCAAGTGTGTGATGATCACTCAGCACAGACCTTTGAATGAATGAAATATTTATTGTCATCATCATCAGCATCCTTTAGACCTTTAAAGGCTAAAGCAACATTGCATATTCTCTCTGGCCAAGATAAGAAAATATATCTCACCATGTGCGCGAGAGGACACTGCACCGGTGACTGAGGGGGGCGCAACACGTCACATGAGTGACACAACCAGACACTGGAATGATGCAGGCTAACTACACATAAAATTGTCACACATTGTGAACATGTGACAGAAACTATTGCGCATTTTCGTCTCGTTCTTGTCTTGTCAGACGTAAACTAGCATTAGCCTCGTTATGTTTTAGTCTCCCAAAACACGTTTTCAGCTCGTTATCGTCTCGCCATAGTCATGAAAAAAGTTTTTGTTGACGAAATATTTTCGTTGTAGTCGTCGTTGACGTAAACAATACTTATACGAAGTGCATTCAACACGCATTTAAAATTGTAGATTATTATATGACTGACCATTTTTTCCTATTTCTGGTTCAACTGAACAGCTAGAGCAGGAATTGGAATACACTCTGCTAAAGCCTGAGTGTCGCAGCTGGTGAATTTCAAAATGTTATCTGGACGTGAGGACACTTTAGGAGAATGATATGCAATAAAATTGTGTTTTGAACGTAAAAAAATTGCCACAGAAACAAATGGTATACTTCAGACTGCTTATGGACCATCTTATATGAATCGAGCATGTTTTTGAGTGGCAAAAGTGATTCAAGGAAGGCAGGGAGTCTGTGAGGGATGGTTAGAAGTGTGGGATGAGTAGGGAATTCAGACCACCAGAGTTGATTGGCCAAATAAATAATTTATTATTTGACTCAGAAGGGTATCAAGACAGTTCCTCACCCTGCCTACGGCCATAGACTTTACCATCAGTTGTAGGGTTGTTCCGATCATGTTTTTTTGCTCCCAATCCGATCCCGATCGTTTTAGTTTGAGTATCCGCCCATCCCGATATTTCCCAATCCGATTGCTTTTTTTTGCTCCCGATTCAATTCCAATCATTCCCGATAATTTTTCCCGATCATATACATTTTGGCAATGCATTAAGAAAAAAATGAATAAAACTCGGACGAATATATACATTCAACATACAGTACATACTGTAAGTACTGTATTTGTTTATTATGACAATAAATCCTCAAGATGGCATTTACATTATTAACATTCTGTCTGTGAGAGTGATCCACAGATAGAAAGACTTGTAATTCTTAAAGGACAAATGTGACTTTGTATATTGTGACTAAATATTGCCATCTAGTGTATTTGGTGAGCTTTCAGTAAATGATACTGTAGCCATGCCCAAATGCATGATGGGAAGTGCAACCATGACTGTGCATAGTGCTACCAATTGATATATCTTCTCTGCATTGGGAAATAACCTAGGGTGTTAAAAAAAAGATCAATTACTACCTTGCTACCCCACATTGCCTACCACGATATTTCTAATCGTAGACCTTGCTTCCCACGATATTTCTAATCGTAGGGAGAGGGATAGTAAGGCTTTAACCAATTAAAAAAAGGCCCCAAAGGCTGCCAAAATTCACTCTACTCATTTTACGCTGCCTTTTAGCTCTCTATATAGGTAAAACGGCGCCATTACAGATTGAGCGCGACAATGCGTGAGTGGGTTGTGCAGCGCATACATTAATTGCGTTAAATATTTTAGCGTGACACATTTTTGAAAAAATTAATTACCGCCGTTATCGGGATAAATTTGATAACCCTACCTTAAGCCTAAACTAAAGACTCTGGATGAGTGTAACATATTATCTCTGTAACGTTAAATACAATTAGAAAACGATTTAATTAAAAAATATACATATATTTAAAAAAGGCATGTCCGATATTTTTTTGCCGATTCCGATACTTTGAAAATGACGTGATCGGACCCAATCGATCGGCATCCCGATCGATCGGGACATCTCTAATCAGTTGACTAGACAGCTCCTAGAGACATTGCGCCACGCCTTCCAGTAGTGGCCCGGGCCAGTCAGAGCGTCGTGCAGCTTTCACTGCTATAAACTCAAACCCACGCTGCGTTCAAATGCAGGATTTAGGTGGAAAAGGACAGTTTTACTGCATACAAGCAGGCAGGAGTGTCTCAAGAGTGATTTGGTCGAGGTTTCAAGGTAATTATCATATAAAATAGCACCATGCATGCACTTTGAAACGTTGTGAAAAAAATGAACGGGAAAAAATTAGCATAACTTTAGCTTGAAATATTTACGTACAATGAATGATAACTGTAGTAAACTGAATAATTTAGCAGGTTGCAGTGTTGAACCCCCAGGGGGCGCAATGGGATTGTGATCGGGAATGCATGAAAATTGTTGTGACAACAGTTGTTGACTAGTTGGACAGCGCCGGTTGTTCCTGGTGGCTGTATGAAAATGTCTATGTGATAAGGAATTCATTCATTCATTTTCCATGCCGCTTAAACAAAAAACAAAAAAATGAAGAAAACGTTTGTGTGTTTATCTCGGCCAGAAGATATAACAATAACTGCCCGCTTTTCTGCTTTTAACCAAGAATCTAGACCAGTGGTTCTTGATTTTGCTAAAAGTACCGAACCCCACAAGTTTCACATGTGAAATCACCGAACCCTTCGGAATTAGATATCGTAATTTTCGGACTATAAGGCACACCTTACTACAGGCCGCTACCCACCATATTCTATACAAAAATGACATTTTTTCAAAGATGAGCCGCACTGGACTATAAGCCACAGCTGTCCTCACTGTATTATAGGATATTTATACCAAAAGATATTAACCGGTAACACTTTTTTTGACAGCGGCATCATAAGAAGAAATGAACCACCATGAAGCTTCATTTGGCCATCACTGCTCCCTTGAGGGAGACCGACAACCTCTGCTGCCACCTGCTGTCAACACAGTTTTCATCCAACATGCCTCCTAGCATGCATTGCAGCGCTACAGATGTAAATAACAATCAAAATTCTCATTTTCTGTGGTAAATATTTCTTCGGTTACTGTTCCAGTTGTTTCTTTAATTGCTAGTTATGGTATCTGGCAACACATTATTTGATACTGGTGCTATAAGACTGTCATAAGACCATCACAATTATGACATGACACTGCCATAAGCATTAATGAATGCTTATGACAGATGTCTTTTTGTGTCATCCAGCAAATGATCTCACTTTTGAATGAATATAAAAGATTCAAGGAGGACATAAATGGAGTTAGTGATATAATTTGCCGTATAACACTTAATGACATCTGTCATATGCATTTATTAATGCCCATGATAGTGTCATGTCATAATTATGCCGGTTTTATGGCAGTCTTATGACTTGCCGTCAAATAAAGTGTTACCTATTAACTAGGGCTGTCCCAAACGACTAATTTTCTCCCGATTAGTCAGCCGACTATTTTTACGATTAGTCGACTAATCTAATAATTTTTTTTTTTTTTTTTTTTAAACTAATTTAGCAATGAAATTTTTGTTGACGCTTATCAATTAAAAAAAACATTGGAACACTCAAATCATTTATTAAAGTACAAATAAACACGTAAATAACAATAATAAATCACAAATAAACAATGAGTTCAAATGCTGACAGAATTAACTAGTGTAGCATCCCGATTGAAAAGATGGTCTCTTAAACTGATGGTTTACAACTTTTATTCCATCCTTGATGTAAACACACCGTAAGAGGTACGGTGCACACAAATAAAGCAACACAATTAGAAATTAACAAAAAATTTTCACCTTTTTCCTTTTAAACCTTATTTATATATCAATGAATTGCCTATATGAATTGCCTTTACCTTATTACCTTATCATTGACAATCTCTCCCTTGAGTGCAATCACTGTATATACTGTATATATTTATGACCTTTTAACCTTATATAATTTTCTATACCATAAAATAAACCATAACATGAAATAAACCTTTCAATTAGCATTGAGAACAATACTAATAGCACTTATAGGCCCATTGTCAATGAAACATTATTATTTAGTAAGGCGACAGCACCCTCTGGTGTACAAAAATTGAAAAAAAAAAAAAAACCTTACAAACTGCGTGAAGACGCTTGAGGTGTTTATTCACGGCCGACGTGCAGCCAAGCTTGGCACTGAAGAGACAGGACAGAAGAGTGTACTCTCCTTTGTTTCTTTGAAATAAGTCAATGTTTTGGACACTCTGGTGCGCTTTTTTTGGCTTTGTGCCGCTTTCCCCGCTTGCAAACAGAGCATCCGACATTCTAACTTTCCACGCAAATATTTTTTTAACCCTTCATTAACCGTCGACGGCGTGTTGTGCTCGTCGACGGATTTACGTCATCGATGACGTCGACTACGTCGACTAGTCGGGACAGCTCTACTATTAACCCAAATAAATCAACAAATAAGCCGCACTGGACCATTACGGAATGCATATGACAGATGTCATTTAGTGTCATCTGACAAATTATGGCACTAACTCCATTTATGTCCAGCTCGAATCTTTTACATCCATTCAAAAGTGAGTTAATTTGCCGGATGACATTAAATAAGATCTGTTATAAGCTTTGTTAATGCTCATGACAGTGTGACTGTCTTATGACAGTCTTATGGCGCCACTGTCAAATAAATTGTTACCATCTCACATAACTAGCATTTAATGAAACCACTGGAACCGTAACTGAAGAAATAATTAGCACAGAACATAAATTTTGATTGTTATTTACATTTGTAGTGCTGCAATGCATGTTGGATGACAACAGTGTTGACAGCAGGTGGTAGCAGAGGCTGAATGTCTCCCTCATGGGAGCAGTGATGGCCAAATGAAGCTTCTTGAAGCAATGAGGCTTTTCAGTCAATTGGTTGAGGGCTTTATGGTGGTTGTTTTGGTCTTAAGACGGTCTTATGATGCCGCTGTCAAATAAAGTGTTCCCCGTTAACTCGTTTGCTCACAAAAACGTATAAATATGTTATATTTTTAATTGCTTCAGTGTCCCAAAAACGTATTTATACGTCTTTTGCATTTTTTAAAATTTTTTATTTTTTTACAAGAGGCATCTATAGGTTCCGATCGATCTAAAATATAATGCACAAAGCTCAAAACCCATTTTAAAGCAATAAAATTGGCCATTGGAGGTCAGTAGCACATTTGGTAAGATCTCATCTCGGGCCAAGAAAGGAAGTGAAGATAAATAGTCAGGAAACGGATGTTGTAAGGATCTTGTGAAGATGCGTGAGAATTTGAGAAAAATGTGGAGAACGATCGGGAAAAAAAGGCATCCCATCACAATATGGATTCAGAAAAGAAAATACTACATATATGGCAGTACTTGACTTAACAGAAAAAGTCTATGATGCAATCGACAAAGGTGACTTTGGAGTTGGCATTTTTTTTTAGACCTATCCAAAGCATTCAACACCATTAACACTGAAATACTCATCAATAAACTGCAGCATTATGGGATTAGAGGCCTAGCACTAGACTGGTTCCGTAGTTATCTGTCTGGACGACATCAGTATGTCAACATTAACAATTCTAAATCATCATACAAACTCATCAAACATGGAGTCCCCCAGGGCTCCATCTTAGGGCCGCTCCTCTTCAACCTGTTCATTAATGATTTTGTTAATTCCACGTGCGTTTTATATAAGGTAATATTTGCTGATGATACAAATTAGTTTTTTTCCCATAAAAATCCAACTGCACTTGAGCAAATCATAAATAGTGAATTAAACAAAATAGACACATGGTTAAAATATAATAAACTATCTCTATATATCAGTAAAACAAATTACATTGTGTTTCGCTCCCATAAAAAACAAGCCACTAAACAAATCTGCCTAAACATAAACGGAGAAAACATTGAAAGAGTCGACTCCACAAAATTTTTGGGAGTCCATATTGATGAGTGCCTTAATTTTAGAAAATATATTGATGCTCTTACAAATAAACTGTCAAAATATGCAGCCCTTTTCTTTAAACTGAGACACTATATCCCACTCTCTGCACTTCTCATTTTGTATAAATCTTTACTTGAACCACACTTACAATACTGTAATGTCATATGGTGCAACACATATCCAACTTATTTAAAAAAGCTTGAAATACTACAGAAAAAAAGTTATACATGGTCTGAGTTTAATGCTCCAACTAAAATAATTTTTCACCGCCACCACCTTCTGAGGCTTAAAGACCACAACTATTACCAAAATGCTTGTGTAATGTATCAGATTATCTATAGACTAAACTATAAATTAGGTGACCTCATCCCAGTCTGTACTCCTCAACACACAAATACTACCAGAAGAAAACATCAAATCACAGGGAAAAAACGAAGGCAAAAGTGTACAAGCTTTACCACAGATTTGGAATGAACTGAACGAAACACTTTAAATGTCACATTCCATCTCCATCTTTAAGAAAAAACTCAAAACTCATCTCCTAGCAATGTATATATAATATGCTGATTCTTTGAATAACACTACTGGTATCTCATATCAAATCCAATGTAACCAAAATTTTGAAATCCACAGTTAATTGTACGTGTGTGTGTGTTGTCTAACTGGGCCACTGCTAAAAGTTTTGAATAGCTTCTTTGGAGTGTCCTATTCGCCCATCTTAACATGTGAACTGCTAGAGTAAGATCATGTACTGTATTTGATGATGTGCAAATAAACTGAAATTGAACTGAAAGGCAAACGACACTGGAGGAGTGTTTTGAAAAGAAAACGAAACCATTGTCAAAGAAGGATTCAAAAAAATCTATCTTGATGAGACAGACGGTGACGTCCACAACAGCGTCAGGTTCCTCCTTAGCCCGAGGTTGAAACCAACGATGAAGATGATGAAAAAAGTGAGACCGATCTTGATCCGGACTCATCAGATTAGCCACGGGAGCAGCCGAGAGTCTTCCCCGTTGTTATGTGCGCAAATAGTTCAACAGTTCAATAGTTTAGTTATGTGGAAATAAATTGTTACTTTGCGATCAAAAGTTCTATTTGTCTTGTTGTTTATCTTATTTTGTAAAAGGAAAACATTATTCAGATTTTTGGGATGTGACTAAAGCAAAAAATAGCTGTGTATAAGTTATGTTTGAAATGTATGCTTTCACAAAAAGCTCAATTTCTCCGTTTTTTCATCAGAAATTGGAAAATTGCTCAAACTAAGCTATTTTCGAATGCTGATTTCTAGAGAATGGAAAAAGATGAACTAACTTTTTTTTCTACTGAAAGAAAAGAGTCTAATCTTTCTTTTGGTGGGTTCCATGTTTATATAGCAATAGAATTTTCTGTGGGCCTTGCAAAATCAGTCAAAATCCAGTAAAACGGCCGGGAGCGAAGGGTCTTGCTCCGGTGAAAATAGCTGGGAGTGAATGAGCTAATATATTTTGGTGTAAGTATCCCATAATACAGTGAGGATAGCTGCAGTTTATATTCAAGTGCGGCTTATCTATGAACAAATGCTGTTTTTGTGTCAAATTTGGTGGGTGGCGGCTGATAGTCAGGTGCGCCTTATAGTCTGAAAATTACGGTACTCATTCAACCTATTTTTTTGTGTACTATCATTATAAATTCAAGTGTACAGGCTCCTGGATTGTATTTTTTAAATTTAATTTACTTTTGGTAAAAGGCTGTTATGGAATTTTGCTGTGTCCCCAGTGTGTTTCAATCAAATTCAATCTATAAAATCATTAATATAAGTAGAAAAAAAAAAATCAAAAAAATAGTTCTGATGATGTTATTGTCCTGGATAAACTAGCTTTCATCATGCTTTGTTTTGAAATTAAAATATATTATTTAATAATAAATTTTTTTAAAAAAAAGGCAGCAAAGGGAGAAAAAAATTGTAAAAACTGATAAATTACTTTTAAAGTAACTTAGTTACTTGATAATAAAGTAATCAGTAAAGTAACTAGATTACTTTTTTGATGCGTAATCACTCATCAGTAATTAAATTACTTTTTCAAGAAATCTGTGACAACACTGGTCCTGAGGCAAGACCCTTAATGCTACCCAGCCGACCTCAGGACATGAGAAAACACAATATAGATAGAGTCACATTGGCTCGGCTGTTGCCCAGATTAACAAGATCCTCGTCAGTTGCTAGGGAACCAGGGCAACCTAATGTGAAATAGGCAACTGGAACAATACATACTGTAACTGGACAAGGCCAGAGAATATATACATATATTAATTAAATCCCCCAATAAAGGTCCTTCCAGCCTATTAGATATTGTACACAAAAGGAAAAAGTCTAAACTAACCATGGGCAGGTTGACAAGCAGCAGACAGATCATGGTCATGATGTCCCTTGTGCTGTCCATGGTGGTCCAGTGTTCTGAAAGATGAAAGTGGCAAAAAAATGTGTAAAATATACGTATACCCTCATGAGACTTAGTAAGACATCCTAAATATCATAAAAAAGTTAGGGTTTTGTCATAAAAGATGACCACATATGAAGACAGTGGGTTTATCATAATACAGTTGGGCAAATAAGTATTTAGTCAACCACTAATTGTGCAAGTTCTTCCACTTGAACATATGAGACAACAATGAGAGACGGAATGTGGAAAAAAAAAAAACAACAGAAAATCACATTGTTTGATTTTTAAAGAATTTATTTGCAAATCATGGTGGAAAATAAGTATTTGGTCAATACCAAAAGTTAATCTCAATACTTTGTTATGCACCCTTTGTTGGAAATTATGGAGGCCAAACATTTTCTGTAACTCTTCACAAGCTTTTCACACACTGTTGCTGGTATTTTGGCCCATTCCTCCATGCAGATCTCCTCTAGAGCAGTGATGTTTTGGGGCTGTCGTTGGGCAACACGGACTTTCAACTCCCTGGCTGTGTGTTTGGGATCATTGTCATGCTGAAAGACCCAGCCAGGTCTCATCTTCAATGCCCTTGCTGATGGAAGGAGATTTTCACTCAAAATCTCTCGATACATGGCCCCATTCATTCTTTCCTTTACACGGATCAGTCGTCCTGGTCCCTTTGCAGAAAACAGCTCCAAAGCATGATGTTTCCAACCCCACCACCCACAGTGGGTATGGTGTTCTTCAGATGCAATTCAATATTCTTTCTCCTCCAAACACGAGAACCCGTGTTTCTACCAAAAAGTTCTATTTTGGTTTCATCTGACACATAACACATTGTGTTACTGATAGTAGCCTTTGTTACTGTGGTCCCATCTCTCTAGGTCATTCACTAGGTCCCCCCGTGTGGTTCTAGAATTTTTGCTCACCATTCTTGTTATCATTTTGACGCCACTGGGTGAGATCTTGCATGGAGCCCCAGATCGAGGGAGATTATCAGTGTTCTTGTATGTCTTCCATTTTCTAATAATTGCTCCCACAGTTGATTTCTTTACACCAAGCGTTTTACCTATTGCAGATTCAGTCTTCCCAGCCTGGTGCAGGTCTACAATTTTGTCTCCCGTGTCCTTCGACAGCTCTTTTTTCTTGGCCATAGTGGAGTTTGGAGTGTGACTGACTGAGCTTGTGGACAGGTGTCTTTTATACCGATAATGAGTTAAAACAGTTGCCATTAATACAGGTAACAAGTGGAGCCTCGTTAGACCTCGTGAGAAGAAGTTAGACCTCTTTGACAGCCAGAAATCTTGCTTGTTTGTAGGTGACCAAATACTTATTTTCCACTCTAATTTGGAAATAAATTCTTTAAAAATGAAACAATGTGATTTTCTGTTTTTTTCCCCACATTCTGTCCCTCATGGTTGAGGTTTACCCATGTTGACAACTACAGGCCTCTATAATCTTTTCAAGTAGGAGAACTTGCACAATTGGTGGTTGACTAAATGCTTATTTGCCCCACTGTATGAGATATATGTATTTGCTGCTTGGGACCAGAATAATCTAGGGTGACATAGGCTCCTACCAGAATGGACTGTTTGTCTACACATTGAATTTTCCTGGTAATGGCAAAATGATAACTGAGTCCAAATTCAAATCAAATTCATAGCAGAGACAGTTCACAGCAGTTTCATGGTGCATTAAGCGCCCGAACTATTTTTGATTTGACTGTTTTACCCTGGAGACCCCCGTTTACGGACACAGCGCAACCGCTTTTGTTTCAACCCAGCCATAAAAAGAAGGTAAGTAATTCTATTAATAATTTGAAATATCTATCATTTTTAGTTTAGAATTATTAATTGATGTCTAATATTTAGTTAAAAAAAAAGACTTTACAAAATTATTCGCTTGCATATTTTAATCTTAAAAACAAATTACTCCACAATGAAAAAAATAGTGTCTGCATATAGGTCACGGATATCTACCTCATAACTATCGCTAAATTGTATTTTTTTCCTGTTACTGTTGCATTTTCCCCGATTCCCCCTAAACTCCACTATGGCCAAGACCAAAGAGCTGTCGAAGGATACCAGAGACAAAATTGTAGACCTGCACCAGGCTGGGAAGACTGAATCTGCAATAGGTAAAACGCTTGGTGTAAAGAAATCAACTGTGGGAGCATTATTAGAAAATGGAAGACATACAACACCACTGATAATCTCCCTTGATCAGGGGCTCCATGCAAGATCTCACCCCATGGCGTCAAAATGATAACAAGAACAGTGAGAACCACACGGGGGGACCTAGTGAATGACCTACAGAGAGCTGGGACCACAGTAACAAAGGCTACCATCAGTAACACAATGCGCCGCCAGGGACTCAAATCCTGCACTGCCAGACATGTCCCCCTGCTGAAGAAAGTACACGTCCAGGCCCGTCTGTGGTTCGCCAGAGAGTATTTGGATGATCGAGAAGAGGACTGGGAGAATGTGTTATGGTCAGATGAAACCAAAATAAAACTTTTTGGTAGAAACACAGGTTCTCGTGTTTGGAGGAGAAAGAATACTGGATTGCATCCGAAGAACACCATACCCACTGTGAAGCATGGGGGTGGAAACATCATGCTTTGGGGCTGTTTTTCTGCAAAGGGACCAGGACGACTGATCTGTGTAAAGGTAAGAAAGAATGGGGCCATGTATCGAGAGATTTTGAGTGAAAATCTCCTTCCATCAGTAAGGGCATTGAAGATGAGACGTGGCTGGGTCTTTCAGCATGACAATAGCCACGTTTACATGCTGACTTTTATTCATACCGATTCAAATCATTCCGAATGGAAATTTCACATCAGCTGTTTACATGTCACTTCATCTATTCCGATCCCGCGTTTACATGTGACTGCCTTTATTCCGAAAGGACGTTTGACAACTGCCGTCTGACATGCGCAGATTAATCAAAACAAAGCGTCACGTTGCAAAACATGGAGATCGATCGTCAGATCAGCTGCTGTTTTAACTTTTCGAGTGGAAACAAAACTTCAGAATGATACGCCGTTCATTTAAAAAGTTGTGTGGGTGCGCTGTGCGTGTGCTTGGAAGCCATGTTGCAAGTGAAGTTACTTACGTCACCGAGTGACGTCACCACGTCAGTACGGAGCATGCGCAGAAAGAACGCAACCAGACACCATTCCGCTTCCCTGTTTACATGATATAATTTTACTTCTAATCGGTTTGGGAAAAGGAATATTCCACCCCTGTGAATCGGAATGAAATTCCATTCGGTTTGGGCCTGTTCATTCTGAATGAGGTGTTTATATGGAACACATTTATTCGGTTTGAACAAATATTCCGATTGTAATTGGAATATTTGGCTCCATGTAAACGTGGCAAGTGATCCCAAACACACAGCCAGGGAAACAAAGGAGTGGCTTCGTAAGAAGCATTTCAAGGTCATAGAGTGGCCTATGCAGTCTGCAGATCTCAACCCCATAGAAAATCTGTGGAGGGAGTTGAAAGTCCGTGTTGCCCAACGACAGCCCCAAAACATCACTGCTCTAGAGGAGATCTGCATGGAGGAATGGGCCAAAATACCAGCAACAGTGAAGAGTTACAGAAAACGTTTGGCCTCCGTTATTGCCAACAAAGGGTACATAACAAAGTATTGAGATGAACTTTTGGTATTGACCAAATACTTATTTTCCATCATAATTTGCAAATAAATTCTTTAAAAATCAAACAATGTGATTTTCTGGGTTTTTTTCCACATTCTGTCTCTCATGGTTGAGGTTTACCCATGTTGACAATTACAGGCCTCTCTAATATTTTCAAGTGGGAGAACTTGCACAACTGGTGGTTGACTAAATACTTATTTGCCCCACTGTAATATCCCTCCTCTTCGAAGAAGGTGGCATTTTGTCGACAAGAATCTGTCGGGGCTCTGTGAGTGTGCGTGTGTGTCTGTGTGGCGGGGGGTCATGTCATCAGCTAATCAAATGTGTGTTTAAGGGGGGGGAAATTGACCGGCACATTCCACAAGTGAACAGGGGTAAATGTAAGTCAGAAAATAAGTAAAATTATTCATTCATCAACCATTGTTTTCTTTCAGATATAGTGTATATCTCATTTATTTCATAATCATTACATTTCAAGTGCTTAAAACCAATTATTCAAATATACATATTCATATTACGAATTTTTTTGTTTAGTTTTTTTAATTGTACTTTGTAAAAAAAAGGGGGAAAAAACAATTCTTATCTGTATCTCTTTCCAGTACTGTTAAATCTAAATAAATACATTGAACACACACAAAAAAACCTTTTTTTTTTTTTTTTAAATGTAATTAAGCTCTGCTTATACTTTGCAGATTTTCGAGGGGGTGTGGACCGTCACGATTAACCGCAAAAAACGAGGGATCACTGTAATTTCGAAGTCTTCAAATGAGAACACGAGATTTACTAGTGTTTTACATTGCAGGTTTTACTAAATAGTGTCAATTTTTATGCCACATCAAGCCGATCTAAACTAACTCTACTTTTGTTCAGAAATCCTGGATGTAAAGTTAACCTTTTCGAGTTTTCTTTGTTGAGCTACTGGAGAAGCCTTAAAGAGATTTTGACGCCATTTCTTCATTTATTTGAAAAGGCGTTAAGTGGTGTAGACACTACAAGAGGGTGCAGACAACATCCCTGAATGTGCACAAGGGGTCAAAGGATTGTAATAATGAACACAATTACTAATTAATTTTTAAAAATTACCAAACTACTCACTTGCCCTAATAATTAATTATGTATTCATTTAATTTTTGCTCTTTTTTTTCTTCCATATTTTAGATACTTTGTTTAATATTTTCACGAGTCGAACAGTTAATTTGCAGCATTTTAGGACATATTGTGGGTGACATCTGCTCTATTGTGAGTGACATCTGCTCTATGCTGCTCTTTCAAATGTAACATAATTTGCACATTCTATTATCTTATGAAATCACGCCAAGTTTTCTTCAATCGTAATCACATGAGCATTTAACGCTATATTTGTCATGCAAAGACACATAAAAATAACATTTACACACGTGCATATGTCAAAAGAAAGCAGATTTACTTACATGTCAATATACCTGATGGGGATGAATTTTTTTGCTTGCTGTGCTGGTGGCTGACACACTGAACATGTACACACGTGTTACTCCTTTTTACTCTTTTCCAGTGTGGCTGCAATGTGCTCAGTGCAAAAAAAAAAAAAAATAAATAAAAGCGTGGCCTGCTCCACCTTCACTGGTGACGTCACAGAAATACTGCCGCGTGCAGTAAATACATGCTGTAAATTAACATGAATTATGACAATATACATTTTGATATTCCATCAGAAAAATGCATGTTTGGAACATCATTTTGTTCAAATGAGGTGCCTGAGTAGGATCAGAGCTTCAACCTTGTTAAATATTTGTTCTGACATTTGTAAATAAATTAAAGCACAACAAAAAATGTATTTTTACTAGAGCTGTCAAAGATTAAAATTTTTAATCGAGTTAATTACAGCTTAAAAATTAATTAATCGTAATTAATCGCAATTCAAACCATATATAAAATATGCCATATTTTTCTGTAAATTATTGTTGGAATGGAAAGATAAGACACAAGACAGATATATACATTCAACATACCTTACATAAGTACTGTATTTGTTTATCATAACAGTAAATCAACAAGATGGCATTAACATTATTAACATTCTGTTAAAGCGATTCATAGATAGAAAGACTTGTAGCTCTTAAAAGATAAATGTTAGTACAAGTTATAGAAATTTTATATTAAAAGTAGAGATGTCCCGATCGATTGGGTTCGATCACGTCATTTTCAAAGTATCGGAATTGGCAAAAAAATATCGGACATGCCTTTTTTAAATATATATATATATATATATATATATATATGATTAAATCGTTTTGTAATTGTATTTAACGTTACAGACATAATATGTTACTTTCAGGGAATGTGCGGGCAGGCAGGTTGTGTGGACCCAAATGCAGTGAAACAATAATGCAAGGCAGGTGGTGGATTCAAGGTAATTATTATATTTTGCGTACCATGCATGCATTTTGAAACGTTGAGAAAAAAAAAAAAATCAACGGGAGAAATTAGCCGCTACAGCACTAGCATTGTACTTCTACATATTTACGTAAAATAAATGCTACCTGTACATTTTTTTTGCTTTTAACCAAGAATCGAGACTGTTTTACGTGCATATCTATAAAGAATTCAGGGATTTAAGCATTTATTCACAAGAATTTTCACCAAAAAAGCTCTGTTTACATATGGCGGCCGCCACATTGACTAACAGACTAGAATCGTATTATGACATATTTACGTAAAATAAATGCTAACTGCACTTTTTTTTTTTTTTTTGCTTTTAACCAAGAATCAAGAATGTTTTACGTCCATATCTATAAATCAATTCAGGGATTATAGCATTTATTCACAAGAATTTTCAACGAAAAAAGCTCTTTGTGATTCCACTCGGTCAGCTTTGACGGCTACGCTAACAATGCAGGCCCCTCTATTAATCGGCCTTGCACTCCGTCATGATCATTATGAAATCTATGGATGACAATAACGAAAATATTTTGTCAACTAACATTTCTTTTCAAGACGATGACAGGACGATAATGAGCTGAAAACATGTTTAGGGAGACTAAAACATAACGAGACAAATGCCAGTTTTCGTCTGACGAAACGAAAACGTGACGAAAATGCGCAATTACTTCAGTCGCATGTTCACAATGTGTTACATTTTACTGTATGTGTAGTTTGCCTACATCGTAGCAGTGTCTGGCTGTGTCACTCATGTGACGTGCTGCGCTCCCACACCCTTACCAATGTCGTCTACAGGCTTGAACACACGGTAAGATTTGTTTGATCTTGGCCAGATGGAATATGCAATGTTGCTTTAGCCTTTAAAGTAGGGCTGTCAAATGATTAAAATTTTTAATCGCGTTAATTACAGCTTAAAAATTAATTAATCGTAATTAATCGCAATTCAAACCATCTATATAATATGCCATATTTTTCGATAAATTATTCTTGGAATGGAAAGATAAGACACAAGACGGATATATACATTCAACATACGGTACATAAGTACTGTATTTGTTTATTATAACAATAAATCAACAAGATGGCATAAACATTATTAACATTCTCTTAAAGTGATCCATAGATAGAAAGACTTGTAGTTCTTAAAAGATAAATGTTAGTACAAGTTATAGAAATTTTATATTAAAACCCCTCTTAATTTTTTCGTTTTATTAAAATTTGTAAAAATTTTAATAAAAAAATAAACTAGTAGCTCGCCATTGTTGATGTCAATAATTACACCATGCTCACTCCCCAAACCCATAAAATCATTTGGACCCAAGCGCCAGCAGAGGGCGCCAAACACCAAAAAACAAGTAACAAGCGGACATTACACTGCTGTCATTTTAATCTGTTTGAGCGGTGCATGTGCGTTAATTGCGTCAAATATTTTAACGTGATTAATTTAAAAAACTAATTACCGCCCGTTAACGTGATAATTTTGACAGCCCTACTTTAAAGGTCTGTGCTGAGTGATCATCACATACTAAATGTAACTCGTAGCATTAGCATAGCATTTGCTTTAGCATTAGCATTAGCATTAGTTTTTTTTTTTTTTTTTTTAACATACAGTTCGTTGCATCCAGGTGGTTATAATTAATTGAAAATAATGTGCTGTATTCCTACTGAGTGTGATTTATCACCAAGTTGGCGTTGTCCTTGTAAACGCTACAGTATGTGCTTGTCTGTCAGTGTTCATTCGAAATAGTTGGAAACCTTTATTTAGTTTTTTATTTTTGGAGTAAAAATTTTAATTTTACAAATGAAAACATTACTAGTAAACGTCGACTAAAACTAGATGAAATTAGTTTTGAGTTTTCGTCAACAAAAACTAGACAAACGCATTTTGAGATGACTAAAATATGATTGAGACTAATAAGTATTATCGTCCAAAAGACTAAGACTGTGATGATAATTAAAAGGGCTGCTAAAAACAACACTGCTCTGAACATAGTGGTGCTATCATTAGCTAACTATCAGTGACGTTGCCAGGGTCTCCTGGGGCACCCCATCCCACCCATACACACAGCAAAAATGTGTTTTTTGCACACATCAATGGACAATAAATAAGTTAACAATGTATTAGGCCACAACAATAGAAAAATAAAGTCGGCAGATATATATACACCATTTTAACAGAGAAACATTTAATAGTATAAAAAAATAACACCAAATAATAAAGACTTGGTAAATGGTGTTATACTTATATAGCGCTTTTCCACCTTTCAAGGCGCTCAAAGCGCTTTACACTATCTCGCCATTCACCTACTGGTGACGCAGCACCAGGAGCAACGTGGGGTTCAGTATCTTACTCAAGGACACTTAGACGAGTTCATCAGGGCAAAGAATCGAACCCACAACCTCTGGGTTGGGGGACAACTACTCTACCACTGAGCCACACCACCCTTATTTAAAATTACACACTTAAGTTTCATTTCTTATGAAATACGCAGGGTCCAATGATAGCATCAAGTGCATTTTGCTATGGAAAATGGGGTAGAGCCTCACAAGGGGGGGTTGCTACTCCGATGTCATTTCAAATGGCCAATTCTAGTTGCTTCTGTGGAGTACATTTTGGCAGCCTTTGCGGACCCCTTTATTAACCGGAGCCCCAAGCAACTGCCTGGCTTGCATGTCCGCTAGCCCCGCCTCTGCTAATTTAATGTACCCATGGATACAATGTGGGGGGCCCGATAACCAAGGAGATAGAGGAAGGAAGTTGAGTCAAAAGGAGACATGATTAGGCAGGATGGAGCATACAGTTCACAGTATTATGTAAATCATATGTAAGTGTGAATATGTTGACATCCTTGTCTATGCTACCTATGCTTTTTCACCTTCCAGGGACTCTTTGATACTATATCTTCATTTACCTACTCATGACGCAGCATCAGGAGCAACGTGGAGTTCAGTATCCTGCTCAAGGATACTTAAGATGAGGTCATCAGGGCAGGGAATCAAACTCACAACCGCTGAGTCGGGGAACGCCTACATTACCATTGAGGCACGCCACCCTGCATGTGAAAATATGATCGTTATTATGTAAAAACATGATAATTATCATGTAAGAACGTGATAACTTGGTAACAGAATAGATTTTGACTTCGTGAGTCGTCACAGAAAAGAATATTTTTATTTTAAAAAATGACAATGTAACAGAAAACTTTTAACACAGATGAAAAATATTTTAGCCCCAAAAAATTATTTTTTTTTTATGTGCCTCAGTTCCTGAAGAACGATTTTTGACTTGGTCTTTTTTTCTGGTTATTTTTCTGAATCATTCCGTTCCCATTTTTTTGTGTGTGTATTTTTCGAAAAAGAACATTTGGTTCAAATTAAAGCTTGTCGCCAGCCATTAGCCCTGAAGATTTGTAAGTGCCTCGCCTTGGTCATTTCTGAGTAATGATTTGATTCCTAGACGCGTTTCGGATGAAACAGAAGACGGCAGAGAGCACAGCCTCATTGATGAAAGTCTCTTTGTTTGATCTTCTGTTTTTGTTCTCTCTGGACCAGCACACAGCTCACACTGGCAATTAAATGTACTTACAATTTAGGCAGTTAAAATGATCCAATCTTACGGCTTTCTTTAAATGTGTGGATCATATTTATTGTGTGTTCTCTCAAAATGTCACAATGAAAGAATAACAAGCTTGAAGGATGCACCTTAAGAGTCCTTGAAAATAAAGTGCGATTGGTTGTAAGGTGCAGCCGAGGAACCTTTATTTAAAACCTAAGTGTTAAATGACATCTTCACCTTCTCTATGGCATTTACGTGCACATTTTCCACGAACTGAACACTCTCAGGTTGTCAATCTCAGGGCAAATAATAAAACCATTCTACACAGATAGCGATGATAAACAGATCCAGTCCACTGCATCTTTTTGTGTCGCCCGCAAAATAAAATCATATGCATTTTATTTTAAAGCAAAATGAAGTTTATATCAAATTTGTGTAGTCCTCAATCAAAAAATGTGTTGAAAAAATGTAGATAACTGAATTTTCAGGTCACTTTTAGTTGATTTAGGTTCAATTCATGTTTTTTGTGTCATCTACAGGGCACTTCTTGTTGATTTTTGGGAAATTTTGGGTCACTTCCCGATCATTTTGGTAAATCCACAGAACACAAAAATAACATTTGTCACCTGCGATTGATGGCTTTTCCCAAGTACTCGTGTGTGTCCCTGAAAAAGTGGTGGAACAAATGTAAACAGGGCCCGGGTGTGCTGAACATAAAACGGGACCCACCCCCCGGGTCCAACGGGGGGGTGGGGCGGTGCTAATCGACAATTATTTATCAACGGACCCCTCAAGATGATCGTCCGGCGTGTATGTGTGTGGGGGTTGCAATTGGAATTTTTTTTACGGGCCCTCCAGACCCAGACGAACGGACAAGAGAGGGGCTGGCAGAGATATTGTAACACTTAAAGTGCCTGTGACTCAAAAAAAGAATGTTTATTTCATATTTGATGCAGTATTTTATGCTCCACAATGAAAAGGACCACTAGGATGTGTGCAGAAGCGATCGATATATTTATCCAATTTTTTGAATGAGATGTTAACGGGAGACATCACCTTCACTATACAGTTAACTATTGTATGCAAAAGGACTGTGGATCCAGCTGATTTTGCGGTTTGTTTATTTTTCCCGTCACGCCAGTCCAATGTGCTGCAGGCTTTTGCTTGCTAAACCAGGGAGAGTGGTGTGAGCCTTTCTGGGTGTCCAAAAGATCCGGTTCATTAGTGATGGGAGAAATATAATATGACCCGGAATGAATCAGCATATTGCGTTGATTCCCCTTGTGACTGTATTAGCATATTGTGATGATTCCCTTTTATGACTGTAACCTTGTTTTCCTCGCCACTTTGGCGTCTTTGTGATGTGTGATTGAAAAACATGTGTAACCCCTTTACCTTGTTTTCCTCGCCACTTCGACGTTTTTGTGATGTGTGATTGCAAAACATGTATCAAAACACGTGTAACAATGGGCAAGGGGCTCGTCATCTGAGGTAAGGGACTGACCATCTCTGATCTCACGTGATGCACCACTATAAGGGCTGGGATTTTTCCCTCTTCGGTTAGAGCCCGTCCCCCACTCACTCAGAAACCTAACAATGGCAAGACAAGATGTCCAGCCATTTTTTCTGGACTGTCCAGAAGAGCTGATTGCCGGATTTGGTGGTGCAGATGTGGACTTGTAGATGTCTTGGCCACCACCTGCTTGTCAGCGTGAATCTTGCTCAGTCAGCTGCATGATGTGCGTTGGGCTTAAGTGGTCAGAAGGCGTCCTGTATCTGTTCTGTCCTTATCTGCCCGTGTCTTGGCGCTGCAAATTCTAATCATTTCAAGACCAACTGTTCATAATATCAAATATATTCTGCAGATTTTTATTAAACTATGATATAAATGCTATTTATTTCTTATTGGGCGTGTTAGAGTAATACAAACAGTAAATACAAGATAATATTCCCTTCATTAGTCATGAAGGAAAGTTCTGGTCCACCGCAAGAGGTTGGGAAATGTTACCGAAACTTGGAATTCGGATTCCAAGTTTGAGATTGAAGGCGGCAATTTGAGTAATGTGTCCTCTGTAAAGTTCTCAATTTCTCGTCTGCAACTTGCTCAGAAAACTGCTGCTGCTCGATTTTTAACTGGTACATCCAGGCGTGAATATATTACCCCTGTGGTGTCATCACTCTACTGGTTTCCACTTCATTTGACTTTAAACTTTAACTGTTTGTTTTTAATTCTATTAACGACAGGGATCCTTCCAACTTGGAGATTTTCTGTTGAATGTTCATCCTAACAAGTTGGATCAATATAATCAAGCTTCAAAACAGTTCGTGAACATGTTTGGTTGTCAATAGGACATTAATATTACAATTTTTGTAATATTATCAATTTACAATAAGGGTCCCCTAAATACCATTAGTTAATGCATTTTTAGACAATAACTCATGTTTAAGTAACATGACAATAATTCATTTAATCCCTTATCTAACATTTATTGATATATTAACATGAGTTAATGCATTAGTTAATGCATTTTAAGACAATAACTAATGCTTAAGTAACATTACAATAATTAATATTATTGCTTATCTAACATTTATTAATATATTAATTAACATGAGTTAATGCATTAGTTAATGCACAACCAGACAGCAACTAATAGTTTGGTAAAATTAAAAATATATATAGGCCTATATAGGGTTAGGGTTTGTTAACTTAACCATTAATAATTTATTGGTTAAGGGACAGATGTGCTACTTTACAATAAGGGTCCAAAAAGCATTCAGTAATGGTTAATAAAGTTTAAGAGGGGGAAACTTAAGCATTTATAATTTTTTTAGTTAAGGGATACGTGTGCTACGCTTTACAATAAGGGTCCAAAAAACATTCAGTAATGGTTAATTAAGGTTAAGTAATACTTATGAGGTACGTTCACGTGAAATAATACCATACTTAAGGTTAGCTTATAATATATAATATATATATAATACATCAATTAACATTGATTCACATATACATTAGTGCATTAATAAATAGTTATTAATGTATACTGGTACTAGGAAGTGATTGTTATTTTAAAATGAGAAACATTTCTCTGTGAGTCCTAAATAGTTATTAATGTATACTGGTACTAGGAAGTGATTGTTATTTTAAAATGAGAAACATTGCTCTCTGAGTCCTTGGGTGATGCTAACCTAGCCTTAAGTATGGTATTATGTCACATGAACGTACCTCATAAGTATTACTTAACCTTAATTAACCATTACTGAATGTTTTTGGACCCTTATTGTAAAGTGTAGCACATGTGTCCCTTAACTAAGAAATTATAAATGCTTAAGCCCCCCCCTTAACCTTTATGAACCATTACTGAATGCTTTTTGGACCCTTACTGTAAAGTGTAGCACATGTGTCCCTTAACTAAGAAATTATAAATGTTAAGTTAACAAACCATAACCCTAAACCGATATGAGACTATATATATTTTCAATTTTACCAAACCATTAGTTACTGTCTGGTTATGCATTAACCAATGCATTAACTAATGCATTAACTCATGTTAATTAATATATTAATAAATGCTAGATAATCAATTACATTAATTATTGTAATGGTACTTAAACATGAGTTATTGTCTAAAAATGCATTAACCAATGTTAATTAGGGGTTCCTTACTGTAAAGTGTTCCCCAAATTTTGACAAACAAAATTCAAATTTTTTTGTATTTATGAGCCCAAAATGTTGGTCATATTGAAGAAAACAACAGTTTGCCCATGGAGGTTGTGTTGTCCTGAAAAAAGGACCCAACCAGACCATTGTAAACAATTCCTTCTTTGACATACAAAGGCAACATGAAAGGCATGAAAAATCAGACAAAACGGGCTAGGACCTTATAGGGTTAAGGAATGTCAAATTTAAGTTTAGTAATTCAGATTCCAAATATCGAGCCCATGCGGCATCCTGAAGATTAAAGCCAACCAAGAAACAGTCAAAAAACTCCTTTAATGAAAATAATATTAACATGACGACAAATAATAATAATAAAAAAAACCTATGTAAATCAAGGCAGCAGTTTAGTGCGCACTCCCTCGCCACGTCCATAACATGACGTCCCTTTTGTCAGGCCTCTTTACCTTGCTGCTCTACGTACTGTCGCAGCAACGCTGTCAAATGAGCGGGATGTCGTCGCATCAAGTTGGCGGTGAGCGACGCCGGCGCACTAAGACCGCCAGCTAGCTCGCCTTGAACCACGGCGAGCTTGGACAGCCTGGCGTAGTTCGCCACGCCTTGTACGCTCAGCAGAGTGCCGTCTATGCATGCTCCTAACGGGGGAAAATAGTATAATGAATTTTCGTTTATTTTTAAAAGGAAAAAAATAAGTTACCTAATAGGACCATCTGCGGACTGACTCGCAGCGTGGACAGCATTTCCTTGGCTTTGGGCTCTTCGCTGACCAAAAGCACCGTGGGTCCGATAAACAGAGGCGCCATGTTGCTATAGATGCTCCCACGGATAAAGGATCGCTTCACCTGCACTCGAGCAAGTGCAGAAATGAGGTCATTGTGAGGCAGCCACAATTATCTCATTGACAGTGATAGACGTCCAAGCATGTGGCTCTTTTTGTCATTTTTAATTTCAACTCACAGCAGGATAACTGGCCGCCACATGATTGGACATCGACCGTCGTCAATGGCACGGAAAGAGCTAATCCAATCGATTATAAGAGCAATTCTCAAGTCATAAAAACCATGGTCCACGACAGACCGTTTCTCATTGGCTGCCTCGATCGCTGCAAGCCACTCCCAGTCAAAACGGATTGGGCGTCTAGCACTATCAATTAGGAGCGGGAACCTCTTGGTACCTCACGATACGATACAAAGCTCACGATAACGACGATATGGCGATACAACGATTATCGATACATTGGTCAGGAAATCATTGTAGGATTTTTTACAACTAATAAACAGAAAATCTGCTGTGAATTGGAATGAGTTTATCACTAGCAGACGTCCAATCCATTTGAACTGGGAGGGTGGCAGCGAATGAAGTAGGGCTGCAGCTATCGAATATTTTAGTAATCGAGTAATCGGCTAAAAATTCTATCGATTAATCGAGTAATCGGATAAAACAAATATATTTTTAGGTGAAGAGCAATTATAAATATACATGAGATAACAAGACATTTCATCTAATCTTGAACCATTTTCAGTCAATGTCTTTATTTTCAATGTGTATTGTTGAAAACAGCCAACAATTGCATCTCAGATGTAACTAGAATTAAAAAAAAAGACTAATTTACTGCTTTCACTCAAAAAACCTTTAGATCTTATTAAAAAAAAATTGGCAGTGTATCAAATACTTGTTCTCCCCACTGTATATATACCTAAAAATGCTGTTACGCTTGATAACACACATCACTTAAAAGTTAGGATTTTCCCCCACGTGTTTCAATTGAATTTCTATTTGTGTCAAGCCATTTTTAAGTTCTAGTTAACTTTGAAGTTAGTCTAAACTGTAAGTCCTGATAGGATTTTGAGCAGGCTGTATTAAAGCTCATTAGGCACCAGTGCTACTTGGTGTTTTATCCAGCAATGACTACTGAGCTAAAATTGATAGTTAGCATTATTGAGTTTTTATTTTAAACCCTCATCACTCCACAACGCTATGTTATGTTAAAGCCTGTATGTAAGACACGTTAGCCACGCATCGACAGTGGTCATAATTAGGGCTGCAG
Organism: Corythoichthys intestinalis; assembly: GCF_030265065.1. NCBI lineage: Eukaryota > Metazoa > Chordata > Actinopteri > Syngnathiformes > Syngnathidae > Corythoichthys > Corythoichthys intestinalis. Next base: position 27,250,360 of record NC_080415.1, read on the forward strand.
CTATCGATTATTTTAGTAGTCGATTAATCGATGAACTAGTTGGTTCGAATAATCGAGTAATCGGATAAGGAACATAAAAAATTAAAATACCTGAGCTGAGCCTCGAATGATATACAAAAACAAATAGATGACGATCTGTGTCTAACAAAAGAACAATTGGCTAACTTACATAGCAAAAGTCCGCTAGCTTAAATGCTATAAAATGCTAACTTTTTTTTTTTTTTTTTTACAATGCTCCTAACAAATGGTTCAGACACATATTCCCACAAATAACGGCCAAATATACCTATAAACTAAATTATAAATGCATTAAAAAAAACACTAGCTCAAAAAAAAAACTTTGCTTACGTTGGTCTTAACAGGGAGCACTTGGATTCAGTCATGTGAAATGAGGCAGACCAGAGGGCAATATATCCACCCTGATCAATACAACTTAATACTAACACTTTCAAAATAAACCATTACAACACCACTTTAATCAAACGAATACTCGGAGCAACAAAATTTAATTCGAATATTTTTTTCTAATCGAATACTCGAGTTAATTGATTATTTGTTGCAGCACTAGTCATAATTAATAGAAACCTAGCCCTCCGCAGGGCTAACGTTACGTGAGCTAGTGACAGTAAAATTAATGTTATTTATTAGCGCTTAGCGCGCTTTATTAGCGCTTAGCGCTCTACTGCTTTAAGATGGCGGCTGTTTACTAACGCTGCCCAGACGCGGCCGAGTCTGTCATTTCGCATCTAGTTCAACATACATGTGATCTCCATGAGACTCATCAGACGCTACCTGCTATCAACATAGCATCATGCGGGCTATTATTTAGCAACGTCGGCGTCGTTTGTCGGCTGATGTAAGTTTTTTTTTTTTTGCTTCTTCCTCTACGCACGTGACATCAGCGCGTTGTCCTGCATTAAAAGTAGTCCGAGCAAAACGTGATGCTTAGAGCTGTCAAAATAAACAATTACTCAAGGTGAATAAAATAACTCTGATCAGTTTTTAAACTCGAGTTACTCAAGTTGCTCGAGCATTCGTTTCAGCTCTAGAATGAACATTCGTTCATTCGCTGCCATCCCTCCCACTTAAACGGATTGAACGTCTATGGCCCTCAGTGGCAGCCAATGATAAGCAATGACAAGCAGTGAGGTAATTTTGGGCCATTTAATGTCATTTACCTGTTGATTTTCAGGTACTTCCTGTTGATTTTGGGGTATTTTATGGGTCACTTCCTGTTTATTTTGAGTTACAGAACAGGACGTGACCTCGGAATCACCCAAATGAATAGGCAGTGACTCAAACTCAAAAGGAATGACCTGTAAATGCCCTAAAATGAACAGCAAATTACCTGTAAATGCCCCGAAAATCGGACCGAATGACTGTGAATGCTCTGGTTTTGAATGAACGAACAATCCCATTCTAAATGGATTGGGCGTCGAGCACCATCAATGGCAGCCTTAGAGTTAACTGAGGCACTATTATGGTGGAAGATTTTGGTAGCAATTTGATAGTTCCCCTTTTTTTTTTTTTAATTTTTTTTTTAAAAACATTAACACTTAATTAAAACGATATCTCGATTCTTGACAGGAGCATATCGATAACCTTTTGGGATACAAAGTATCACGATATATCACCGTTTCGATATTTTCTCACAACCCTACTATTGATAGTATTAACTACTAATCCTCTCAGTTCAAATACAGTGGGGAGAACAAGTATTTGATACAATGCCGATTTTGCTGGTTTTCCCACTTGCAAAGCATGTAGAGGTCTGTACTTTGTATCATAAGTTCTCTTCAACTGTGAGGGACGGAGTCTAATACAAAAAAAAAAAACAGAAAATCACGTTGTATGATTTTTAAATAATAAATTTGCATTAAATTGCATGAAATAAGTATTTGATACATCACAAAAATCGAACTTAATATTTGGTACAGAAAACTTTGTTTGCTATTACAGATATCAAATGTTTCCTGTAGTCCTTGACAAGGTTTGCACATACTGCAGCAGGGATTGTGGCCCACTCCTCCATGCAGATCTTCTCCAGAGCCTTCAGGTTTCAGGGCTGCTGCCGGGCAACACGGACTTTCAGCTCCCTCTATAGATTTTGTATCGGGTTCAGATCTGGTGATTGGCTGGCCACTCCAGGACCTTAAGATGCTTCTTACGGAGCCACTCTTTAGTTGCCTTGGCTGTGTGCTTTGGGTCGTTGTCATGCTGGAAGACCCAGCCACGACCCATCTTCAGGGCTCTCACTGAAGGAAGGAGGTTGTCAGCCAAGATCTGGCGATACATAGCCCCATCCATCCTCCCCTCATTTCGGTGCAGTCGTCCTGTACCCTTGGCAGAGAAGCAGCCCCAAAAAATGCTGTTTCCTCCTCCATGTTTCACATTTGGGATGGTGTTCTTGGGGTTGTACTCATCCTTCTTTTTCCTCCAAACACGACGAGCCGAGTTTAGACCAAAAAGTTCAATTTTGGTCCCATCCGACCACATGACCTTCTCCCATTGCTCCTCGGGATCATCCAGATGGTCAGTGGCAAACTTCAGACGTGTCTGGACATGCACTGGCTTCAGCAGCGGGATCTTGCGTGCGCTGTAGGATTTTAATCCATGACAGCATAATGTGTTTCCGATGGTTTTCTTCGAGACTGTGGTTCCAGCTCTCGTCAGGTCATTGACCAGGTCCTGCCGTGTAGTTCTGGGCTGATCCCTCACCTTCCTCATGATCAGTGATGCCCCACGAGGTCAGATCTTGCATGGAGCCCCAGAACGAGGCAGATTGACCGTCAACTTGAACTTCTTCCATTTTCTAATAATCGCTCAACAGTTGTTACCTTCTCACCAAGCTGCTTGCTTATTTTCCTGTAGCCCATCCCAGCCTTGTGCAGGTCTATTATTTTATCCCTGATGTCCTTACACAGCTCTTTGGTCTAGGGCCATTGTGGAGAGGTTGGAGTTTGTTTGTTTGTTTGTTTGAGCATGTGAACAGGTGTCTTTTATACAGGTAACAAGTTCAAACAGGTGCAGTTACTTCCGGTAATGAGTGGAGAACATGAGGGGTTCTTAAAAAAGAACTAAGAGCCGAAACATTTACTAGTTGGTAATGTATCAAATACTTATTTCATGCAGTTAAATACAAATTTATTATTTAAAAATTATTCAATGAGATTTTCTGGATTTTTGTATTACATTACATCCCTCACAGTTGAAGAGAACTTATGATACAAATTACAGACCTCAACATGGCTTGCAAGTGGGAAAACCAGCATAATCGGTAGTGTATCAAATACTTGTACTCCCCACTGTAAATAGGATGTGTATTACTGTCGATGGCAGTTAATATAAAAAAAAAAAAAAAAACTTATTGGCCCGAATGTAAGACGGTGGTTTTTGCATTGAAATAAGACTGAAAAAGTAGGGGTCGTCTTGTATTCGCGGTCTAGACATTATACCCATTCACGACGCTAGATGGCGCCAGATATCATTGAAGCGATGTTCTGTCATGATAGATCTCAGCTACTCTCAAGTTTAACCAGATTGCATTATTTTATTGCAATGTTTTTCCTTATTCAGATTTGTTTCAAGACTACAATTACAGATAGACTTCACTTATATGGTTTATGCAGTTATTGCAATTTTATTGTTTTATCATAATTGCATGATTTACATTTCAAAAACCAGAAGCCATTCATTTACGAGTGTGATTGCATTTTAGTTTGCATATTTAAATGTTCAGATATTAAGATTTGAATGAGGTAAAATAACATACTTTTTCTCTCAAATATATTGTTATAATCATTTGTTTCAGATGTACTGTCATTATTTTCTGTATAAAAATTAATTTGGTGTTCAAAAAGTCTTTTTGGGCCGTCTTATATTCGGGTCAATATGGTACGTTAGCGTAGTAGGTCAAATTATCCAGAAAAAATACTGTTATATATTACTAAATAGTACTATATGTTCTATTTTTATAATACTACTATATACACTACCGTTCAAAAGTTTGGGGTCTTCCCTCTTAATAACATAAGCCGCAGTACACTGGTAATATATTTATTGGTTTATTTAATTACAGGTAGTCCTCGGGTTACGACGCACTCGACTTATGCGATTTCGACTTACGACGCCGGGGTCTCGTCCGCCATTTTGTCTCCAGTGTTTTTTTTTGTTTTTTGTCACGTAAATAGGACCTTATTGTACCCCAAAGTATCTTATTTTTTTTACTTTACTATATGAATATTACCTGTTCTGTCCCCACTAAACGCAAAGCTGTTCAGCTTTACAGACAGAAAACAAGGCAACTGTGCTTTTTGAAGCTTTTACTTTCTTCAATTTGTACATTTTTTTGTATTTTATTTCCTTTCAATTTGACAATTTGTAAAGCTGTAACACACATATGTACGCTTATGTTCAAAATGACACGCATTTTAACAATAAAACACATGACACAAAACAATTGGTGTTCAAACGTCCATCTAGTCTGATCAATATGTAAATTTAGTAGATTGGTCTAATTTGCCTAACAAAAGTCTGCTAGCTTAAATGCTGTGAATGCTAACATATTTACAATTCTCATAGCAAATCGCTCACACATAACTCCATAAACTGTAGCTGTAAACTTAATAACAAATGCATACAGAAGCATATATTAGCTGAAACAACTTACAGCCTCATGCGGGCCAAACCAAAGCGCAGCTTTACTTTTTCCATGTCAGACGAGTCTGCAAGGCGACAGTCCAACCAGACCAAACCCTGCCACCAGAGGGCAGTGTATCCATCATTAAACAAAATACTGTGGTGACCATTTATTATGACATAATTCACCCACTGAACTTGTGTGTGGGAGATGTTGTACGTCACAGTCACGTGACACAGACACTTAAAAGCCATGTGCGTTCCGGCCGAGTTAGCAGAGATCCTAGCGAGTGACAAGAGACACACGAGCCGCCGAGCACGGCATCGAGACTCCATTCAACGTCTTACCGCCACAATACAATACCTTTGGACTTTTTGGATAGTTATTTTGTAGGTGTACTTAACGGGTTAATTCCGATTTACGTGGAAATTCGGGTTACGTCATCAACTCGTTCGTAACCCGAGGACTATCTGTACTTACTTATACTGCTTTAAAGTTATTCTTCAAGATTCTAACACTTCTTTTAAGAATATTTTATAGTTTAAATGGAATACAACTGTACTTTTATTACAAAAGTCATTTAAACATTTACTTCATTTAATCCTTTAAACCCACGAACAAACGGTGGTACTCGTACTTCATTTCGAGAACCACTGGATTAGAAAATTAAGAACTATGCACTGTTTGTTTATACAGTCAATTTTTCTGGCAGCTTTATTTATTTACCTCGTTGGGGAAGAACTTGACCTTAATGCCGTGCTTGTGCAACCTGTTCTTCAGCATCAACATGTCTTCAGAGGTGGAGCCGTTGTTCTGCACCACGGCAACCATCTTGCAGTCCTGGAAGACTGCAGCTAGGTCTCGCTTGAGCATCCTCGTAAAGGGGCTCTCCTAAACACAAGGAAACATTTTTGATACTTGAACCAACGGCTTTAAACTAATGGCTTTAAAAAGAAAAAAAATCCACTACAATTACGAAACAAATGATTGAAAGCGATGGCTTTCGTTACCTGCTCCTGGGAAACAGGGGTTTGCGGCCGATACGCGCCAGGGGGAGGGCCCCGTTTCGGTGGGATGTACTCCGTCACGGCCATCAGCTTCTGTTTGAGGAAGTGCATCGGTTTTCTATGGCGGGTGACGGCTTTGGAACCGTGTCGGATGCTTTGAGTCAGGGGGAGCCATCCTGCAAAAAAGATACAATCACATAACTAGCTAGTTTTGTGTTTTTTATTGACAGTTTGCAAAAATCTGATAAAAAGAGCTGAAATTAATGCTTGGAAATTTTAAAAAGTACATCAGACACACATTTTACATTACATTAACATTAAACATCCAAATATATCATAAAAGCCATTATAATGCAAATAATACCGTTTTTTTTTTTTAAACTATAAGGCGCACCTGACTATATACGTAGATGAGCCGCACTGGACGATAAGCCGCTGCTATCCTCATTGTATTATGGGATACTTACACCAAAAGATATTAACCGGTAACACTTTATTTGTCAGTGGCGTCATAAGACTGTCATAAGACCAAATGAAACACCATGAAGCTTTAAACCAATTGGCTGCAAAGCTTCAAAAAGCTTCATTTGGCCAACACTGCACCCTTGAGGGAGGCAGTCAACCTGTGCTGCCACCTGCTGTCAACACTGTTGTCGTCCAACATGCCTCCTAGCATGCGTTGCAGCACTACAGATGTAAATAACAATAAAATTCATATTCTGTGCTAATTATTTCTTCAGTTGCTGTTCCAGTGGTTTCATTAATTGCTAGTTATGGTATTTGGTAACACTTTATTTGACATTGGTGCCATAAGACTGTCATTAGAAAATCATCAATGTGACATGACACTGTCATGAACATTAATGAATGCTGATAACAAATGTTATTTAGTGTTATCCGGCAAATTATCTCACTTTTGAATGGATGTAAAAGATCCGAGCAGGACATCAATGGCATAAGTGACATCATTTGCCGGATGACACTTAATGACATAAGCATTCAGTAATGCCCATGATAGTGTCAAGTCATAATTATGACGGTCTTATGACAGTTTTATGACGCTGCTGTGTTACCTATAGTATTAACCTATTCTCTCCCATCCATTTTCACCGGAGCAAGGCCCTTCGCTCCCGGCCGTTTTACTGGATTTTGACAGATTTTGCAAGGTCCACAGAAAAGTCTGTTCTATTGCTATATAAACAGGGAACCCACCAAAAAAAAGATAATTCTTCTTTCAGCAGGAAAAAAAAGTAAGTTCATATCGTTTTCCATTATTTAGAAAGTTGCTTCAATCATAAAAAACAATTTTCAATCAAAGAAAAAAATTATTTGAAAAATAAAATTGCCCTCCCCTATTTTTTGTTTTGTTTTGAGAATAATATGCAAAGCAAATTATCTGTTCGAAAAATACTTTTTACCCATTATAAAATGATCATTTTATTGTTCATTTCATTTAATTTTTTTCAGTCTTATGACGCCTCTGTCAAAAAATGGTTACTAATTAACCCAAATAAATCAACAAATAAGCTGCACCATACGCCGCAGGATTCAAAATGAGGGGAAAAAGTGCCGCTTATAGTTCGAAAATTACGATAAGTGTTTGTTTGTTTTTTATCGAGACATAATTATGTCCGAAATTTAGGTGGAGATACAACAAATGGAAAATAATTCACCAAAATGCACTCAACCTAAATATTATAAATTACAATTCATTCGTTTTTTTCATTGTTGATTACGCAAACTCGTGCAGCTGACGTTCCAATTCTACAACAATGACGTAAATTACAGGGCGCCGAAGGTGTGTTCAAAAATTGATTTTTCATTTAAATGACAGGTGCACATTTTGGTAACTTTGTAAAATAATTCCATGTTGAGTCGTAGTATTTTTACTGGCTTAATCATAGATTTTCTTAAATACTAACTCATTATTGGCTGGCAACGATGTGCCTGTAACTTATGGAAGACCCCAAATTAAGGAAAAATACTTTTTAAATAGTCAGCGAAAATACTGCATGAAATAAAAGGTAGCATTACCGCAACATTACCTTTTTTAGGTAATAATTTCCCACACAAGGTCGCCGCCATTACTGACAGGAAACGTCTTTAGGAAGTGACGTATTAGGAAATATGCTACTTTCAGAATCATGTTGGATAAATACGTAATAGGTATACTTTTTAGTGACAGTCGTATTATTTGCTAACTGTGACTGATAAAGATTAAATATTTATGAAAATATTTTTTTTTAAATCACTAATGTCGGAATTTTTAAACAGTCCAACTTGGCCGTTGTCGTTTTACCCTTTGTGAATCTCTTTGGGACGATGTTCGTTGAACGCAGCACAATGTCGAGCTCAGCACATTTTATCGTCTTAGTCCACTTTATACTTTTTAAAAACACTAGTTGACTAAATTACTCAATCTCTTCTAAAAATGAAGCCAGTTATTCATTAACAGCTGTTACAAAACTTACATCACATTTTTACATAAATGGGAGGCATTACGTCACACCAGCGACAAGCATGAGGCGAGCAGTTTCATTGGTACAATTTGCATTATTTGATGCAAACCGAGCAACATTTTTGACGCCAGTTGCGTGTGAACGCCGAGTTTTTACGCACTTTATTCACGGAAATACGACGCTTTTCAGCTCTAATATGGACCTCAGTGACATGAGAAAGAAATACAAGGGAGACGAAGAGGTGAGTTTTGAAGAAACTGCTGCGGGGATCGTTTGATTATGCTCATTAACTCATTGGCTTCTCTTAACTGCGATAGACGTCCAATACATTTTGACTGGGACGTCGATAACCAGTGCTAAATTTATAAATTATTAGGTGCCGGAACGCAAAGCACATATGACAGTGCAGGGATGACGAGACAGGCACAGGTCCCAGAACATACACAGAAAACAACACGCAAATGCCCACTTGCCATGCTGTGGGACTTACAAGCCTCAATTTCAGATAATATCCATGGTTCAAATGGATTGGATGTCTACTAGTTGTAAACTCATTCAAATTCACAACAAAATCTTGTTTTTCTCTTTATTAATCGTTTTGTAGAATATCTTAGGTTGATTCCCTGAGCAATGTATCGATAATTGTTGTATCGCCATTTCGTGAGATCGTTATCGTAAGCTTTGTATCGCAAATCGTATCGTATCGTGAGGTACCAAGAAGTTCCCACTCCTACTTTCAAATGACGTGAATTTTTTATAAACAACATACAATTCTTCTATAGTGTAATGTCCGTAACTAAGCACGGTCCCTTTAAGAGACGCTGGGACTGGAGAGCTGTTAGGTAGTAGGAAGCAAGAGGGAGACTGGTGAGAAGCAAAAGTTAGCGGTCGAATGTGCCGGCAGTCCGGTGTTATTTTGTTGCCACAATGAAGTGGAGAAAGCCATCAACGAATCGTCTCAGTCTTTCCCCCAATTTTGGGCTATTGCAATACATTTTTTAAAAATGTTTTTATGTTATTATTTTCTATACACGAGAGGTGCCGGATCTGCCCAAATAAGTCCTGGAACACAGGGAGGCCAAAATCAAGATCCGGCACACATTAATCCCTGTCTATAACTGTGAATGGCAGTGAAATATACTCACTCATCGCTGTCAATGGCAGCCAATGTGTCTTCAATTGAATGTTTTCTCATCAGTGTTTCGAGGAGAACCAGTTGACCTCTCTGGACCCAATCAAGCAATTTGGAAGCTGGTTCGACGAAGCTACCAAATGTCCTGAAGTTGGCGAGGCCAATGCCATGTGCATTGCTACGGCAACCAAGTAAGCAACATATTCAAAACCTTGACTAGCATTTCCACTAATCTTTATTTCCCAATTGCGTGGTTCAGAGAAGGACGTCCGTCGGCCCGTATGGTTCTGCTTAAAGGTTACAGCGACGACGGCTTCCGATTTTTCACCAACTACGAAAGTCGCAAGGGAACCGAACTGGTGAGTCGCTATCACCTTCGACCTTTTGTGTCCTCTAATGTCGATGTCATCCATTTGCAGGAAAGCAACCCTCACGCCTGTCTGGTGTTCTACTGGGAGCCTTTGAATAGACAGGTGAGATTACGTTCACATCTATGTTTTCCTAACTGTAACATGAATCTAAACAGAGTTGACTCGATAGATTCGCATTGAGGGTGAGGTGGAACGCATCCCCTACCAGAGCTCCTGCGATTATTTCCACTCGAGGCCGAAGAGTAGCCAGATCGGGGCGGTGGTGAGCAGGCAAAGCACCCCGGTTCCTGACAGAAATGTAAGAAGAAACGCACTCAGTTCACGAAATGCTTTGAAACGTTCGTTCGCTCACGAAATGTTTTAGTTCCTGAGGGAGAAGAACGCAGAGCTGGAGGCCAAGTACAAGGACACGCAAGTGCCGATGCCAGACTACTGGTAAGTAGAGGTGTGATGGGGCATGTGCCGGTATGAGATTTTGACAGTATGATAACCTGAAGGCAAAAAAAAACAAAACACTCTTTCACGGTATCCGGTAATGCAATTGTAGCGCTAAAATGTGTTATTTTGAGATGTATGGGTTACAAAAACAACAACTTTTTTTCCATTGAACATAATTTTGTTTATTTTTCACAATATGCCGGAAGACTCTCAGGTGACTTGAAGTTCCGCTCTGAGACCCCCAATTTGGCCACATTTCAAAATTGTCCGATATGCATGTGTGATACATCATTGGAAAGCTTAAAATCTCAGTTTTCTGAGGGAAGAAAATTTTTAAACAGGAGGGCATTAAAAAAAAATAATTTTTTAAAAATTAAATAGTGAAAACCTAACTGGAGGTGAGAGCATGAGAAAGCAGATTTAAAGACGCTATTTTTTAATGAGATATTATCGCGTACTTACCTTGTTTCGATCCAAAAACTCCATGTAGCATGTATCACCGAATGTCAAGACACAGATTTGACTGGTCACAGCTGGATTTTTTGCCATTTTATGGGTGAAACATGGTAATATAACAAGGGTTGTGATGCAGAAATCGCAGATATCAAGGAGTGCTCGAGGTGTTCTTTTTCATATATTTACCCTTTTACGTTTTTTTTTCTTTCAAGTTTTCTTTGTTTGGATCGATTATTTATCTAAAATATCGGGAAAAATGCGAGAGTAACAAAAACAAAACAAAACAAAATTAATGCTGTCAAACGATTAAAATTTTTTAATCGAGTTGATTACTGCATAAAAATGAATTAATCGTAATTAATCGCAATTAATCGCAATTCAAACCATCTATAAAATATGCCATATTTTTCTGTAAGTTATATATATATTCTGTAAAATAAATTGTTGGAATGGAAAGATAAGACAAGATGGATATATACATTCAACATACGGTACATAAGGACTGTATTTGTTTATAACAATAAGTCAACAAAATGGCATTAACATTCTGTTAAAGCGATCCATGGATAGAAAGACTTGTAGTTCTTAAAAGATAAATGTTAGTACAAGTTATACAAATTTTATATTAAAACCCCTCTTAATGTTTTCGTTTTAATAAAATTTGTAAAATTTTCAATCAAAAAATAAACTAGTAGCCCGCCATTGTTGATGTCAATAATTACTTACACAATGCTGATGGGTGGCTGAAACCTATAAAATCAGTCGCACCCAAGCGCCAGCAGAGGGCGGCAAAACTCCATAAAACACAATTAACAAGTGGGCATTTCACTCTACTGTCATTTAAATCTGTCTGAGCGGGACATGTGCGTTAATTGCGTCAAATATTTTAACGTGATTAATTTTTAAAAAATTAATTACCGCCCGTTAACGCGATAATTTTGACAGCCCTAAAAAAAATACAATTCAGCGATAGTTATGAGGTAGATATCCTTGACTTATTTACGGACACCATTTTTTTCATTGTGATTTGTTTAAAATATGTGAGTTATTTTTTAAAGTCGTTTTTTTTTTTTAAACTAAATATTAGACATCAATTAATGATTCTAAGCTAAAAATAACAGCCATTTTGAATCATATAATTCTTTTTATGGCTGGGTTGAAACAAAAGCGGTTGCGCGACATCTGTAAACGGGGGTTTCCAGGGTAAAATGGACAAATTAAAAATAGTTCGGGGACTTAATGTGCCATGAATCTGCTATGCCAGCATATAGACATATTGTTCTATCAAACACAACAGTTGTTTTAGCTTAAAATACAGCAGTTTATTTTAACGAGGGGTGCAAGAGCAGAAACTGCTTTTTTAGTGGTGTCTGTTTTCCGCCATATATTTGCAAATTGGAACACCAGCATGAATATAATGTTAAATAAATAAAATAACAAAAAATAACTGAAATATTTTAAATCAGATTAACATAAATAGAGCTTGAAGACAAACCCACAGCTCTAGTTGCTCAACATTAAAACAATAAGAAGATTTTTTTTTTTTTGTTAAACACATACAGCGGGGCAAATAAATATTTAGTCAACCACCAATTGTGCAAGTTCTCCTACTTTAAAAGATTAGAGAGGCATGTAATTGTCAACATGGGTAGACCTCAACCATGAGAGACAGAATGTGGAAAAAAAACCCATGAAAATCACGTTGTTTGATTTTTAAAGAATTTATTTCCAAACTAGTGTGGACAATAAGTATTTGGTCACCTACAAACAAGCAAGATTTCTGGCTGTCAAAGAGGTCTAACTTCTTCTAACGAGACTCCACTTGTTACCTGTATTAATGGGCACCTGTTTTAACTCATCGGTATAAAAGACACCTGTCCACAACCTCAGTCAGTCACACTCCAAACTCCACTATGGCCAAGACCAAAAAGCTGTCGAAGGACACAAGAGACATAATTGTAGACCTGCACCAGGCTGGGAAGACTGAATCTGCAATAGGTAAAACGCCTGGTGTAAAGAAAACAACTGTGGGAGCAATTATTAGAAAGGGACCGGGACGACTGATCTGTGTAAAGGAAAGAGTGAATGGGGCCATGTATCGAGAGATTTTGAGTGAAAATCTCCTTCCATCAGCAAGAGCATTGAAGATGAGACATGGCTGGGTCTTTCAGCATGACAATGATCGTATTTATTCTTCTTCCTTCCACTAGGGGGGGCTACTTAGTAAAGCCCCATCTGATCGAGTTCTGGCAGGGTCAGACCAACAGGCTTCACGACCGTATCGTTTTCACAAAAGTGGCCGAAGACGCCGAGCTGGGCGAGCATCAGCGGCGTGGTGAGGGTTGTTGGGCTTACCAACGACTCTCCCCGTGATCGGCAAACATAACCTGGTCCTCTTTAAAATCTTCATCCTGACTTTACTTGAGTACTTTGAAACGTGATATTTCAGAAAAAGCACAAAATGTGAATAAATTTAGTATCATTTTGAGTTTCAACCGTCCTTTTGCCTTTTAATGCCATTAAAAGTGCCACTGATTGTGTGTAATAATCGATGTTTTTCCATTTGTCATGAATAAATTATCATTGCTAATAGTTGGTTTCTTTGAGTAAATTCTCAACTTCTTCCTGAAAGATCTATGAATGTACAGCAGAAAAACAAAAAATGAAATTTTGAAAACAGAAAAGAGTGTTTAAAAACAATGGGGATAATTAAAAAAAAAAACAATATTCACCAAAGCTACAATCTACAGTTAAAAAAAAAAAAAGGTGTGTCAATATTTACATTCTTGCAGTGTTGCATGACTGGTGACATGTTTTAACTGAATGTGGTTCTGTAAAGTTAACTAAGGCTGCTTTGGTAATTGAGTAATAGATTATAATAATAGATGAATATGAAATAATAAAAAAAGGTAATTGAGTAGCAAATGTTGTAAGCTTTGCTAACAGCTAAAAGTTAGGCACAACATAAATGTTTAAATAAAAAGCACTGGACGTCACTTAATCTGCACTATTACGGCTAATGTGCACATTGAGTCTCAGCTTGTTTAAGACTTCCAAGAGTTCTTTTAGTAAACGGATTACAAGTACTCAGTTACATTTGCTTGAGTAACTTTTTGAGAAAAAATGTACTTATAAGAGCAGTTTTACTAAGCTATTACTTTTTACTTGAGTAGATTTGTGAAGAACAAACGCTACTCTTACTACGCTACTTTGTGCTACACAAGAGTCGTTACATTTTTCCTCTTTATTCTACATATTAGAACTTTTTTTTTTTTAGCTAGCGGTGCCAAGAGTAGCTCTACCGATGTCACTAATGAGACGTCGCAACAATAATCACATGACTCCATTACACCAATCAGACGCAAACTTGCTGTTTTATTTTCATGCTAGCCTGTACAATCACGTGGCGTCTTTAAAGCACCGTAAAAAAAGAAGTATTTGACATTGAGCGCTGCCCTAAACATGACTCGAATCGGGGATTCAAACCTCTCTCCCAGTTTTTATTTGGCACCGATTGACCACGGAAAACAGGAGATATGATCCTTTTAATTTCATAATAGTAATTATGAAGGAACTATTCACGATTCAAACTAGCAGCTATTTTCTCCACTAGAGGACTAATAATGCTTCATTTCTGTTTTTTTCTCTCGCCAGAATTCAATGATTTTTTGGGGGGGTGTATTTCTTTGGTTTAATGCGGTTATGTAATGGGTTATTGTACAGTATCATTATGACGACAGTTTGTATTGAAGGAATCTGACCTTTTTAGCCAGACTGCTGGAATCACGCCAGCCGAACTGCCGGACCCTCGCTGGCGCAGCTCCAACAGCCCGTACCGGTGAAATTCTGACAACCCGGCCAGAACACCAAACTCCGTGCGTTCACCTTAGTCTTAACCCCTTGTACTGACTCCATTTTGTAAACTGGAAAAAGGCTTCAAAACACAAGTTGACAATTTATTCAGGTCGAGCGAGATCAAACGGCAAGGCAAAACAGCAACAGACCCAGGCGAGGATGCAGACTTGTTCCAGGGTCATCATATAACAAGTCAACAAAAGGGTCCCACGAAAAATGACAATGATTAGTTAAACATTGTCTTTTTGAAGGCTCTCGCGGGGCGGGCCGTGGGCAGGAGGAGGGGTGTGTTTGGGTCTTCTTCTGTTGCAGATTTGGGCTGTCAAGTTCGTGTGTCACCGTTGCTGGGTCATGGTTAATGAGGCAACTGAAGTTGGAGGTTCGGTGCCTCACCGTCTGAGAGGCGCTGAGCTATTAAACTTAGAGTTCTTTTTGTTATCTGGTGTTGTGGTAGTACAGGACGTCCCGTCATTTGTTCTGGACTGTCCTGAAGAGCTGATTGCGGGATTTGGTGTTGCAGACATGGGCTTGTAGATGTCTTGCCTATCACCTGGTAGTCAGCGTCAATCTTGCTCAGTCAGCTGCATGACGCACGCGTTGGGCTTCCGTGGTCAGAAGGTGTCCTTATCTGCACGTTGTCCTAGTGCTGTAAGTTCTAATCATTCCAAGTGCAACTGTTCTTAATATCAAATATATTCTGCTTGTTTTTTTTTTTAAAACCATGATATAAATGTTATTTATTTTATATTGAGTGTGTTAGAGGAGTAGAAACGGTCAAACAGTTAAAAGGAGAAAATATGCTATTCCCTGATTGATTATATTAAGTGTGTTAGAGTAATACAAACAGTTAAACAGTAAATATGAGAAAAGATACAGTGCCTTGCAAAAGTATTCGGCCCCCTTGAATCTTGCAACCTTTCGCCACATTTCAGGCTTCAGACATAAAGATATGAAATTTAATTTTTTTGTCAAGAATCAACAACAAGTGGGACACAATCGTGAAGTGGAACAACATTTATTGGATAATTTAAACTTTTTTAACAAATAAAAAACTGAAAAGTGGGGCGTGCAATATTATTCGGCCCCTTTACTTTCAGTGCAGCAAACTCACTCCAGAAGTTCAGTGAGGATCTCTGAATGATCCAATGTTGTCCTAAATGACCGATGATGATAAATAGAATCCAAATGTGTGTAATCAAGTCTCCGTATAAATGCACCTGCTCTGTGATAGTCTGAGGGTTCTGTTTAAAGTGCAGAGAGCATTATGAAACCAAGGAACACACCAGGCAGGTCCGAGATACTGTTGTGGAGAAGTTTAAAGCCGGATTTGGATACAAAAAGATTTCCCAAGCTTTAAACATCTCAAGGAGCACTGTGCAAGCCATCATATTGAAATGGAAGGAGCATCAGACCACTGCAACTCTACCAAGACCCGGCCGTCCTTCCAAACTTTCTTCTCAAACAAGGAGAAAACTGATCAGAGATGCAGCCAAGAGGCCCATGATCACTCTGGATGAACTGCAGAGATCTACAGCTGAGGTGGGAGAGTCTGTCCATAGGACAACAATCAGTCGTACACTGCACAAATCTGGCCTTTATGGAAGAGTGGCAAGAAGAAAGCCATTTCTCAAAGATATCCATAAAAAGTCTCGTTTAAAGTTTGCCACAAGCCACCTGGGAGACACACCAAACATGTGGAAGAAGGTGCTCTGGTCAGATGAAACCAAAATTGAACTTTTTGGCCACAATGCAAAACGATATGTTTGGCGTAAAAGCAACACAGCTCATCACCCTGAACACACCATCCCCACTGTCAAACATGGTGGTGGCAGCATCATGGTTTGGGCCTGCTTTTCTTCAGCAGGGACAGGGAAGATGGTTAAAATTGACGGGAAGATGGATGCAGCCAAATACAGGAACATTCTGGAAGAAAACCTGTTGGTATCTGCACAAGACCTGAGACTGGGACGGAGATTTATCTTCCAACAGGACAATGATCCAAATCATAAAGCCAAATCTACAATGGAATGGTTAAAAAATAAACGTATCCAAGTGTTAGAATGGCCAAGTCAAAGTCCAGACCTGAATACAATCGAGAATCTGTGGAAAGAGCTGAAGACTGCTGTTCACAAACACTCTCCATCCAACCTCACTGAGCTCGAGCTGTTTTGCAAGGAAGAATGGGCAAGAATGTCAGTCTCTCGATGTGCAAAACTGATAGAAACATACCCCAAGCGACTTGCAGCTGTAATTGGAGCAAAAGGTGGCGCTACAAAGTATTAACGCAAGGGGGCCGAATAATATTGCACGCCCCACTTTTCAGTTTTTTATTTGTTAAAAAAGTTTAAATTATCCAATAAATTTTGTTCCACTTCACGATTGTGTCCCACTTGTTGTTGATTCTTGACAAAAAATTTAAATTCTATATCTTTATGTTTGAAGCCTGAAATGTGGCGAAAGGTTGCAAGGTTCAAGGGGGCCGAATACTTTTGCAAGGCACTGTACTATTCCTTCAGGATAGATAAATTTGTGCTGAGAGAAAAAAATAAAATAAAAATAAGCAGTTGCTTACAATGTTACTTATTATTTGAATATTCTTTTCACTGGATACTTTTTTACTTATTATTTTTGGGATGACTAATTTTACTTCTACTTGAGTAATATTATTTTGAAGTAACGCTACTCTTACTTAAGTGAAAATTTTGGCTACTCTACCCACCTCTGCTAGTAGACGTCCAATCCATTTGAAGTGCCACCCTCTCAGTTCAAATAATTGGACGTCTATTAATGATAAACTAATATAAAAAAAAAATAAAAGAGATTTAAAAGATTTTGTTTGTTTTGTACATAATTGATTTGTGATAACCCCACGTCGCCAGTAGATGGCGTCATGTGACAAAGGCACTCAAAAATGACAGCTCTTGACCCTCTAATCCTCAGATTAGAACACCCTAATCTGAGGTGCACGAGTGAAGAAGGTGGACTACAAGCCCCGCCCTCTTCCCCCGCCCCCTTCCCCACCTGCTCCCCTGCTGTAATTCCCCGCTAATGCGGATCACGTCCAGGACGTCCTGGTGCGCGCCTCGTGAACGCGCATCCTGACTCGTGTGCGTGGAAGTGGATGAGAAACCTGCTGGATTTGATGATTCTGGTTCTGATGTAGTGGAACCCCCCTGCCACCTGGACATTCAGGTAAGAGTTTATGATATTAAATGAAAAAAAAAATGGAATGTTTCATATTTAATATGCTTTGTATATACTGTTATGATTTATTAAAAAAAAAAAAAATTAAAAAAAACAATTGGACAGCATTATTTAAACTCGTCAAAAATACAAAAGTGCTGCAATCCTGAAATTACAAGAATTATATTACATTTGTTAGCCCTAATTGTGGTTTTAAAACATTCATCCAAAAACTAAATAAATTGAAAGACAGCAAAAGAAAAGTATAACACAAAATGGATTTTTTAAAATTAAATTAAATTTTTAAAAAAAACTATCAGGTCAATAAAAAAGTTTTAAATTACATAATTGGTTATTTTATCAATAAGAAATAATGTAAAACTATTGCATTTGTAAAACAACCATACATTTTTATTATTATAAAGATAACTCTTGATTTATTTTATATAATAGAAATTTAAAAATGAACTATTTGACATTTTTCTTTAGCTTCCGAACATTTAACATTGTTTTATTTAAAAATTGCGATTAAAAATGAGACGTTATTTATTAAAATCATGCTTAACTCAGTGGCTGCCATTGACGGTACTAGACGTCCAATCCTGTGGCACTTAAAAACTAAATTAGAGCTCTTTAAATTTGTTTGTCACTCGTAAACGTCCAACCCGTTTGAATTGCGAGGGTTGGCAGCGAATGAACGAACGTTCATTCGCTGCCAACCCTTGCAATTCAAATGGGTTGGACGTCCAGCCCCGTCAATGGCAGGTAACTTGTTTAATGTCTGGTTTAAAGTTGGAAGGTACTACTAAAGGGTAAAATCGTATCTGGGATTTCTTAATATGTGAATATAAATTATACTGTTGAAATAATTATCAATTCAAAAATGTTATAATTGACCATATCATTCCCATAATGAACTAAATTTACTGTATTTATTCAACACTTCCATTCAATCCATGCACTTTTTAACTTCTTACTCACCTCAGGTCATGTCAAATAAATCATGTGTGGGGGTGCAGGGTCATCTTAAAGGCTTTAGATGAAGTCAGTAAACCCGAGCAACTCAGCCGTGGACTTTATCTCACAAGGAACCAACATTTGTGGTGCGTACAAATGAGATGGTGTCTCGATATTAACTTATCTCCAACAACCGCACGCCGAAAAGAAAGCGCTGACATCTGGCGAAAAAGGTCAAAGTGGCTCGTTCAGTATTTTTCATGGCAGCGAATGTTCATGTTTCAGTGTTTGACATGAATAGACGTTCAATTCAATTGAACTAAGAGGGCTGATTAAAGTTTGATTCACACATAAATTCCCACCTCAGAAAGTTTCACTTAAGGATTTGCGTCCTTCCCACTGACAATAGTACGTGAAACCTGTCATGTTAAAAAGTGATTTTTTTTTTTGAGTGAAACTTATTTTTGGCAGGGGATGCTTTGGTTATGAACCATGAATTCAAACCAGTATAAATGAATAAACGCCTCAAATTATGAAATATGCACAACAAAAGGAATGATTCCTTCTTGTGCATTCGGAAGCCAGTAAAAATAAAAATATTGCCTAAAAAATTATATAAATCATTGTAAATTGGTGATTGCTAACAAAAAATGTTTGCGATATGTCAACAATTTGGTGTTTTAACAAAAAGCAATAAACTGGAGGACTATGATTTATTTTCACGGGCCGCACAAACAGGGGCGGATCTACAAAAATATTTATGGGGTGGTCAGAGGGGGCAGGAATTTTTTTGAGGGTGGCAAATATTTCCTGATCGTCTATTATATCGTCGATTCTTTGGAGAATGATATTTCTGTGATGACTCGATTAATGGGCCTTTGAGTGATTCAATACAAAAATTACGAAGACATTAAACACAAACATTTTAATTTTCCTAAAATAATACAAAATACAAATTAGTTTTCATGTGTATAACCATTTTGTTGATGAGTTTTAATCTTTTTTTTTTTTTTTTTTTTTTTTTACAAAACGGCATACGTATATAATAATCATTTTGCATTTTGATCGAATTACCGTATTGGCCCTAATTATAAGACAACCCCCTCTTTTTCAGGACTCAAGTTTGAAAGACTTTTTGAATACCAAATTAATTTTTATACAGAAAATAATTACTGTACATCCGAAACAAATGATTCTAACAATATATTTGAGAGAAAAAGCATGTTATTTTGCCTTATTCAGATCTTAATATCTGAACATTTAAATATGTAAACTAAAGAGCAATCACATTCATAAATGAATGGCTTCTGTTTTTTGAAATGTAAATAAACCAATCTATTGTGATAAAACAACAAAATTGCAATAACTGCATAAACCATCAAAGTGATGTCTAACTGTAACTGTAATCTTGAAACAAATATGAATAAGGAAAAACATTTCAATAAAATAATGCAAACTGGTTAAAACTTGAGAGTAGCTGAGATCTGTCATGACAGAACATCGCTTCAATGATATCTGGCGCCATCTAGCGTCGTGAAGGGGTAGACCGCGAATATAAGACGACCCCCTCTTTTTCAGTTTTATTTCAATGCAAAAAACACCGTCTTATATTCGGGCCAATACGGTACATTCAATTGTGCTTAACAAATCGATACATTCATCCGCAACGATTCATTGTTACATGCCTCGTGTCAACATATGGTGGATGTGTATGCAGTGATCCCTCGTTTTTCGCGGTTAATGGAGACCAGAACCTGCCATGATTAGTGAAAAACCGCAGAGTATTATAAAAAAAATTTTTTGTAATTTAAGAATTTATTTCCAAATTAGAGTGGAAAATAAGTATTTGGTCACCTACAAACAAGCAAGATTTCTGGCTGTCAAAAAAGGTCTAACTTCTTCTTCTGGGGTCTAACGAGGCTCCACTCGTTACCTGTGTTAATGGCACCTGTTTTAACTCATTATTGGTATAAAAGACACCTGTCCACAACAACAGTCAGTGTCAGTCACACTCCAAACTCCACTATGGCCAAGACCAAAGAGCTGTCCAAGGACACCAGAGACAAAATTGTAGATCTGCACCAGGCTGGGAAGACTGAATCTGCAATAGGTAAAACGCTTGGTGTAAAGAAATCAACTGTGGGAGCAATTATTAGAAAATGGAAGACATACAAGACCACTGATAATCTCCCTCGATCTGGGGCTCCATGCAAAATCTCACCCCGTGGCGTCAACATGATAACAAAAACGGTGAGCAAAAATCCCAGAACCACTCGGGGGGACCTAGTGAATGACCTACAGAGAGCTGTGACCACAGTAACAAAGGCTACTATCAGTAACACAATGCGCCACCAGGGACTCAAATCCTGCATTGCCAGACGTGTCCCCCTGCTGAAGAAAGTACACGTCCAGGCCCACCTGCGGTTCGCGAGAGAGCATTTGTCAGAGAGAACTTTTTGGTAGAAACACAGGTTCTCGTGTTTGGAGGAGAAAGAATACTGAATTGCATCTGAAGAACACCATACCCACTGTGAAGCATGGGGATGGAAACATCATGCTTTGGGGCTGTTTTTCTGCAAAGGGACCATGACGATGAGATTTTCAGTGAAAATCTCCTTCCATCAGATGAGACGTGGCTGGGTCTTTCAGCATGACAATGATCCCAAACACACAGCCAGGGCAACAAAGGAGTGGCTTCGTAAGAAGCATTTCAAGGTCCTGGAGTGGCCTTAACCAATCTCCAGATCTCAACCCCCTAGAAAATCTGTGGAGGGAGTTGGAAGTCCGTGTTGCCCAACACCATCCCCAAAACATCACTGCTCTAGAGGAGATCTGCATGGAGGAATGGGCCAAAATACCAGCAACAGAGTGTGAAAAGCTTGTGAAGAGTTACAGAAAACGTTTGGCCTCCGGTATTGCCAACACAGGGTACATAACAAAGTATTGAGATGAACTTTTGGTATTAACCAAATACTTATTTTCCATCATGATTTGCAAATAAATTCTTTAAAAATCAAACAATGTGATTTTCTGTTTTTTTTCTTCCACATTCTATCCCTCATGGTTGAGGTTTACCCATGTTGACAATTACAGGCCTCTGTAATATTTTCAAGTGGGAGAACTTGTAGAGTTAGTGGTTACTTATTTGCCCCACTTTAAATATATATATATATATGTATATATATATATATATATATATATATGGTTTTTCAGCCCTTAAAATGTTAATTGTTTTAAACATCTTATTGTCCCACCGAATTATTTTTAAACAAGAATAAAGTAGAAAAATATTAGGGTTTATTAAATGCTTAATTGAGTGAGTCTACTCAAATCCTCTCAAGCTGCTCACTCATACACAACTGTTTAACAAGTTAAACGGGGCGGCCGTGGCACAGATGGTAGCTTGAGTTGTCCTGGGAGCGATGGGTCAGCAGTTTGATTCCCGGCTACGAAGTGCCCTTGGCATGGCAGCAGAACGGTTGGTGTGGAATAGTGTGCATGAAAGGGTAAATGTGTGTTAATGTTGCTTTGGGCATTGAAACAATGTAGATAAATGTGCTATATACAGTGGGGAGAACAAGTATTTGATACACAGTCAATGGGAAAACCCATTGGCAGTGTATCAAATACTTGTTCTCCCCACTGTAAGTACTCTCCGTTTACCATTTCAATGATGATTGACGCATACACGCTTGCACACAATGAGTTGCCACAGCAACTGTTTAGCAAGTTAAACAATGATTGACGCATGCGGTGCTTTGAAGTTCGACTGTCTGGCAAGATTAAACCCAAACATCTGTTATTCATCGTTAACTTTAATAAGCAACTCCAGCGCACTGCCTGACCAACAAAGAGACCAACAACTTGGGAAAGATCATCTTGATTGATTGATTGATTGATTGATTGATTTTAAATTGGGGAAAAAATCCGCAATGGAATGAGGGAGCGAAGTGTGAAGCGTGAAGTAGCGAGGGATCAGTGTACATCAATCAGTGTTTGCTAAGAAATTATATGCAGACACTACAAAAAGGCTCAGGTGACATTTACAAACTGATGTAGAGAAACTTACTTTCATCCAGTCTTTTTATTGTTGTTATTATAAGGATCCTCACTGATTGCTCTACCTAATTAATAGCTTAATTCAAATGTCAAATTGACTGGATTTGGGGTGGCAAGCCTTTCTTTTAGGGTGACACTGATCCCTGGTGGATCCCGCCCCTGCCGAGCCAGATCTGGCCCCCGGGCCACGAGTTTGACACATGTAAATTTAGGCATGAAATTGATCCCTTCATTACATTTTTAGCATGTTTTTTGCCTTCGCCTCTTTACCTTGTCATTTTCAAACACTTTTTTTTTGTTGTCCTTTGTTTTCAGGGACAGCCAGTGGGGGGAAAAACATGGATTCTCCCAAAGAGGTAATATTTTACCAATATTATCTGTTACAGAAATGCAAACTAACATGTTAAATTTGCTTTTTTACCTTTTGTTTTGTTTGTATAAACTCCCACGAGGTTCTGTTTGTAGGAGAATATATAAATAATTCCACTCACGTTGTCTTTTTTATCCCAGAAAGTAAAGTTACTCATCTTGTGGAGATTTGTGTGTGAGCTCGCTCACACACAAATCCTCTCATCCAGTTTTCCCCTCAAGCGAGGTCACTTCCTCTCATCCCTCTTATGTAACACGGGATTCAAAAGTATCGAAACACCCGCGACATGGGAAACAGGAAGTTCTGCTACGTTTCAAATTGATTGGTGTGATTAAAGATAACCAAAATGTAGTGGGAAATGAATTATTAGCGTCAAACTAGTTTACACGACTTATTTATTACGTGAGTTGGAGTTGTTTCCCAATACTTTTGTCTCATCAAATGCCAATAACTTAGCCGAAAAGGATCTTTTTCCTTCTGTGTTAAGTGAGTCCGTGCATTATAGCATGTAGTTACTCGTGTTGCTAAAAAAGTCTAGTTGAAAAACCAATTAAGACCAAGTTAGTAGCCTAATCCTTCTGGCGGCCGTGCCGGGACGCATTGGAGAGCTTCTAATAGTGCCACGTGTCCTCTCGTTTTCAGATCGGATGCCTTGCAGTCCAAACTTATTTGCTAAACTAATAACTCTTCTAAAATCATGTTTTTAGAAGCAAGGTTATGCAAGTCCAAGTAAAAAATACCAATTGGTCTTATACAGTGGGGCAAATAAGTATTTAATCAACCGCCAATTGTGCAAGTTCTCCTACTTGAAAAGATTAGAGAGGCCTGTAA
The DNA here is from genome assembly GCF_030265065.1 of Corythoichthys intestinalis. Taxonomy (NCBI): domain Eukaryota; kingdom Metazoa; phylum Chordata; class Actinopteri; order Syngnathiformes; family Syngnathidae; genus Corythoichthys; species Corythoichthys intestinalis. The sequence continues at coordinate 27,274,117 of NC_080415.1, forward strand.
TTGTCAACATGGGTAAACCTCAACCATGAGAGACAGAATGTGGGGGGAAAAAAAAACAGAAAATCACATTGTTTGATTTTTAAAGAATTTATTTCCAAATTAGAGTGGAAAATAAGTATTTCGTCACCTACAAACAAGCAAGATTTCTGGCAGTCAAAGAGATTTAACCTCTTCTAACGAGGTCTAACGAGGCTCCACTCGTTACCTGTGTTAATGGCACCTGTTTTAACTCATTATCAGTATAAAAGACACCTGTCCACAAGCTCAGTCAGTCACACTCCAAACTCCACTATGGCCAAGACCAAAGAGCTGTCGAAGGACACCAGAGACAAAATTGTAGACGTGCACCAGGCTGGGAGGACTGAATCTGCAATAGGTAAAACGCTTGGTGTAAAGAAATCAACTGTGGGAGCAATTATTAGAAAATGGAAGACATACAAGACCACTGATGATCTCCCTCGATCTGGGGCTCCATGCAAGATCTCACCCCGTGGCGTCAAAATGATAACAAGAACGGTGAGCAAAAATCCCAGAACCACACGAGGGGACCTAGTGAATGACCTACAGAGAGCTGGGACCACAGTAACAAAGGCTACTATCAGTAACACAATGCGCCACCAGGGACTCAAATCCTGCACTGCCAGACGTGTCCCCCTGCTGAAGAAAGTACACGTCCAGGCCCGTCTGCGGTCCGCTAGAGAGCATTTGGATGATCCAGAAGATGGCTGGGAGAATGTGTTATGGTCAGATGCAACCAAAATAGAACTTTTTGGTAGAAACACAGGTTCTCGTGTATGGAGGAGAAAGAATACTGAATTGCATCTGAAGAACACCATACCCACTGTGAAGCATGGGGGTGGAAACATCATGCTTTGGGGCTGTTTTTCTGCAAAGGGACCAGGACGACTGATCTGTGTAAAGGACCAATTGAATGGGGCCATGTATCGAGAGATTTTGAGTGAAAAGAGACGTGGCTGGGTCTTTCAGCATGACAATGATCACCAACACACAGCCAGGACAACAAAGGAGTGGCTTCGTAAGAAGCATTTCAAGGTCCTGGAGTGGCCTAGCCAGTCTCCAGATCTCAACCCCATAGAAAATCTGTGGAGGGAGTTGAAAGTCCGTGTTGCCCAACACCATCCCCAAAACATCACTGCTCTAGAGGAGATCTGCATGGAGGAATGGGCCAAAATACCAGCAACAGAGTGTGAAAAGCTTGTGAAGAGTTACAGAAAACATTTGGCCTCCGTTATTGCCAACACAGGGTACATAACAAAGTATTGAGATTAACTTTTGGTGTTGACCAAATACGTATTTTCCACCATGATTTGCAAATAAATTCTTTAAAAATCAAACAATGTGATTTTCTGTTTTTTTTTCCACATTCTGTCTCTCATAGTTGAGGTTTACCCATGTTGACAATTACAGGCCTCTCTAATATTTTCAACTGGGAGAACTTGCACAATTAGTGGTTGACTAAATACTTATTTGCCCCACTGTATCAAAACCTGAATATGTCATAATGCAAAGGCGCTAACAGGATAGTATTCTTTGCATGTGCCATTAACAAGAAAACACGGTGTTTTAGTAGTGTATAGGAATTATTTGTCGGTACTGAAAAAAAAAACTTTTGGATTGAGAAATTAAGGACTAGTGTAAAACTTGAACGTTAAGTATCTTCTTAATGTATTGAAGCTTTATCTTCTTTTTAGTTTCTCTCTCCACTAAATGCATTCTTAGGGACAATAAAATGCATTCTTGGGAGAAGTATCTTTTCACATATTTACTGTTTGACAGTTTGTATTACTCTAACACACCCAATATGAAAAAATAGCATTTATAATCATAGTTTAAGAAAAACAAGCAGAATATATTTGATATTATGGACTTGGAATAATTGGAAATTGCAGCACCAAGACAACGGCCAGTTAAGGGCATAAGGCAAGGCATACAGGATGCCCTCTGACCACAAGAGCCCAATGTGTGCGTCATGCAGCTCACTGAGCAAGATTGACGCTGACAAGCAGGTGATGTGCAAGATATCTACAAGTCCACGTCTGCACTACCAAATCCCACAATCAGCTCTTCTGAACAGTCCAGAACAAATGGCGGGACATCCTGTTTTGCCACAAGGAATGCCTGATAACAATAAGGCTCCGCAGCTGAGAATTTGAACACTTAGCGCTGAGGCTGACAAAATCTCCAACTCTGGTTGCCTTGGCAACAGTGACACAGGGATTCATCTACCCAACCTAATATGGAAAATTACCCTAAACAACACCCAAACACATCCTTCTCCCGGACCACAGCTTCGCTTCACCAGAGCCTGAAAAAGACTGAATTCTTTAGTTAGCGCGGCTGTTCTCGGGAATCTTTTGTGATATGGTGACTCTGGATTCAGTCCTCCTTGCCTGGGTCTATTTGCTGTTTTGGCCTTGCTGAATGATTGCTGTTGACTTGGAATAAATTGAATAAATCTTTTGGCCGGGTTGTCGGATTCCGCCGGCCCTGGTCGTTAGAATTGCGCCTGTGCGGTTCTGGCGGTTTGGCTGGCGGGATTCCGGCAATCTCAGTAGGTCAAGTTCCTACAGTGTGATGATGTTACACTGCGAAAGGAATATGCTGTGCCCATGTTGTCATTGTAAAATCCAGTTTTAAAAGTTTCACCCATTGGCTGCTATTAACCACGACCCATCGATAGGCGTCCAATCCATTTTGACTGGGAGTTCTAGCGGCAATTATTTGCTAAGATATTACTGTGTCCATCACTATGTGATAATTCAAGCCATTTTTGCGCCCGTAGATGCTTGCCGGTGTCCATTGCTTCAAATCGTAACAACAACAAAATGACTTCCTATGGCTCAGCCCTTAATCGTAGCCAGTCGCTGGCTAGCGGCCTGGAGAAGTCATCGCCCACGTGGACCAAAGGTCCGCACTCCCGGAGCAGTAGCACACTGTCATCTCGACACTCGCGTCAGGTAAAACCAGTTGTAAAACCCTAACTTCCACCAAAATGGCTGCTGAAACCATTTATTCCTCACAGCTAGTTAAAGACTGGGAGGTTGTGGATGATGTCCAACTAGACGCCAACATCGCCGGGGAACATCCTCAGGAAATGAACATTCCAGGTGTCTGCGAAGGTTATCTTCTCAAGAGGAGAAAATGGCCGCTCAAAGGCTGGCACAAGGTGACGTCAACAAAACCCACTGAACTTTTCAATTTTCTAATAAATAAATATTTTTGCTCGCACAGCGATACTTTGTCCTGGAGGGAGGAATTTTACGTTACTGCAAAAATCAACAAGATGTAAGCATACATGAGCAAAATACTAAACAACCCAGACAGTATGTAGTGCTAATGCTAATGCTAATATGTCTGACTTATACTCGACTAAACAGGTGTCTATAGGAAGAGTTCAAGGCTCTCTGGACATAAGCAGTGCTGTCATGTCTATCAACAAGAAGTCCAATAGGATTGACTTGGACGCTGGGGACATTCTGTATCACATGAAGGTGAAAATCATGCTAAGGCTGGGCAACGATAACTGGTTTTAATCACGATTTACGATCACATGAGAACCTTGTGAATAATCGTGATTAGTCTCATTGTTACACAAAAAGTCTAAATAGCATATCAAAATAAATGCATTAATCGTGCTAACATTTGAAACTTCTTAGCTGCCATTGAGTTAAAATGTTTTTTAACAGTTGTGCTTTAAAGGGAACCAAGGACAGAAAGACTTGTAGTTCTTAAAAGGTAAATGTTAGTATGAGTTATGATAATTTGATATTCAAACCCCTCTTAATGTTTTCATAAAATTTGAAGAACTAGTTTAACTAGTAGGTCGCCATTGTCGTTGACGACGCAATGCTCTCTGGGCGGTGACGTCACTGGGCAGCGCTGCAGTAATTCTACAGTGTCACTCGTTAGCGACATAAAGATGTCGTCGGTTCTGCCCTTCCAATTTGAACCTGAGCGGAAAAGTATTGAGCAGGACAGCGCTGTCATTATTTCACAAAACAAACAGCAAAAGCAATTAAATGAAGGTCTCCAGGGGGATTCAAACCTGCGTTGCCCGTTGTTGGGTCTAAAACACCTTCCTCAATTTAGCTGTTGACTCAGAGCGAGGTGAGGCAGGACACAAGGAGGCAGGAGTCAGAGAGTAGACTTTTACCAAGCTGCAGTTTTAGGAGAGGTCTGAGATCGGGCAACGTGACTAAGAGCGTCTCATCGAAGTCTCTCTCAGAGCTCCCCGCGCTGCTGACTTTTATTGAGGGCTTGTTGCTGGGCAGAATATAGTTACAACACTGTTGTCCAACGTGGCAGCCTCGATCGGGCAAGTTCCTTATTCTAGTCATTAATTCAATTAACAGTCACACTCATTGATTAAATTAACAGTCACACTCTTGAGCGAGCAAGATAACTTTGTTTTGAACACACACTTGCACTCGAAGTAACTTGGTGGAAAAGTACTGAGACGTTGTGTAATGAATAGGGATGGGAATCGAAATCCGATTCCAATTCGGAACCGGTTCCGAGTGTTTCGAGGCCTCGACATCACAATGAAAAAGCCTTAACGATCCCTTTAACGATTCCTAAAGACGCGTATTGCGTCGTGACGTGTCTTGTTGTCCAGACGCATCAAACTAGCATGGCGCCAAGAACCACTCGCTCCAAAGTTTGACTACACTTCACCAGGAAAGAGTGTGAAAATGAAAGGTTACGACGGGTAAGCACGAGCATTGCAGCCATAAACATAACAATGACAGCACGTAGGTTCAAACGCTCGAAAGTGTGTCATCACTTCACGAGGAAAAATTACAACAAAGCGACTTGAAGTCATTGCAAGGTGGAGATAACTGCATCGGGAGGGAATACGACTGCGCTGTCCTCAGAGAGGCTAAGGCTCAGTTCTGGCTATACAGCTAGCTAAACTCCCAAATGACGATGTAGAAGACGTTGGTATAATTTGCTGACTTTATTCAACCATCACTTGAAAGGTGAAACTAAGAATAGAAATGAAACAAATCAATTTCGTCCCCAATAACAAACAGGTTTGCATCAACGTAAATCAGCGATGATTAGCTGCTAATAACAGTATGGTTAGCATTCGTTCGCTAGCATTAGCACATCGTTCAAACCACTACACAACTGGATTTAAGTGTCCGATCGCGAGTGGAAACACAACAACAACAACATAAAAGATGATACATACAGGCGTTGCCTCTGTAGATATTAACATTAACAAAGAACGTAGGCTCGTAGAAGTGTTTCCCTCTCTCACTTCGCTCGCTCACTCGCTTGGATGCGGCATTTCTTCGGGTGCCCAAACTGCGGCCCGTGGCCCAAATACGGCCCGCCTCCACATTTGGTCCGGCCATTTTGATTTTTTTTTTTTTTTTCTCAATCGTGTTATTTATTTCCTGGCCTTTTTCCTCGAAGAATTCAGAGAGGGTTATTTGGTTATTATCTATTTAATTAATAGTGTTTTTATTATTAATTATTATTATTATATTATTATTTTTATATTATTTACTTTCATTCCGTGAAGAATCCATAAAGGGTTATTTGATTGTGGCTTTCTGAAAAACAATATTTTTTTACATTTATGCACTTCTGCAATCGTCACACTTTTTCTGTTACAAACTGACCCCGGCCCCTCATCAGAGAAGGGAAAAGTTATGTGGCCCTCACAGGAAAAAGTTTGGGGACCCCTGGTTTAACACATATTGCCAAAGGCAGAACAACAACCTATCTGCCAATATATACCAATATTTTTTATTTCTATTAGATAAATGTTTCAGCAAAATGTTACACATTCTTGTGTATTTGCCACTTATTGCCACAGTTAACATTGAGGCTTTGGGCCTCTTTTGAGCTCGTTGTGAGTTTGTAAGGTTGTGAGTTCTGATTAAACAAACTCGATGCCAATCAAAACGTTTGTTCTTCTTTTTCCCCAAATTAGAATCGAGAAGAGAATCGATAAAGAATCGAATCGTTAAGCAATATCGATAATGGAATCGGAATCGTAAAAATCCTATCAATTCCCATCCCTAGGAATAATATAAGTGTTACGAATAACATATTTTAGTAAAAAAGAACAATTGTGGCTTATTAGAGCCTACAAGTCTCTAAGTTCGAGGTTCCCTTTAAAATAGATAAATCCTGTCTTTTATGTCACCTATTGAAAATTTTTTCCTCTGCGACTGAAGGCAAAGAGCCATGAGCTCTTCTACATTTGGGTAACCAAGCTGCAGGCGCATCGTTCCTACAAGAGGAGCGAAGCTGCGTTGGCACATGCTGGCGTCCAAAACAACGGACACTTACTGACGCTAACGCCTGATTCCGTCTTCCTCGGCGGACAGCCTAAGAGTTTCCCTCAGACCTCCTCCAAGGCCGCCGTCAACAGCAAAGTTACGGCGTGGCTGCAGCAGAGTCCGTCCCCTGACAACTGCGCTCAAGGTACTGATGCAGAATTTGTATCCGTAAGTGAACATGACTCAGTTAATACAACTGTTGTTGCCTTCTTCCAGAATTGAACCGTTGCAATTTAGACCTTTCTGAACTCAACCGTCTGATCCAGAGACTCCAGACACTAGAGGTGGGACAGACGTTCACAAACGGGGAACTGCAGCGTATCATCAGCACACAGGTAGGAACCGTGTGGTTGTTTGTCGTGATTTTCATCGTAGAAGTGTATTTTAAAAGCTTTATCATGTATGTTTGAAAACAGAATCTTTCGCTGGAGAAACCAAAGAAGCAAAAACCAGGAAAAGTTTGGGGTCACTCTCGCACCCTGTCAAGAGTGGAAGCGCTTGGAATGGTGAGAAGTTCCATATTAACAAAAATGTTGGGGCATAATTTAGAAGTCAGTTATTGAGTGTAATAGCTTCAGAATGTAACAGGACCAAAAAATCTTTCCGTTCCAAAAGCCTGTTCGTAGGATGACCAAATCGGTGAGTGGTTTAGTTGGCAGATCGGTACAGTGTTGTGATTGTTTCTTGTTCACCCATCAAAGCCAGGCACTGTGTCTAGCTCCGCCCCTTTTAGCGACCCCAGGGTGCAGAAATGTGCGTATTTAAGACCTTTTTGATCAGGGGTCCCCAACCTTTTTTGCACCACGGACCGGTGTTATTTGGGTCTTTTTTTCACGGACCGGTGTTCTAACAAATTTTGCAACTGATCAAAAATTGCAACGATGCGGTTCTGCGCATGCGCGGAGCGTTAAACATGGCCGCCAATACAGTCATTAACTAACGTTTGATCATGGAAGGACATGTAGACAAGTTCTCCTCAGATACATCCTGCCATGTTAGCTGCACACAACAACTGCACACGACTTCGCCTTGTCGTTAAGCATTAATTAAGAAGCCTGCTTCACAAAGATACAATGTTGGAAATTGTAGCAAGGTTTTCAATGCTCTGGTAGCGATGTCAGGATAATCTGGAATGACTTTAATCCAGAACCTCGATAGAGTTGTTGTCTCAAATGTACGTTTAAGGTCGCCGTCATTCGCGATCTCTACAAGCTGATCCTCCTGTTGCACAAACATCCTCGAATCACTCGGTTTATTCACAAACGGTTCACGAATCCAGTCCTTCGCAGTTCGTGGGTCTTCGAGGTTGTAGGTGTCGGGGAAAACACGGGCAGGCAGGTGGTGTGTGGACCCAAATGCAGGGAAAGGGAGGCGAGGCAGGTAGACGGTGCAAAAATGATTTAATTAAGGCAAGCAAAAAACAAAGTATCAACAAATAATGTGGAGATCCCAAAAAACGCAGCAAACAAAAAAAGGGTGGGTATTAAAAACTTACTGAGGTGAACTCGAGGGCTTGGAAAAAACTGACGAGAACAGGTTCGGACGTGCACATGGACATTGACAAAGACGCAACAAGGAGTGAAAAGAAACTGGGAGCTTATATACACACACAGACAAGGGGTAACGACACAACGAGGAACAGGTGAGAACTGGAGGATGTAGGTTGGAGGATATGATAGGAGGAGGTACAACAGGTGAAATCAATGGGCAATCACAGGGACAAGTCACACTAGTAGAAAACCAACACAAAACCTAACAGTAGGCTCATCTTCTGGCTCGCCAGGTGCCCTTTTTCGCCGTAAAAAATATCTCCAATGACGTCTGTTTACCAGTCATCTTTGCTCGTGTGGGGGCTAATTATTTCCGGGAACAAATGTGCGCCCGCGGCCTAGTAATAAGTTATTATCAAGGAGAAGCACAGATACATATATTATATACACAAAACAAGATGTACTGCTAGCAGTCCAATCAATGGATTTCTATAACCCCTTTCCCACTGGCCAAAAAACCCATGTCAACCCACTAACAATCGGCTTTTGGTGGCAGTGGGAAAGGTGCAGCGACCCGCCTCGACCCGTGTCAATCAACCCGCCAAGCGACCCGCATTAAAATCACCTCGGGTCTGATCGTCATGCAGTGTGAACGCAAAACCCCGGGTCAACAGTCAACACCCTAAACTACATGGTGATGCAGGCTCTTACGTGATGCGTCATAACAACGTGCCAGTCGCCTCCCATTTAACACGCCCAACAAACGTAGTTACGTCGATGCTCATAACAAAGCTAGTAGAAGAAGAAGAATTCACAGTTGTATAGAGTTCGTTTTGCCTACACGTATGTATTCGTCAAACACTTTCTTTTATCCCAGGCAATAGTAGGTGGTTTTATTTACCACTTCCGCCTTCGTCAGAGGGTCACTGATGTTGGTGTGACGCATCTTTATCAGCTGATGGATGAAGGCGTGACTCACCTGTCAGAATGACACACACACCGACCAATAACTTCTATGGACATCGGAACACCCCACTATCCACAAACTATCAGTAGTCAGAACACTACAGTATGTGAACGTATGACAATAATAACGGACCCGGAAGACAGAACACAGGAAGAAAAAACAATTTAACAGGCATTAAAAAGGTGTCAGTATCCACAGTGGGCAATAGAAAAAGGTGCAGGACAGGTCAAAAACAAGAACAACACAACACAGGGGGGAAGGAAAAAACAAACAAAACAAGAACACACAGATATAGTGACGTTGCCGTACGTGAGGGGAGTCACGGAACGTATCCAAAGGGTCATGAAAAAATACAACATAAACACACCGGTCAAACCACACACAACACTCCGCTAGATATTGGTCCACCCAAAGGACAAAATCCATCCAGAAAACAAATGCAACTCAATATATGAAATTCCATGCAAATCATGCAATAAATCATCCATCGGGGAGACAGGTAGGAGCTTAATTACAAGAAAAACAGAACACAAGAAGGAATGTGAGAAGGAGACAACAATGAGACAAACAAGGGCAATAAAAGAACAATCACAACAAGAACATCACAAATCAGCCATCACCGATCACTGCAAAAGGGAAAACCACATCATGGACTGGGAAAAGGCCAGAGTCATCCGCACCGAAGAAAACAAAAATCAGCGCTGGATCAGGGAGGCTATTGAGATCCGCAAGCGGGTCCCGAGGACCATCAACAGGGACGACGGGGCATACATGGTCTCTATGACCTGGAACAGCATCTTGGAAGAGTGAATGTGCAGCAGAGGGCGTGACTCGCTTGTCATTCCGACAGGTGAGTCACGCCTTCATCCATCAGCTGATAAAGACGCGTCACACCAACATCAGTGACCCTCTGACGAAGGCGGAAATGCCCGCCGAAACATGTCAGGTAAATAAAACCACCTACTATCGCCTGGGATAAAAGAAAAGGTTTGACGAAGAAGAATTCACGTTGCCTACGTTGCCTCAGCACAAGCCGAGTGTTGATCCTTTGCTGCATTTCGATCATTTTGAAGGCAGTAAAAAGCATGAAAATAGAGAACACAAACGGAAAGGAGGCTTCCATGTTGCTCTGCATTGTTTACTTCCTTGAACTGAATGAATTCGGTCGCACTTGTTGACGCGCATTTTAGCGTGGTGACGTCACGTAACCTTACGCACGGCTGAGGAGGGGTGGGGGGGTTAGACGGGTGAAAAAAAAAAAAAAAAAGACACGGCTTTTTTTTTGTCAATGGGAAAGGTGCAAAAGGCCAATTGTTAGTGGGTTGCATCGGATTGGAAAAAATGCGCGTTGACCCACTAGTTTCAGTGGGAACGGGGCATATGAGCAGGGGCACAGGGTTAATTCAGCCAGAATGCGGTCGTTAATAAATTATTATTTCTGTGCGGCCTGGTAGCAAATACGGCAGATGGGGGACCCCTGCTTTTGATCATGGAAAACAAATTGAGGTGGTTTGCTTACACGGTTTTAGTTAGATTTATGATATAAGCAATTCTTTCTTTGGTTTAGCTGTCCAGCCCTCTGAACAGCTCTTCCCACTTCGGAGCCTCCGTCCCATCAATCCCGGACTACGTGTACTCACAGCTGGCGCCACCCAATGGCGCCACGTCAACTGAGGGCAAAAAATTACAGCAGGACATCTGTGCTGTTTCTCTGCGAGGTAGTGCAACCACACGAGAGCTGCGTTAGGGTAGGTTTTCGGGGTAAATCAGGTTCTTAATTTGTTTAGTTTTGGCTTCGCTTCAAACGGTCCACACTTCGTTGAGCCAAGAGAGGCAGAAGCTCCAGGAAGTCTGGGAAAATAACAATGTCCACCAGTCCCACACCGAAGAGGTAAGAGGATCTTCGCATTCACATTGCCCTATTAGAATTTCGATTTGCTCTTCTTCTGCAGGTGACAACAGGGACGCATTCACCCCACAGGCCTCCTTCAGTAGCCGAATCAGCGGCCGAGTATTTCGACGCTAGCGATGACTTCTTCCTCGGGAGCTCCTCCGATGTTTCCGATGAGTCTGGACTGAGCGACGGAAGCACATCCAACTCGGAACCGGAGGAAGGACATTGTGAGTCTGCTACAGAAGGCAAAGTTGTCTGTATCCGTTAACCTTGAATCCGCAATGTTACACTTCCTGCTCTTGACAGTATCTGCAACCCGAAAGTACCGTGCTAGCATTTCTCGGACTCCTCACAGTGTCGCCCCAAAGAGCAGCGGACGAAGAACAACACTTCCCGCGTCGTGTCCTGACAACAGTCACGTGGGCCTTATGGCCATTCTCTACAATAACATTGGTACGTAGCCACACACTCATACTGCCACCATCTCTCGAAAAAAGCACAAAAAATGCTATGCTAACTCCGTTGGTGTTACGTAGGCAAAGACCTGGCTCGTGTGTCCATGCCAGCTGCTCTCAATGAGCCCGTCAACCTGTTGCAGCGACTTTGTGAGGAACTGGAGTATAGCGAACTGCTCGACACCGCCGCCAACACTGCGGACCCTTACCAGAGGATGGTAGGCACAAGTGGACATACAGTGGGGCAAATAAGTATTTAGTCAACCACTAATTGTGCAAGTTCTCCCACTTGAAAATATTAGGGAGGCCTGTAATTGTCAACATGGGTAAACCGCAACGATGAGAGACAGAATGTGGAGAAAAAAACAGAAAATCGCATTGTTTGATTTTTTAAAGAATTTATTTGCAAATCATGGTGGTCAATACCAAAAGTTCATCTCAATACTCTGTTATGTACCCTTTGTTGGCAATAATGGAGGCCAAACGTTTTCTGTAACTCTTCACAAGCTTATCACACACTGCTGCTGGTATTTTGGCCCATTCCTCCATGCAGATGTCCTCCAGAGCAATGATGTTTTGGGGCTGTCGTTGGGCAACACGGACTTTCAACTCCCTCCACAGATTTTCTATGGGGTTGAGATCCGGAGACTGGGTTTGCCACTCCAGGTCCTTGAAATGCTTCTGACGAAGCCACTCCTTTGTTGCCCTGGCTTTGAGTTTGGGATCATTGTCATGCTGAAAGAAACAGCCACGTCTCAATCGTCTTCAATGCCCTTGCTGATGGATGGAGCTTTTCACTCAAAATCTTTGATACATGGCCCTATTCATTCTTTCCTTTACACAGATCAGTCGTCCTGGTCCCTTTGCAGAAAAACAGCCCCAAAGCATGATGTTTCCACCCCCATGCTTCACAGTGGGTATGGTGTTTTTCGGATGCAATTCAGTATTCTTTCTCCTCCAAACACGAGAACCTGTGTTTCTACCAAAAAATTCTATTTTGGTTTAATCTGACAATAACACATTCTCCCAGTCCTCTTCTGGATCGGATCATCCAAATGCTCTCTAGCGAACCGCAGACGGGCCTGGACATGTACTTTTTTCAGCAGGGGGACACGTCTTGCAGTGCAGGATTTGAGTCCCTGGCGGGGCATTGTGTTACCAGGGCCGGCCCAGCCTATAGGCAGACTATGCAGCTGCTTAGGGCCCCTGACCACTAGGGGGCCCCCAATCTGGCAATTGTTTATTATTATATATGTTTATTTATTCATTTATATTCTATTTTGTTTCCTACAGTTTGCTTTATTTGACTTTTGTGAGTTTTGATACTTAATTTCAAGCTTAAAAAATAAAATTTCTTCCTTAACTTCTTTTCCTCTTTTAGAAAAAGGTTTGGCACTATCTACTTTAAGTACTGACAATCATTTGGGGTGAAAAGTTTGAAGTATGCAGTGCAACAAAATCTGATTAATATCCAAAATATGGACGTATGGGTTGGATTGCATGTATGGGTTTCACAGTACACTGTGACAAAATGGTGTGCCAAAATTATGGGCCCCTTGGCATTATTTTGCTTAGGGCCCCCAAATGGCCTGGGCCGGCCCTGTGTATTACTGATAGTAGCCTTTGTTACTGTGGTCCCAGCTCTCTGTAGGTCATTCACTAGGTCCCCCCGTGTGGTTCTGGGATTTTTGCTCACCGTTCTTGTTATCATTTTGTGAAATCTTGGAGCCCCAGATCGAGGGAGATTATCAGTGATCTTGTATGTCTTCCATCTTCTAATAATTGCTCCCACAGTCGATTTCTTTACACCATGCATTTTACCTATTGCAGATTCCACCTTCCCAGCCTGGTGCAGGTCTACAATTTTGTCTCTGGTGTCCTTCGACAGCTCTTTGGTCTTGGCCATAGTGGAGTTTGGAGTGTGACTGACTGAGATTGTGGACAGGAGTCTTTTATATGGATAATGAGTTAAAACAGGCGCCATTAATACAGGTAACGAGTGGAGCCTCGTTAGACCTCGTTAGAAGTAGTTAGACCTCTTTGACAGCCGGAAATGTTGCTTGTTTGTAAGTGACCAAATACTTATTTTCACTCTAATTTGGAAATAAAGTCTTTAAAAATCAAACAATGATGTTTTCTGTTTTTTTTTTTTTTCTTCCTACATTCTGTCTCTCATGGTTGAGGTTTACCCATGTTGACAATTACAGGCCTCTCTAATCTTTTCAAGTAGGAGAACCTGTACAATTGGTGATTGACTAAATACTTATTTGCCACACTGTATCTTGTGGTTAATTGATAGAAATATTTTTTTCTGATTCGCAACTCTTCTCCATCAGGTCTACATTGCCGCCTTCGCCATCTCAGGCTATTCAACCGCCACCTTCCGAAACCGTTATAAGCCCTTCAACCCAGTCCTAGGAGAGACCTACGAGTGTGTTCGCGAGGACCGTGGATTTCGTTTCATTAGCGAGCAGGTCAACCACGACAAAAAAAGCTTAAATTCGAAGCATGCAATTATTGCCATAACAACTTTGCGAAGCAGACCAACTCTATTCTTGTTTTCCTGAATCAGGTGTGCCATCATCCTCCCATATCTGCTTGCCACGCAGAATCAGAGAACTTCTCGTTCTGGCAAGGTGACACTTCCCATTCATAGAACCAGAAGTAAAACTGGCATCTTGCCCACAACTCACTTTATTTCTCGAAACAGATCAAAGGTGGAAAAACAAGTTCTGGGGAAAGTCGCTTGAGATTGTGCCGACTGGAATGGTGAACGTCACGCTTCCTAGGTAAACAAGAGTCCGTGAAGTCAGGAGATCCTCTGTGCTGGTTCTGTAGGTCTTTCTGGTGTCATCCTCAGATACGGCGATCACTACGAGTGGAACAAAGTAGTGACGTGCATCCACAACGTCCTGAGTCAGCAACGCTACCTGGAACATTACGGGGAAGTCACCATTCGCAATCTGAAGAGCAACTCGTGTACATGTAAAATTACCTTCGTCAAGGTAAGTAGAAAGCAGAAGTACTTGCAGTACATGTGCTGTATGGGTTCTGGTCCAAATATTGCAGAGTCCGTCAGATACCTTACCTGGAAGGTTAAATACTCATACTCTGTTCTGCTTCTACTCCTTGAAGTCTCGCTATTGGGGCTCGGAGGCCAACAAAAACGAGGTCCAGGGCACCGTGCTGGACCAGAGTGGTAGCATCATCCACCGCTTTGGAGGTCTGTGGCACGAGGGAATCTTCTGTGACACCCTGCCGACCCCCAAATGCATCTGGAAGCCTAGTAAGGCTGTTTGTTTTTAACATCTGCTGCATCCTTTCTTGACTTTAACTAAGAGACTTGTCCTCTTCAGATCCTCAACCCAAAGACCACCTCATCTTCTATGGCTTCTCCACCTTTGCTATGGAGCTCAACCAGCTGACAGCAGACCTAAAACCTCTGCTGCCCCCTACTGACAGCCGCCTACGCCCTGACCAGAGGTCAGAGAAAACAAACACAAACAGGATGATGCATACATAAAGTAATATGTTACAGAATCATTTTCTGTAGAATCACTTTCTGATCTTCTCATGCTCTTTTCTTCTCATAATATACCCCCTCCGTCTTCTTTACTTATTTTACATGAAGTCTTATCGTTTGTTAAAATATAATCAATGGTAGAAACCAACAGGAAGTGACAAAAACAACAGGAAGTTCTAAAAACAAACAGGAAGTTGCAACGTTGTTGACGATCCTACTTGGTATCTTGCTCGCAGGATGCTAGAGGAAGGCCGAGTAGAGGAGACGGACAAAAAGAAAGACGAGATCGAGGAACTACAGAGGGAGAGGAGGAAGGAACTCTCCAAGAAAGGAGAGGAACACACCCCGGTTTTCTTCAAGTCAGTTCCACAAACATACGGACAACATGCAATAATTTACTCCTACTTTGACGCGAGTTGTGGCATCTAATAAAGATGTCCCGATCACGTCATTTTCAAAGTATCAGAATCGGCAAAAATATATCGGACATGCCATTTATAAATATATATATATCTATATTTTATTTTAATCGTTTTCTAATTGTATTTAACGTTACAGACAAAATGTCTTACACTCATCCAGAGTAGTTTTGGCTTAAAGTAGGGCTATCAAATTTATTGCGTTAACAGCGGTAATTAATTTTTTTTAATTAATCACGTTAAATAATTAACTCATGCGCTGCACGACCTACTCACGCATTGTGGCGTTCAACCTATAAAGACGCCGTTTTACCTATAGATAGCGCTAAAAGGCAGCGTATAATGAGTTGAGAGAATTTTGACAGCCTTTGGAGCCATTTTTTATGTGGCTAAAGCCTTACAATACCTCTCTCAGCAATTGAAAATAACGTGGGAGGCTAGGGTTGTTCTGATCATGTTTTTTTGCTCCCGATCCGATCCCGATCGTTTTAGTTTGAGTATCTGCCGATCCCGATATTTCCCGATCCGATTACTATTTTTTTTGCTCCCGATTCAATTCCAATCATTCCCGATAATTTTTCCGATCATATACGTTTTGGCAATGTATTAAGAAAAAAATGAATAAAACTCGGACGAATATATACATTCAACATACAGTACATAAGTACTGTGTTTGTTTATTATGACAATAAATCCTCAAGATGGCATTTACATTATTAACATTCTTTCTGTGAGAGGGATCCACGGATAGAAAGACTTGTGACTTTGTATATTGTGACTAAATATTGCCATCTAGTGTATTTGTTGAGCTTTCAGTAAATGATACTGCAGCCATTCAACCCAAATGCATGATGGGAAGTAGACCCATGACTGTGCGTAGCGCTACGAATTGATATATCTTCTCTGCGTTGGGAAATAACATAAGGTGTTGATCAAAAGATCAATTGCTACCTTGCTTCCCATGATATGTCTTATTATAGGGAGAGGAATTGTAAGGCTTTAGCCTATTAGAAAAAGGCTCCAAAGGCTGCCAAAATTCACTCTACTCATTTTACGCTACCTTTTATCTCTCTAAATAGGTAAAACGGCGCTATTACAGATTGAGCGCGACAATGCGTGAGTGAGTCGTGCAACGCATGCATTAATTGCCTTAAATATTTAACGTGATACATTTTTAAAAAATTAATTACCGCCGTTATCGGTACCTTAAGCCTAAACTAAAGACTCTGGTTGAGTGTAACATATTATGTCTGTAGCGTTAAATACATTTAGAAAACGATTTAATTAAAAAATATATATATATTAAAAAAGGCATGGCCGATATTTTTTTGCCGATTCCGATACTTTGAAAATGACGTGATCGGCAATCCCAATCGATTGGAACATCTCTATGGGAGGCAATGTGGGGAAGAAAGATCGTAGTTGATCATTTTCCTAACACCCTATGTTCTTTCTCAACGCAGAGAAGATATATCAATTGGTGCCCCTACGCACAGTCATGGTTGCACTTCCCATCATGCATTTGGGCAGAAGTTAAATGGCTGCTGTATCATTTACTGAAAGCTCAACAAATACACTAGATGGCAATATTTAGTCACAATATACAAAGTCACATTTATCCTTTAAGAATTACAAGTCTTTCTATCCGTGGATCCCTCTCACAGAAAGAATGTTAATAATGTAAATGCCATCTTTAGGATTTATTGTCATAATGAACAAATACAGCACTTATGTACTGTATGTTGAATGTATATATTCGTCCGAGTTTTATTCATTTTTTTCTTAATGCATTGCCAAAATGTATATGATCGGGAAAAATTATCGGGAATGATTGGAATTGAATCGGGAGCAAAAAAAAAGCAATCGGATCGGGAAATATCGGGATCGGCAGATACTCAAACTAAAACGATCGGGATCGGATCGGGAGCAAAAAAAACATGATCGGAACAACCCTAGCATCTAATTTAGACAAACACAGTGCTTTGCCTCCATCTTATGGCATTTGTAAGCAACTACAAACCTTTTGGCCTGGTGTAAAATCTTCGCAGTTTTCATGATAATGCTCCGTTGGTTCAATGATATAGAAACAAATGAACACAGCCTCATATATCTTGAACTTGTTTTCGTTCACATTTTTTGTTTCAGAAAAGCCAAAGACGGTTGCGGACGCGACGTGTGGTTGACAAACGGGACTTACTGGAAACTCCGAGAGGATCCCGGCTTTGCCAAGCTCCCGTGTTTAAAGCTGTGGTGACTTTGGTGCACAAATAAACCAGAAAAAGCATGTGTGATCCGCTGTGGACTTCAGCGCTGATGTGCGTGGTCTGCTGGAACACCAGATTTTTTTTTTTTAACTTTTCATTTTTTTAAGAAGAATGTAATCTTCACAGACCATTTAAAACATGTACATGTATACAAATATTTAACCCTTTATAGGACATTAATTTTACTATTATGGATTTTTTTTTTTAAAATTAATTATCGGAAGCCATAAGCAGTTTTTTTGTCATGGGAATGCCCCAAAAATCAACAGGACAACATTCTATTTATTTATAAATGTATTTATTAACAAATAATATTTAAAAATACAATCATGACTAATAATTATATAATAATAATAATAATATTAAAGTTAAAATTTTCAATTTCCTAAAAATAGTCACTTGCCCTATAGAGGGTTAAACATTGACTTTTTAATGTATTGTGTACACATAGGTTGGCCTCTGCAAGTTTTACTTTGGGCAGCCAATCAGAAGACAGGAAAACAATGATGTCAACACAACCGAGCAAGCTGGTCTTGTGAGGACAAATTAGAAATCTTATTGGTTCGTATAGTTTCACAGATTATTATTAGACTGACATAGCAACAGGGTTGCTGAAATCTGATTGGATAAAAGCAGTGCAGTCAAGCGAAAAGGGGAAAGTACTGTTTTGTTGTTGTTGTTGTTGTTTTCTTTAACCTTTATTTGAATTGAAAATAAAAAAACAACTTTCAATAAACAATAACTATAACTTTCCACTATAAGAAATCTCAATTTATAAACTGCCACTGATGTTCATTAGCTGTTAGTTCATCTTTGAATTACACTCAACAGGTATTTATTAATTTTTAACCTTTAAAGGCCCCTCATTTAAGTCATTGGCTGCCGTTGACGGTGCTAGACGTCCTATCCATTTTGACTGGGAGGGGCAAATGGGAGTCCAAATGGATTGGACGTCTAGCGCCGTCAATGGCACTGGAACACAATTCCTCTCAGGGGGAGGCCTCGTGTCTGCTCGGTCACTTTTCAATTCTCGTTCACAGCGGTGACAACTGTCTTTTTAGCTCCAGGTGTGTGAGTGACCCACTTATTCAGACCACAGAAGAAGAAGAGACTGCGACATGCGACGTTCGTCTTTCCCACTGGCCCCGAACGCACCTTCCTGCCCCTCCTGTTGCTGTAGTAACTGTCACCAACCATCAGTTCACCTCTATGTTCACCTCTGTGTTCTCTCTTGGTTTGTCGCCACCTCCAAATGTTCTGATCGGTCGTTTCCTCGGGGTTTGAGGGGGAAAATTTAGCGTGGAGTAGCCATAGTAGCCTATTTATTTTATTTCATTTTTTTAAATGGATGACAAAAAAATTGATCATTTGTTTGCTTTTGTCATAAATGTGTGTAAGGACATTTAAAGCTCAGGTGATGTCATAATTAATTTTTCATTTGTTTCAAACAATAAAATAAATACAGAAATAAATATAATGATTCATCGTCAGCTGTTATGTATTTAATAATGTGTTATTTAAATATCGCGGAAAACAGACAAGACTAAAAAAGTAGTTTCTGCTCTTGCACCCCTCTTTAAAAAAGAACTGTTGTGTTTGATAGAACAATATGTTTATATGCTGCCATAGCAGATTCATGGCGGATTAAGTTCCCCAACTATTTTTAATTTGTCCGTTTTACCCTGGAAACCCCCGTTTACAGACGTCGCACAACCGCTTTTGTTTCAACCTAGCCATAGAAAGAATGTAAGTCATCGTATTTATTATTCGAAATGTCTGTCATTTTTAGCTTAGAATCATTAATTGATGTCTAATATTTAGTTTAAAAACAAAAAAACAATAAAAATTATTCACTTGCATATTTTAAACTTTTAAACAAATTATAACACAATGAAAAAATTAGCGTCTGTAAAAAAGTCACGGATATCTACCTCATAACTATCGCTTAATTGTATTCTTTTTTTTGTTACTGTCGCATTTTCTCCGATATGTTACATAATAAATAATCGATACATAGAAAAATTTTTAAAAAATTAAAAAATTTTAAAGGGTAAATATATGAAAAAGAAAATCTCGACCACTCCTTGTGGTCTGCGATTTCTGCATCGCGACCCTTGTTATATTACCATGTTTCACCCATAAAATCCCCCCAAAAATCCAGCTGTGGCCATTCACATCTGTGTCTTGACACTCAGTGATACATCATGCTACATGGAGTTTTTGGATCAAAACAAGGTTAGTACGCGATATCTCGTTATAATCATGGAGTCTCTAATTCTGCTCGCGCGTGCTCTCACCTCCAGATAGGGTTTTGGTGTTTAGCATTTTTTAAAATTTTATTTTAAAAATAACCTCCTGTTCAAATTTTTTCCTCCCCCAGAAAATTGAGATTTTAAGCTTTCCAATGATGTATCACACATGTATATTGGACAATTTTGAAATTTGGCCAAATTGGGGGTCTCAGAGCGGAACTTCAAGTCACCTGAGTGTTTTCCGCCATATATAAACATAAACGGATTTTAAGGGAGGGCCAGGCCCCCCCGATGGCCGAAAAGTATCATTGCATGTAATTGACTTTGCTATATATATAAAAGTTGTAAAGCAATAAAACTGCTACAAAAATGAATGAAATGAACAAAAAAAATTTTATAATGGGTCAAAATTATTTTTCGAACAGATCATGTGACTAGCACCTTAGACGATCATTTGCTTTGCATATAATTTTCCCCCAAAAAATATTAGGGGAGGGCAATTTTATTTTTCAAATGATTTTTTTCTTTGAAATTTTTTTTTTTGATATTTGCAACTTTTTGGGGGGGATTGAATTATTTAGACACAGATGCCCTACCCATAATATGGCCAAAACACAAACAGGATTGCTTCAATCAAAGAAAACCTTTTCAATGAAAAATTATGTGTTCAAATGCAAAATTTTTCAATCTCAAATATTGTTTCGCAACCAAAAACTTTTTCTATGAATGAAACTTTTCTTCTTTTGATTGAAGTGTTTTTTTCTTTTTAAAAATATATTTTTTTGAAGCAACTTATTTTTTGATTGAATAATAAAGACAAAAATGTCCTAGCCAAAATGTGGCCCAAACATATCAACATTACTTCAATCAAAAAAGTTGCTTGAATAAGAAGAAACAAACAAAAACAACAACAAAAAAACTTCAAATCAAAGAAAAATAAGTTTTATTGCATTTTTTTTTTAGTTTCAAATGTATTTTTGCATTCAAACACATTTTTTAAAAATTTGATTGAAGCGACTTTTTTGGGGGGGTTGAAAATATATATTTTGATTGAAGCAGCTTTTTTATTGATTGAATAATAAAGACACAAATCTACCTCCATATGGCTCCACCCAGGGGATACAATTTTTGACTGGGGTAACTACACTGGCACGACACCGGCGGGCGTACCATATTCAATGAATGACGATCTTGGCGTAAAGTATTGTCTAAGCAACCTGATTGAGAATTCCCCTCAAGAATGATCAGAAACAAAAAAACGCTCATTTTCAATGTATTATTATAAATATTCTTGTAAGTTAATTTTATTGCTGACACTGCGTTTCGGGTTCATCAACATGTTGTGCCCCCCCTGCCCCAAAAGTCAAACTCCGTATATCATATACATATGACAGTATATAAATGTCATATGAGTGTATTTAACTTTATTACAAACCAGGTGCGCATAATTTGTACGCACAGCCACGCATGCGCACACACATGCATCTCGACACGCCTTTCTATACCTGCAAGTTAAAATGCCCCTCTCTCCTTCCACCCACAAAAAACCGACTTTCTTTGGTGTTTCACCATCAAAAAGAAACACCTAACTGAACCAGAACTTTTTCTTTTCTTGAAAAGTGGCTCCTTAGACGTCCCGTGGCTTGAAACTAACGATGAGCGCACTGATATGTGGTTCAAGATTTGCCGCTCAATCCCATGGCTCGCTGATGAAACAGGTGCGTTTTATAAAGAGTCCAAGATGTTCTGCCATCCTTTATTTGACAAACGTGAAAAGAGCAAAGAGCACATGAATATAGCGCAATTTATCGCTACAAAACATGCTAGCCGAGTAAGTATGGAATCACAGGAGTGACAAAAACCAAACAACAATAAATAAATACATGTCCCCCCCCCCAAAAAAACGGAAAAAAAGCTGTCAATTTTTGTCATTGAATTTCACTGGCAAAACGTAAAAATCAATGACAAAATATGCATTTATATTTTCTTTCATTTATGTATGTTTTTTTTATTTTTATTTTTAATTTGATAGCTTTTCATATTATTTTTTAAATTTTGCCACTCCTATGATTCCATAAATTTGAGGATACGCGGTTTCAAAGTAAATTGTGTGCATGGAATTTCTCTAAAATGAAATTTGGATAAAACTGATCTAGTTTACAATGAAAAATGGAAGACAACCAAATTCATGTTATTTTATTCATCATATTTTAAAATATATATGGCGGAAAACACAGACAAGACTGAAAAAGCAGTTTCTGCTCTTGCACTCCTCTTCCAGAGAAACTGTTATATTTTAAACCAAAAGAACTGTTGTGTTTGATAGAACAATATATCTATATGCTGCCATAGCAGATTCATGGCTCATTAAACCCCCGAACTATTTTTAATTTGCCTGTTTTACCTGGAAACCCCCGTTTACAGACGTCGCGCAACTGTTTTTGTTTCAACCTCGCCATAAAAAGAAGGTAAGTAATTATATTTATCATTCAAAATGTCTGTCATTTTTAGCTTAGAACCATTAATTGATGTCTAATATTTAGTTTAAAAAAAGAAAACGACTTAAAAAAATTATTCACTCGCATATTTTAAACTTTTAAACAAATTACGTCACAATGAAAAATTTGGCATCTGTAAAAAAGTCACGGATAGCTACCTCATAACTATCGCTTAATTGTATTTTTTTTTGTTGCTGTCGCATTTCCCCCGATATATTAGATGATAAATAATCGATCCAAACAAAGAAAATTTGAAAAAAAAACATTTAAAAGGGCAACTATATGAAAAAGAAAATCTCAACCACTCCTTGTTGTCTGCGATATCTGCATCGCGACCTTTGTTATATCACCATGTTTCACCCATAAAATCCCCCAAAAATCTGGCTGTGGCCATTCACAGCTGTGTTTTGGCACTCAGTGATACATGCTACATGGAGTTTTTGGATCGAAACAAGGTAAGTTCGCGATAATATGTCGTTAAAATCATGGCGTCTTTAATTCTGCTCTCGCGTGCTCTCGCCTCCAGTTAGGGTTTTTGCTGTTTAAAAAAATTTTTTTTTCAAAAATGCCCTCCAGTTCAAAAATTTTCTTCCCCCAGAAAATTGAGATTTTAAGCTTTCCAATGATGTATCACACATGCATATCGGACAATTTTGAAATCTGGCCAAATTGGGGGTCTCAGAGCGGAACTTTAAGTCACCTGAGTGTATTCCGCCATATATCAAAAATTACCAAATAAAAAGAATATTTACCGTTTTCATCCTTTTAGTTATTACTTCAAAACCCAAAATTAACAAATACATTAGAGAATACAGTTTGCGCCCTTGTTTTTATGTACATTTATCAAAAAAAAGTGAAAGATAAATTCATAAGAGTATTTATTTCATATTTTTTGTATTATTAATATTTTCCCTTTTTAAATTGTAAAAAAATATGAAAAAGAGCGGTCATATTTAAAAAGAAATGAATTTTAAAAAGAATATCAAAATGAAAAAAAAAAAACTTTTTCCCCATCGAAAAAAAATATCAAAAATGGAAAAAAAAAATTAAGGTCAACAATGCCTCTAAACAATTACTATTCATGTGGTTATCAATTAGTTGTCGATTCATCGTACAACCCTGTTTGGTAGGGTCTGATATGACTTTCTCTTATCTCATGGCTAAAATCCCTGATGAAATAAAATTGAACAAAAGTTGTATTGTCAGAAAAAACGTGTTTTTGAAGAACAGGCTTTTAATAGAATACAAGCATAATCCAACAGAATTAAATTGTACTTTTTAAAATTCAGTTTTTTTTTTTTTTTAATTGGACTTAAAAGTGATTCCTTAGGGAAAAAAAGGTTCCCCTTTAACAAGTCAGTGGACCCCAAAAGTTTGTTTAATCTTGGTTTTAAAAATCACAAAAAGCTGAAAATTTGCTCTATATTCTTGATATCCAGATTGTTTCATGTCTAGAATACTCTTTGTTCGCACTATTACTTTTTGTCACTTACGGTTTTCTTCTTCACTCACACCTCCAGCTTCATGTAAAACAGTGCCGCCTTCTAGTGGTCCAAAGTGGAATTACGTGCGTAAAAACAAAAAATGACCCCTCTTTGTTTTAATTTAAATTTACATTATTTGCAGAATGGGTTAAATTTAGATCAAATAGTGATTAGTTCCTTTAGTAATTGGTATTAAAAGTAGATTTTGGAACTAGAGAGTCAGTTTTTTTCTGGTTCGTATACCTTTATCCTGTTCTTACGGTATTTCAGACAAGAAAAAAACTGAAAACATGCCTATTTGCGTTTTTTGTTTTTATATAAATCAACAAAAACAGAAAATTAATCTTCTATTTCCCGTTTCAGAATCGTTAAACAAAATTCTGAAAAACAGCCTGTACGCTGTTTCATTATGAGTTCATCCAACACAAGTCATGAACTAAAATACGAACATTATTTGTTTTCCTCAAGTTCACTTTGCCATGACACAGAAAACAAATAATGGTTGTATTTTATGACTTTGTCATAATGGAAAATAGGGGAAAGGCTTTTTCTAAGTTTTTAAAAAAAAAAACTATTATAAACCCTGATCTGGAAGACTCATTTTCCGTTCATCTTGTTCCGAAATGCCGAAAGATACGGGGACCGTTTCTCTAGTGTGTATTGGTCCCATCTAAGAAGTGAAGCCAAAGAGTATACAAGTATTCAGAGGTGGATATCAAATAACGAGGCGAGGGCAAATGTGTGGCTCAGTGAATGTAATAGCCAAAATAATCGGGGTCTTTGTCGCAGAGCTGGGTTCCGCGATCGGGCGGTGGCGAGTTCTCAGTACTGGAAGTGTAGGGTGACACCCTCCTCCTCTTGAGGTCGTCCTCACCGCCCTCAAACGAGTTCAACGAGTCCCGTGACTTCACCGGGGGCGGCTCCAGCCAGTCCCCCGCGATGTCTTTACCCTTGTCGGTCGGCGGAAGGGGTTCTAGTAATCTGGCGTTGCCCGGCGACGAGGACAGCGGGCGGAACCAGGCCAGTCCTGGAGCCGGCTTTGCGGACAGATACTGAGACGGGGCCCGGGTGGCGGTCCATCCCGTCGCGGTGGACACGCTGGTGGAGGCGAAAGGGTGCTCGGGGTAGTAGCTGAGGGCCGGGTGCGGGGGGCTCTGCAACGGGAAGGGCTTGTAGAAAGCGTTGTTAAAGTCGCCCTCGAAGGACGACGCAAAGTCAAGGCGGTTGGGGGCCACGGCCTGCTGGGACGGGAGGTACCAGTGGGGGCCTGGGCTGGAGGGGGCGTCCTTGTGCTGCTGAACACCCGCCACCGTCGCTTCCCGACCGTAGAAGCGGGTCTGGGGTAAGGGGCCCACATATGGCTCCGACAGGTAGCTCGAAGCGTAGCAGCCCGCCGGCAGGAGCGGCTGGCTCTCCGTGGGGGAGGGCGTGAGGCGCTCTGGGTCGGGCGGCGCATACAAGCTAGGAGGGCGATAGCGGGGAGGAAGAAGGGGAAGGGGTGAAGTTTGAAAAGGTGTTACTTCCTGCACAAAAACCTCAAACATCTCTCAAGTATCTCTTCAAAACCCACTTCAGCAGACAAAAATATGATAAATATATATTTTCCACCCATCTTTGCTCACACCTCTAGATGATTGTCACTAGTAGTAATGCTGACAATTCTAAAAACTGTTACATCGAGAGAACCGATGGAATTGAGTTTAATACAAACTAGCAGTATGGCCTGGCGTTATTCAGGTGAAAAAGTGAAAATTAGCATTTTTTCTACTAAATTAAAAATCGACATTCTGAGTCCTGACCGTAAAAAAAACAAAATATGTGTAAGTACCAAAACATCACCAATTCTTTGTTGTGTTATCTTGTTTCCAGCATGTCTTGTCTGTTTGACCACAATGAAAGCAAGAATCTTATCTCGTATTTCATCTCGTCTTTTTGTCTGTGCTTATCCTGTGTTGGCAGATGCACCAGTTGCTCGCTATTTAGCACGTCATCACAAAATGGAGGTAAGTTATTTTGAGTTTAAAAAATTCCGTGGGTCTAAAAATCTACATAACCCGGTTCAAATGTCAAAATCCTATGAGCAAAGATATTGGAGTTTTACAAGTCTGATTATTTTTAAATCAAGGGCGTAGGTTTGCATAGGGATGGTAGAGACAAAACACGACCAACTTTTCAGGATGCTCAAATTGTCCCCCCCAACTTTTAAGCAACCTCATTTGCATTATATAATATGTTCAGTTATATACAGTGCCCTCCATAATTATTGGCACCCCTGAAAAAAAATGTGTTTTTTAGCTTCTAATATATATAAATATATTTTAATTCAAATAATATGGGACCTTAATGGAAAAAAAAGAGAAAAATCCAACCTTCAGTACAAGTGCATTCATTCAGTGGGGAAAAAAATCCCACATAAAGAAAAAAATTATTTGACATCAAATAATGTGTGTCACAATTATTAGAACCCCTGGTGTTAATACTTTGTACAACCCCCTTTTGCCAACAAAACAAGGTTTGGGGACTGAGATGGCCATGGGAGGAGCTTGATTTTGTGTCTGGTGAACCATTTCTGTGTAGATTTGGCCATATGTTTAGGGTCATTGTCTTGCTGAAAGACCCAGTGACGACCCATCTTCAGCTTTCGGGCGGAGGGCAACGGATTTTGATTTAAAATGTCCTGGTATTTCAAAGCATTCATGATGCCATGCACCCTAATAAGGTTCCCAGGGCCTTTGGAAGCGAAACAGCCCCACAGCATCACTGACCCACCCCCATACTTCACAGTGGGTATGAGGTGCTTTTCGGCATGCGCATCTTTCGTGGCACGCCAGACCCACTTAGAGTGTTTGTTGCCAAAAAGCTCAATCTTGGTCTCATCTGACCAAAGCACACGGTCCCAGTTGAAGCCTGGGACCGTGTTTATTTTTGTGTGAGAGATTTTTCCATTTAGGTCCCATATTATTTGAATAAAAAAATAAATTATTAGAAGCTAAAAACACATCTTTTTCAGGGGTGCCAATAATTATGGAGGGCACTGTAGTTCATTTAGATTGTCTTCCCATATGTTGTAACGATAGAATTGACCCTACCATTATTAAGTGAATTATTTTCAGACTTATATTTACCCCCTTATCGCTTGCTGAATTAGCCTGTTCATGTTTTTTTTCCCTCAAACGCACGTTTGATTGGGTGATGACTGGATGTAATCCGAACAGTCATTGTTGTGAAGGTGGGAAAAGGTGGGCACTACTAATTACTAGAGGTGTGCGAAATTTCCGATTCTTAGATTATTCGCGATTCGGCCATGGAAGATCGGAGAATGATTCATAAACATCCAAATTCCGATTATTGAATTATACCAGGTAAAGCGGAAATAAAACAATCAGCGCGGTCTTCAGGACACAATGAGGAACGGACCGAGAGTAAATATCATGTTCAACTCATGCCGCTAGATCAAAAAAACAAAACAATAATATCTGACTGCGGCCGTTGTTGTGCCGAAAAATAGCCGCCTCGCGTGAAATGTCCCCCCTGACGGGAACACTTTATTGAGGTGAAAACATCAAATGTTTTCATGGACGCACTACAGTAATGGATTTACGACTGTAAAATCAGTTTTAAATGAATAAATTACCGTAATTTCCCGAATATAAGGCGCACCCGTGTATAATGCTTGTAAAATTTACTTGTAAAATCTAGGGAAAATTATTGTACCCGTTTATAACGCACACCCTAATTTTAGCACCAATAAATAGAAGAATACAAAAAAACAGAGCTCATGTACAGATACAGAAATGTCATTTTACTGACTGGTGAAACACGGCAAGGCAAGGCAAATTTATTTATATAGCGCAATTCAACACAAGGCAATTCAAAGTGCTTAACATCACATGAAGACCATAAAAATCACATTTAAGTCAACACAACGTAAAAACCAAGACAAATGATCGCGTTTAATCACAGAATAAAAATAAGTAAATAAAAATAAAACAAAAATAAAAATAAAGCAAAAACTACTACTACTAATAATCATTGAAATCAGCAATGGAGATAAGCACAAGAGGAATAGAAGGCAGGTAGGTTGAAATATATAGACAGTTATGGATATGCAGTGCCAAACAAAAGTGTTTTTAGCCCTGATTTAAAGGAGCTAACAGTTTGAGCATACTTCAGACGTTCGGGTAACTTGTTCCAGAGGTGAGGAGCATAATAACTAAATGCTGCCTCACCCTGCTTGGTTCTTGTTCTTGGAACATGCAGAAGACCCGTTCCAGACGACCTTAGGGGTCTAGATGTCTCATAGGAATCTAACAAGTCAACCATGTATTTTGGTCCAAGGCCATTAAGTGTTTTGTAGACGAGCAGTAGTATTTTATAGTCTATCCTTTGACTCACTGGAAGCCAGTGTAGCGATTTCAAAACCGGTGTAATGTGGTCCAGCTTCCTTGTATTTGTGAGGACTCTGGCTGCAGCATTCTGTACTAGCTGCAGCTTCCTGACTGATTTTTTATCAAGACCTGTAAATATACCGTTGCAGTAGTCCAATCTACTGAAAATGAATGCATGCATAAGTTTTTCCATGTCTTGTTGAGTCAGAAGCCCCTTAATTCTGGTTATATTTTTTAGGTGGTAATAAGCGGATTTAGTGACGGACTTTAGATGGCTATCAAATTTTAGGTCTGAGTCAATAATTACGCCAAGGTTTCTGACTTGATTTATAGCTGTAAGTGACATTGTGCTAAGTTGGCTGCTTATCTTTGACCTTTCCTTTTTTGGCCCAAAAATGATCACCTCTGTCTTCTCCACATTTAACTGGAGAAAATTCTGGCACATCCATTCATTGATTTGACGAATGCATTTACTCAGGGAGACTAAGGGACTATAATCATGTGGGGACACAGAAATGTACAGTTGTGTGTCATCTGCATAGGCGTGATAGGAGATGTCATACTGTTCCATTATCTGAGCTAACGGAAGCATATAGATGTTAAATAAGAGTGGTCCAAGAATTGACCCTTGAGGGACTCCACACGTGAATTTGGTTCGTTCTGACTGATAGTTTCCAATTGACACAAAGAAATCTCTGTCATGTACAGCACAAGCATAGCACATTGGTAGTTCAAAACATTACTATAAACGGACAATATTTACGGTAATAATATGATTTGACAACTTCTCCAACTTAAAACAGATATGACTTTTCTTTTAAAGGCTGCTGTATACAGTAACTTGCTCGTTTCATCATGATGAATAAATGTTTCTTCCATGGATTGATACGGTAAAATGAAAGTGAGAACATCAGTCTGAAATCTGTGAGAGCTCATCGCTGTCAACACGACAGTAACAATAGGAACTATTGTTATTTGGGTTTGAGTTTCCCGTAGGACAGATATAGTTGATGGACACAGGAAGTCTGTGTGCTTACGTTTGTTACGGTCGAGAGGGGTCCGAGTTGCGGAGCTGCAATAAACGTTG
Organism: Corythoichthys intestinalis; assembly: GCF_030265065.1. Lineage (NCBI taxonomy): Eukaryota > Metazoa > Chordata > Actinopteri > Syngnathiformes > Syngnathidae > Corythoichthys > Corythoichthys intestinalis. The sequence continues at coordinate 27,303,155 of NC_080415.1, forward strand.
ACTCAAATGAGTTCAAGAAACTAAATTCTGTGCTTTATGAAGAGTGAAAAAAGCAGAATTTAACAAAGACGAAATCATTCGGCCGATTAGAGTGAAGTATTACCGGAACAAAATGCCGACCATTACGTACCGTAATGGTTGGCAATGGGTCGCCGCATACGTTTCTTCAACACAACGTGGCGGTGTCAATTTAAAAAAATCGGTTTATATATGTAATATATATATATTTCTGTCTCCATCCATGTACCCGTTTACAATGCGCACCATGACTTTACAAGTGGATTTTGGGGAAAAAAAGTGCGCGTTATATTTGGGGAAATTACGGTGCACAAAATACTAGTACTGTATTTTAGTAACAAATCATGGACTGGGCCACATAACCATCTTTGAACAGAAATGTATTAGTCTACAGGTTTTCACGACCATATCCCAATGACAATCACATAGGTATCACATAATAATAATACATATTCACGGTACAAGAAAATCTTTTCCATGTCCATCGATTGGTAGGAAAAAGCTGTTTGTACGAGTGACGTGTGGGCGCTCAATAATAAAATAAATAAATAAATAAAATAAACGCTCAATAAAGCGTTATAAATAAGCGTTCCCGTCAGGGGGGACATTTCACGCGGGGCGGCTATTTCTCGGCACAACAACGTCAGCCGCTACAAACAGCGCCCAGTTGCTAGTTGCTACAAACATACGGCAACATACGGCTATGGTAGATAGCACATATACCAAGAACTACATGCGAAATGACACTTTCCCACGCTCGTAAACAGGCGCCATCTTAAAGCAGTAGACTTCTCTAGAAGGCTCTGTTGTAGCGAACCTAATTACTTTTTATCTAAAAAAAAAAAAAAAAAAAAATCGGCAAAATCTTGACTTGAATCCATCTTTAAATGATGACACAGTTTTAAAAATTTGACGTCGAAAGTAGACAGAAGGAAAATTATGGAATAACGGGAGCAATTTTAACAACTTTAACAGTTGATACACAACATTAAATTAATTGAATGTAGTTTAAAGCTGCCAATACAAAATGGGGACTTGAGTATTTTATTTACTGTTTTTAACGGTTAACTTGACACTGAAATAGTAGTTTGTTTTGCCTGAGAGGATTTTTGAACAATTTTGGAACTAGTGTACGGGGGGGGGGGGGGGGGGGGGGGGGGGGGGGGGGGGTTGTGGTGGATCAATAATCGATTTATAATCGAATCGGAGCCTCTGAATCGTAATCGTGCCCAGTCAAGGTGCCCAAAGATTCCCACCTCTACTAATGACTAAATTTGCTTCGGAAAATCCGACCAGTATCACAGTTTAGCATTACCATTACATTACACTGTGTGAACTTGCTAACCTGAGTAGGAAGCTGCTTCAGGAGAAGTGTCCTCCTGTGTGTATGTTCTACTATGTTAATGTTAATAAAACTGAGAAATATAGTGAACTCTGCTCAGTTGTAAGAAATGTAGTTAACCAAGGTTTATCCCTTTCTTCCCAGTTTTCATTTTTATGTTGCTTAAGCGGAGTTAAACCAGCCCAGAGGAGCTTACTTTTTTTGGTTGAGTTTGGCTTTGCTTGTGGACAAAAGTAGTGTTTTTCCTGAAGGAAGGCTCCATTTTTATTTATTTTTGTTATTCCTTGACTAAGACGTTGTTTTTGTTATATTTAATTTATTTAGACAATTTTGAGTGGTATTAAGACAAATGTTTTTTTTGTTTGTTTTGCATTCCTGGATAGTGAAGAGCTGATTAACAATTCTGTCTTTCTTTGTGTCAAATTTGTGTTCAAATATTGCAATTTAAATTTGCTGGTAAAATCCAGTCATTTATTCTGGAAGTTTTCAAAATGTTTTTTTTTGTGTAGTTTTTGAAAACAAAGGTTTGAATCGAACTGCGTATCATCTGAACATATACATATGCACTGCTAAAAAACATTTCCTTAAAACTGAAGAAAAAAAAGAAAAACTTAAATTCCCTTGTTTTCAGTGTATACCTACTAGAAATAAGTGAAATTATCTGTAAGTAAATTTTACTCAGATTTCTTGAATTAAGAAAAATAGCTAGCTGAAGATAAGTTTAACAGACTTATTTTAAGCAATAAAAGCCTCTATATTTCATTAAAAAAAAAAAAAAGTTGTCTGAAATGTTCTTAATCCAAGCATAAATATTGTTCAAAACATTATTTGAAAGCATTTTTTTCTTGATTTAGATGAAAAATGACTGACTTTTAGATGTTTGGGCTTTATAAGAACAAATGTTAATATTTACTAAAAGTAAGTGGAAGATTCTGACAAATTAATCTGTTAACTAGCCTTTAAAACTCAAAACGAGATGAAGAAAATTATTCGACTACATTTAAGAAAAATTATCAGATTAAGACGTTATAACGTGAATTTGCAGTGTGAAAGTTGGTCAATACAGATTTATTTTGCATTAATCATTTAGCCTATCAATTAATTAGGTTCTTATTGGTGAGAAATGTAGCCCTGACCGCCGTTCACCCAGTCTGTTTGGTCTTATTAATGTCCCGTCGCCAGCAAAAAAGTGTACATGCAGGTTGTGCTGTTTTATTGTTTTTTTACTGTTTTAAATACTCCGAAGAACACCCAAGGGGTGTGTAGACTTTTCATATTCATCATAAACATTATTTGTACTCACGTGTCGTAACTGTCGCGGAAACCTTTGGCGAAAGGGTTGTGGTCTATTTTCAACTGTGTGATCTGGAAGGCGAAAAGAATCATTTCAAAACATTTTCAATTAAATTCCAACACACGATTCATTTCGACTCACATCGGCGTTCTGGTAGGCGGTGACGGCGATGAACTGCGTCTCGGGGAAGACGAAGGTTTGCGCTTTGGACGCGTGGAAGGCGTCCTCCACGCCGTCCTCCTTTACCTCCACCACGTGCAGACGCGGCTGGTACTTGTGTAGCGATTGCAGCACGATCATCTGCATGCACCCAAATTAAAAAAAAAAAAAAAAATCTATTTGACATGGCTTTTTTAGGACAATGTGTTTTAAAATTGATTTAGACTCACCCAATATCACATCTGGTAATCTATTCCTCTTTTTAAAAATATTTTAAAATGATGTACTAATTACCGTATTGGCCCAAATATAATACAGCCCTGATTATAAGACAACCCCCTCTTTTTCAAGACTCAAGTTTGAAAAAAAGACTTTTTGAGCGCCAAATTCATTCTTATACAGAAAATAATTACAGTACATCTGAAACAAATGATTATAACAATATATTTGAGAGAAAAAACATGTTATTTTGCCCCATTCATATCTTAATATCAGAACATTTAAATATTTAAACTAATGTGCAATCACATTCATAAATGGATGGCTTCTGGTTTTTGAAATGTAAATAAACCAATCTATTGTGATGAAGCAACAAAATTGCAATAACTGCATTAACCATCAAAGTGAAATCTAACTGTAACTGTAGTCTTGAATCAAATCTGAATAAGGAAAACATTGCAATAAATTAATGCAAACTGGTTAAACTTGAGAGTAGCTGAGATCTGTCATGACAGAACATCGCTTCAATGATATCTGGCGCCATATAGCGTCATGAATGGGTGTAACGTCTAGATCGCGAATATAAGACGATCGCCACTTTTTCAGTCTTATTTCAATGCAAAATACACCGTCTTATATACGGGCCAATACGGTACGTGTACTTATGTATATGCAGTAAGTACTACTTACAATTTACATTTGTGTTACACAATGATTCACAAATTCAATTTAGAAAATTTAGAATTGAGAAATTTTAGATAAAACTACCAACATTTTTGGAGTATATTTCCCCTCATTTTGGATCCTGCTGCTTATAGTCCAGTGCAGTTTTTCTTAATTTGAGATAATAGGTAACACTTTATTTGACAGTGGCATCATAAGACAGAAATATGACATGACACTGTCATGGGCACTAATGAATTCTTATGACAGATATCATTAAGTGTCATCCGGCATATTTTGTCACTAACTCCATTTACGTCCAGTCCGAATGTTTTACATCCACTCAAAAGTGAGATAATTACCGTAATTTTTTTAGACGACAAGCCACTACTTTTTTCCTTAATTTTGAATCCTGTGGCTTATAGTCGGGTGCGGCTTCTTTGTTAATTTATTTAGGTTAATAGGTAGCACTTTATTTGACAGCGGCGTAATAAGACTATCGTCATAATTATGACATGACACTATCATGGGCATTTCTGAATGCTTATGACAGATGTCATTAAGTGTCATCCATTAAAGTATGTCACTAACTTTATTTATGTCCAGCGAGGATGTTTTACATCCATCTCCAAGCGAGATAATTTGCCGGATGACACTAAATGACATCTGTTATTAGCATTCATTAATGCTCATGACAATGTCATGTGATAATTATGACGGTCTAATGACAGTCTCATGGTGCCACTGCCAAATAAAGTGTTACCAAATACCATAACTAGCAATTAATGAAACAACTGGAACAGTAACTGAAAAAATAATCGACACAGAACAGGAATTTTCTTTGTTATTTACATCTATAGCATTACAATGCATGCTAGGAGGCATGTTGGGCAACAGCAGTGTTGACAGCAGGTGGCAGCAGAGGTTGACTGTCTCCCCCAAGGGAGCAGTGATGGCCAAATGAAGCTTTTTGTAGCAATGAAGCTTTGTAGCCAATTGGTTCAAAGCTTCATGGTGGCTCATTTGGTCTTATGACAGTCATATGATGTCGCTGTTAAATAAAGTGTGACCGGTTAATAGCTTTTGGACTAAATATCCCATAATACAGTGAGGACCGCTGCGGCTTATAGTCCGGTGCGGCTTATCTATGAACAAATGCCATTTTCGTGTCAAATTTGGTGGGTGACTGCTTATAGTTAGGTGCGCCTTATAGTCTGAAAATTACGGTATGACTTATGATGCCACTGTCAAATAAGTGATCCCGGTTAATATCTTTTGGTGTAAACATCCCATAATACAGTGAGGACAGCTGCGGCTTATAGTTCGGTGCGGCTTATCTATGAATAAATACTGTTTTTGTGTCAATTTTGGTGGGTGGTGGCTTAAAGTCAGGTGCGCCTTTATAGTCCGAAAATTACGTTATGCTAAAAAAATGTACTTTTAACATTAACAATGCAATAAAACTATGAAATAGCCATGCATTTAGCCGATTTAAAAATGTTTTACCGTAAATTAAACAATCCATTTATCTATTCCATATTTTGATAATAACATTCAAATTTAACATCAGACTTTTTACAATAAAGTTATATTGAATATCACATAATGTAAAAACTATATCCAAACTGAAATAAAAATCCGCGAGGGCAGCAACTTTAGCAGGGAAGCCCAGACTTCCCTCTCCCAGCCACTTCAACCAGCTCTTCCGGTGGGATCGCAATGCGTTCCCAGGCCAGCCTAGAGACAGTCTCTCCAGCGTGTCCTGGGTCATCCCCAAGGCCTCCCGCCGGTGGGACATACCCAGAACACCTCTCCAGGCAGGCGTCCAGGAGGCATCCAAACCAAATGCCTGAGGCACTTCAACTGGCTCCTCAACGCGGAGGAGTAGCGTCTCGACACAGAGTCCCTCCCGGATGACCGAACTTCTCAACCTATCTCTAAGGGAGAACCCGGACACTCTGAGGAGGAGACTCATTTCGGCCGCTTGTATCCGCGATTTTGTTCTTTCGGTCTCTGCCCGTAGCTCGTGACCATAGGTGAGGGTAGGAACGTAGATTGCCTCTCCGTGAGTTGACTCATCACCTTATCGTGGTGGAGGCGAGTCCTCACAAATACAAGGAAACTGGACCACATTACACCGATTTTGAAATCGTTACACTGGTTTCCAGTGAGTCAAAGGATAGACGATAAAATACTACTGCTCGTCTACAAAACACTTAATGGCCTTGGACCAAAATACATGCTAGATTTGTTAGATTCCTATGAAACATCTAGACCCCTAAGGTTGTATGGAACTGGTCCCCTGTATGTTCCAAGAACAACCAAGCAGGGTGCGGCAGCATTTAGTTATTATGCGCCTCACCTCTGGAACAAGTTACCTGAAGGTCTGAAGTATGCTCAAGCTGTTAGCTCCTTTAAATCAGGGCTAAAGACGTGTTTGTTTAGCATATCCATAACTGTTTATATATTTCTAACTATTTGCTTTCTGTTCCTCTTGTGCTTTATCTCCATTGCTGATTTCAATTATTATTAGTAGTAGTAGTATTTTTTTTATTCTATTCATGATTACTGTAAATCTGATTTTTCTGTATAATTTTTAGGGCTTTCAAATTAATTTTTTAAAATAATCACGTTAAAATATTTGACGCAGTTAACGCATGCATGGTATGACCCGTTCATGCGTTGCCTCAAACAGTTTACAATGATGCCGTTTTAGCACATTGAGTGCGAAAGGCAGAGGAATGCGAGTGGACACAGGCGTTCATTGGAGCGCACCTTTTATTGGCTTAAGCTTTGGCAGCCACAACTAACAGTCATCGTTGCCCAACTTCCCATCATGCATTTGGGCGGAGCAGGAGACGATCTTTTTCTTAACATGCCTAATTGAATTGCAGAATTTAACACAAACGAAATCATTCGATCAATCAGAGTGAAGTATTACCGAAACAAAATGATGACGTCATGTACCATAATGGTCGGCAATGGATTCTGTCTCCATCGCTGGACCCGTGCATAATGCGCACCCATGATTTTACAAGTTGATTTTAGGAAAAAAGTGCGCGTTATATCCGGGATGTGTCTAGTTAAGTTTAGGGTAAAGAATTGGCCTAGGGCCAATCGTCCCAAAAACCCTTTAAATTTCACATTGTGAGACCATTTTTTTTATTTTTTATTTTTATTTTTTAACTGTAATTAATTTTTTAAAGTAAGATTAACAACACTGCTGATAAGAACATTTTTATCATTAAAACAATTTTTTGTCATATCGCCCAGGCTTAGGTGAGACCATTCCGCAGCAAAATCATTGTTTCTTGTTGATGCAGCGTCGCCATGTAAATGGCTCTTCAGCCAAGTCAAGTAGTTGAGTGTGTGTTTGTTACCTGTGCCAGATTGTTTGTCCCGCCCTTGTTATTGGTTAGCTTGAGCTTGCTGAAGGACACTTCTTGTCTCATCCAGTGGGCGCCCGTGTTGGGAGAGTCGGGGTGCACGTACATCCTGTTTCCTGCGGCAATCGCGACATGACTCAATATTCTTAAATAACCCAGAATCGCCCGCGGCAATTCGGCGAGCGTACCTGGCATGTTACCCTCCGCTTTTCCGCACTGCACCCATTTTCCGCCTTGGTAGCGCCAGTGGTGCTGGTCGGCTAGAACCACGTCCACATACACGTTGTAGTGGGCCGACGGATCCAGAGAGCTTATGTTAAAGCTCAAGAAAGGAAACATCCTCCTAGTCAAAATATACATACACACGTGTGACTCTCCTGCATGTTGACAGCGCTGTTTAGCTAATTCTGAAAAGCGCTTATGCTAATGAATGTGATTGTTCCTTCGGGCGCTTTGCTGGCGTCGGAACTAGTGAGGTGTGTAAAGGCGGGAAAACGTTTGTAGCGGGTCACAGAGGCACCTGGGGGGTGGCCATTTTAGCGTCATGTTACGTTAACGTTTCGCTAAATTACATAGAGTTGAAGCCGCGCTATTAATAAGCTTGGGTATCAATTAACACCATATTCACCTATTATCGGCGCCGATATTTGGAAATTTGATATCGGTATCTGCCTTTTTTTTTTAATCCGACTGGCTGATATGAAAAAAAAAATCGTTTTAAAACTTGGTTATTTGTTATTTCTATGATTAGTTTGTCCATTAGTATAGACTTGTTTTTATATCTGTGGTTATGTATTTTCTGTGGAAAAAAATTCAGAGAGCTATCTATTTCTTTTATTCAACTTTATCAGAGATGTTTCAGAGTCCAGGGAATTCAGGCACTTTTGGGGCTATTATTTGCTATTTGTGTGATTTTCATTTCAATGAAGTTCAGTGTTTGCATTATTCAATTTTTTAATGCCAATTTTTACAATTTACTGTGAATGAATATCAGCTCCAAAGATTGGTTATCGCCCCTCTAATACTAATAATCTGTATCGGTCCTGAAAAACCCATATTGGTTGAGCTCTAATATTAACACATTGGCTACCATTGATCATAGACTTCACTATCAGTTGACGAGACTGCTCCTACAGACATTTTGCCGGGCCAAGCAGAGCATTGTGAAGGTTTCACTGTGAAATACTCAAACACGCTGCGTTCTAACGCGGATTTAGGTGGAAACGGGAAGAAGGTTTTAGTGCATACAAGCAGGCAGGAGTGTCTCGAGTGATTTGGTCGAGGATTTAAATATTATATAAAATAGCACCATGCATGAACTTTGAAACATTGTGGAAAAAAATTAAATAAATGGAAAAAATTAGTGTAACTTTAGCTTGAAATATTTACGCAAAATGAATGACAACTTCCCGTTTTTTTTTTTGTTTTTGTTTTTTGCTTTTAACCAAGTATCTAGAATGTTCTACGATCATATCGTTAAAAATTCTGGGATTTACGCATTTACTTACAGGAATTTTCAACTTAAAAGCTCTTTGTTTTGTGATGGCCGCCATGTTGGATTTTGTATCCATACACAATAGCGTAACTTTATATTCAAATAATAGGTAATTTTTAGCCAACTGTCCCTTTTGGGGGGGATAAAAAACAGGTAATTTAGACATTTCTGCATCCATGCAAAAATATATCCAAAGGGTTTCCCCTACAAATAAAAGATCGTGGCGCATCGCCACACCAAAATAAAAGACGCCAGCACCATCTTTAAAGATCTAATTTATTAATTTGTCATAGACTTCTTAATCGTATTGACGGGTCATTTCCATCAGCCACCGTGCAATGCCTTCAAATAGAGGGCTGTCCTACAGTACGATTCAGTTATTCGCAGTCGGTCGCAACACATGCAGGGATCCAACGCCGGATTTAGGTTGAAAAAGTACGAAAGCTGTACCGCATACAAACAGGAAGGATTGTCTCAGGAGTGATTTGTTCAAGGATTCAAGGTAATTATATTTTTTGAACCATGCATGCATTTTTAACTGTTGTGAGAAAAATCAATGGGAGAAATTGACCACTACGGCATTGGTGTCATTCTTCGACATATTTACGTAAAATAAATGCCAACAGCACGTTTTTTGTTTTGTTTTGTTTTAACCAAGAATCGAGACTGTTTTACGTCTGTATCTATAAATAATTCAGGGATTTAAGCATTTATTCACAAGAATTTTCACCGGAAAAGCTCTTTGTTATGATAAGGGGGCTGCCACAATAGCTAACAGACTGGCATCATTCTTTGACATATTTACGTAAAATAAATGCTAACTGCCCGTTTTTTTGCTCTTTTAACAAAGAATCAACATTTATTCACAAGAATTTTTACCGGAAAAGCTCTGTTTACATATGGCCGCCGCCACAGTGACTAACAGACTAGCATCGTACTTTGACATATTTACGTAAAATAAATGCTGCACGTTTTTGTTTTTGTTTAAACCAAGAATCGAGAATATTTTATGTCCATATCTATAAAGAATTCAGGGATTTAAGCATTTATTCACAAACATTTTCACGAAAAAAGCTCTTTGTTTGTGATTTCACTCGTCAGCTTTGACGGCCCGCCCCCTCTTAATTGGCCCCGAGTCGTGTCCCGTCAATATCTTTATGAAGTCTATGAATTTGTATAATTCAGCATGATGTCTAAATGAATATTTGAAGTTAATTTTTTACACGCTATTTGCTATGTAAGTTGTCTAAAATAGCAGGTCAAATTGTCCTTTCCATGCTTTATTTTGAAAAGCGGATCAGTTCTATTGAAAGCTAGCGCCTGATTACGTCAGCGAGGAGATGGAAATCGGGACGCAAATCTAAAACAAGGCATCTGATGTTAATGAATGTACCTCTGGTTGAAGCCTTTGAAAACGACCTTAATATCGACGTCGATGTAACATTTAAGTTCTTTATGGCGTGTCTTTGACCTGAATCGTCGGGTCCAAGCATAGCATTTGTTTGGCGCTGATGCCACTCGTTGTAATTTCAGATGAGTATTTTGAAGTACAGTATTTTGGAAAGAGAAAAGTTCCTGAGGAAAAGGGTCCGCTAACAATATGACCATTATTGTTGTGGTGATCCACAGTATCTGACAAGTCTTGTCGCTTGCATACACATGGACCTGAAGTGTCCCTCTAATATATTTGTAATCAATATTTTCTAAAAAGAAATGGATAATTTTAATCCCAACAGGTTTTGTAATAACATTTCGGTACCAAACAAAACTGTTGAAAAGTGTTCTGATGTTTTCAGCTTGGTATTAAGCCCATTGAGTCAGTTTTTGCAAAGAAATTAGTCTTGTCGCCTTGTCAAATGATGCACACAATCCCAGATTAGAGCTTCATCTCTTACCAATAATGGATCAATTAACTTTCAGGTGTGTATAAAAAGAACCCCAGTTCACTAGACCAGGGGTTTTCAACCCAGTCCTCAAGGCACACTGTGGGTCCTGGTTTTTGTTCCAGCCGATCCAGCAGAGACAGTTGAACCAATGAGGCTTCTGCTAAAACAAGCCACACCTGACTGCAATCAACTGATTGCACTTGTAAAACACCAGATTGGGGAAAAAGTGTTGTCATCTTGTTTGGTAAGAATGAAATCCTGCACCCACAGTGTGCCTTAGTGGAATAGGTTGGGAACCCCTGCACTAGACTGCCACATCAACTGCAACCTGACCTCTGACAAGATGCCTAAGGTCCCTCCTGAGACCAAAGTGTTAATTATCAAGAGCCTGAAGACCAGATCCACTGCAGATGTGGCAGACACCTTCAGTGTGTTTCAGCGTCAGGTACAGAGGATAAAAATAAAAAAAAAATGAACAGACTGGAGATGTTTTTGACAAGCCCAGGTCAGGCAGACCCCGCAAGACAACTGCTTGGGAGGACCAGTTGTTTGCTGGAAAATCCAAAGCCAGCCCTTTTTCCACTGCAGCAGAGCTCCACGAGACCTGGTCAACTGAAGACCCTGTGTCAACCAGAACAGTCTGTCAAATTCTGTCTAGAAATGGCCTCCATGGTCGAATCTATGCCCAGAAACCAGCATTTAACAAAAGACAATTAAAAAAATGTGTGGTATTTGCCAAGGGCCACAACCTGTTAAAAGGATGGACACTGGAAAAGTGGCAAAAGGTGGATTTTTCAGATGAATCTTCCATGGAATTGCACCACAGTCGCCACAAATATTGCAGGAGACCTTCTGCAGGGTGGAAGGCAACATAAATAGTTTGAAATATCAACAAATCTTAGCTGCTTCTTACATTCCTAACCATAAAAAGGGACAAATTCTGCATCAGGATGGTGCTCCATGGCATACTTCAATCTCTACCTCAAAGTTCCTCAAGGCAAAGAAGATCAAGATCCTCCTGGCCAGCCCAGTCACCAGACATGAACGTCATTGAGCATGTCTGGGGTAGGATGAAAGAGGAAGCATGGAAGACGAAACCCAAGAACGTTGATGAACTCTGGGACGCATGCAAGACTGCTTTCTTTGATGTTCCTGATGACTTCATCAATAAATTGTATGAATCCTTGCCGAAGCCCATGGAAGTCATACAAAATATTAAATTTGGATCTCACAGCACCACTACTTGGTTCCCTTATGTTATGTGACATATTTTTGTATTTGAAGTACATTTTTTGTTCAATTTTCACACTGCTTTCTGTAGGCGACAAAACTTTTGTCTTGCAAAATTTGACCTTTACGTCTTCATTAAATTTTTCAGTTAAACAAATATATTTTTGTACATTCAACATCATTTGGGAGGGTCTTAGCTTTCATATGAGAAATTTCTGAAACCAGTTGAATAATTAAAAGTCAGGTTATTAGCAATAGTTTCTACAAAATGGATAAGCGACAAGGCTTTTGTCAGGGACTGTGGACCACTAGTGACATCAGAATTCAACCAAGATAAGTTGTGGTTGTATATACTACAAAAAAAATAAAATTTGCTTTTGTTGAGTATTATTAAGATGATTCTGCATGCTTTCCATAAGTATTATGTTTCTGATGTGATAATTGAGTTGCTAACTGTTGAAAATGTATGTCAAAATTGCACCAAAAAAAAAAAAATTAAGTCGTTATTTCGGGCAAAAACTTATATGAATTGTTAAATATTGCTATTGATCCTGAAAATATAGGTGATTATCTGTGCATCTGGTAATTTTTGTGCATCTAGCGAAAAATCTGAGAATTTTATAGCCATTTTTTGTAATACTTATATAAAAAATAATCGGGATTTTATTGGGAACGACTATGAATTTTTTGATGCCGCTGCGCATGGAGACTCATGTATACCTCAGGGAGGTGCCTGTTTCAGTTTTAGGTCGCTAGCTGCTTTGGTTTTGAAAATATTTGAATTTTAAGTTTTTGAAAATAGGCCCCCTATGGAGCAGCCCCGCACGCCTTTTCCCATCAAATGATAGTGAAGTCTATGCATTGATTCTCTTTCGTTTCTGTTGAACTGCCGCTTGACGCTAACGCTAAATGTCGGCGTATCCGTCGGAAGTGGCGGCGAAGAGTTCGGGGATGCGCAGATGATATTTGGAAACGACGTACGGAAGCGTAAAGGAAGCGGACATTGGGTGGTGGGGGAGAGGACTCTTCCGCACCGGCGCACCCGTTGATGCGTGTGGACAGGAGCTCAGCTCGGGTTCTCGTCAGAGTACGAGCTCGGCTGATCGGCTGTGACCGCGACGTGCCGGTCGGCAGCTGCCACCACCCGCCGACACGAAACTCTAAGAAGTGAGATTTTTTTCGAGGACCTCTCAGGATCAGAAATTGGAATTATCATGATACTTTTCATTTTTGCTGCCAAAGTTGATGCTTTACCTTTAATCTCCTGAGTTAAAGCGATCCACGGATAAAAAGACCTGCAGCTCTTAAAAGATATACGTTATAATGAGTTAAAATAATTTGAAAATCCCTCTTGATGTTTTCATTGGAATACTATTTGTAAAATTAGTTTAACTAGTAGGTCGCCATTGTGGTTGACGTCGCAGGGCAGTGACGTCACATGGTTACGCAGCCGGGCTTCCAGGGTATGACTCGAGCCACATAAACGTCATCTGTTCAACCCTTTCAATTTGAACCCGAGAGGAACATTGATGAGCATGACAGCACTAGCGATATTTCACAAAACGAGCAGCAAAAGCAAAATGAACAGGAAAGACTGGATGAGACGAGACGAGAGTAGGACAAAAAAAATGTTCTGCCAAAATGTGCTACACCGGTGAATTTGACACCCAAAGTACTACCGTGCGCTTTCATCTTTTGTTTATATGCATACAGACAGAACATACTAAAGATGCCTTAAGAAAATACTTAAACGTAGTAATATCAAATAAGGGTGGTTTAAATATGCTACATTACTAATGTGGTCAACAGATCAACAATCTGCGCTAAAGCTACCACAGGAAAACACAATGGTTAAAAGTATGAGAGGGAAACATGCAAAAAGTATTTAGGGGCAATGAAAAGGTAATAAACTCGTTGAAAGCATAAATGGTAAGTACTCGCCGCTTTTAACTGATATGTGCATGTGTTAGACGTCTCGCCGCATAGAAGGAATTGCAGTAACCCTGTAGTGTTCGTCTAGTGACAGTGACAAACTGTCGAATATAAGACGGCTCGAATATAAGACGGCCCTGATTATAACACGACCTCTTTTTCAAGACTCAAGTTTGAAAAAAGACTTTTTGAACACAATTTTTATACAGAAAATTATTTACAGTACATCTGAAACGAATGATTATAACAATATATTTGAGAGAAAAAGCATGTTATTTTGCCTCATTCAAATCTTAATATCTGAACATTTAAATTTGTAAACTAAATTGCAATCACATTCGTATATGAATGGCTTCTGGTTTTTGAAACATAAATTAACCAATCTATTGTGATTAAACAACAAAATTGCAATAACTTCATTAACCATCAAAGTGAAGTCTAACTGTAACTGTCGTCTTGAAACCAAGCTGAATAAGGAAAAACATTGCAATAAAATAATGCAAACTGGGTAAACTTGAGTGTAGCTGAGAGATCTGTCACGACAGAACATCGCTTCAATGATATCTGGTGCCATCTAGCGTCGTGAATGGGTATAATGTCTAGACCGCGAATATCAGACGACCCCCACTTTTTCAGTCTTATTTCAATGCATAAACCACCATCTTATATTCGGACCAATACGATACGTCTCACACCGAGTCTCCATTGCGCGCATAAAACATGGCGCCCTCAGTAGGACAAAACGTACTAAATTTGATAGATTTTTAAATCAATGGCAATATTTTATGTCTTTCTAATAACATGTTTACTAAAAGAGAATAATTGTGGCTTATTAGAGCCTACAAGTCTTTTAGTCCGAGGTTCCCCTTTAAGCTGATACGTCAAACTTATCTTTGACGTGTACTGTATCGACTCATCGACAACAAATTCATTATCCAGTCATCAACTATTTTGATAGTCCTCTAACTGTTTTGAGGCAATGTTGACCTAATAATTGTCCAAAACATATTTTTCCGAACCTCTTATTACTATTTTTTAAACATATATTTATTACATTGACCCCCCTAAAAAACGGAAACTTTCTGACAATCCAATAAAACCAAGAGTGATTGAAGAAAAAATATTTATAGTGAGTGAAACTTTAAAACATTTTAAGAAAAAATGATGAATTTTTTTTTTTTTTAATGACTTTTTAAATGGCGTCCTCCTGTACGAATTTGTTCTTCAAATCTGCTTCCTCTTTGATCCCTCATCTGAGCTGGGATACTGTCAAATTTCAATACTCAAACAGCATATTGTTTACTTGCTCAAGGTCACTGTCTCGCAATGCTAACATTTTTTTTTTGTGTCACTTGTTTCTTTTCCAACATCAGACTTCAAGAATGGAATTATGCAGGAGGACTTCTTTTAAAGTGAGGGTGAGAACCTCTAGATACCTCACGATACGATATGATTTGGGATACAAAGCTCACGATAACGATCTCACGATATGGCGATACAACAATTATCAATTCATTGGTCTGAAAGTCATTCTAGGATATTCACAAAACAAATAATCAACAGATCTTATTTCATCCTTCTGCTATGAATTGAATTGAATTTATCACTAGCTGACATCCAATTCATCAATAGCAACCAATGAGTTTAATTTGAAGGCATTACAGACCACTTGCTGTTGATTTTCAGTCACGTTTTGTTGATTTTGGGGCATTTCAGGGTCACTTCCGGTTGAAGGAATTCAGCCCCCCGGCCAAGCCGCGGAAACAGTGACAGCCGAACCAAATGGTGTTCCGCTGGCACCGCTCCCGCAAGTCGGCCGGGAGGGGCCAATATCCCGCGCGTTCACTCCGGTGTTAACCCTTTGTACTGACTCCATTTTGAACGGTTCAAATAAGGCTCACCGAAAACAGGTTGACAATTTATTCGTCGACAATGGTCAAAAACAAAGCAAAAACAGACGACGGAGAGAATATGCTGGATCCAGGGTCGGCAAAACAACTGCTACATAGAAATGTTCCCGAGAAGCGACAGTTGTTATCTAAATGTTGAGTCTTTTGAAAGCTCTCGCGGGGGCGGGCCCTGGGCGGGAAGAAGGATGTCAAGAAGGAAGAAGGGTGTGTGTGGGATTATTGTGTTTTGTTGATTGGACAGGAGGAATCGGGAGTTACTGTTGTCCGGGCAACGAGGATGTGGATTCTGCCCCCTCAGCGTCAAAGGGGGCTCTTGGAATCTTGTCAGTTGTGTTATCAGTTGGATATTGGGCGTTCTCTGATGCTACTTATTTTAGGACAGAACGCCCTGCTCTTTGTCCTGAAGTGCCCGGGAGAACTGATTGCGAGAGTTGATGCGTCAATCTTGCTCATGACGCACGTTGGGCCTCTGTGATAAGATGGCGTTGTGTATCTTTTATGCCCTCTATTTTGCTTCTTTTCATGAAACTATTGTATACATGCTATTTATTTTAGATTAGGTGTGTTAGCGTAATCCAAACAGTCCTACAGTAAATATGAGAAACGATACTATTCCCTGATTGATTACACTAAGTGTG
Organism: Corythoichthys intestinalis; assembly: GCF_030265065.1. Taxonomy (NCBI): domain Eukaryota; kingdom Metazoa; phylum Chordata; class Actinopteri; order Syngnathiformes; family Syngnathidae; genus Corythoichthys; species Corythoichthys intestinalis. The sequence goes on from NC_080415.1 coordinate 27,319,327, forward strand.
TTAAAGTAATGCAAACAGGTATATGATGTGTGCAAGAAAGGTAACTATTCCCTTCACTGTTGATTTTGGGGCACTTATGGGTCACTTCCTGTTTATTTTGGGTTACAGAACAGAAAGTGACCCGGAAATCCCTCAAATGAATAGGCAGTGACTCAAACTCAACAGGAGGTGACCTGTAAATGCTCTAAAATGAACAAAAAGTGACCTGTAAACGCCCCCAAAATCAGACAGACTGGCTGCGAATCCTCTGGTTTTGAATAAATGAATGTTCATTCGCCCCTTCCAGTTTAAAAGGATTGAGCGTCTACGCCGTCACTGGCAGGCATAGAGTTAACAGAGACATCATTATGGTGGAAGATTTTGGTAGCAACTTTAGTTTTGTTTTTTGTTTTTTTAAACATTGACATTTTTTTAAAACAATTTACTGATTCTTCGCAGGAGCATATCGATAATCTTTTGTGATACAAAGTATCACGATACAGTGATCCCTTGCAACTTCGCACTTTAAATATCCCACCATCAGTCCATTGCGGATTTTCTTTCAATTAAAAAAACTAATGAATAAATACAGATGAGCTGTCCCGAGCCAATAGCATAGTCTCACTCTCCCTCCATCTCCCTGCTTTTTGTTGGTCAGGCAGCGCACTGGACTTGCTTATTAAAGTTAACGATGATTGACAGACGTTTGGGTTTGATCTTGCCAGAAACACGAACTTCAAAGCGCCGCATTCGTCAATCAGTGTTTAACTTGTGAAACAGTTGCTGTGGCAACTCATAGTGTGTAAGTGAGCAGCTTGGGCGGATTTGAGTGGACTCACTCAATGAAGCATTTAATGAAGCCAAACATTTTTTTACTTTATTCTTGTTTAAAAATACTTAAACTTATCATAATTATTAGCCGATCACATAGTCTCATTCTCCCTCCCTCTTCCTGCTCTTTGTTGGTCAGGCAGTGCACTGGAGTTGCTTATTGAGGTTAACGATGATTGACAGACGTTACGGTTTGATCTTGGCATAAATGCTTGGAAGCTGAAACTTCAAAGCGCCGTATACGTCAATCATCGTTTAACTTATTAATCAGTTGCTGTGGCAACTCATTGTGTGTAAGTAAGCAGCTTGAGCGGATTTGAGTGGACTCACTCAATGAAGCATTTAATGAAACCAAACATTTTTCTACTAGAGTACTTTATTCTTGTTTAAAAGTGATTAGGTGGGACAGTAACATGTCTTAAACTTATCATGATTAATACATTTGAAGTGCTTAAAATCCATTTATTAAAATATACATTTTTAAAAATTATAGTTAGGGGAAAAAAGGGAGAAAACACGTGTCGTATCTATGTATCTCTTTCCAATATTAAATCTGACTACATACATTGAACACACACAAAGTGATTTTTCACTTATTGTGGCAGGTTCTGGTCCCCACTAACCATTAAAAATGAGGGATCGATCTACTTAAAAACCATTTATTAATATAATATATATATTAGGGCTGTCAAAATTATCGCGTTAACGGGCGGTAATTAATTTTTTAAATTAATCACGTTAAAATATTTGACGCAATTAACGCACATGCCCCGCTCAGATTAAAATGACAGCAGAGTGTAATGTCCGCTTGTTACTTGTTTTTTGGTCTTTGGCGCCCTCTGCTGGCGCTTGGGTCCAACTGATTTTATTGCTTTCAGCACCATGTGTGAGCATGGTGTAATTATTGACATCAACAATGGCGAGCTATTAGTTTATTTTTTGATTGAAGATTTTTACAAATTTTAATAAAACGAAAACATTAAGAGGGGTTTTAATATAAAATTTCTATAACTTGTACTAACATTTATCTTTTAAGAACTACAAGTCTTTCTATCCATGGATCGCTTTAAGAGAATGTTAATAATGTTAATGCCATGTTGTTGATTTATTGTTATAATAAACTAATACAGTACTTATGTACCGTATGTTGAATGTACGTATATATGCGTCTTGTGTCTTATCTTTCCATTCCAACAATAATTAACAGAAAAATATGGCATATTTTATATATGGTTTGAATTGCGATTAATTATGATTAATTAATTTTTAAGCTGTAATTAACTCGATTAAAAATTTTAATCGTTTGACAGCCCTAATATATATATATATATTTTTTTAAATTATACTTTGGCAAAAAGTGAAAAAACATGTCATATATGTATCTTTCCAATGCTAAATCTGAATAAATACATTACACACAAAAAAAACAAAGAAACAAACTTTAAATGAAAATCCCATAATTGTTTTTTAAATGGTTCCAAGGGTTAATTTCTATGAATAAAATGTATTTTTCCATCACTCTTGGTTTTATTGGCTTGTTAAAGTTTTTTTTTTGGGGGGGAGGAAAAACACCCTGCACAATAGGGGGAAAACAGTAGCTCTTTAAATATTCATTTTAAATAAATACATGGGGGGGTTGGGGGTGTATTAAAACATGAAAAAATAAAATAAAATAAATTAAAATCATGATTCTGTGAAATTCGTTAAACTTGTTTTGAAATTTGATATGGTTTACTTTGGCGGCCCAATCAAAATGATGATCTGGCTTACAGGCCTTGGTTTGACATCTTTGCTTTCTGCTGAGTTAAAAGTGTTAACTTCAACAACACTTGTTGAAAATTCACTATTTTTAAAAGTTTAATTTTCCCGTACTGTAGTATTCATGTATTCCATGTCCACCTTTAATGAGTCAGATTATTTCAGAGTAAAAGTCAGTTCCTTAAGAGTATCTCATTCTATATTTTTACATTTGACACTTCACTCAAACCTTATTTGCTTTAAATTATAAAAACAATTCAATGATGAGTCCTTTATTAAATTAACTGTGAATTTTTTAAAAACTTTAGACGAGTACAGGATTTATCAGCTTGAGAATGCGCTTGTTTTGCTCTACGACGAGGCGCTCTGCATTTCTGTGAAGATGAAGCTTTAACAGGAAGTGACTATCAAAACGCGGCATGGTCGCACTTCTGCTTATTTTTTTTTTAGGGGAAAAGAAGAAAAAATAGAAGATTTCCTAATATTCAAATGAATTCTTTTAATTTGAGTGACATGTTGAGTATGACCAGCAAGGACTTAAAATAGCAGCGACGCCTACTTCAGTTTCCCCGCGTTTCAATGTGAAACTCCAGTGGGAAGATACCTAACACAAAAGAGTCATGATTTATCGTTTTAGGACAGGAAAGAAATATGTATAAATGTTTAATCATCGTGTCCTGTGATGTCATCGAAAATGCCGCTGAAATTGACTGCAATTATATAGAACCGTAATGTAAACTTGTAAATATTTTTGTCATGTCAACAGCATTTCCACTAGGAACTAAAGTGGGCAAACTCATTTCTTTGTCATTTTTTAACCCAGTGCAAAAATGTATTGATACTCTGGTTGTCACAATTAATCATCAAATTGACCCATTCACCGCCATTGACAATGATAGACGTTAGCAGTCAAGGAGACGTACTTTGATAACCGATTAATCATTTAGAACCATGGTTTTTCATGAAGTTGTCCGAATCCTATTATTTGAACTTCTTGATATCTAATATAAAATATTTTGTGAATGTAGATTCATTGAAAAAATTTTTACATTATATTTGCCAACATCTTTTGATGAAACATAAATGTTTACCTTGTTATTCGTTATTAACTCTAACCCCATCTATACTAGGTTATTGCTTAATAAGCCTGGGGGGCCGCCAGGCTTTTCTTGCACCCTCCTCCATTAGACGAAAATAGTGTGACAAGTGTTAACTTGAGGTCGACGATATGGGATTTTCAAATGCAGATGCCAATACAGATATATATATAAAAAAAAAAAAAAAATATTCAGCCGATTGCCGATGTCCAAAGCCAATTTTGTAAGCCGATATACTTTTTTTCTCTAAAGCAAGTAGATTATGAATGGCATTTTTTTTTAATTGCTTCAACAGCTTCAAATTTACAATGTTGACCTGAGACTTAAAGGATTAATTCAATCTAGTGCAACGAAACCAACGAACGCAGCACCTGTTATGTTTATACACACTCAGCGATCACAGTACATTATTTTCCAATAAATAAACTCCGCAGGACGTCACGCCGACATGTAAACAAGTGAGAGAGATTAAGAGGAAACTCGCCATGCTACAGCTAATGCTAAGCTAATGCTAGAAGTTACATTGAGAGTGTAAGGATCACTTGATAAACATCTTAAAAGGCTAAAGCAACATTGCATATTCTCTCATGCAAGATAAAAAAAAAAATTTCACAACATTTACAAAACAGACAAGCCTGAAGCCGTCCTACAGTCAGTCATCGGTGGCCACAGTTGCCCGCAGAGATGCCTGATCAAAATCCTTTCTTATCGGCTTTTTCATTTATTTATTTTTTCTTGTTTAACGACTGATGGCCGATGCTGGGGGAAAAAAGTCTGTATATCGACTCGATATATTGGTCAATCTCTAATTTTAACCGTGTCTGGTGATACGTTCAAAAGCCAAATGGCGACATCTTGTGGTTGATATGGAAACAAATCTGTCCCAGCTCTCTGCCATTGCACTGAATTATTGTTTATTTTTGTTTGTTTCCTACAGTCAATGAAACCTGCTAGGGCTGCAGCTATCGATTATTTTAGTAGTTGATTAATTGATGAACTATTTAGTTTGAATATTCTAGTAATCGGATAAGGAACATAAAAAATTAAAATACCTGAGCTGAGCCTCAAACGGTATTAAAAAAAAAAAAAAAAAAAAAAGATCTATATACAACAAAAGAACAGTTGGCTAACATACATAGCAAAAGTCTGTTAGCTTAAATGCTATAAAATGCAAACTTTTTTTTTTTTTTTTACAATGCTCTTAACAAATGGTGCAGACCCATACTGTATACGTACAAAAAATTGGCTACATATACCTATAAACTAAATTACGAATGCATAAAAAAAAAAAAAAACATTAGCTCAAACAAAAACTTAGCTTATGTTGGTCTTAACAGGGAGCAGATGGATTTAGCCATGTCAAATGAGGTACACTAGCGGGCCGTGTATCCACCAAAATCAATAAAACTAAATGCAAACTGTTTCAAAACAAACCATTACAACACCACTTTATGCAGCAAAATTTAATTTGAATCTTTTTTTTTTTCTAATCGGAATACTCGAGTTAATCGATTGATCGCTGCAGCACTAGCAGGGTAGTGTATTCAGTCCCCGATGTCAGTCTATGTGTTTAATATAACTAAAGAACGATGAAAGGGATTATTATCAAACTTCTAAGCACAGGGTGAGAAGCTCAGTCATCAGGGAGGGACTCGGGGTTGAGCGCTAGTCCTCCTCGTTGAGAGGAGCCAGCTGAGGTGGTTTGGGCATCTGGCTCGGATGCCTCCTGGGCATGTCCCACCGGTGGGAGGCCCCGGGAACGACCCAGGACAGACTGGAGAGACTATGTTTCTCGGCTGGCCTGGGAATGCCTTGGGATCCCGCTGGAGGAGCTGGTTAAAGTGGCTGGGGAGAGGGAAGTCTGGACTTCCCTGCTAAACCTGCTGTCCCCGGATTAAGCGGTAGATAATAGATGGATGGATTATCAAATTTGTAGGCTACATTTGTGATATGAAACAGAGGAGGTGATTATATTTTGGGGTAATGACGTCAAAAGGTCACAAACACACTGTCAAGACTGTGCCTATTTGTAAGACTACACGTTTAATACTATTATCACTTAATAGACATAATTTCAAAAGTTTTGTTAATATTATTGTGTCCCCAAAATATCGTGGGCTCTCGGTGGACCTGTATTAATTACCAACCCAATAATAATATTATCACTTAATAGACATAATATCAAACGTTTTGTTAATATTATTGTGTCCCCAAAATATCGTGGGCTCTCGGTGGGCCTGTATTAATTACCAACCCAAATCAAAGAATGATTACTTGAATACTTGAGTCGAACACTATTAGATTCATATAGTCCTAATTGACACAGTACCAAATCTGATTTTTTGTTTTGTTTGTTTTTTAATACTAAGCACTTTTTAATCAATGAAAGACCGAGCCAACTCCTATTTCCAAAGTGACCTTCAAGATTTTCAAATTTCCATAAATCAAGTGAAGATAAATATTCATTAGTCCTGCAACAAATAATCGATTAACTCGAGTAATTTGATTAGAAAATAGATTTGCTGCTTCGAGTATTCATTTAATTAAATTGGCGTTGTAATGGTTTGTTTTGAAAGTCTTTGCATTTCGTTTTATTGAATTGGGTGGATACACTGCCATCTAAAGGCAACAGTGAATATGACAAAACTCATTTCACACGGCTGAATCCAGTTGCTCCCTGTTAAGACCAACCTAAGCTAAGTTTTTGTTTGAGCTAATGTTTTTTGTAAGGCATTCATAATTTAATTTATAGGTATCTTTAGCTGTTTTTTTTGTGGGAATATGTGTTTGAACCATTTGTTAAGAGCATTGTAAAAAATTAAAATTAAAAAAGTTAGCATTTTAGCTAGCGGACTTTTGCTATGTAAGTTAGCCAATTGTTCTTTTGTTGTACTTACATGCTCATTTATTTTTTTTGTTTATACAGTTTGAGGCTCAGCTCAGGTATTTTAATTTATGTTCCTTTTCCGATTACTCGATTATTGGAACTAATTAGTTGATCGAATAATCGACTACTAAAATAATCGATAGCTGCAGCCCCAATGATCCTTATTCATCATCTTTCATAAAATTTTGACAGACTTAACGACTGATTGGACTGACCACTACTATTATGACTTGAGTTAGTCCGTCATTGACCATGGTCTTTACTACTGTTATAGTAAGGTACGTGCTAGCGATGGTTACGTTACTTTTTCTGCTGTTGATTCGCTGCCAGCCCACCCAGACAAAATGGACTGGATGTCTAGCACTGACAACGGCAACCAATACATTTAATAAGTTTTAAGCTTAATAAAAACTATTCACTCATTTCATGCATAATTGCTTCACCCTAAGAACATCCTGGTTCTCCTCCATATTTTGACCATTCATTATGGACTCTCATATGAAGTGAAGATTTTTTTTTTTTTTTTTGTGGGCATCCAAGTTGAGCTGGAAAGCCTCAAAGCAGCTTCAAAGATGCTTCACCTTGTGAAGAGCTGCATGTGAACTTTCAGTCTCTGGAGATTTTTTCAACTCCGCACGTTTGAATCAGTCATACACTCACATGAGTGGAGCGTGTCAAAGGCAGAAATAAAATATGAAAATGTAATTTTTTTTCCTTCGAATTCTTAAAGGTGTCCTGGATGTATCTTGTCATCTTTTCAGTTTACGTATTTGTTCATACTTGTTCACACTTGAGATATTATGAGGTTTGCGGCTTTTAATTTTTAGTCGTAGGACCAAAAAAAAAAAAATCGTCATATTTAAAAAAAAATTTTAGTTGATATTTAATTTTTTTTTTTTTTAATGAAAAAGGGGAACCGGAGCAAAATGCTGTGTTGTGAAAAATTCAGTTTGCAACTCATGAAAAAAACAATTTCTAAAGAAATTAAATGTTGCTATCCTCAAAATACCAAAAATCTCATGTTTGGTTTTATGAAATTGATTAGTAGGAACCATTCATGTACAGCTATAAACATTTAAATTCAAATAAATTTGAAAACGTCTGACACAAAATGATGAAGAATATCAAAGACTCCTCCACAATATCATCAATAATTCCAATAATGAACTTGGAACGACTAATTTTAGTCATGTTTTCATTTTTAATGTGATTGAAAATCAAATATTTCTATAATAACTGTAAGCTTCTATCAAACACGTGAAACTCGATATCGTTCATTTTTGACACCAGAGCCACTTCAGTTACTTTTTACTTGCCTTTTTTAAAATTCTTTCATTCTTTTCAGATTATACAATAATGATTTCAACCACTGAAATGAAGTGACTCTAATGGGCTCCAAAGTAACAAATGTTTTAAATATTAATGCAACTTTTTGTCACTCTCATGTTGAATTTCATAATAAGAGTCAAATTTTTCTGTTGAACAAACAAACAAAAAATGAATCGCATGGTACCATTTTATTAATCACAATAATTAGCATTTTAAAAATTATGTTTACGCATATACAGTCCTCATGCACACCATTATTGATAAGTATGAAATTCAAGTATATAATCTGGAATATTTATTTGCAAAAGATTAATATAAGAATTTATTGGCTGCCATTGATGGCATTGGATATCCAATCCATTTTGATTGGGAGAGTCTACAGCAGTGATCAGCCCTCCCAGCCAAAATGGATTGGGCGTCTATAGTGCCGTCAATGGAACTAAAAGATGAGCATTCCCAGCAAGTCCTCATAGTTTAAATGAATTGGACGTCTATTTTTGTCAAAGGCAGGTAATGAGTTAGTTAATATACTTTATTTCTTAAAAAAAAGACTATTTTTGTGTTTTCTGTTTAAAAAGTTGAAAAACTTTTCGAATTCATTTTATTTCTTATGTTTAAAAAATAAAATTGCAATTATTGAAATGTTGATTCATTTATTATTATTAAAAAAATAATAATAATAATAATAATTCTGGGGTAAAAATGTAATTCCAAATAACGTAAACATTTTATTAGTGTACTGGCACCATAACCAGAGTTTGTTTTTATTCATTTGAATAAAAAAAATTTTAAAAATTTAAAAATATATATTAATTTTGGATTTGCATTTATTAAGATATATTTAAATATTACTTAATGAATAAAAAGTAATTATATCTGAAACCTGGCATTTATATATGTAGACTTCACACTTTGGGTCACGTAGGCTACTTTTGTACTATACCCATGTAAATATTGTGTTTACATTATATGAAATATCTATTTAATATATTTGTTTTTTAAATAACAAAAAAAAAGTCACGTTTCCTAAACTAATTGTAATAATTGGCATTCCAACCACTGGAGTAACTTATTATTCTCACTTTTACATTTTGAATACTGTATCATGATTATGATGGACATCATATACTGTATATGAGGGTGATACGCCTCAATGTTAATATATCACTTATAATTATGTTCATTTTCAACAATGCAACATCTTGATTTAGTCATCTTTACTGTTATGATTATGACTATATCAAGAGTACTGTACTGTACTTGTGCACATGAGCACCTGCGAATTTTAAATTCTATATGTGTCACAATTATAATTTACAATAACAATTTACCAAACTTGATTATTCCGATAACAAAAGGAGAAAAACTTTTTTTTCCAATGTACAAACTCACCTGCCGTGCTTGGTGATGATCATCTCGGTATGGAACTTGTGGAACTTCGCCCACAGCGGGTAGTTGTTAAGCAGCGCCTGCGTCTTGCCGCACAGCTGCAAGCCGGGCAGCGGGTACAGGGCTGCCCGCTGGTAGCCCGCCGCGGCCGCCCCGAAGCCGTCCGGCGACGGCGGATACGCGTCCTTCCCCCCCGCCGTCGCCGCCGGGAAGCCGTCCGCGTAGCCCGGTCGGGCGGCGCTCCTCTGCGGGGATCCGGCGCCTGCGTACGGGCAGCCGCCGTAAAAACGAGCCGACTGTGTAGCTCCGAAGCCGCCCAATGCCTGCTCCGAGTGGTATTGCAGCGCCAGGGAGTCCTGGCTACCCGCGAGGGGGTCCGGGTAGTAGAAGCGCGCGTCCTGGAGGCCCGCCTTGAGCTCGGCCGGGTCCTTCCCCACCACGCCGCCCCGGTGGAGGTGTCCGTTCACCTCGGGCGTCTTCTGCGCCTCGGTGGCGCCTGTCAACATGCTGAGGTAGAGGTTGCCACCCGTGCCACCCATTTGCAGCCCCCGACAAAGTCATAAGTCTCGCGTCGGCATCCAAAACTTTGGTTGGAGAGCCTCCGAACTGACTGAGTGACTGTCTTTGGGACTGATTACTAACTGACTGGTTAACTGCACTCCCTCATGCAAACTCGCGTGTGTGATGTGTACATTTTAGTGCGCCCTCTTATTTTGGGGGTGTGTCCACGCGCGTGGCACGTGTACGCGCATCACATGAGGTCATTCAATGTGCCAATACTGAAAACGAAACTACAGCAGAGATCATATTCTACAAATGTCACATTTTTCTTCTGATCCAAAAGCATAGGCGGAGTTTGACTTTTGGGGAAGGGGGGCACAACATGTTGATGACGCAGTGTCAGCCATAAAATTAACTTACAAGAATATTTATAATAAGTTGAAAATGAGCGTTTTTTTGTTTCCCATCATTCTTGAGGGGAATTCTAAATCAGGCTGTTGGCTGGACAGCTATACTTTTCACCAAGATCATCATCCATTGAATATGGTACGCCCGCCGTTGTCGTGCCAATGTAGTTACCTCAGTCAAAAATTGTATCCCCTGGGCGGAGCCATATAGAGGTAGATTTGTGTCTTTATTATTATTATTATTATTACAAATAAAATAAAGTTGCTTCAATCAAAAAAATGCTACAATCAAAATACATATTTTCAGTTTTTTTTTTTTTTTTTAAAAAGGCACTTCAATAAAAGAAAAAAAAGTGTTTGAATGCAAAAATAAATTTGAAATTCAAAAAAATTGTGATTTAAATGTTGTGTTTGGGCCACATTTTGGCTAGGACATTTGTGTCATTAATCAAAAAATAAGTTGCTTCATACAAAAACAATATATTTTCAAAAGAAAAATCACTTCAATAAAAAAAAAAAAAAAAACATTTTAATCTTAGGAAAATTTTTTGTTTTTTTTCAAAAAATATTTGAGACTCAAACATTTGCATTTGAGCACTTAATTTTTCGTTCAAAAAAAAAAAAGTTTTCTTTGATTTTAGCAATCCTTTTTGTGTTTGGGCCATATTATAGGTAGGGCATTTGTGTCTAAATCATTCAATGCCCAAAAAGTTGCTTCAATCATAAAAAAATATTTTAAATTAAAAAAAAATACTTTATAATTTTTGTGTGTTTGTGTGTGTGTGTGTGTGTGTGAAAATGATATGCAAAGCAAATGACCGTCTGTTGGAAAAATCATTTTGACCCATTAGAAAAATATCTATTTTTTGTTTGTTTGTTCATTTCATTCATTTTTGTTTGTTTTCTTCCTTTACAAATTTTATATATTATAGGAAAGTCAATTACATGCAATGACACTTTTCGGCCACCGGGGGGGGCGGGCGGCTGCTCCCCCTTAAACTCCGCTTATGTCCAAAAGTATGGAGGACTTGGAGTGCCAAAATTAAATAAATACATACATGATTAACTCTTTGCCTGCCATTGACGGCTCTAGATGTCCAATCCATTTTTGGGAGTAAAAGTCTGCCATGGATCATGATTTTCACGAGTTTTACAGTGTGGTACATGTGAGCGATGGACATATATCATTTATTGTAATACTTAAGTGGCGATTGACAGCAGTAAACGTCCACCCATTTTGACAAGGAGTAAAAGTCCATCATTGATGATGGTCTTCACAACTTTTAACATCTATTTATTTCACTATTAATTGGCATAATTACTTTAGCAGACCTGTTCCTGCGCACAAAAAAATCGACTTCAAAAATTTAGCACTGGAGTTTCAAACGTGTGGCCCAGGAGCCATTTGCGGACTGCAGGACAGTATATTTTCTGGCCCCTTACTTGACATGTACTCGTACATATGTGGGCTTTTTTTTTTCTTTTGTTTTTTAAATCACCAAGCAAGCTAGTATAGTTCATGTTAATGACGGTGTTCAGCAATGATGTGTTCAACTGTTATTTCTAAATGATGAGAATATTGAATTATATGTACAGTGATGCCTCGCTACTTTGCGCTTCAAACTTCGCCCCCATAGTTCATCGCGGATTTTTTTCAACTAAAAAAATGAATAAATGAATACAGATGAGCTGTCCTGGGCCGATTGCGTGGTCTCACTCCCCCTACCTCCCTCCCTCTTTGTTTCTCAGGCAGTGCACTGGAGTTGCTTATTCAAGTTAACGATGATTGACAGAGTTGCTGTGGCAACTCATTGTGTGTAAGTGCAAGTTGAGTGGACTCACTCAATGAGGCATTTAATAAAGACAAGCATTTTTATACTTCATTGTTGTTTAAAGATAATTCTGTGGAACAGTAACATGTTTAAAACTTATAATTATTACATTTGAAGTGCTTGAAACGCATTTATTAAAATATACATACGTTTTTTTAAATTATTATACTTCGGGAAAAAAAGTTTTTAAAAAGTCTTATATGTATCTCTTTTCAATGCTAAATATGAACACACACACACACACACACAAATATATATCAATTTTTTTGTTGGGGGGCGCTAAGTCACGGTTTTTCACTTATTGTGGCGGGTTCTGGTCCCTATTAACTGCAAAAAACGAAGGATCACTGTACTTTTTTAAATGCAGTGATCCCTCGCTACTTCAAACTTCGTGCTCTCATTCCATTGCGGATTTTTTTTTCAATTAAAAAAAAAATACCGATGAGCTGTCCCAAGCCGATCGCACAGTCACCCTCTTGGTCCCTCCCTCTCCATGCTCTTTGTTCATCCGGCAGTGCACATGCACTGGAGTTATTTATTAAAGTCAACGATGATTGTGTGAATGTGTTTGATCTCGCCAGAGTCATGAACTTCTGAAGCGCCGCATGCGTCAGTCATCGTTTAACTTGTTAAACAGTTGCTGTGGCAACTCATTGTGTGTAAGTGAGCAGCTCCGAGTGGATTTTAGTAGACTCACTCATTGAAGCATTTAATAAAGCCAAATATTACTCAACAACAATTTTATTCTTATTTATAAATAATTCAACAGGACAGTAACATGTTTAAAACTCATGAAATTGATTACATTTGAAGTGCTGGAGAAAATTGATTAAAATATATATATACATATTTTTTAAAATTATACTTCGGGACGAAAAGTGAAAAAACGTGTTATATGTACAGTGGGGCAAATAAGTATTTAGTCAACCACTAATTGTGCAAGTTCTCCCACTTGAAAATATTAGAGAGGCCAGTAATTGTCAACAAGGGTAAACCTCAACCATGAGAGACAGAATGTTGAAAAAAACCCAGAAAATCACATTGTTTGATTTTTAAAGAATTTATTTGCAAATCATGGTGGAAAATAAGTATTTGGTCTATACCAAAAGTTCATCTCAATACTTTGTTATGTACCCTTTGTTGGCAATAACGGAGGCCAAACGTTTTCTGTAACTCTTCACAAGCTTTTCACACACTGTTGCTGGTATTTTGTCCCATTCCTCCATGCAGATCTCCTCTAGAGCAGTGATGTTTTGGGGCTGTCGTGGAGCAACACAGACTTTCAACTCCCTCCTCACCCCGTGGCGTCAAAATGATAAGAACAGGGATCAAAAATCCCAGAACCACACGGTGGGACCTAGTGCAGGCGTCCCCAAACTACGGCCCGCGGGCCGGATACGGCCCGCCTCCACATTTGGTCCGGCCCCCTCAACAATATTTATTTATTTATTTATTATTATTTTATTTTTTTTCAATAGTGTTATTTATTTCCTGGTTTTTTTTCTGTGAAGAACGCAGAGATGGTTATTTGGTTATTATCTATTTATTTGATAGTGTTATTATTATTTATTATTTATTATTATATGATATGATATGATATGATAAAATAATAAAATATAATATAATATAATACAATATATATATATATATATTTTTTTTTTTTTACTTTTGTTCCGTGAATAATCCAGAATGGGTTATTTGATTGTGGCTTTCTGAAAAACAATAAATTTTTACCTTTAGGCACTCCTGCAATCGTCACACTTTTTCTGTTACAAACTGACCCGGCCCCTCATCAGAGAAGGGAAAAGTTATGTGGCCCTCACAGGAAAAAGTTTGGGGACCCCTGACCTAGTGAATGACCTACAGAGAGCTGGGACCACAGTAACAAAGACTACTATCAGTACCACAATGCGCCGCCAGGGACTCAAATCCTGCACTGCCAGACGTGTCCCCCTGCTAAAGAATGTACACGTCCAGGCCCCTCTGCAGTTCTCTAGAGAGCATTTGGATGATCCAGAAGAGGATTGGGAGAATGTGTTATGGTCAGATGAAACCAAAATAGAACTTTTTGGTAGAAACACAGGTTCTCTTGTTTGGAGAAAAAAAGAATACTGAATTGCACCATACCCACTGTGAAGCATGGGGCTGCATGCTTTGGGGGCTGTTATTTTGCAAAGAGACCAGGACGACTGATCTGTGTAAAGGAAAGAATGAATGGGGCCATGTATGGAGAGATTTTGAGTGGAAAATCTCCTTCCATCAGCAAGGGCATTGAAGATGAGACGTGGCTGGGTCTTTCAGCATGACAATGATCCCAAACACACAGCCAGGGCAACAAAGGAGTGGCTTCGTAAGAAGCAATTAAAGGTCCTGGAGTGGCCTAGCCAGTCTCCAGATTTCAACCCCATAGAAAATCTGTGGAGGGAGTTGAAAGTCAGTGTTGCCCAACGAAAGCCCCAAAACATCACTGCTTTAGAGGAGATCTGCATGGAGGAATGGGCCAAAATACCAGCAACAGTGTGTGAAAAGCTTGTGAAGAGGTTACAGAAAACGTTTGGCCTCCGTTATTGCCAACAAAGGGTACATAACAAAGTATTGAGATGAACTTTTGGTATTAACCAAATACTAATTTTCCACCATGATTTGCAAATAAATTCTTTAAATATCAAACAATGTGATTTTCAGTTTTTTTCCCCCCACATTCTGTCTCTCATGGTTGAGGTTTAACCATGTTGACAATTACAGGCTTCTCTAATATTTTCAAGTGGGAGAACTTGCACAATTAGTGGTTGACTAAATACTTATTTGCCCCACTGTATCTCTTTCCAATGCTAAATCTGAATGAATACATTGAGCACACACACACAAAATTTGAAGTAGCGCACCCCCCAAAATGTTTTTATGTGGGGGGAGGTGGGTGCACTACTTCGAAAGGTTTCACTTATCGCGGCAGGTTCTGGTCCCCATTAACCGCGAAAAACGAGGGATCACTGTTGTTGAAACTTGAAACTATGACCCAATTTCACCCAGACTCCATCTCCAGCACCATACAATTAAAATTAGCAACATAAATTGAGTTTGAGACCCCTAACTTAGCAGGAGTTACATAGCATAAACCCCCACAATTTTCACAGTAAAAATTCTTTGCATTTTAACCTCCAAGCAGGGCCGGCCCAGCCTATACGCAGACTATGCAGCTGCTCAGGGCCCCTGACCACTGGGGAGGGGGGCCCAATCTGGCAATTATTTAATTTATATTCTATTTTGTTTACTACAGTTTGCTTTATTTGAATTTTATGAGTTTTGATACTTGATTACAAGCTTTAAAAAATAATTATTATTCCTTAACCTCTTTCTTTCCTCTTTTAGAAAAAGGTTTGGCGCTATCTACTGTAAGTACTGACAATCATTTGGGGTGAGAAGTTTGAAGTATGCAGTGCAACAAAATCTGATTAATATACAAAATATGGACGTATGAGTTGGATTGCATGTATGGGTTTCACAGTACACTGTGACGAAATGATGGGCCAAAAATATGGGTCCTTTTGCATTATTTTGCTTAAGGCCCCCAAATGGCCTGGGCCGGCCCTGCCTCTAAGTTCAACCTTTTTTTCTAAAACCGGTTCAAAATGTTTTACCAAGTAAAATTATCTTGCCTATATGTGAATGGTCACGTTTCTTACATCAAAATGTAAACAGATAAAATGTCATGCAACAGAAAAATCTTGTCCTTTCATCACTCATAACTTTTTCACCTCATCATATAATTTTATGATGTCAGCTGTGCCCCCTAAAAACCTCCCCCACTATCCACCCCTTTATATATCCATGTCTTGACATTGTGCCTATGTGGGTGGGCACCACACTCTTGACATAAAGTCCATAAATCAAATCTACGTGACTGAAGTGTTTAGTAGCATGTGGTAGTAGTACAAGACTAAAGTAACGTTCCAAAGTTTTATCCCGGTTCAAACTGACTAAGCACTGAAACATGGCTGCTTGCGATCAGTCGTCATGTAAACGTGCCTTGTTAGAAATATCCGGAATGCCTGTTGGAGTGTCAACTCGGCATCAGTTCATCATTAACGCGACATATGTTTATGTTGATCTGCAGGTCGGGTGTGAACAGGGCTTGGGGAGCCTGTGAAAACCGAGGGAGGAGGAGGCAGAAAGAGACGTCAGGCATGTTCGGAAATGAACAGAAAAAAAAAAAAAAAACACTTGGCAGAGTTCACACATAGTGTGTGTGTATCTTGGTGGAGTGCAAATGTATTCCTCAACCAACAAGCTGCCGCTTTCTGCGGCTATTATTAGCTACTAATCAATGCGGCATGTAATGTACAGTGAGGCACCATGGACCTCAAAGTGAACCTGTAAAATGATTTTTCTCCTCTTTGGAACTTTTCACGAATTGCTCATTAACACTAGAAGTCCCAGAGAATTCTGGTACTCCTACTAGGCCCAAACAATGGCCGAAATGGCCTCTCTCTCTCCAAAAATGACCCAAGTGCTTTTGAATTGGCAAGTCGTTGTCGGACAGACAACAGCCGTTCATATGGAAATGCAACCACTAGACATACATTAACTTCGGACATGAAGGGAAAAGGTACCGTCATCGCACACACCATATAATTGTTTGCATTAGTCTAACATTCATCTAACTATTGTTTAAGCAGACTCCACTACATGCCCTTTGACACAGTAAAGTGAATCACCTTATCCGGGCTAATGAGGGGGAGATGAGAAAAATGGTAGTTTCTCGTAGGCACCGTCTAACTGTTTGCATTACTCTAACACACGTAATATAATTAATCAGGAAATAGTATTTTCATATTTACGGTAGGACTGCACTACTAATATAAAATAAATAGCACACCATAGTTTAATGAGAAGAAATAGAAGAGATGCACAATGCCGTCTTATCACAGAAGCCCAACGCGTGCGTCACGAACAAGATTGACGCACCAACTCTTGCAATCAGCTTTCCCAGCAAACTCCAAGGACAAAGCGCTTTGTCCTAAAACAAGTAGAGACAGCCCGGACAACAAAGTTCATAGCGGGCGTCCCATCCGCGCACGAACCTAAGCCGCCCAAAACCGGCCACAGAGGGGAAGACCCAAAAGCAACGCCCAGACGCACCTTCGGACACACCTTCGGCACGGCCTGCTTCACCATGGACTTTGAAAAGACTGGACACTGAGATAACACAGATTTTGCTGCTCCAAAACATGTAGCCTTGTTTTGGATCCAGAATTGTCCCTCCGTCGTCTGTTTTTGCCTTGTTTTTGACCATTGTCGACGAATAAATTGTCAACCTGCTTTCGGCGAGTCTTTTTCAAACTTTTGGAACATGGAGTCGGTACAAAGGGTTAATATCAGAGGTGGACGTGCGAAGTTCTGCCTTCCCAGTTGGCGCACGCGAGGCAGCATCGGCCGAGCGGCACTTGTTTTGGCTGTTGCTGTTTCCGTGCGTCTTGGCCGGAGGGGCGAATTTCAACAGAAACAATGACCACAATCCATACTCCATGCCCCTGATTCAGTCCTTCTAAACCATAGGCACAATTCCTGCTTTACACTCAAATTGCAGTTCTAAAACGCTTTTTTTTCTTTCTTCAAAACAACGTACGCATTTGGGCCATTCTTTCTGGAGAAGTGAATTAAAAAACGTGTAAAAAGTGTCAAAGTTCAGAAATAAATGTAATTAAATAAATGTAGCTTGACTTGAACTGACACAAACTATAACATGAGTCACGGAGGAGAGGCCAAATCGGCCATTGCTAGAGAATATTAGGAGTGTTTGTCTTGGGAAAGGCCAAGTCGGCCTCTGCTGGGTTTTCTTGTGTTAAACCACCACCAATTACTCTAACTGGACCAATCCAGAATACGAAAAATCGTTCTCTAAAGCTTGACTTTTTAGCTTGTTTACCAATTTATTCTTGTCCTCGCTTAACCTTCCTGACTGACTGCAGGAGATTCCGGTCAAAAAAATTTTGATAGCCTTGAAAAGTCATGCTTTCTTTGGGATCTTTGATGATTCTGGTTGCGTCGTCTGCAGGGTGACATCCAGGGGTTAATTTGAGCCGGAACTTACCGGAACAAGATCCGGCACCTCTTGATTTGGACCTCCCTGTGTTCCGGGACTTATTTGGGCAGATCCGGCACCTCTCGTGCATATAAAATAATAATGCTAATATAAAAATGTTGGAGGGGAAAGAAGGAGAGGAGTTGTTGATGGGTTTCTCCACTTAATTGTGGCAACAATAAGAAAACAATAAACAAAATAATAGCGGACTGCCGCCACATTCGACCGCGAACTTTTGCTTCTCGCTCGTCTCCCCCTGGCTTCCTACTAGTCACAGCTCTCCAGTCCCCGTGTCTCTGAAATGGATCTAGCATAGTCTTAATTTGAGCTTTTTCTTGACAAAGGTATCGAACACACATGACATGCCGACAACTTTGCTTCTTTATTAACACATGGACCTAACAGTACTAACACAGCTTCGGGCTCTCGGCAGGCTGTGCTTCTCTATCGCACTCCCGCATCACGTGACCAAAACAACAGTAACGTTGCATGCACTTCAGGGTGCCTCAGAAAACATTATATCAGAATATTACAGATAGTTACGGACATTACAGTATAAAATAAAATAATAATATGCATAAATTCATATACACAACAAATCCCAAGAATTGCATGTTGTTTTTAAAAATTTAACGTCATTTGAAAGAGTTGGAGATTTGTTGATGCATTGAAAAGCTGGACCAACAAATCACAACACTGACATCTAAAAAAAAAAAAAAAAAAAAAAAAAAATAGAACTTGAAATTTGCGGCATCTTGGGAGCAAGCAGCCAGGATCAAACGGTATTTCAACATGCCAAAAAGACCGTTGCATTTACTGTATTTTTTCAAAAAGAAGGAAGATGGTTCAAAACGAGTCAGAAAAGCACATAGAAAAAGAAAGAAAAAAAGGAAAGTCCCACAGCATGGCAAGTGGGCATTTGCGTTTTGTTTTCAGCACCGTTTTCTGCATATGTTCTGGGACCCGTCCCCGTGCCATCATCCCTGCGCTGTCCTATGTACTTTGCGTTCCGGCACCTTATGATTTACAAATTAAGCACTGGTGACATCTCAGTGATGGTTGACATGGTCTGAGTCTTGTGGTGTAGTTGGTCAACCGTTGCTGCATATAGGAGACATTTCCACAATATCTTCCATACTTGTGGAAGTAGAGCTCCCGCAGAGACATCGCTCTAGTTGCTGAAAGAATTTGTTCCGACTTTTTCCAAGATATTGCCAAGACCTGTTGGAGACTTCTAAAATGTATCCACAATGTTTGGAAGAAATCGAACAAATCTCATGTCATGAAGCTGTCTCTATGATCAGAGGAGACTTATTACTAGGGGTGTGACAAAATATCAAAATGGTGATATATCGTGATACATTGTATCCCAAAAGGTTATCGACTGCAAAGTAACGAGATATCGTTTTAAAAAGGTGTCAATGTCTAAAAAAATATATATATATAAAAAGGAACGAACAAGTTGCTACCAAAATCTTATATACCATAATAGTGTCTCAGTTAACTCTAAGGCTGCATTGACGGTGCATGACGCTGAATCCATTTAGACATTCGTTCATTTGAAACCAGAGCATTCACAGTCATTCTGTCCGATTTTCAGGGCATTTACAGGTGTTTGAGTTTGAGTCACTGCCTTTTCATTTGGGTGATTCCCAGGTCACTTCCTGTTCTGTAACTCAAAATAAATAGGAAGTGACCCATAAAATACCCCCAAATCAACAGGAAGTAACTGAAAATCAACAGGTAAATGACCTTAAATTGCCCAAAATCACCTCATTGCCTGGCATTGGCTGACACTGACGGCCATAGACGTTCAATCCGTTTGAAGTGGGAGGGATGGCAGCGAATGAACGAATGTTCATTCGCTGCCACCCTCCCAGTTCAAATGGATTGGATGTCTACTAGTGATAAACTCATTCCAATTCACAGCTGAAGCTTGTTTTTCTGTTTATTAGTTGTTTGTAGAATATTCCAGAATGATTTCCTGACCAATGTATCGATAATCGTTGAATCGCCCTATCGTCAGATCATCGTTATCGTGAGCTTTGTATCGCAAATCGTATCGTGAGGTACCAAGAGGTTGCCACTCCTACTTATTACCAACTAGTTTTCAGACCAATGAGATCAGCAGTAAGTCAATATGGAATCGTCCAGGTCCTGAAGCAGGAAAGCAGCCCAAGACTTTCACATTTCTACCACCTTCACTATTGACAGATTATTTCCTCCTAAGGAATTAGGGTTTTGATTCTGATCAATAACTCAATTTTGGAGTCATCTGTCCGAAGATAAGGTCTCTAGTGTGTCAAGTGTTCTCAGGAAAACTCAAAACGAGTAAAGTTTGCACTCGCAAAAAAGGCCGTAAACTTGATTGCCGAATAGATCAGAACCAAATGAAGCATTCCTTTAACATAAGGGTTGTCACGGATGCTTCCTCAAGGCTCTTCTGGACTTTGATATGCGTCACAAGTGTACTTCTTCTAAAAGTCAGCAATTAATTCAAACGTCTGATTGAGTTTCAAGTGAAGGGCCGTGCAGTTCAACTTGTTCCTGAGCAGAGAATCAAAAATTAAACAAATAATCCTGATGAATTTAAAGCTTCCGGCCAGGATGTTCCAATCACCGTAATGATGCTCTTTTTAATTGATTGATTGATCGACCGCCACGTATATGTGTCACTAGTGACCTAACCAAACGCTGTAAGACAAATCTTCTGGGACGGTGTGTCGGTGAATTTTGGTTCTGTTCTGATGATGGCTTTCGTTAAGCATGTGGCCACCAGTCGAATGAGTTTAGGCGGGTTGGCTCCTCTGAGCACAATTTGGGCTGCCAACAAGTTGCCAACCGGAGGTCTCGCAGGCCAGCGGCCCTTCTGATTCATGCGGCTATCAGTCGACTGCGATCTGAATCAATCAGGAGAAATGAATTATTTTAAGCGCAATGTGGCCTCTTGTCCCGCCCGCTTCCCTCTGGCCCCCTGCGCATGTGCCTCAGAGCCCCTCACTAATGAGTGTCAACATGGAGGGCTGTGGCACTTTGACTGCAGACACCTCGCCTGACAAACGCAGGGCTTCAGTCAACACCGATCATGCCGACGGACGCCAGCCAAAGTGACAACGCGGCCGCTGCCTCATTTGCTCTGCAGCTTTCCCTCTACAAGTTTCTTCATCAAAGACGTTTGCTTTCACGCCGTCTTCCCGATAGATATTGACGAGTCGTACAGAAGCCACTAGTGTTATATGATTGAGATAGATCTTAGTTTAGACCACATTTTGAAGGTCTTGACAGTATATTAGACTTGATTCTGGCTTTTAGTCTTGACTTTGACTAATCTTGATCTAGACTTGGTCTCATATTTCTGGTTTCCCACGTTTTGGTCTTGTTTTGGTCATCCTTCAAACTGGACTCTAGGTCTTTGTCCTGACCTAGACCTACAGTGGTATGAAAAGTATCTGAACCTTTTGGAATTTCTCACATTTCTCCATAAAATAACCATCAAATCTGATCTTAGTTAAAATCACACAGATGAAAAAAAAAGTGTTTTAACTAAAAGCACCCAAACATTTATAGGTTTTCATATTTTAATGAGGATAGCATGCAAACAGTGACAGAAGGGGGGAAAGTAAATAAGTGAACATTCTGCCTAAGGAGACCTGAAGAGCAATTGAACCCAATTTTTACCAAACAATTTAAGTCAGGTGTCTGCCCAATCACTGATGAGTGGTTTAAATCTGCCCTGCCCACTATAAAACACACACCTGGTAAGAATTGTCCTGATGAGAAGCATTGTCTGATGTGCTAGGTCAAAGGAGCTGTCTGAAGACCTGCTATCAAGGATTGTTGATTTGTATAAAGCTGGGAAAGGATACGAAACCATCTCTAAAAGTCTGGATGTTCATCAATCGACAGTCAGAGAAGTTGTCTACAAATGGAGAGAGTTTGGCACTGTTGCTTCTCTCCCAAGGAGTGGCCGTCCACCAAAGATGAAGCCAAGAGTTCAGCGCAGAATACTCAGGTAGGTAAAAAAAGAACCCTAGAGTGTCTGCTAAAGACTTACAGAAATCACTGGCACAGTCCAATATCTCTGTGTACACATTGACTATATGTAAAACTATGACCAAGAATGGTGTTCATAGGAGGACTCCACGGAGGAAGCCACTGCTGTCCCAAAAAAACATTGTTGCTTATTCAATGTTCGCAAAAAGGCATTTGGACACTCCACAGAAGTTTTGGCAAAATATTTTGTGAACTGATGAAACCAAAGTTGAATTGTTTGGGAGTAACACACAACGTCGTGTGTGGAGGAAAAATGGAACAGCTCACCAACATCAACACCTCATCCCCACCAAGCATAGTAAGCATCATAATTTTGGGGCTGTTTTGCTGCCTCAGGGCCTGAACAACTTGCAATCATTAATGGAAGAATGAATTCAAAAGTTTATCAGGATGTTTTGCAGGAAAGCCTTAGGCCCGTCTGTCAGACAGTTGAAGCTAAAAAGAGGATGGCTGCTGCAACATGACTACATGAGCCAAAAAACAGAAATAAATCAACTTCAGAATGGTTTCAGAAGAACAATATACACCCTCTGGAGTGGCCAAGTAAAAGTCCAGACTTGAACCCCATTGAGATGCTGTGCCATGACCTAAAGACAGCAATTCATGCTAGTCATCCCAGGATACATCCCAGGAATCTGACTGGACTACAGCACTTTTGTAGAGAAGAATGGGCCAAGATTAGTCCTGATTGATGTGCCAGAGTGATCTGCAGCTACAGGAAGCGTCTGGTTGAAGTTATTGCTGCCAAAGGGGGGAGGGGGGGGGGTCACAATATTAAATGTGACGGTTCACTTATTTTTCCCTTTTTGTCATTATTTGTATACTATCCTCATTAAAATAAGAAAACCTATAAATGTTTGGGTGGTTTTAGCAAAGATCAGTTCACATTTGATGGTGATTTTATACAGAAATGTGAAAAAAATCCAAAAAGTCTTAAGTTTAACTTTGTGGTGATTTCTGGTTTCTGGCATATTTTGGTCTGATCTCAATTATGGTTTTGAGTAAAACAGTCGCCCTAGTTCTCTGAAATTTGTTATCACTGTCTGCGACCTCACTCCCTTGATCCTTGAAGACCTTTCAACAACTTGGATTTTCTCTGCAGAAATAAAAACATGTCTAACAAGTTTCCAGAGTGTGAGGTATTGACACCAGGTACAAACGTTATAGACACAAGCTTCAGAGAGAGTAATGGGGCTAGGTTATGACATGACACCAGGTATTGATTGACATAAGGACTGACACCTACTAACACAATAAGGTACTGACACAAGGTACGGCTATTGTATTTGCTACTGAAAGCTTTGAAAATTTACCGCTGACATTCCTTTTTTTCACATTTGTGTGATTCCTGTTCATTTTCTTGTAAATGTGGCGGCTGTACTGGACACTAACCCAGACAGCCGGCAGGCAAACGGCGGCAGGTGAGGCGACGGAATGTGGGAATGTCGGAACCAGAGCGACGGCTAGTTTTGGCGGAGGGAGCGGCAGCTCTCCTGTTTCAGTGAGAGTGGCGGGATAAGGAGGCAGAGTTACACAGAGTCGTGATGGCGGTAGTGGTACTGGGAAGGATACGGGGTCCGAGGCATTTTGGTTTGGTGCCAGCGGAGTCAGCTCGCTGGCTGGCCACATTCCAGGAGATCAACGCTGTGGTTTTTCCTTTCACCTCCAACCTACTTCCAGCCAAGTATGATGTATGACTTGAATTTTTTTTTGTCCAAAATGAAACTTAAAACGTTGAAGAAATTGTTCTACTAGTATATGTCCACAGCGAAAAAGTTTTAGAACCATGGTGTAAATGTCATCGTCGTGATGGCTCGATGCATGTGTAAGCACTCGCGTCCACGCGGCCCGTCTGTCAGCTCGGGTTAACCTGACGCCGAGAGGCCGCACCCCCGGGGGGTGCCCGGGCCTCCCAGGCGGCCTGCCTCTCATCAGCGGCATTAGGCCGGCTGCGTGTGATGGCTGCCGACCGCCGGCGCCGCAGCGGCCACCGTCGCCGTGATGCCTGGTTCATTTCCTGCCAGGAGCAGCGCTCATTCTCCCGCTGTGAAATAGTAAGTGGCGCTGGCAAAGATAGCGCTAATTTGTGCCTGGCTTCATCAGACAACACCCTGTTAAAACGCCCCGCCACTCTGAGTCATGCATCAACCACTAGATGGACACGGGAAGATGACCGGGAAAGGATTTTAACTTCCGGATATCAGGCGACGTTGCGGATAAAAGTAAAAATCCCAAACCAAAGACTGTGTTCGCCAAAAATATTTAGCATGTTTGCTAACCGAGTAGCGAGTGACAACTGCTGTATTGTAAGGGAAATCTAGACGAGACCTAGTTTCTTTGGTTTTACTCCCAATCAAGTCTGTCCTAAAGTCATCCAAATTATGCCATTTCTTTACAGTCTACAGTAATTTCCTGAGTGGCTATGTAGATCAACAAACCATCAACATAAAAATCTAGAGTTCCGGAATTTTGGGTGGTAGGAGCCCCCCCATCCACAAGAACAACAATGGAAAAACCTTGAAAATGTGAAGTGACAAAGGCTGCCCTTTGTGTGGCAATTGACATGGCAGCGGGCTGACACGGCGCACCCTCTAGGGGCTGATCTTCCAGTCGGGATCAAATGCCCAAACTAGGTCAGGGGGCGGAGACACACGGCTGAGGTAGAGGTGGATTCAAGGGGTGGGGTGCCAAGTATTTTTATTTTATTTTTTTTAAATGTCACATTATTTAAAAACTACACATTTGCCATATATTATCAATTGTCAACATTTTCAAGTTCGTCATGGACCATGGTCTTCACAACTTTAATAGTATGGTGTGAGCAATGGACTAGGGCTGCAGCTATTGAATATTTTAGTAATCGAGGAATCGACTGAAAATTCTATTGATTGAGTAATTGGATAAAACATTTTTTTTAGGTAAAGAGCAATTATAAACATACATGAGAAAAATACATTTAATCCAATATTGAACCATTTTCAGTCAATCAATGTCTTTATTTTCGATGTACATTGTTGAAAACAGCCAAGAATTGCATCTAAGATGTGACTAGAAAAAAAAATTCACTGCATTCGCTCAAAAAACTTCTGGCAGCATTACTCATATTAGGTGAATACTGAACAGACACACTTACTGCATGATGAACTGACAGGAGAGGTGAATTATTAGCTTCCTCTGTGACTAACGGTACGCGCGAAGGTTCGCCTACCGCTGTCGCGACAGGCTTGCCTGCTTAAGAGAGCGGCCAGCAGTTTCTTGTCTTTGTCGCTTTATTGCGCGCATTTCACTCGCTATCCGAGCGCGTTAAGGCTTCTTGTGAGGGAAAAAAGTTGGAACAGCATTTGATTTTAGTCTCTACTTATATCCAGCTGCTCCGGTGAGCTCTTTCATAAGTTGTCGTTGAATAAAACCTCGAACGTGGAAGGAGAAAATGGCGAGAACAAAGCCTTGGGCCTTTGGGAAGTTTTGCCAGTCTACAGGCATTTTTCCCAAACCTTTCTCCTCTTCTTGTCAACAAGAAATCTGTGGACACTCACGTCACTCCCCTTGTTTCCATGTGACTGGAAATTGCATCCAAAAGCAGCACATCGGGGCATTTTACTTAGCGAGTTTAGGCAGCAATACACAGTTGTTGTACACAATTGGAAACGTCCCAATTACATCATCACTCCGAGTCCGCAAAACACGACGCCAACTATCGGTCAAAATATGTACTAGATATTAGGGTTGTTCCGATCATGTTTTTTTGCTCCCGAGCCGATCCCGATCGTTTTAGTTTAAGCATCTGCCGATCCCGATATTTCCCGATCCGATTGCTTTTTTTTTGTGCTCCCGATTCAATTCCAATCATTCCAGATAATTTTTCCCGATCATATACATTTTGGCAATGCATTAAGAAAAAAATGAATAAAATGAATGAATGAAAAACGAATATATACATTCAACATACAGTACATAAGTACTGTATTTATTTATTATGACAATAAATCCTCAAGATGGCATTTACATTATTAACATTCTTTCTGTGAGAGGGATCCACAGATAGAAAGACTTGTGACTTTGTATATTGTGACTAAATATTGCCATCTAGTGTATTTGTTGAGCTTTCAGTAAATGATACTGCAGCCATGCCCCAATGCATGATGGGAAGTGGAACCATGATGGAAGGTAAAACCATGACTGTGCGTCGTGCTACCAATGGATATATCTTCTCTGCTTTGGGAAATAACTTAAGATGTTAAGACAAAAATCAATTGCCACCTTGCTTCCCCACATTGCTTCCCATGATATTTCTAATCATAGGGAGAGGGAATGCAAGGTTTTAGCCAATTGAAGAAAGGCTCCAAAGGCTGCCAAAATTCACTCTACTCATTTTGCGCTGCCTTTTATCTCTCTATATAGTTAAAACGGCGTCATTACAGATTGAGTGCGACAATGAGTGAGAGGGTCGCGCAGCGCATATATTAATAGCGTTAAATGTTTTAACGTGACACATTTTTTAATAAATTAATTGCCGCCATTATCGGGATATTTTTGATAACCCTACCTTAAGCCTAAATTAAAAACCGGATGAGTGTAACATATTATGTCTGTAACGTTAAATACAATTAGAAAACAATTTAATTGAAATTAGGGCTGTCAAACGATTAAAATTTTTAATCGAGTTAATTACAGCTTAAAAATTAATTAATCGTAATTAATCGCAATTCAAACCATCTATAAAATATGCCATATTTTTCTGTAAATTATATATATATATTCTGTAAAATAAATTGTTGGAATGGAAAGATAAGACACAAGATGGATATATACATTCAACATACGGTACATAAGGACTGTAGTGGGCATTTCACTCTGCTGTCATTTAAATCTGTCTATGCTGTCCTCACTCCGAAGCGTCTACTTTTTCCAAAGCTAGACAGCTAGTGAACGACGCCTTAATAATCAGTCTTCTTCCTTTTTCATCTGATTTATTAACAAAATAGCCTCAAACCATTGTCCTCTTTAGACCGTCGTAAAACTACAAAAAAAAAGTACACAAGCATTGCATTAGCAACAACGTTAGCTTAGCACGCTATACAGGTTCACTAAACATAAAAAGCGTCTCATACAAAAAATATAACATTTCGCTTACTAACATAATATGTACATTCTTTACAACAACCATACTTACGGACAAATCTTGTCCAAGGATCATATAAGCACAACATTACAACGTAGGCGTCAGCCCGAGACGTCGTGCAGCCATATTGAACTGGCAAGACAACAATAAACCATGTCGCAAAGCGACCACAAGAGTTCGCTGTTAGACAGCACAAAAAGCCTTGCTGTAAAACTTACCAAAAGGCAGAATACTGTCTGATCGGGACATGTGCGTTAATTGCGTCAAATATTTTAACGTGATTAATTTAAAAAATTAATTGCCGCGCGTTAACGGGATAATTTTGACAGCCCTAATTAAAATATATATATATATTAAAAAAAGGCATAGCCGATATTTTTTTGCGAGTCCGATACTTTGAAATGACGTGATTGGACATCTCTACTAAATATTATAAAATATTGCCATTGATTCAACATTTTATGTGTCTCTAACAACATATTTTAGTACAAGAGAACAATTGTGGTTTATTAGAGCCTACATGTCTTTAAGATTGAGGATCCCTTTAAATTACCCAAATAGTCACTTGCCCTCTAAAGGGTAAAACTCATTTTACGCTATTTCACTTACAAAACAAGAAAAACAATCAAGGCAACAACTGAGGAAGGCGGTTCGGGCAGGTTTCTCTTCACCCCCCCTCAACGCCTCTGGCCCTGGTTCATCACAAGCTGACCCTTCCATTTAATTAATTAAAATTAGCATCTGTCCCCTTGGCATTGACTTGTTACGTCAGATGGAATCAGCCTCGGTATCCTCGGACCCTCGGGGAGCAACGGGCCTAACGAGGCCCGAGATCCTAATTAGACGACCAGAGGAGGAGAGGTGATCGGAGGAGGCCCGCGTGAAAGAATGGACAAGAAGTGCAGGAAGGGGAGTCCCGCTGGGCTGGAACCCCCGGAGGTAGAGAGGGATATTTATACGTGGCGCACATAAATATATTGTTGAGCCGTCACGTTCAAATCAACAGCTAAAAGTCTCTCAAAAGGATGAATGAATCATCCACTTAGCATTAGCGTGGACCGCGTCGGTAGGCCTTGTGGGTGGAACCGGGTACAGGAAGTGACATCAATCACAGGTGTCTCGGTGCAATCTGCCGGTGCGGCTTCCTAACCTGCTTCCCAGGCGGAGACGCGCGGCGGCCCGTCACGAGCGACCAGTCGATGCGAGCGGACAGGATGTGGGCAGAAACTCGCTCGCGTGGATGTCACCGAAACGACGGGCGACGCGGGCTGACGTGTGTGTGTGAGATGTTGAAGCTTTGTGAAAGTCCTGCGAGGAGCAGAAGGCGCGTTAGAGCCTGAAACGCAATGGAGCCTCAAACGTGTTCAAGCTTGAAACACGCGTACGTATGCGTGAGAGTCTATCATTCAGGATTAGCTCTCGCAACAAAAGTAAAATGCACTCATGAATAAGACTTTTTATTTTCATATATACTTGGGCTGTCAAACGATTAAAATTTCTAATCGAGTTAATTACAGCTTAAAAATTAATTAATCGTAATTAATCGCAATTAATCGCAATTCAAACCATCTATAAAATATGCCATATTTTTCTGTAAATTATACATATATTCTGTAAAATAAATCGTTGGAATGGAAAGATAAGACACAAGATGGATATATACATTCAACATACGGTACATAAGGACTGTAGTGGGCATTTCACTCTACCGTCATTTAAATCTGTCTATGCTGTCCTCACTCCGAAGCGTCTACTTTTTCCAAAGCTAGACAGCTAGTGAACGACGCCTTAATAATTCTTCTTCCTTTTTCATCTGATTTATTAATAAAATGGCCTCAAACCATTGTCCTCTTTTGACCGTCGTAAACCTACAAAATAAAAGTAAACAAGCATTGCATTAGCAACAACGTTAGCTTAGCACGCTATACAGGTTCACTAAACATAAACAAAAAGCGTCTCATACAAAAAATATAACATTTCGCTTACTAACATAATATGTACATTCTTTACAACAACCATACTTACGGACAAATCTTGTCCAAGGATCATATAAGCACAACATTATCAGCCCGAGACATCGTGCAGCCATAATGAACTGGTAAGAAAACAATAAACCATGTCGCAAAGTGACCACAAGAGTTCGCTGTTGGACAGCATAAAAAGCCTTGCTGTAAAACTTACCAAAAGGCAGATTACTTTCTGAGCGGGACATGTGCGTTAATTGCGTCAAATATTTTAACGTGATTAATTTAAAAAATTAATTACCGCGCGTTAACGCGATAATTTTGACAGCCCTAATATATACATTTCTGAAACACGATCACACATACTTTAACACTCTCATATTCAAGGGCTTAGGTTTGGTCTCAAAATTGGTAGGTACGATTAAACAGCATAACATTAATAAAACCAAACATATTGGATGAACGGGGGTCGGGGCTACATTTCTCACCAATATGAACCTAATTAATTGATAGGCTAAATGATTAACGCAAAGTACCGGTACATCTGTATTGACATGTACTAACTTTCACACCTACGGGAACGTCTAACGTCTTAATCTGATCATTTTTGTTAAATCTAGTCGTTTTGTTTTGAGTGTTAAAGGCTAGTTAACAGATGACTGTGTCACATTCTTCCACTTAAAATATTACTATTTGTTCATTTCATTTTTCACCTAAATCAAGAAAACATTGCTTTCAAATGATGTTTTGAACAATATTCTCGAATTAAGAACATTTCTGACAAACAATTTTTTTCTTTTAAGATTAAATGTTAGGGCTTTCAAACGATTTTAAAAATTTTATCGAGTTAATTACAGCTTAAAAATTGTAATTAATCGCAATTCAAACCATCTATAAAATATGCCATATTTTTCTGTAAGTTATTGTTGGAATGGAAAGATAAGACACAAGACGGATATATACATTCAACATACTGTACATAAGTACTGAATTTGTTTATTATAACAATAAATCAACAAGATAGCATTAACATTAACATTCTGTTAAAGCGATCCATGGATAGAAAGACTTGTAGTTCTTAAAGGATAAATGTTAGTACAAGTTATAGAAATTTTATATAAAACCCCTCAATGTTTTCGTTTTAATAAAATTTGTAAAATTTTCAATCAAAAAATAAACTAGTAGCTCGCCATTGTTGATGTCAATAATTACACAATGCTCATGGTGCTGAAACCCATAAAATCAGTCGCACCCAAGCGCCAGCAGAGGGTGACACAACACCAAAAAACACAAGTGCCAAGTGGACATGACATTGTGCTGTCATTTGAATCTGTTTGAGCGGGGCATGTGCGTCAATTGCGTCAAATATTTTAACGTGATTAATTTAAAAAATTAATTACCGCCCGTTAACGCGATAATTTTGACAGCCCTATTAAATATACAAACTTTTTGCTCAAAATAAGTCTGTTAAGCTTATTTTCAGCTAGCTATTCTTTCAAGAAATCTGAGTAAAATTGACTTTAAGCACTGTAGCAGTGGCAAAATTAGTGGTGTGTTCCCCACGTCCACAACATTGACGTCTTTTTACATTACTTACAGTGGCTGCTGCTGGCGGGAAAAATATCCCTCGTCTTCGAAGGGGGCGGTAGAGGCGGCTGTCGGGCTGTGAAGACGTGTGTGTGTGTGTGTGTGGGGGGGGGTCAAGTCATCAGCCAATCAAACGTGTGTGAGTGAAAAAAAATGGACTGGCACATTCAGCGAGTGAAAAGGGGTCAATGCATGTCTGAACATAATGAAAGTACTGTAATTCACTTAATAAGGGTAGGATCAATTCTATCCTTACAACATATAGGAAGACGATCTAAATTACCTATATAACTTAAATCATTATATGACGCAAATACGTTTGCTTAAATGTCGGTGGGGATAATTAAAGCATCCTGAAAAACTGGTAGTGTTATGTCCCTACCGTCCCTATGCAAACCTACGCCCTTGCTCATATTACAACTGTAAAATTTGTATTTATTTATTTACATAACTAAAACACGCATTCTTCTGCCATTTTGCTCCCTACTGAAATAAACCCATACAACTTTAGTCTCACATAATAACTGAAAAACGCTCTCACACACTACCAAAACACTTTAAATGCACATTACCGAGTTTTTTTCTGACTACTGAAACCTTCTGGAACACACAATTGAACGATGCACTTCCACACATGAAAACTGAAAACTCTCACATTCATACCGGAAACGCTCTCATACACTACCATTTGGTATCTAAGGCCAAGTTCATACTGCAGGTCTTGATGCACAATTTCGATTTTTTTTTTGTTATATCTGGTTTTACGGCGTGCCCATTCAGACTGCTTTTGTCCATTGAGCCCCTTCAAGTATTACGCATGGGCACTAATTCAAAGTCTGACACGAGATGAGCAAACTGACAAGCATGCGCAGAAGCATTAAAACAAATACCGTAATTTCCCGAATATAACGCGCACATTTTTTCCCCAAAAATCAACTTGTAAAATCATGGTGCGCATTATAAACGGGTACAGGGATGGAGACAAAAATATAAATATATTATATACAGTGCCCTCCATAATTATTAGCACCCCTGAAAAAATGTGTTTTTTAGCTTCTAATATATATTTTTTAATTCAAATAATATGGGACCTTAATGGGAAAAAAAAGAGAAAAATCCAACCTTCAATACAAATGCATTCATTCAGTGGGGAAAAAATTGATATCAAATAATGTGTGTCACAATTATTAGCACCCCTGGTGTTAATACTTTGTTCAACCCCCTTTTGCCAACAAAACAAGGTCTGGGGACTGAGATGACCATGGGAGGAGCTTGATTTTGTGTCTGGTGAACCATTTCTGTGTAGATTTGGCCATGTGTTTAGGGTCATTGTCTTTGCTGAAAGACCCAGTGACGACCCATCTTCAGCTTTCGGGCAGAGGGCAACAGATTTTGATTTAAAATGTCCTGGTATTTCAAAGCATTCATGATACCATGCACCCTAACAAGGTTCCCAAAGATGACACAAAACCCATCGAATTCGGACCAGAACAACACATGAAACATCACCCGTCAAAAGAGCATGAGTGGCTTCGAGTGGAGAAAAAACATTGTTACCTCTAACTGGTATAATGGAGTCATGTGGATATTGTTGCGACCATGTGTCATTTGTGAAACTGAGACAGCCACTGTCAGCATCTCTTGCAAAAATGAAGTCAATATGAAGAATAAAGAGGAAAAATGTAACGACTAGTGCAGCCCGAAGTAGCAGAGTAAGATTAGTGTTTGTTTTTCGCAAATCTACTCAAGTAAAATTAAAAACCATAGCGTGGTTAACCCTTGAGAGTCGAAGGACGCGCCGGCGCGTCCTCAGCACACGTCGTCTTTGAAGCGCCCTCACGTTTTAATTACGTCACCCACATGCCGTTGGATGGTCTCGTTTTAAAGTGCGGAAGTTGCGGTTTACTCTCGTTATTATTTGAAGTCAATTGACCAACTAAATCGTGAGATATAGTCATTTAAGTTTTATAGTTTTATTGTCCTCTCAAAAAAACATTAAAACGCTGCATGGATCATTTGTTTATGTCTATATTTCCATCATTTCTTGTCCTTTTTCAAAACGGAAGCTCCATGAAAAAAACACAAATCAAACGAACCCTTTCGAAGTCACAGTGGAAGCACAAAATGCGTTTTTTTTATAAATATAACTGCCGTGCAGGTTCCACCGAACGAGAGGGAGGAGTGTTCTGAAGCAGCGAGGTGGCGAGCGACGGCCGTTTGGATCGAGCAGCGACTTTGAGAATGAACGGAAAACTAACTTTAGCGCAAGCAATTGTGCTTTTTGATCAACTTGAGGAAGAGGATAGTCCAAATTCGTCATCATCGTCTTCTTCGGAAGAGTCCTCGAGTGAAGATAGTGACGGATTTGAACACGTAGGTGACGCCATCGACGATCAGAGGTAAGCCAACTCACTTTTTTTTTTTTTTTTTTAATGCTGAAAAAGTTTCTTTTGATATTGCAAGACAAAGTTAATTTTGATGAAATATAAGTGTGTGTTTGTGTATATAATAATAAAATGTGAATATCAGATCAAAGTCGTACGTGCACTGTGTGTATCCCAGGCAGGAATTTATAATTTGTAGTGTTCTTCTTTCTATTTGAAGATTAGGGATGTAGCACATATTCAGCTATAGTATTCTTTCTATTGTCATACATATAGATTTCCATTATTATTTATTGCTGTATATATTTTTATTTTATACTTTACTATTTTCATAAATACTGACTTTTTTCATGTACATTTATAGTGACAATGAAAGTAAAGTGAAATGAAAATGGAAGGGTGGAAAGAGGACAGACACCCCACGGAAGTGTGGGCTGTGTGATGTAGCCCTGTGTCTAATTCCAGGACGAAACTGCTTTTCGGAGTGGCATGCCTGAAAAAAATTTAACTTGTTTATTGTAAATATTTTTGAAAATACTTTTTTCCCCAATGTTATATATATATTTTTTTCCCACAATCAGTCTTCTCAATTTGTGTATATAAATGTGTGTTCAAGAAGCTTGACTGTGTGTACATAGTTTTCATCAGGTGATGGGCCGCAATACCTAAACTCATAAAGAGATGGCCTCTAAACACTTTTTGTGTTAGATGGTATATTTTTTCACTGTTCTTCAGTGTTTGGTCTGCTGTATATAACCTGTTTTGACTAGAGCATGTATAAAGGCAAAAAACGCCTATGGCTATACCTGTTGTTTATGTTGAATTGTCAAATATAAGACTATTTATTCTAAATTTTTTTGGTTGAATGTTCATCCTAACATGTTGAATAAATATTACAAAGTTTCAAAACGGTTCGTTACGCATGTTTGGTTGTCAATTGGACATCAATATTAAAAATTTTGACAAAACGATTTTGGAATTTTTGGTCTTTTTGGGCCCAAAATGATGATTTATAATTGGTCAGTGAAGGAAACAACAGTTTGGACATGAAGTTCAAGGTCTCACAAAAAAAGGGACCAAACCAGGCCATCGTAAACAATTCTTTCTTTGAAATATAAAGGCAACTTCAAAGGCATGCAAAATCAGACAAAATAGGCCCAGACCTTAAAGGGTTAAACTACTCTAAGAAGTACATTTTACTCAAATGCAACGGAGTAAGTTGGAGGAAGTGAACAAAACTGCATCTCAATCAACAGGACCTGTAAATGCCACAAAATTTAATAGGAAGTTTCACTTAAATGCCCCCAAAAAGAACAGGAAGTGACATACAAATGCTGTAAAATAAACAGAAAGTGATCTGTTAATACTACTAAATAAATAAGAAGTTGCCCAATATCAACAAGAAGTGACCCGTAAATGCACCAAAATTAACAGGAAGTTCTCCAAAATCAACAGAAAGTGATCCGCGGGAGTTAAACAACCAGCATAGGAAAGCATCCCCACACAATCTCTCCAGAAATTGCATTTTTCAAAATTGTGTATGTTGTTTTATATAATCTGTCCATTGTCTAATATGCATTTCTTCAATCGCCCACGTGTGTTGTTTTTCCCACCCCGTGCACATGGGTGTGTCTTCGCACTTGTGTGTGAGATCTGTGAGGAAGTCCTTGAGCTAGTGTTTGTCAGCTGGTGAGCGTTCTCAATATAAGCACTCTAATTGCTCAGAAAATTACAAGTAACAATGATTGCCCTTGACACCATCTGACATGACGGCGGCATGGCATGGCCCCAGCTACTAACCCGCCTGCCCCCCTTTGCCCCTCTTCCGCACCATCAACACCAACACCCCATTCTCGTCTTCCTCACCTCCCCGCTCCTCTTCCTCCTCGGGATGTTGTCGCAGCCCCCGTTGACCGCCGCCTTGCCCCCCAGTGACCGCCGCATGCCCTCCGCTGCTCGCGGTGACGTCAATCTGCTTCGGCGTCGCTTTTTGACACCTTTCATCCATCATGGGCGGAAATATGTTTTTGCCCGGTGACTGGAAATTTCATTATTTTGTCATTCCCAACCACTCTGCCGTGGGAAATTAACTCTGCAGCTGCCATTGACGGCGCTAGACGTCCAATCCATTTAGGCTGAGAGGAGGGAATGAACAAAATGGACATCTAACGCTGTCAAAGGCACTGAAAGATGAGCATTCATAGCCAGTCCGTCTAGTTAAAATGAATTGGATGTTTCATTTATTCTTATAGTTATTAGATATTAGATACAGTGCCTTCCATAATTATTGGCACCCCTGAAAAAGATGTGTTTTTTAGATTCGAATATTTTTTTTTTCTCAAATAATATGGGACCTTAATGGAAAAAAAGAGAAAAATCCAACCTTCAGTACAAGTGCAGTTATTCAGTGTGGAAAAAAATCCCACATAAAGAAAAAAATATTTGACATCAAATAATGTGTGTTTCACACAAAAATACACACGGTCCCAGGCTTCAACTGGGACCGTGTGCTTTGGTCAGACGAGACCAAGATTGAGCTTTTTGGCAACAAACACTCTAAGTGGGTCTGGCGTGCCACGAAAGATTCACATGCTGAAAAGCACCTCATACCCACTGTGAAGTATGGGGGTGGGTCAGTGATGCTGTGGGGCTGTTTCGCTTCCAGAGGCCCTGGGAACTAGGAGTGGGAACCTCTGTGCACCTCACGATACGATACGATTTGCGATACAAAGCTAACGATAACGATGATCTGACGATATGGCAATACAACGATTATCGATACATTGGTCAGGAAATCAGGATTTTTTCTACAACTAATAAACAGAAAGACAAGTTTCTGCTGTGAATTGGAATGAGTTTATCACTAGTAGACGTCCAATCCGTTTGAAGTGGGAGGGATGGCAGCGAATGAACGAATGTTCATTCGCTGCCACCCTCCCACTTCAAACGGAGTGAACGTCTATGGCCATCAGTGGCATCCAATGCCAGGCAATGAGGTAATTTTTCGGCCATTTATGGTCATTTACCTGTTGATTTTCAGTTACTTCCTGTTGATTTTGGGGTATTTTATGGGTCACTTCCTGTTTGTTTTGAGTTACAGAACAGGACGTGACCTCCGAATCACCAAAATAAATAGGCAGTGACTCAAACTCAACAGGAAATAACCAGTAAATGCCCTAAATGAACAGCAAGTGACGTGTAAATGCCCTGAAAATCGGACCGAATGACTGAATGCTCTGTTTTTGTTGTTTTTTTTAAAACATTGACACCTATTTAAAACAATATCTCGATTCTTGACAGGAGCATATCAATAATCTTTTGGGATACAAAGTATCACAATATATCACCATTTCGATATATTGTCACACCCCTACTGGGAACCTTGTTAGGGAGCATGGCATCATGAATGCTTTGAAATACCAGGACATTTTAAATCAAAATCTGTTGCCCTCTGCCCGAAAGCTGAAGATGGGTCATCACTGGGTCTTTCAGCAAGACAATGACCCTAAACATATGCCCAAATCTAGACAGAAATGGTTCACCAGACACAAAATCAAGCTCCTCCCATGGCCATCTCAGTCCCCAGACCTTGTTTTGTTGGCAAAAGGGGGGTGTACAAAGTATTAACACCAGGGGTGCTAATAATTGTGACACACATTATTTGATGTCAAATAATTATTTCTTTATGTGGGATTTTTTCCCCCACTGAATAAATGCACTTGTATTGAAGGTTGGATTTTTCTTTTTTTTTTCCATTAAGGTCCCATATTATTTAAATTTTAAAAAATTATTAGAAGCTAAAAAACTTTTTCAGGGGCGCCAATAATTATGGAGGGCAGTGTATATTATCGGGTAGCTGTTCATTCTGTTTTAGGGCTGAAGCTATCGATTATTAAAGTAATCCATTAATCTATCAATTAGTTTGAATAATCGTGAAATCGGGTTAGGAACATTAATGCGTTGCAGAATCAATTTCAGGAGTTTCTTTTTAACTTTTAATGCTCTTTTGAAAGAACATTAAAATGCGAATACGAAATAAAATTCCTGAGTGTTTTTTCAAACTATGCAGAGCTAAACTTTCATTCCACAAGAGCATTAAATGCGTTTACCAATAAATTGACATACCGTAATTTTCGGACTATAAGCCACACTGGACTATAAACCACAGTATTGTGGCGAATATTTTCACCAAAAGATATTAACCGGTAACACTTTATTTGACAGCGGCATCATAAGACTGTCATAAGACCAAGTGAACCACCATAAAGCTTTGGACCAATTGGCTACAAAGCTTCATTGCTTCAAGAAGCTCCATTTAGTCATCACTGCTCGCTTGGGGGAGACAGTCAACCTCCGCAATATCCAACATGCCTCCTAGCATGCATTGCAGTGCTACAGATATATATTTAAAAAAATCTCCTGTGCTAATTATTTCTTCAGTTACTGTTCCATTTGTTTCATTAATTGCTAGTTATGGTATTTGGCAACACTTTATTTGACAGCGGCGCCATCAGACTTTCATTAGACCAGTACTTCTCAAATAGGGTTAGGGCGCAGAGCGATGCCGGGGGGGGCGCATGTGACCTCGGGGAATATGCTTTTTTTTTTTTTTTTTTTTTTTTTTTTTTTGCCGTACTGGAATAAAGTGTACTTGCACATCCACTCAGTCGGTGGCAGTGGCGCTCTCATTTTCAGAGTGCGCGCAGTATTTTTGAACTAAGGAAGCGCACTCAGCACACACAGAAAACAGATTTGAAGAGCAGTGTGCCGCCGCCGTTTTCGGAAGCCGTTTTCCGACCGGACTCATTCACGCAGCGACCCACTGTCTTGTCCGGTTCTCACGCCGCCGCCCGAGAAGTGCCATTTTCGGCTTGGGATCGTCACGACGACCACCCTCACCTACGGTTCTACCTCGGCCGCCGAGAATGCGCTTTTTTCGTGCCGTTTGCCTTTAGCTTTGACTTTTATTACAGTGGGTGATAAGGAAAGACCACATTTTACTGTGTGTAAAAATAATTATAGCGGGCAGCTAGAAGCCAAATCAATTAAGACGCCACTTAAAGACATTAGACCCCAATCTCATTGATTAGGCGCTTGGTTGTTTTTCAGCTAAAACGTGCCGAATATTGCCAACAATCGTCCCACTTTGTCAGTGTGATATCAGTAAACCAGTGAGCACTGTTCACATGCTCAGTGCAAAATAATTCCACACCATTGCAAAGTAGGTAATACTTTGAGCAGCAAAAATAAAAACTGTCCTTCTGTCGAAGGACACTCTTTTTTTCTTTTATTCAGTTTTGTTTTTTTGGTCAATTTTTTTGGCATATTGTCCTCATGAGTGAATGTTTCTAATCAATTTTAATTTGTTATTATTTACTGATTTTATTACATTTTATTTTTCTGTATGAAATGGTCAAAAATGTACCTTGAGTGTATTTTTTACAGTTTGGATGTGACTTTTTTTTAAATTCAGGCAAATTGATGC
Source organism: Corythoichthys intestinalis (assembly GCF_030265065.1). Taxonomy (NCBI): domain Eukaryota; kingdom Metazoa; phylum Chordata; class Actinopteri; order Syngnathiformes; family Syngnathidae; genus Corythoichthys; species Corythoichthys intestinalis. Next base: position 27,358,014 of record NC_080415.1, read on the forward strand.
GCGTCAAGTCTTCTCTGTTACAAACAAAACAATGTTAATAAAGTTATACTTTACTATAAGTTGATCTATGTTACTTTTTTCTTTATTAGAAAAAAAGGACACAATGTTAGGCAGATGCGTATTTATAATAGTAATTTTATAGACAAATGATACTATTTACAGTGGCGGCAGAGAGTTTGGGGGGCGCGAAACATTTACATCTTCCTTGGGGGGGCGGAACAGAAAATAATTGAGAAGCACTGCATTAGACCATCATAATTATGACATGACACTGTCATGAACATTAATGAATGCTTATAACAGAAGTGATTTAGTGTCAGCCGGCAAATTATCTCACTTTTGACTGTATGTAAAAGATCCAAGCTGGACGTAAATGGAGTAAGTGACATAATTTGCCGGATGACACTTCATGACATCTTTCATTAGCATTTAGCAATGCCCCTGATAGTGTCATGTCATGATTATGACCGTCTTATGAAAGTCTTATGACGCCACTGTCAAAGAAAGTGTTACCTATTAACCCAAATGAATCACCAAATAGGCCGCACTGGACTATAAGCCGCAGGATTCAAAATGAAGGAAAAAAAGTAGCGGCTTGTAGTCCAAAAAATTACGGTACGCAAACAACAACAACTTTCAACCTTATGTTGGTCTTAGCAGGGAGCAGCTGGATCCGGCCATGTTAGCTGAGTTATGTCATATTCACTGTTGCCATTAGAGGGCAGTGTATCTAATCAATAAAAGTGAATGCATACACTTTAAAAACATACCATTACAACTCCAGAATAATTAAACTAGTCCTCGAAGCAGCAAAATTTGATTCAAAGCTTTTTTCTAATCGAATTACTCAAGTTAATCGATTAATCGTTGCAGCACTAATCTGTTCTGGGCCAATATGCACGTTGCCTTCAAAGTGAATGTAGAATATGGCTGAACGATAACGGAAAAAACTGACATTACGATTATTATCGCACAACTCTATTTTACTTAGCATCATGGTGAAGTCGCTAGTCTCTACCTAATTGCATGAGTGTTCTAAAATAATTATGAGGTAGATATCCGTGACTTATTGACAGACGCCATTTTTTTCATTGTGACGTAATTTGTTTCAATGTTTAAAATATGCAAGTGAATCATTTTTTAAAGTCGTTCTTTTGTTGTTGTTGTTGTCTTTTTTAAGCGAAGTATTAGACATCATTTAATGATTCTAAACTAAAAATGACATTTTGAATAAGAAATATAACTACTTACCTTCCTTTTATGGCTGGGTTGAAACAAAAGCGGTTGCGCGACGTCTGTAAACGGGGGTTTCCAGGGTAAAACGGACAAATTAAAAATAGTTTGGGGGCTTAATGTGCCATGAATGAGTTATTGCAGCATATAGACATATTGTTCTATTAAACACAACAGTTCTTTTGGCTTTCTTTTAAAGAGGGGTGCAAGAGCAGAAACTGCTTTTTGAGTCTTGTCTGTGTTTTCCGCCATATACATGCACAGATACGTCAGTGTTCAACCTAAATATGGAGTTCCCCCAGGCTCTGTTCTTCGCCCTCTAGTTTTGGTAAAAAATCTGTTTTCAGTTGCGTTAATTAATTCAACCTATGACCACAAATGTATATGCTATCAATGTGCCATGAATGTCAAAGCACTCATCAAGTTCCTTGGGAAATCTGCTGTACAATCGCACAACTGCCCGTTTCTAATAATAATAACGGTGCAGGTGTGAGTAGATTTCAGCGTGTGGACGGTAGCGGCGTGTAGTAGGAGCCCCCCAAGGCCGGCATGTGTCACCTCTCGGTCTCGTCAGTGTTAACGCGCGCATGGTCACTCAGCCGTGGAGCCGCGACAGATCACATGAATCCATCCCCTCCGAACCCCCCACGCCCTCCTCGCCCTGTTTCATCCTGCTCGCTTGTCTGCACAGTGACTACCTATCCATTACCGTCCAGGCGTCACCTCTGGCGTGAAGACTTTTTGTTTAATTTCAGGTCAGAACCTGCCCGCCGACCGCCATCGTGCCCAGCGGGCGCCATTGTGGCGGCGGCACAGAGGATCCGCGGTGACGGCCGCTCAGCGCCGAGGGTCACCGTGTCACTGAGCTCCGGGCTCGGACCTGTGGACCTTTCAGAGAGAGGCGCGTCAATGTGACCTTTTGTGCCGTGACGCTCATCGTGACACATTTGAACGCTGATGAAATTTGGATTTTAACTCAGTGGCTGCCATTGATGACAATTGATGTCCGATCCAATGGATAAGATGACTATCACAGTCAATGAAAGCTAAAGTATTCTTGTGAATTAACTTCACTCGTGCTGCAGTCAAGACCAAACTATCTGAAACCAGAACATGGCAAAACAAAAAACAAGATCAAGACATTTTGCAGTTCACGGAATGCTTTTGAGCCAACGTTACGTGAACTGTGCTACGTTACGTCTAACAAGTTTGCAATTAATTAATCAACCCTGAGACAAAAACAAAAATCGGTTTATGTTTACATCCCAATATACAGTACCTTCCAAATGTAATTCCGACCCGTCCACAAATAACAAAGAAGGCGCAATTGTAGCTAGTGTCCTCAAGAACAACAAGAACAGTGATGACCTCGGGCATTTTTTTATTTTTATATACAGCAGTGGCGATTGCTCTAAGACTGCAAGGGAAGTTCAGCTTTCAGTGTAAAGGAAAAAAAGTGATCAAATGTATACTGTTGTGTGTACATGTCCTTGACTAAATGCAGTACGACGCTTCATACTAGTTACGTCACAGTTTTTGTTTCATTCATTCGTGCACCTTCACATTGCTTTAAATAGCGTGGAAGCTAGCAGTCTGCAGAGTTAAAAGTGGGTTGTTCCAACGCCGCAAAATGAGACGAGTCCTTGGATAAATGCATGGGCTTGTCCCGCAAATCAGACACCGGGCGTCTATGGGCAGTGGGCGGGCCTCGGCTGGCCCGGACTACGCAGTTTATGCATGATTATGATACGATTTGTCTGAGACTGAATCCCTTTTTGATTGACAGCAAAATGAGCGAATCGGCGATATTGTGGTGGAAACGTCCCCGGGTACATTTTTCAATTTTTATTCTCTTGTTCTGAGTTGAACTGGAGACTCTCCTAATCATCCAAGTGAGTAGCGACACTTGATTTATTAAAAACGACGAGTGAAAACTTGCTTATTTCTGGCGTTTTTATTGATTGTAGCTGCTTGTGTTTGGAGACTTGACTTCTGGCACCCTAGTTTCTTTCCCTACCGAGCAGTGGGTGCCGCTGAGCCCCTCCACCATCACAGAGTACTCACAGGCGGACACTTTGAGCTTCCCTTTACTGAAAGACCAGCATCCGCTACGGATATACAATTTTTATGGCGGAAACACTCAGGTGACTTGAAGTTCCGCTCTGAGACCCCCAATTTGGCCAAATTTCCAATTGTCCGATATGCATGTGTGTTATATCATTGGAAAGCTTAAAATCTCAATTTTCTGGGGGAAGAAAATTTTGAGCAGGAGGGCATTTAAGAAAAAAAAAAAAAAAAAAAAATTAAACAGCAAAACCCTATCTGGAGGTGAGAGCACGCGAGAGCCGAATTACAGACGCCACGACTTAAACGAGATATTATCGCGTATTTACCTTGTTTCGATCCAAAAACTCCATGTAGCATGTATCACCGGGTGTTAAGACACAGCTGTGACTGGCCACAGCTGGATTTGGGGGGGATTTTATGGGTGAAACGTAAGGCCCCAGCTTTTGATTATTTTAGTCGTCGATTAATCGATGAACTAGTTTGTCGAATAATTGAGTAATCAGATAAGTAACATGACAAATTAAAATACCTGAGCTGAGCCTCAAAATTATAAAAAAAAATATTTTAAAAAATTAAATAAGGATCTATGTACAACAAAACAATTGGCTAGCTTAAATGCTTTTTTTTTTTTTTTTTTTTTTACAATGCTGTTAACAAATGGTTCAGACACATATTCCGACAAAAAAAAGCTCAATATACCCATAAACTAAATTACGAATACATTAAAAAAAACATTAGCGCAAACAAAAACTTATGCTTATGTTGGTCTTAACATCGAGCAGCTTGATTCAGCCATGTGAAATGAGGCAGACTAGAAGGCAGTGTATCCACTCAAATAAATAAAACTGATTGCAAAGACTTTGAAATAAACCTTGACAACGCCACAATAATTAAACGAATACTCGAAGCAGCCAAATTTAATTCAAATCTATTATTTTTTTAATCGAATACTCGAGTTAATCGATTAATCGTTGCAGCACTAGAAACATGGTAATATAACAAGGGTCATGATGCAGAAATCGCAGACATCAAGGAGTGGTGGTGATATTCTTTTTCATATGTTTACCCTTTTAAACTTTTCAATTTTTCTTTGTTTGGATCGATTATCTAACGTATAGGAGAAAATGCGACGGTAACAAAAAAAAAATACAATTACACGATAGTTATGAGGTAGGTATCTGTGACTTTTTTTACACACACCATTTTTTCCATTGTATCGTCATTTGTTTAAAAGTTTAAGAATATGCCAAGTGTTTTCCTTGAAGTCACATGAATGGAACTGAATCTTTCTGATCTTTGCAGAATCCAGAGTCCAAAGACTCTCAAAATATAATGTCAAACCCAAGAGAGATAGAACATTAGCTAGGTAACAAGGAGGCAAGCACGGCAACGAACAGTGTTGTTAGTAAAATAACGCCGTTAGTAACGCCGTTATATTCTAACGCCGTTATTTTCTTCAGTGGTGAGTAATCTAATTAATTTTCTCATCTTGGCAACGCCGTTACTGAGGCTTGAAAGGCGTGCGTTACGATGCGTTACGATGTTGGTTGACTAACGTGAGAAAAGTCTGGAAAAAGACGGACTCACGGAGACGAGAGAGCAGAGCAGGAGTGGGGAGGAGGCAAGGGAGTGTGACGCCGTTGCAAACGCGATGCTACTATGCTAGGTGGCTCCAATAATACCTGAATGTAGCCGATAGCCCTCCAAACTATGCCCACATGATGCTTTGGTAGATATCACATATATACAGAATTAGATGCAAATGACAGACACGGCGGCATTAGGAACATGTATACTAAAGAACTAGATGCGTTCGTAAACAGCCGCCATCTTAAAGCAGTAGACTTCTCAGGAAGACTCTGTTGTAGAAAACCTTCCGAGCGAACCTAAGTAACTTTTATCCAAAATGCTCCTAAATCGGCAAAATTTAACTTAAACAGTTAACGTGCACATGTCGAATATAGACAGAAGGGAACTAATGCAATAACGGGAGCAATTTTAACAACTTTAACGGTTGATTCACAACATTAAATGACTTCCACACATTGCAAAGGTTACTATCTAGTTATCGCGATATCCACAAAACCTGTGTCTAGTTAAGTTTAGGGTAAAGAATTGGGCTACGGCCAATTGTCCCAAAAACCCTTTAAACTTCACATTGTGTGACCTGTTTTTTTTTTTTTTTTTTTTTTGCAAAAAAAAAACATGTTACTTTGCCAAGTAACTATAATTACTCTTACATTCAGTAACTCAGTTACTAACGCAATTACTTTTTGGGAGAAGTAATTTATAACTAATGAATTACTTTTTAAAAGTAAGATTAACAACGCTGGAAACGAACACTAACTAAAATATCATACCAACAAGGTGACAAGATAATGAGCAATTCCTGGGCAGGACTTCGCTAACAGGTGAAACTAATGGGCAGTAAAACAAGGCAAGAAACGGGGAGGCCACAAGACAAGGGATCAAATTCACAACACAGGAAGCTAACAGCCTTAGCTGCAAACTAACATAGGAATGGAAACGACTGGAGTTTGTCTATTGGCATGAAAGACTCATGCTAACAGACGTTATGTTTCTGTTCTGTTATCGGACGCACTAACAGGCTAAATTCACAACACAGGAAGCTAACAGCCTTAGATGCAAGCTAACATAGGAGTGGAGACGACTGGAGTTCGTCCATTGGCAAGAAAGACTCATGCTAACAGACGTTACAGTGGGGCAAATAAGTATTTAGTCAACAACCAATTGTGCATGTTCTCCTACTTGAAAAGATTAGAGAGACCTGTAATTGTCAACATGGGTAAACCTCATTCAGAGACAGAATGTGGGGAAAAAAAAAAAAAAATCACATTGTTTGATTTTTAAAGAATTTATTTCCAAATTAGAGTGGAAAATAAGTATTTAGTCACCTACAAACAAGGAAGATTTCTGGCTGTCAAAGAGGTCTAACTTCTAACGAGGTCTAGCAAGGTCTAACGACCCTCCACCTGTATTTGTGGCACCGGTTTTAACTCATTGTCAGTATAAAAGACACCTGTCCACAAACTCAGTCAGTCACACTCCAGACTCCACTATGGCCAGGACCAAAGAGCTGTCGAAGGACACCAGAGACAAAATTGTGTACCTGCGCCAGGCTGGGAAGACTGAATCTGCAATAAATAAAATGCTTGCTGTAAAGAAATGAACTGTGGGAGCAATTATTAGAAAATGGAAGACATACAAGACCAATGATAATCTCCCATGATCTGGGGCTCCATCGAAGATCTCACCCCGTGGCGTCAAAATGATAACAAGAACGGTGAGCAAAAATCCCAGAACCACCTAGTGAATGACCTACAGAGAGCTGGGACAACAGTAACAAAGGCTACTATCAGTATCACAAAGCACTGCCAGGGACTCAAATCCTGCACTGCCAGACGTGTCCCCCTGCTGAAGAAAGTGCACGTCCAGGCCCGTCTGCGGTTCGCTAGAGAGCATTTGGATGATCCAGATGAGGACTGGGAGCAGTGTTGTTAATCTTACTGAAAAAAAGTAATTAATTATAGTTACAAATTACTTCTCCCAAAAAGTAATTGTGTTAGTAACTCAATTACCTGAATGTAAGAGTAATTAGTTACTTGACAAAGTAATTGGTGATAATTACTTTTTTATTTTTATTTTTTGTTATTTTTTTTTCCCTCAAAAAAAAAAAAAAAAAAAAAAAACATTGGCCACACTATGTGAAGTTTTTTGTGAAGGTTTTTGGTACAATTGGCCCGAGCCCAATTCTTTACCCTAATTTACCCTTTACCATGAATCAACTGTTAAAAGTTGTTAAAATTGCTCCCATTATTGCATTAGTTCCCTTCTCTCTACTTTCGACAGATGAAAGTTTTAAAACTGTTTCATCATTTAAAGATAGATTCAAGTCAAGATTTTGCCGATTTAGAAGTATTTTAGATAAAAAGTTACTTAGGTTCGCTAGAAAGGTTCTCTGCAACAGAGCCGTCCTAAAAAGTCTACTGCTTTAAGATGGCGGCTGTCTACTAACGCATTTAGTGCCATGTCTGTCATTTTGCATCTAGTTATATCTATATACAGTACATGTGATATCTACCATGTCTACCATATCTACCATACAATGCGGGCGTAGTTTGTAGGCTATCGGCTACAACATGTATTATTGGAGCTACCTAGCATCGCGTTTGCTCCTCGTCACAATTTTCTTGCCTCCTCCCCACTCCTGCTCTGCTCTGTCGTCTCGGTGAGTCCGTCTCCCTCAGACTTTTCGACCAATATAGTAACGCATAGTAACGCATGCCTTTCCGTCCTCAGTAACGGTAACGGCGTTGCCAAGATGAGAAAAGTAATTAATTAGTTTACCCACTACTGAAAAAAATAACGCCGTTAGTAACGCCGTTATATTGTAACGCCGTTATTAACAACACTGACTGGGAGAATGTGTTATTGTCAGATGAAACCAAAATTGAACTTTTTGGTAGAAACACAGGTTCTCGTGTTGTGAGGAGAAAGAAAACTGAATTGTATCCAAAGAACACCATACCCACTGTGAAGCATGGGGGTGGAAACATCATGCTTTGGGGCTGTTTTTCTGCAAAGGGACCAGGACGACTGATCTGTGTAAAGGAAAGAATGAATGGGGCCATGTATCGAGAGATTTTGAGTGAAAATCTCCTTCCATCAGCAAGGACATTGAAGATGAGACGTGGCTGGGTCTTTCAGCATGACAATGATCCCAAATACACAGCCAGGGCTGTGCTTCGTAAGAAGCATTTCAAGGTTCTGGGGTGGCCTAGCCAGTCTCCAGATCTCAACCCCATAGAAAATCTGTGGAGGGAGTTGAAAGTCTTGTGTTGCCCAACGACAGCCCCCAAACATCACTGCTCTAGAGGAGAGCTGCATGGAGGAATGGGCCAAAATACCAGCAACAGTGTGTGAAAAGCTTGTGAAGAGTTACAGAAAACGTTTGGCGTCCGTTATTGCCAACAAAAGGTACATAACAAGTATTGAGATGAACTTTTGATATTGACTAAATACTTATTTTCCACCATGATTTGCCACATAAATTCTTTAAAAATCAAACTGTGATTTTCTGTTTTTTTTTCACATTCTGTCTCTCATGGTTGAGGTTTACCCATGTTGACAATTACAGGCCTCTCTAATATTTTCAAGTGGGAGAACTTTCACAATTAGTGGTTGACTAAATACTTATTTGCCCCACTGTATGTTTCTGTTCTGTTATCGAACGCACTAACAGGCTAAGAACAGAGTTACTCTTGCTTGGAGAGTCACATTTTTGACTATGTTTGCTGGTTTATAGTTAGCAATTGCACCTAAAAGTCGGCATATGGCAGCCAACTTGAACTCTGCCCTTCCTCCCTGTCTGTCAAATCCAAAATGCTTGGGGTTTCCTGGCTTCGGGAGGAAAAGTTTTTAGTAGAAAGCGCCATCGGGGCCTCCCCTCTGGTCGCCGCCGTCGCCGGGCGGAAACGCGTGATGTGTTTTGACAGCGGCAGCCGGGGCTGGCGGGCGGTCACCATGCGGCACCATATTGCCGGGCTCCCCGGGGACCAGGGATCAGCGTGCCAGCCTCGCCAAGAAGTGCTAATAGGCGCAACACGTCTTGCTTTCGCACATTAAGGCGGGCGCGGGGTGACGGATCGGAGCTGTGATACCGCCGCCTGCGAGGAAGAAACCGCAAGGATTCTTTCGTGACCTCGTTACTCAAATGACGATATCATCAAAAATCAGCTTTGAATATTTTTGGGAGGGAGTTGTGTAAGAATTGGTGGTCAATATTGGTTATCCAAACTCAAAACTCACCTGTTCAGACTCGCATATCTATAACAATCCCTGATTTTTTCGTGTTTTACTGTTGTGCTAATTATTTTCATAGATTAGTATTTTATTGTTTTGAATAGGAGCGGGAACCTCTTGGTACCTCACGATATGATTCGATTTGTGATACAAATCTCACGATAACGATGATCTGACGATATGGCGATACAAAGATTATCGATACATTGGTCAGAAATCATTCTCGGATATTATACCAATTAACCAATTTAACAGAAAAACAAGTTTCTAGTGTGAATTGGAATTAGTTTATCACTAGTAGACGTCCAATCCATTTGAACTGGGAGGGTGGCAGCGAATGAACATTCGTTCATTCGCTGCCATTACAGACACTATTTTTTTCATTGTCACGTAATTTGTGTAAAAGTTTAAAATATGCAAGTGAATAATTTTTTTTAAGTCCTTTTTTTTTTTTTTAACTAAATATTAGACATCAATTAATGATTCTAAGCTAAAAATGACATTTCAAATAATATAATTCTTTTTATGGCTGGGTTGAAACAAAAGCGGTTGCACAGTGTCTGTAAACGGGTGTCTTCAGGGTAAAACAGACAAATTAAAAATAGTTCAGGGGCTTAATACGCCATGGAACTGCAATGGCAGCATGTATACATATTGTTCTATTGAACAAAACAGTTCTTTTGGCTTAAAATACAGCAGTTTATTTTAAAGAGGGGTGCAAGAGCAAAAATTGCTTTTTCAGCCTTGTCTGTGTTTGCCGCCATATACACTGTATATATATGTATATATATAGAGAGAGTATAAATATGTTAATAAATGTTTTTTAGACACTTTAAATAACACTTATTAGTTTTAAACATGTTAGTGTCCCACCGAATTATTTTTAAACAAGAATAAAGCAGAGAAATGCTTGGCTCTATTAAATGCTTCATTGAGTGAGTCCACTCAAATCTGCTCAAGTTGCTCACTCACACATAATGAGTTGCCACAGCAACTGTTTAACAAGTTAAACGGTGACTGACGCATGTGGCACTTTGAAATTCACTTCTCTGCCAAGATCAAATATGAAACGTCTGTCAATCATCGTTAACTTTAATAAGCAACTCTAGTGCACTCACTGCCTGACCAACAAAGAGCAGGGAGAGGGAGGGAGGGAGGGAGAGAGACAACGGAACGGGTCGGGACAGCTCATCTGTATTTTTTTATTTTAATTGGAAAAAAAAATCGACTTATATATATATACATACTGTATAAAAAATCTATAATCATTATTGCCAGTTTTACTTAGCATGTTAAACTAAACAATAACCATTTTTCAGTTAAATGGTTGGGTTAACTGACAAAAAACAGAAGCAAACATTTCTATTTTTTTGTGTGTGTTTTATTCACAGGCGTCTGAGGTCAAACAGGCAGCTGCAGGCCACGACACCTTGGTGGCAGAACCTCGTGACGCGGGACAAGGGTTGGTGTGCGCTCCCCGCCGCCTCTTTCTACTACCTCCGGGGCCCGACGGTCCATTTGACAGATTGAGTACCTGCCGCGTTGACTTTGCATCAAAGGTGAGGCATTGCCACCTCTTTTTTTATCGATGGAAAAATTCACTTTTTGGTACATCACCATTTCTGAAACTGGCGAAACTGTATTCTTGTACATGTGCCAAAATCACATGATTAGCAAATTTGTTGAATTCAAATGTTTAAAGCAGGGGTGTCCAAACTTTTTGCAAAGGGGGCCAGATTTGGTGTGGTAAACATGTGGTAGGCCGACCTTGGCCGACGTCCTTTATGTTGAACAGTATATTTAAGCAAATTTTAGCGAGCCATTATGTGTGTCACATTTGCTTTATCTTTTTTTTTTTTTAAATTAATAATTTCAACTGTCTCGCAACTAGCCTTTGTGGCTAAGCTAAGCTAAGACTCTCGGGCTCTTGCGAAACACTGCTGCTGTATCACATTAAACTAGCTTCAAGTTTCTTCAATTTCTCGCTACGTATCTTCCCTGTAATCTTGTCGTACATGTCAGTGTGTCTTGTTTGGTAAAATCGCCATACAGTGAACTCTTTAAAAACAGTGACTGTCTCTTTGCAAATGAGGCAGACACAGTTGTTGCGTATTTTAGTGAATAAATAGTCCAATTTCCACCTATCCTTGAAGCGTCGGCCGTCACAGTCAACTTTTTTTTTTTTGTTGATTGTCGCCATTTTTGAAAATTGGGAGTAAAAGGTCACACGGGGTAATGTTGCTTAGAGTAATGTTGCTTTTTAGTGGGTAAATGAGGAGCAACATTCAGTGGGTAAGCTACCTCATATGCTGGTAGCAGTACTGCTGACCAATTTATTAAGTCTGTGTGCGGGCCAGACGTTATTGATTTTATGACAGATGCTGGGGGCCGGATGAAATTTGACCACGGGCAACATTTGGCCCCCGGGCCAGACTTTGGACATTTCTGGTTTAAAGAGTATTACAATACTAAGGAGCTGTGAGATATCAATAGAACCCTTATGTGGCAAAATAACAAATATTAATAAAGTTAACAAAAAAATAAATCACATTCTTTAGCAATTATCGAAAATAGATTGAAAATTACGAACATTTCCGAAAGTATTCCGGAAACAGCCGAATGGGGCGGAGACGTCACAACAAGGAAACAAAAGGTCGAGGCAGGTGCCATCGTTGTTTATCGACGAGAAAGTTGCGTTCATGTTTTATCCAAAAATCGCTATAATGGTCCAAACCTGTTGTGCTATGTGGTGTACAAATAGTCATTCGTCGCAATGTAGTACCCATGAGTTCCCGAACGCGAGAAAAAGAGCTGGACTACGCAGAGAATGAGTAAAGTTCGTCCGTGCTAAGAGGGCTAATTTTGCAGACCCGGCCCGCCGGCATGGTTTTGTGTAGTGCGCATTTTACACCTGAAAACTATTCGAACTATAGATAAATGAAATCAGGTTTTGCTAAGAAATTGCTGCTGAAAGCAGATGCGGTGCCCACCATACACGCGCAGCCACCTAAATATCCCGAGATATCAATAAAGAGGACGATGACTGGCTCTGATGAGACCACCCCACCACCCCAGGCAAAGCAAAGGAGGGAAATGGCCAGAGTGAGTACTCTTTTATAATAAGAAACATATCACGCATTGGATATAGGACTGGACACATGTATAAATTATCGCTCGTAAAATATATAGAACAAATCCTCTAATCCCATTCATATTTCTGTCTGTTGGCAGAGCGAAAACCTATGATCGCACAATAAATGATAATTATTCTATGCATTACTTTATTTGGCGGTTACGGTGTATCAGCTTCACAAAAAGAAATGCAAAACAAACCATTCGGTGTTTCCCGCACGATCTGTTCCCGGTGTTTCATCAGTATGATTGCTCCCCTCAATGTTCCTTTCATTAGGCTGCATTGGCTTTCGTTTGGGCTCAAATTGATAACCCAAAACAACAAAGAAATGTTCATAACTCTCCTCGTCACCATTAGAAGAATGTTCGTTATGTTGGATTCGTCGCTGCAACTAGAAAACAAAATTGCCAGCCATCATCGCCGCCATTCAGTACTCAGCACTGAGCCGTTTTTTTCCTTGTTGTGACGTCACACACACAATATGCTAGATTTCCGGGATCTCAGGCGCTAGTCATTTTAGCTTGACAATTGGTCCAAATTTCTATCATTTTCTTGGTGTTGCGATGTGTGTAATTACACGAAATGGCATGATATAAATCCAAAAGGCAAGCGTTTATGGATAAATGATGGAATATTAGCATTTCCCAAGGTGTTGTGTTACCCTTTAAAACTCATTCAAAAAACAACAACAACAAAAAAGACTCATAAGTAAGATGATATCAACATAAAATTTCTTGTCAAATGTCACAATTTTAGGGGTGACGAAAGAATTACTTTTTTTGTCCAACAAAGTAGCCCCATGATTCATATTTCCAACCACACATAAGCCACCAAAAATGTAAACAAAAATTTATTTCATGACATTGAAAAAGTATTTTTTTTAAATCACCAAAAAAGTAAGATATATAAACAAGACTTCACATTTTTTACTCAAAATTTTTGTCAACTTTATCCTCCTAAAAATTAGCATTTTTGGAGGGGGGCAAAAAAAAAAAAAAAAAAGTGTTTTCATTGTCAAAATGTCAGTTTTAAAAATGGACCAAAAATTAAGATGTTTAAACAAAACAAAACAAACAAAAAATATATATATATATATATATTTTTAAATCATAAAACGTTTAGTCAACAAAAAACACTTTTTTATCACCCCCAAAAAAGTTAAATTATCATTTTGGAGAGGCAAAATAAAGCCTGTTTATACCTTAGACCAGTGTTTTTCAACCGCTCAACACTAGTGTGCCGAGAGAGATCGTCAGGTGTGCCATGAGAAATTATCCAATGTCGCGTTTATATGTACAGTGTATCACAAAAGTGAGTAAATCCCTCACATTTCTGCAGATAATTAAGTATATCTTTTCATGGGACAACACTGACAAAATGACACTTTGACACAATGAAAAGTAGTCTGTGTGCAGCTTATATAATGAGTTCATTTATTTTCCACTCAAAATATAGTCATTAATTTCTAAACCCCTGCCAACAAAAGTGAGTACACCCCTTTGAAAAAATGTACATCCCTAAATGTCCAAATTGAGTACTGCTTGTCATTTTCCCTCCAAAATGTCATGTCATGTGACTCGTTACACGAGTGCTGTCAGCATTGCTGCAGAGATTGAAGAGGTGGGGGGTCAGCCTGTTAGTGCTCAGACCATACGCCGCACTCTACATCAAATTGGTGTGCATGGCTATTACTGGTGCACGATAATTAGTGGTCCGATAATTATCGGTTCGATAATAGGAATTATGACGTCATCCTTATAAATCCAATAACATTTATAATAGGACCGATAATATGTACTGTCCTGGCTTTACAGTTTACACCAGGGGTGTCCAAACCTTTTGCCAAGGGGGCCAGATTTGGTGTGGTAAAAATGTGGGGGGGGCGACCTTGGCTGACGTCTTTTAAGCAGAACAATATTTTTAAGCAAATTTTAGCAAGCCATTCTGTGTGTCACATTTGTTTTATTATATTATTAAAAATTAATAATTTCAACAATCTTGCAACTAGCGTTCTCTTTCGACTCTCGGGCTCTTGCGAAATACTGCTGCTGTGAAATTAAACTAGCTTCAAAAGTTGCTTCAATTTCTCTTGTTTGGTAATATCGCCTCACATTGAATTCTTTAAAAACAGCGACTGTGTCTTTGCAAATGAGGCAGACACAGTTGCATATTTTATTGAAGAAATAGTCCAATTTCCACCTATCCTTGAAGCGTCAGCCGTCGCAGTCAACTTTTTTTGTTGTTGTCGCCATTTTAGAAAATTGGAAGTCAAGGATCACACGGGGTAATGTTGCTTAGAGTGCTGCTGCCTTTTAGTGGGTAAATGAGGAGCAGCATTTAGTGTGTAGGCTACTTCATATGCTGGTAGCAGTACTGCTGATCAATTTATTAAGTCTGTGTGAGGGCCAGAAGTTATTCATTTTATGACAGAGGCTGGGGGCCGGATGAAATCTGACCACGGGCTGCATTTGGCCCCCAGGCCGCACTTTGGACATGACTGGTTTACACACTAGTATGGGAAATCAGTTGACCATTTGCGGGGCATTGCTCCCACCTGCTGGTCAGAATAATTCACTGCATCTATTTTTTGTTACAGTGGTTTGGTTCAATCACTTACACATTGCGGTGTCTAGCTGTATTATTGACAGTCGTGACTGCTTTCTGTTACGTTTCCGCCTCGGAAATATCTGGAAGTATTTTATGTTTACTATAACATATGGATGTGTAATACTTGTTTACTTCTGTGGTGAAGGGACATATGTACAGAACTTCATAAGTTGTGTTATAGAAGCCAGCCAATGCTTTAGTACAGAGGTCACGGAACCGCGGACCTCGGTCCGGTTCTGGACCCCCAAGCCTTCTGGACCGGATCTCAAGCTGTCCGGACTAATACACGTTGCAACAACAAAAATCATTTTTTTCTGCGGGTTTGCAGAGCTGAGGTGGGCAACAAACCAAACCAAAACCTTAGCGGTGACATGCGTGAGCCAACCAATGGGAGTGAAGCATTTGAAAGTTATTTTTAGAACAGCATGTCTCACACTCGCTTTCCAGACTCCGCGGAGTGACAGCCAAAAACTGAGCCGAATGAAGTTGGAGGAAGAGGCGAAAAGGTACGGCAAATGGCGTGCTAAAAACTACGCAAGATTGATGCAGAAAACAGAGTGTTTAAGGAGGAGTAGACCAACACATTTTTGTTCATTTTACCTGGTGGCAGCACAAGACATCTATGCCTCATCTGTTCAGAGACGGTGTTCTGCCAAAATCTGCTACATCGGCGAAACATTTGACACCCAAATTACTACCGTGCGCGCTAAACTTGTTTTGTTTGGATGCATGCAGGCAGAACGTACTAAAAAATGCCTTAAGAAAATACTTAAATGCAATTATACCAAATAAGGACGGTTTAAATACTCTACGTGACTATTGTGGTCAACTGCTTCAAAGCTAACACAAAAAGCCACAATGGTTAAAAGTATAAGAGGCTAATACATGCAAAAAGTATTTCTGAGGAAATGAAAAGGTTCTAAAAACTAAATAAAAACAAAAATAGTGAGTACTCGCCGCTTTTGACCGATGTGCGCATGCGTGCGGATGCTTGCGCAAGCGCGCTGAGCGTTGTATAGACGTTTCGCCGCGTAGTAAGGAATGGCCGAACAACGGTAGGAATTTGAAAAGGCACTATGAGACGAAGCACGCAGCTTTTTCGCAAAGTTTCCCTATGAACCCTGCCGTCCGTTCTCAAAAAATAGCGGAATTAAAGGCTCAATATGATCGCTTTATTATTTATTACTAATTAATTATTATTAAATAGTATTTATTACTTACTATAAAATTATATTTTTTATTTTATGTACATTTTTGAATGTTGTAATTATCAGCATGGCCACGTAAAGATACGTTTGTATATTTTGGAAAAAAAAGAAGCATTAAAAATATTTCCGGACCCGACATTGTTGTAATTTTTAAAATTTCGGACCCAGAGGATTTTTAATTCAGGACCCCTGCTTTAGTAGCTCAAGCTGGTGTGCTATGCTATACATATAATAGTTGTGTATGTAAGTGTATTGTGCAGTTTGTTGTGTATTGAGTATTGAATATGTGTATTTTTCTGTTGTACTTTCACAATACTAAGACGAGTGTCTTCCCATAAAAGCAAGAAAAGACCAAGCCTTGTGGTTTATGGAAGTGCATTCATTCTTAGCTGGCTGTCGGACAGTGCAGAGGTGAAACGCACTGTTTTGTTCATGTCATTATGAAAAATCTGATGAGATCAAAGGCAAATCTATGTTGAATCCACCATTTTTTTGGTTTGTTTTTTAAACCTCCAGACATGTCAACGAAACACTTGGATTACTGGAACCATGTCCTATGGTCTGATGAGACGGGCAGGCTTTCTTGTGTACTGTCTTTAGAAGAGGCTCCACAAACAAGCCACCCAAAAATGTAAGCAGAAGTTGTTTAACGTCAGATTAAAAAAAAAACAAAAAAATGCCAAAAAGTAAAATGTTGCAATTTTTTTCATGGCTAATTTGAAGATTAAACATCCCCACTCATAATTTTTCAAATGAATCTGTCATCGGCCTCCTCTCAGGCGCCCGCCCTTCCCCCGCGGTGGCCCCTCTACACCCCCTGGGGCCACGCGATGCCTGCTGCAGCAAGCGAGCGTGCTGCCAGTCATCAATACGGGTTCCTTACAGAGGTCACGGGTTCAAATATAGTTCACCAACTCTAGCGAGGCTAGCGACCCCGACCCCTCCGCTCCATCCCTTACCACCACACGATTTCAGGACACGCGAGCGTATACTCTATCACAAGATTTTTGTTGTTTTTGTCAGCTATGCGTGTTGCCTCGCACGGCCTCCTCTGATTGGCCCTTCGATTGGGATTCCGGGCCTTGTGCCAGCTGACATAATCAACACGCTACCAACGGGACATAGCTAATGTATCGGTGCACGTTTGGACGCGTGTCACGCAATGCTTTTAAACGCGCGCTAACTCGCTTCCGATTTGTGAATGATCATGTTTCATTGTTTGTGATGCCAATAGATGTTCAATTGATTTGGAATGGAAGGGCGACGGGTGAATTAGCATTAGTATTTTTTAGCCTATTGTTTTTATGTATATTTTCTGAGTACCGTATTTCCAGGACTTCAGTGGTACCTCTACATTAGGGGTGGGCGATATGGCCTTAAACACGTATCACGATAAATGGAGCAGATTTACCTCGATAACGATAAATGACGATAAAGTCGCCCAAGCGGACTGTTATATAATTTGAAAATCTGAATCAATGCATGAAATACAGGTTAACAGTTTCTTGTTGATTTAGTTACCAGCATTCAATTTGATATATTTAACAATCCCCCCCCAGTGCATTTTTTAATAAATGCAGGCATACATGAACCCCCAAACAGACAGACAGACACACATTAAAGCTACATTGATCTTCTGCAAATGAAACACTTAAGATTTTATGATTGCAATAATGACACAGAATTAAGCACATACAGAAAAATAGTTGGGGCCATTTCTCAGTCATATTATAAGTTTCACCGTTGGATTGTGCTTAATGCTGAATGCTTTACCATCACAAAAGCTATCAGAGAAATCACACACAGTCAGATACAAAATAACGCGACATAGCAATTGCTAGATGCAGTCAGTGCCCAATCCACTCATTAAGTTCAGCCGTTTCGACAAGGTTTGAGCCGCTATCCGACTCCATCACGTTCATTTGTAGCGTTAGGCGCTAGCGTTAGCCGTTAGCGGCCGCTAGCGTTAGGCACTAGCGTTAGGCGCTAGCGGCCGCTAGCGTTAGGCACTAGCGTTAGCCGCTAGCGGCCGCTAGCGTTAGGCGCTAGCGTTAGCCTGTGGCCTGGCTACCAGTAGAAAGCAATGAAAACACCATCTCCGGAAATCGTGAGAACAAGGGAGGACAGCGGGTGAAAGCCCGTCTGGATGCCACCAAGAGTCTATTAAATGTCGGGTGAAAGTTTGGCGAACCTCCCTTAAGCCACATTCCATCACGTTTTGCTTGTAGCATTAGCTGCTAGCGTTAGCTTACCGGGCTTCTGTTTGATTGGCTTCCTGATGATCACGTGACTCCCAACGTGAGTGCATTCACTGCTTTCTTAAAGGGGAATGAACATAGGCGAACAACACAGTCAAAGCGGGATGAAAAGACTATTTTCTTGTTTTATTAATTTACCGAATTTACCGACATGGTCAAAATTACGTCGGTCATCGTGAAGAATTTCGGTGACGGTAAATTTTCGGTTTACCGCCCAGCTCTACTCTACATATGAATTTAATTCATTCCAGGACCTGGTTTGTCAGTCGAAATGGTCGTATGTTGAGTTTTCCCATAAGAATAGTTTACAATTCGATTAATTTGTTACACAGCCCAAAAACCTACACTAAATTGTTAAAAAAATACTGCTGGTACAATTACAAATAGGGTTGTTCCGATCATGTTTTTTTGCTCCCGATCCGATCCCGATCGTTTTAGTTTGAGTATCTGCCGATCCCGATATTTCCCGATCCGATTGTTTTTTTTTTGCTCCCGATTCAATTCCAATCATTCCCGATAATTTTTCCCGATCATATACATTTTGGCAATGCATTAAGAAAAAAATGAATAAAAATCGGACGAATATATACATTCAACATACAGTACATGTATTTGTTTATTATGACAATAAATCCTCAAAATGGCATTTACATTATTACCATTCTTTCCGTGAGAGGGATCCACAGATAGAAAGACTTGTAACTCTTAAAGGATAAATATGACTTTGTATATTGTGACTAAATATTGCCATCTAGTGTATTTGTTGAGCTTTCAGTAAATGATACTGTAGCCACTTAACGTCTGCCCAAATGCATGATGGGAAGTGTAACCGTGACTGTGTGTCGTGGTACCAATTTATATATCTTCTCTGCGTTGGGAAATAACATAAGGTGTTAAGAAAAAGATCAACTACTATCTTTCTTCCCCACATTGCTTCCCACGATTTTTCTAATCGTTGGGAGAAGGATTGTAAGGCTTTAGCCACTTATAAAAAGGTTCCAAAGGCTGCCAAAATTCACTGTACTCATTTTACGCTGCCTTTTAGCTCTATATACTGTATTGGTAAAACGGCGCCATTATAGATTGATCGCGACAATGCCTGAGTGGGTCGTGCAGCGCTAATGCGTTAATTACGTTAAATATTGTAACGTGATAAATGTAAAAACTATTAATTCTCGCCGTTAACGCGATAAATTTGATAACCTTACCTTAAGCTTAAACTAAAGACTCTGGAAGAGTGTAACACATTATGTCTGTAATGTTAAATACAATTAGAAAACGATTTAATTTAAAAATATATATATATTAAAAAAAGGCATGTCCGATATTTTTTTGCCGATTCCGATACTTTGAAAATGACGTGATCGGACATCTCTATTTACTAACCTTTAATTTTGTACAAATGCAAAATCATATTGGAGGTATTGCCTCCTCGGCAGTCACCCTCCACAAACATATTTTACATCTCTGTTGGGCCGCCTCCTCTAAGCCGCAGCCGTCTCTAACTAGTCTGTTGCCGTAGTATTCCCATGCGAGCGATTTCTTTTCTTCGATGGGGGGAAAAGTTCAGGAGTTTTACCTCCTCCAGCCATCGTGTAACCCAGCTGCCTCACTAACACTGAGCAACAACTGGTGAGGGAGTGTTGAGCCTTACAGTTGCAAGCAAGGAATTTCTCCATGCATTTGTGGGACATAAAAAATAGCCAGTACCTTAGGGACGGTATGACGGAATTTTTTTGCGGTTACCTTGACATTTTCATACCACAATATACCTTGAAGCCAGTAATTGGCACATGTCTAGTCGCAACATTATACATTATAGCAGTAATAAAACCGAGAATTAATTGCTAAATAGGTATGTTAACACATTAACAGTTATTCCGATAACTCCCGATCTCACTCCAAATCACAACCAAATCCATTCAAGTCTTCATCATTTAAACTTTTGAACAACTGCATCAACTTGAAGTAGAGGGCATCAGTATATATCAATATATAAGTCGCACCTCATTACAAGTCGCAGGCACAGCCAAACTATGAAAAAAAAAAAAAACAACTGTGACCTATAGTCCGGAAAATACGGTATAGTTTCTCAATTTTTAACCTGTCTTGTTCATTTTATTTTGTTACCCTGGCCTGCTTAGGTTGAAAATATGTATTCAATTTTAGATTGGTTTTCTTATCTAAGATAAACTTTATTGATCCCCATATTGGGGAAATTCGGGTATTGCAGCAGCAAAAACATAGTCAAAAGTATAAAATATGAAAAAAGTAAAACTACATTTTTAAAATGTTGTTTTTTATTTTGTTTTTTTTTGTTAAAAGTTATCTTTCATTGCCATTGACAGCGATAAACGTCCAATGGCTTTGGACTGGAAGTGCAGATACAGATTTTACTTTTTGCAAAACATATTTTGCTGCCATTTTTTATAGATCTTTTTTTTTTCTAAATATTATTTTGTTCATGTATATTTTACTCATATTTTTATTTTATTTATTTATTTATTCTTTTTTCCAATTTATGCTTTCCATTTCATTGAGGGATGTAGATCATCCAATGAGTAAAATGCAGTTAAAAAAGAATGGCAAGCCAGAGGTTGAGTTACACTGTGTTTGTCGAAAACTAATTGCAAAGTAAATAGATAAATAAATAAATGTCCTCTAAAATTGTTTGGTTAAAATGTATATAAAGAAATGAATTCAGTGTGAGAATTCCAGAAAGAAGTTGGTTTAAATTTATTTTAAATTGAAGTTTTCCAAATATTTTTTTTCTCACATCTTAACACTCAAAATTCAAACCTATGTAGGTTTAAAAAAATAATTACACTATTATGAGATAAAAACATTCAAATTTATATCCTATTCATGGTTAACGTTTTTATATTATTTAATGAATCATTCTGAATACTTCAACTACTCCCGAACTCATCAGCCTGTTATCAGACAAGTTGAGTGCGGTTGCAAGTTTGTGGTTTTTGTGGCCATCTAGTGGGCGGAGGAACACCTGCAAAATTACAAACCCAAAATGTTGGTTTAAACGGAATGATTTTCAGTTGCAATTTTTTAATGCATCATATGTATTAATTTGTTTTTGCTATATGTGTGTTCATTCAGCACATCTCATTTAAAATAATCGTGTTATTAATAAACAAAAAGTTTTTTGTACTTCACTCTTTCACATAATAAAGTATTTGATATGTTTTACATATAGTTTGACTTTATGCACATTATTTAGGTTATCTCATTAAATTTAACTATAAACTCATTGGCTAACATTGACGGAAATAGACGTCCAATCTGTTTTGACTGGGAGTCAAAATGGATTAGATGTCTATCGTCGTAAAAAGGTACTAAACCTTGACTATTCCCAACCAGTCCTACTAGTTTAAATGAATAATGAGCAATATATAATATCACTACGAACACTTTTATTACTGTTCATTAAATTAGAGGTTGATTATAGTTAAATAAGAATTATATTCGGATTACTTGTGCAAATTCATTTTGTTGTTTATTATTTTATCAATCAACCTTTCATTCAATTTCATTTCATTCATTTGAATATCGGAACAATTCAACTAATTTGGATCACTGATGACAGAAGGGGATTGCTGCTTAGTAATTTGAAGTTATTACAGTGTTATTACCATGTTATTACAATGTGAAACATGGAATTATTGGTTTGTGCATCTACTGCCATCACTGGCAATAAATAAGTTATTGACGTTAACTTTAAATAACCTTCAAAAATGAAATGTGGTACGTTTCAGCCGACAGAAAATTTCCATGCTTGCAGGTTGTGTGTGGTTTTGTGGCCTTAATGGGCGGTGAACTTTATCACATTTTCCTCTTCCTGAGGTTGGCGGCTCAGTTGTTTTTCAAAAAATACGCAAGCCAAATTGAGTGAAAATGTTTTTTTTAGCATGTTTGAGTGCCACCGATAAATGTTTAGAATAGGGGTGAGAACCTCTGAGTACTTCACATATGATTTGCGATACAAGGCGCGAGACGGTGGAGGGGTTGAGTTGCACCCCCTGTTCGGTAGGGAAAGAAACTAGAGTGCCAGATGTCAAGTCTTCAAACACAAGCAGCTAAAATACAGAAAAACACCAGAAATAAGCTCGATTAGTTTTAATATCGCAAAACCACAATATCATTAAGCCCAAATAGACGAACAATCCAGTGGCGTATGCTGGTCTTTCAATGAGGGAAAGCTGCTCGGTAGGGAAAGAAACTAGATTGTCAGAAGTCAGATCAGGAAGTGACCTGTGAATTCCCTGAAAATCAAATGTTTTGGTTTCAAATGAACGAATGTCCATTTGCCCCTTTCGGTCTTAATGAATTGGGTGTCTAATGCCGTCAATGGCAGCCATTGAGTTAACAAAGACACTATTCTAGCGGAAGATTTTAGTAGCAACTAGTTGGCTCCCTTTGTTTTTCTTTTTTTTTTCTTCTTTTCAACAATGACAACTTTTTAAAAATGATATATCGATTCTTTGCAAGAGCATGCCTATACCCTTGTGGGATACAACGTACAGTGGGGCAAATAAGTTTTTAGTCAATTGTGCAATTAACTGTGCAAGTTCTCCCACATAAAAATATTGGAGAGGCCTGTAATTGTCAACTTGGATAAACCTCAACCATGAGAGACAGAATGTGGAAAAACAAAAACAGAAAATCACATTGTTTGATTTTTAAATAATTTATTTGCAAGTCATGGTGGAAAATAAGTATTTGGTCACTACCAAAAGTTCATCTCAATACTTTGTTACGTACCCTTTGTTGGCAGTAACGGACGCCAAACGTTTTCTGTAACTCTTCACAAGCTTTTCACACACTGTTGCTGGTATTTTGGCTCATTCCTCCATTCAGACCTCCTCTAGAGCAGTGATTTGGGGCTGTCGTTGGGCAACACGGACTTTCAACTCCCTCCACAGATTTTCTATGGGGTTGAGATCTGGAGACTGGCTAGGCCACTCCAGGACCTTGAAATGCTTCTTACGAAGCCACTCCTTTGTTGCCCTGGCTGTGTGTTTGGGATAATTGTCATGTTGAAAGACCTAGCCACGTCTTATCTTCCATGCCCTTGCTGATGGAAGGAGATTTTCACTCAAAATCTCTCGATACATGGCCCCGTTCATTCTTTCCTTTACACAGATCAATCGGCCAGGTCCCTTTGCAGAAAAACAGCCCCAAAGCATGATGTTTCCACCCCCATGCTTCACAGTGGGTTTGGTGTTCTTCGGATGCAATTCAGTATTCTTTCTCCTCCAAACACGAGAATCTGTGTTTCTACCAAAAAGTTCTATTTTGGTTCCATCTGACCATAACACATTCTCCCAGTCCTCTTCTGGATCATCCAAATGCTCTCTAGCGAACCGCAGACGGGCCTGGACGTGTACTGGCTTCAGCAGGGGGACACGTCTGGCAGTGCGGGATTTGAGTCCCTGGCGGTGCATTGTGTTACTGATTGTAGCCTTTGTTACTGTGGTCTCAGCTTTCTGTAGGTCATTCACTAGGTCTCCCCGTGTGGTTCTGGGATTTTTGCTCACCGTTCTTGTTATCGTGTTGACCCCACGGGGTGAGATATTGCATGGAGCCCCAGATCGAGGGAGGTTATCAGAGGTCCTGTATGTCTTCCATTTTCTAATAATTGCTCCAACAGTTGATTTCTTTGCACCAAGCGTTTTATCTATTGCAGATTCAGTCTTCCCAGCCTGGCGCAGGTCTACAATTTTGTCTCTGGTGTCCTTGGACAGCTCTTTGGTCTGGAGTTTGGAGTGTGACTGACTGAGATTGTGGACAGGTGTGTTTTATACCGATAATGAGTTAAAACAGGTGCCATTAATACAGGTAACGAGTGGAGCCTCGTTAGACCTCGTTAGAAGAAGTTAGACCTCTTTGACAGCCATAAATCTTCCTTGTTTGTAGGTGACCAAATGCTTATTTCCCACTCTAATTTGGAAATCTTTAAAAATCAAATCAAGATTTTCTGTTTTTTTGTCCACATTCTGCCTCTCATGGTTGAGGTTTACCCGTGTTGACAATTACAGGCCTCTCTAATATTTTCAAGTAGGAGAACTTGCACAATTAGTGGTTGACTAAATACTTATTTGCCCCACTGTATTTCTTCACTTACTGTTCCAGTTGTTTCATTAATTGCTAGTTATGGTATTTGGTAACACTTTATTTGACAGTGATGTCATAAGACTTGCATAAGACCATCTTAATTATGAAATGACACTGCCATGAGCATTAATGAATAATGTCATTTTGTGTCATCCAGCAAATTATCTCACTTTTGAATGCATGTAAAAGATCCGAGCCGGACATAATTATAATTTGCCTGATGACACTTCATGACATTTGTCATAATTATGACAGTCTTATTACGCCACTGTCAAGTAAAATGTTACCTTTTAACCCAAATAAATCAACAAATATGCCGCAGAATTCAAAATGAGGGGGAAAAGTAGCGGCTTATAGTCCAAAAATTACAGTAGTAATACTTTAGACGTTATTTTTTTATGACGACCACCTTTCCAAACAAATTATCGACTCACAAAATAGTAGTCAGTTCATTTGATAATCGACTATCTGTGGATCAGTCGAATAATCGTCACTCGACGCCCCCTCGCAGGCATCTTCGCCTGGAGTGTGACTGAGTTTGGAGTGTGACTGACTGAGGTTGTGGACAGGTGTCTTTTATACCGATAATGAGTTAAAACAGGTGCCATTAATAGAGGGAATGAGTGGAGCCTCGTTAGACCTCATTAGAAGAAGTTAGACCTCTTTGAAAGCCAGAGATCTTGCTTGTTTGTTGGTAACCAAATACTTATTTTCCACCACGATTTGCAAATAAATTCTTTAAAAATCAAACAATGTGATTTTCTGGTTTTTTTTCCACATTCTGTCTCTCATGGTTGAGGTTTACCCATGTTGACAATTACAGGCCTCTCTAATCTTTTCAAGTAGGAGAACTTGCACAATTGGTGGTTGACTAAATACTTA
The DNA here is from genome assembly GCF_030265065.1 of Corythoichthys intestinalis. Lineage (NCBI taxonomy): Eukaryota > Metazoa > Chordata > Actinopteri > Syngnathiformes > Syngnathidae > Corythoichthys > Corythoichthys intestinalis. The sequence continues at coordinate 27,383,354 of NC_080415.1, forward strand.
TTTGCCCCACTGTATCACGATATATCACCATTTTGATATATTGTCACACCCCTACTTTAGAATCAATTTGACAAGGCAAGCATGTTTCAGTGCAAGTTTATTCAGTGGAATATTTACAGACACAGGAAGCAAACGAAAAAAAAAAAAAGGCAAATCACATAAAAGCCTTTTTGTCTCCTGAGTGAATCAGCGAGTCGTCATGGAAAAAAAGGATTTCTTTCCTCTGGTCGGGGTGTTTTTCGGAGTTCTCCTGAGTCGATGCAGAACGAAAGAAGGAAAAAAGGAAAGAAGTGTGGTGTACTCGTGTATTTTTGTTTTACACAGCTCGTTTTTGGGGATAAAAACATCTCTTTTCAGCAGTGTTGTTTTTCGTCAACAATGACGATAACGGAAATATTTCGTCGTCAAATAATGATGATGACGTGACTATGACGTGCAAAAAATGTTGCTTTGGAGACGACAACATGACGAGACGACTGCCAGTTTTCGTCTGACGAGACGTGTGCTGAGTGATCATGACAAACTAAATGTAACTTGTCGCGTTAGCATCAACTTTAGCATGACAATCATCCTCTTAAACGCTCGGACAACTTTTTTCACATAAAGTTCGTGTCTTCTAGGTCGGTTTATTTGCAACTAATGTACTGCTTTTGCTGCTGAGTGTGTATTATCTTCACAAAGTCAGCGTTATCCTTGTAGACGCTACAATATGTGCTCGTCTGTCGATGTTCATTCGAATTTGGTGGAAACCTTTATTTTCGGACTAAAACTTGAATTTTACAGACAAACATTTTGAGTTACTGTCGAGTAACTCAACTAACTAACTAAAACTAGACGAAATTTGCTTGTCATTTCGTCGACCAAAACTAGACGAAGGCGAACACATTTTGAAATGTCTAAAATATGACTAAGGCTAGGTTCATACCGCGGGTCTTAATGCACAAATCTGATTTTTTTCGTGTTTTTCCGACTCAAGTGAGACATTAAGTGGACGGTCTCTTGACAAGTCGCATAGAAGTGGACCATTTCAAATCCGATCTGGGTCACTTTAGTATGAGGTTTAAATCCGATTTGGAGCACATTTTTCCAGAATTTGGCGGCGGTCTGAACTGTCACATCTCCCAAATCGGAATTTATGCAGCAATTACGTCAGCAAAGAGTGAGAGCGGCAGGCAGGACGGCAGTGATAGCTGTGCATTAGCGTTAGCGCCCAGCTAGCTTGAATTCGGTTTTTACGTAGGAAGCCGGCTTGACCACAGTCATTAAAAAAATAAGATGTATAAAAGGATAAGCCTGATAATGCTCGGTTTTCTTTCTGTGCGCCAAATAAGCAATATTTCAGTATTGCTTACATGGCTGAGTTGTGGCAAACTGACGCACACACCTTATGTGTGTGCGACTGTGTGTCACACACGCACAGTGGGTGCATGTGTTCTATCAATCCATATAAACTTTGAATATAAGACTAAACGGGGATTATTAATGTCTGTTATTTGTGTCCTCTTTTTGAAAAACAAAAACTGATCACCCTGGAATGACGTACAGCCAACATGTGAGTCATTTGTTTTGATGCTTCTACACATGCGTATGAGGGTCAGCTTGCTCAGCGCGTGTCGGACTACGAGTTAGGGCTCAATGAACAAAGGCTGTCTGAACGGGCACGGCAAAAAAAGAGACAGACAAAAAAATCGAAATTGTGCATTGAGACCTGCGGTATGAACCTAGGCTAGTACTAATTAAGTATTTTCGTCCGAAGGACTAAGACAAAAATTAAAAGGGCTGCCAAAAACAACACTGCTTTTCAGTTGTTTTTGGTATATGATCATGAGTAACAAAAATGGTAAATTTAAAATCCATTTTAGTTGACATTTATATTATACAGAGCACCCCGGGTGCCAAGGTAGAAAAAAATACATAGCTAATCTGTACCCACAGTTTACTTAACTGTACCCACAGCCATTGTTTTTAATCTTACTTTAAAGTAATTACAGTGGGGCATATTAGTATTTAGCCAACCACCAATGGCGTACCGCACGCAGGCTATTTTTAAACCGTGACGTCGCATCGTAAAGCGGAAGAAAAGCCAAAGTGGGACATTATAGACCCGCCCTCGCATAGACCCAACGTAATTAGTGCTACTTTTCTCCGGTAATCTTTCAAAAACGAACATCCCGATTACGCATTGCTTTTTTGGAACTTGTAGAAACAACTCTAGACATTACGACACATGAAGGATGTTTTCTTCATACGTTTCCGGAAACCAAAAACTCGGTAGGCAAAAATGTGAAGACTTAATCAACTTGCACGGACTTTAACACCAGCTCGGCGAATCCATTCACGTTTCATATGCAGTAAACATTATGTTGGGTTGGCATGGTCTTTCAGAGGACTCTGTAAACATCTCCTTCGTACACGATTTCCATTCATTTCCTATTAGGGACAAACGGTGGCTTGTCCCTACTTAGCAACAGTAGCTAATGTCATGAATATTAATGAGCGGAAGTGACGTGTTGCTTGCGGTACGCCATTGTGCAAGTTCTCCTACTTGAAAAGATTAGAGAGGCCGGTAATTGTCAACATGGGTAAACCTCAACCACGGGAGACAGAATGTGGAAAAAAAAAAAACAGAAATTCACATTGTTTGATGTTTAAAGAATCCAAATTAGAGTGGAAATGTATTTGGTCACCTACAGAAAAGCAAGATTACTGGCTGTCAAAGAGGTCTAACTTCTTCTAACGAGGCTCTACTCGTTACCTGTATTAATGGCACCTGTTTTAACTCATTATCGGTATAAAAGACACCTGTCCAAAATCTCAGTCAGTCACACTTTAAACTCCACTATGGCCAAGACCAAAGAGCTGTCGAAGGACACCAGAGACAAAATTGTAGACCTGCACCAGGCTGGGAAGACTGAATCTGCAACAGATAAAACGCTTGGTTGAAAGAAATCAACTGTGGGAGCAATTATTAGAAAATGGAAGACATACAAGACTACTGATAATCTCCCTCGATCTGGGGCTCCATGCAAGATCTCACCCAGTGACGTCAAAATGATAACAAGAACGGTGAGCAAAAATCCCAGAACCACACGGTGGGACCTAGTAAATGACCCACAAAGAGCTGGGACCACAGTAACAAAGGGAACTATTAGTAACACATTGCGCCGCCAGGGACTCAAATCCTGCACTGCCAGACGTGTCCCCCTGCTGAAGCCAGTACACACCTGCGGTTTGCTAGAGAGCATTTGGATGATCCAGAAGAGGACTGGGAGAATGTTATGGTCAGATGAAACCAAAATAGAACTTTTTGGTAGAAACACGGGTTCTCGTATTTGGAGGAGAAAGAATACTGAATTGCATCCGAAGAACACCATACCCACTGTGAAGTATGGGGGTGGAAACGTCATGCTTTGGGGCTGTTTTTCTGCAAAGGGGTCAGGACGACTGATCTGTGTAAAGGAAAGAATGAATGGAGCCATGTATTAAGAGATTTTGAGTGAAAATCTCCTTCCATCAGCAAGGGCATCGAAGATGAGACGTGGCTGGGTCTTTCAGCATGACAATGATCCCAAACACACAGCCAGGGCTGTGCTTCGTAAGAAGCATTTCAAGGTCCTGGAGTGGCCTAGCCAGTCTCCAGATCTCAACCCCATAGAAAATCTGTGGAGGGAGTTGAAAGTCCGTGTTGCCCAACGACAGCCCCAAAACATCACTGCTCTAGAGGAGGTCTGAATGGAGGAATGAGCCAAAATACCAGCAACAGTGTGTGAAAAGCTTGTGAAGAGTTACAGAAAACGTTTGGCCTCCGTTGTTGCCAACAAAGGGTACATAACAAAGTATTGAAATGAACTTTTGGTATTGACCAAATATTTATTTTTGACCATGATTTGCAAATAAATTCTTTAAAAATCAAACAATGTGATTTTCTGGGTTTGTTTTTTTCCACATTCTGTCTCTCATGGTTGAGGTTTACCCATGTTGAAGATTAATTCAAGTGGGAGAACTTGAACACAATTAGTGGTTGACTAAATACTTATTTGCCCCACTGTATACACCCCCTAGTCATCATGTGTTTAAGGGGACTTGAGACAGACACACAGCAGAAGCTAAAAAACTAGCATAAACTAGTCAGTATTTCGGAGATGCACCTTTGGCTGCTATCACACAGTGAGTCTGTGTGGACAAGTCTCAATTAGCCTTGTACATCTGTCCACTGTGGGTACAGATTAGCTATGTACATTATTTGTTGTCTTACCCTGGCACCAGGGGGGCTCCGTAATATTAGAAACATAAGCTAATTTAGCATTTATGCTAATTATTTTCTGTCAACTCGCCGTACATCCGACCAATAAAACTAAAAAATTAAAAGTTGTATGTGAATGAGGGAAATGGATATTCTTTGGTTATGAAGCGGCTGTTGGAGGGAAAACGTGTCACAAATAATGTCTTGTGATGTCATCACCTGGCGACGCGCACGTTGGCAAAGTAGCCCTTTCCGAAAAAGGAGTTAGCATCAAGAAAATATCGATTAAATTCGTAGAAAGGGAAAGAACTTGGCAGAAATGGCGTTTTTGGTGATTTGACTTTATGACGGAGAGCAGAGAAAATGAAAATGACTTTTTATTATCGGCAGGAAGTGCTCATGTGAGCCGCAAAACCTCAGATGAGCTGACATCAGTCTTAACGTCGTTTTATCGAGATTCACCAGCATTTTTTTTACTCTCTCCTTTTTTCTTTCTTTTTTTTTTTTTTTTTTTTTGCTGTTATTGAAGTGGGTGGTCCGGGCCGACATCGTGTATTGTGGGTACACTGTATGGACAAAAGTATTGGGTTCACATTCTCCAAGAATATTTAATTGGTTAATTAAATGGCATTAAGTGTATAAATATAGCATTTTTGAAAAATTAAATAATTGGTCAAAAAATCTTAATAACAAAATTGAAAAAAATACATTCTTAAAATAAACTTCTACATGCAGTTAAATATTTTTGGTTGAATATATTAGTAAAATAGGCAAATATATACATTTAAATAATTGCATGTGAGTTGTATAGTCTAAATATATTTTCAAGTTGAGAATAAATTACTTAACTATTGAACTATTTTACAAACTTTTCATACATATTTCACTTTAAAAACTAGAACATGCCCATCAAATTCCAAACCCAATACTTTTGTCCATTACATTTTTATTTTAGGAAGACTCCCAGCGCACCTTTTGAGTGTTTTTCTGTCCACCGTTTGAAAGCTTGCATTGCCAGCCTCAAACGTGCTGAAAAAATAGAAATCTTTTTTTTTTTTGCCTTCACAGATTTACAATACAAATAAAATAATACTGTATATAAGGGGACTTGAGACAGACACACAGCAGAAGCTAAAAAACTAGCATAAAGTGCTAAGATTTTTTTTTTCTTATTTTAGAACAGGCCGCAAGCGTAAAAGGTATAACGTCAGTACGAATGTTCGTGTTTCATGCCGGACGGATCGTCTTTTAAAGCTCGGATTTGTGAAGGTGACACCAACATGCACGACCACTGAACCTTCGTGACTCGTCAAAACGTGGAAAACAAAGCAAAAAGACAAAAGAAAAAGCACATGATTTGGGTCCTCCGGTCACCAGGGTGATCAGATCTTGCTGTTCTCCAGGTGGGAGTCAATGTGCTTGATGAGGGCGTCATCAGGGTAACCGACGGGGAACATCAGCTGACACAGCGGGCAGCTGCGCACGTCGCTTTCTTCCGTCTCCATCCAAAGCTGCGGGGCGAGACGGGTGGATGGTTAGACGCTTGCCTGTCATTTTTACGCATTGTACTCACTCGTATGAGTCACCACCACGTGGAAATGGACCTAACCAGTCGATAATGGCTGACTCACGCGCTAGCCGAGCCCACGTTATCGCCTTCGCGTGAAACATTTTTGCTGATGTTTCACAGGATTTGTACCTGTCTTAACATTTGACTCACATTGGCAATGGCAGCTAAAGTATTTCTACTCCCATCGCTATATACAATGTATCACAAAAGTGAGTACACCCCTCGCATTTCCGCACATAATTAAGTATATCTTTTCATGGGACAACACTGACAAAATGACACTTTGACACAATGAAAAGTAGTCCGTGTTCAGCTTATATAATAGTTAATTTATTTTCCCCTCAAAATAACTCAAAATATCTAAACCCCTGGCAACAAAAGTGAGTACACCGCTTAGAAACTACGTACATCCCTAAATGTCCAAATTGAGTACTGCTTGTCATTTTCCCTCCAAAATACCATGTGACTAATTACAGGAGTGCTGTCAGCATTGCTGCAGAGACTGAAGTGGTGGGGGGTCAGCCTGCTAGTGCTCAGACCATACGTTGCACTCTACGTCAAATTGGTGTGCATGGCTGTCACCCCAGGAGGAAGCCTCTTCTGAAGACTGTACACAAGAAGCCCGCAAACCATTTGCTGAACACATGTCAACAAAGCACATGGATTACTGGAACCACATTCTATGGTCTGATGAGACGGCCGGGCTTTTTTGTGTACCGTCTTCAGAAGAGGCTTTCTCCTGGGGTGACAGTCATGCACACCAATTTGATGTAGAGTGCTGCGTATGGTCTGAGCACTAGTAGGCTGACCCCCCACCTCTTCAATCTCTGCAGCAATGCTGACAGCAGTCCTGTAACGAGTCACATGACATTTTGAAGGGAATATGACAAGCAGTACTCAATTTGGACATCTAGAGATGTACTTTGTTTGTAAGGGGTAATCTCACTTTTGTTGCCAGGGGTTTAGATATTAATGGCTATATTTTCAGTTATTTCGAGGGGAAAATAAATTAACTCTATTACCGTATTGGCCCGAATATAAGACGGCTCTGATTATATGACGACCCTTTCTTTTCAAGACTCAAGTTTGAAAAAAAGACTTTTTGAACACCAAATTAATTTTTATACAGAAAATAATTACAGTACATCCGAAACAAATGATTATCACAATATATTTGAGAGAAAAAGCATGTTATTTTGCCTCATTCAAATCTTAATATCTGAACATTTAAATATGTAAACTAAAGTGCAATCACATTCGTAAATGAATGGTTTTTGAAATGTAAATAAACCAATCTATTGTGAAAAAACAAAACTGCAGTAACTGCATTAACCATCAAAGTGAAGTCTAACTGTAACTGTAGTCTTGAAACAAATCTGAATAAGGAATAACATTGCAATAAAATAATGAAAACTGGTTAACCTAAAAAGAGTAGCTGAGATCTATCATGGCAGAACATCGCTTCAATGATATCTGGCGCCATCTAGTGTCGTGAATGGGTATAATGTCTAGATTTTATTGTAATTGTTTGATTTTTAAAGAATTTATTTCCCCAAATTAGAGTGGAAAATACAATAAGTATTTGGTTACCTACAAACAAGCAAGATTTCTGGCTGTCAAAGAGGTCTAACTTCTTCTAACGAGGTCTAACGAGGCTCCACTCGTTACCTGTATTAATGGCACCTGTTTTAACTCATTATCGGTATAAAAGACACCTGTCCACAATCTCATTCAGTCACACTCCAAACTCCACTATGGCCAAGACCAAAGAGCTGTCGAAGGACACCAGAGACAAAATTGTAGACCTTCACCAGGCTGGGAAGACTGAATCTGCAATAGGTAAAACGCTTGGTGTAAAGAAATCAACGGTGGGAGCAATTATTAGAAAATGGAAGACATACAAGACCACTGATAATCTCCCTCGATCTGGGGCTCCATGCAAGATCTCCTCGTGGTGTCAAAATGATAACAAGAACGGTGAGCAAACCCCCCCGAAACCACACGGGAGGAGCTAGTGAATGACCTACAGAGAGCTGGGACCACAGTAACAAAGGCTACTATCAGTAACACAATGCACCACTAGGGACCTGCACTGCCAGACGTGTCCCCCTGCTGAAGCCAGTACATGTCCAGGCCCGTCTGTGGTTCGTTAGACAGCATTTGATCCAGAAGAGGACTGGGAGAATGTGTTACGGTCAGATGAAACCAAAATCGAAGTTTTTGGTTGAAACACAGGTTCTCGTGTTTGGACAAGAAAGAATGCTGAATTGCATCCGAAGAACACCATACCCACTGTGAAGCATGGGAGTGGAAACATCATGCTTTGGGGCTGTTTTTCTGCAAAGGGACCAGGACGACTGATCTGTGTAAAGGAAAGAATGAATGGGGCCATGTATCGAGAGATTTTGAGTGAAAATCTCCTTCCATCAACAAGGGCATTGAAGATGAGACGTGGCTGGGTCTTTCAGCATGACAATGATCCCAAATACACAGCCAAGGCTGTGCTTCGTAAGAAGCATTTCAAGGTCCTGGAGTGGCCTAGCCAGTCTCCAGAGCTCAACCACATAGAAAATCCGTGGAGGGAGTTGAAAGTCCGTGTTTCCCAACGACAGCCCCAAAACATCACAGCTCTAGAGGAGATCAGCACGGAGGAATGGGACAAAATACCAGCAACAGAAAATGTTTGGCCTCCGTTATTGCCAACAAAGGGTGCATAACAAAGTATTGAGATGAACTTTTGGTATTGACCAAATACTTATTTTCCACCATGATTTGCAAATACATTCTTTAAAAATCAAACAATGTGATTTTCTGGGTTTTTTTCCTCACATTCTGTCTCTCATGGTTGAAGTTTACCCATGTTGACAATTACAGGCCTCTCTAATATTTTCAAGTGGGAGAACGTGCGCAATTAGTGGTTGACTAAATACTTATTTGCCCCACTGTACCTATTAACCCAAATAAATCAACAGGTAAGCCCCACTGGACTATAAACTGCAGGATTCAAAATGAGGGAAAAAAGTAGCAGTTTATAGTCCGAAAATTAATGTCTGTATAAATCGTATATAAGCAACACTCACGTTAATGGAGGGCCACGACTGAGCGTGCTCGGCCGATATGTAGCCGGGTCGAGAGTGGCAGCCCAGAGCGTTGGCGCACTGGGTGGTGGGGAAGGCTGAGCAGGACGCCGGACCCCTGGTGGCGCCCCCAGGTACGGCGGAAGTGAGCACCCCCAGCGTCCGTGGCGGGCTGACGGGATGCGGGCAGGTCCACTCCTCCTCATCTTCGGAGGACTGCGGGGGCGGCGGCGGGGCCTGCGCGGAGGGAGGTGGCGGCGGTTCAAAACGGAGCGGAAAGGGCATCTCCCTAGGGTGGCGCAGGGCGCCGTCGTCGCCTCCACCGCCGCCCTGGTGAGGTGACGTCGTGCCTCTATGCTGCAGGGAGTGCTGCGGTGTCTGTTTGGAGTAGCTTTCCACAAAAGGCCGGGGCTTGGGCAGTGTGGACACTGGGTCCAGGGAGAAGCGCGGCGGGCACTGGTATGCCGACGGGTCGGTCACTTCCGAGTAGCTGCGGCGGCCCTGGAAGCTGGCGCGCAGGTGCTGGCTGGCCGGGCGGCAAGAGTATGAAGCCGGGCCTGCCTCGCCGACGTCCAGCAAGGGCGAGCGGCGGTGCGTGTCGGGTGAGAGGCGCTGTAGCACAGGCGAGCGCCGCTGCTGGATGGGCGAGTGGTGCGCCACCGCCGCTGCCACCGGGGAATGCCGCTGGGAGATGGGCGAGTGGCGCTGCTGGGATCCGGGCGAGTGGCGTTGGTGGTGGATAGGGGAGTGTAGCTGGACTGCAAATGCACAGTTACCAAAGGTCAGACTTTTGAAATGTAATTTGTTGGTCGGGTTGAGCAAAACCGAGGCTGATGTTTTTGCCATGTTATTGGATCAACATTGAGATTTTGGATTTCCTCAACATTCATCTAAATTCTAGCCATAGACTTCACCATCAATTGACAAGACAACTCCCACAGACTTTATGCCATTCTTTCCTTCCCGTAGGGAGCCGACCTAATGAGCGTTAAGGTGGCTTTCACTATTCACTGTGATAAACTCAAACACACGATGTGTTCTAACGCCGGATTTAGGTGAAAATAGGATGAAGGTTTTACTGTATACAAGCAGGCAGGAGTGTCTTGAGTGATTTGGTCGAAGATTCAAGGTAATTATTATATTCTTCGCACCGTGCATGCACTTTGAGACGTTGTGAACACAATGAAATGAATGGAAAAAATTAGCCTAACTTTAGCTTCAGATATTTATGTAAAATGAATGATAACTGCCCGTTTTTTTGCTTTTCACCAACGTTACGTTCATATCTGCAGAAATTCCACAATTTAAGCATTTATTTGCAAGAATTTTCAACTTAAAAAGCTCTTTGTTCCGTGACGGCGGCCATGTTGGATTTAACGATACTGCAATTTTCGCTTGAAATATTTACGTAAAATGACGGATAACTGCCCGTTTTTTGCTTTTAACCAAAAATCTCGACTGATTCAAGTTCATATCGATAGAAATTCTGCAATTTAAGAATTTATTTGCAAGAATTTTCTATTTAAAAAACCCTTTGTTTTATGACTGCCACCATGTTAGATTTTGTATCCCTACATTAGAGTGGAATTCAACCTAAATAAGTTGTGATTGTATTTAGAAAAATACAAATTTAGCTTTTGGTGTGTAAAATTACGATGAATCTGAATGCTTTCGTCAAGTATTAAGTTTCTGATGTGAAAAATGAGTAATTTATTGGCTGTTGAAAACTTGCACTATATTAAAAAAAAATTAAGTGGCTATTTTGAGCAAAAACTTGTATGATAAATATTGATATTGATCCTGAAAATATAGGTGATTATCTCTGCATTTGCTTTTATCGCCATTTTAAGTTTTTTTATACTTATATAAAAAATAATTATTCAGGATTTTATTCGGGAACGACTGAATTTTTTTTATGCCGCTGCTAATGGAGACTCATATATGCCTAAGGGAGGTGTTTGTTTTGGTTTTAGGTTGCTAGCGGCTTTGGTTTTGAATATATTTGAATTTTAAGTTAAAATAGGCCCCATGTCCCCGTCAACTGATAGTGAAGTCTATGTTCTAGCCTGGCTAAATTTCTATCCCACGCGGATGTTTCCGCCGACATTTGGCGGACGAGGTAGTACTAACATATCAGAGAGGTGTAGATCTCTGCTGTAAACTCTTTTACTGCCTCTTATATTCTGGGAGAATATTAGCTAACTGCGGTGGCTAGCCGCACCGAGTATAAAAGCTGGTTTGACTCTGCATGTCTAATTTCTGCACAGTTAAAGTTAAAAAGATGTGCACAGTATATTGATTACCCGCAAACATTACGTAACTTATCAGTAGTTTCAAAGCCAACTCAGCGTCGCTAATGTGAGTAGACTAATTGATAGCATTAAGCTAACGTTAATATCGACACGCTATTATGTAAGTGCTGACTACATTTAGCACAGGAGCTGATTAAAATATTACAGAACAGAAAGAAACCTAATTGAAATAATGCTAGTCAGTTAGCACTAGCATTTTACTGACTCGTGGCTCTACCACACTGATAATGCTGAGCGTTTTTCAACTTTTTTTCCTTTATTTTTTGGATAATACACATTTTTTTGCCCTCACTGCTGAAAAAAACCTAGAGGAAACACTGGCACAGTTCTGTTTTTGTAAAATACTGAACATTTCTATAATTGCAACATCAAAGTGGTGACATCAGCCACCATTACAGTGGCATTTCCTGTAAAGGCGACGCCTGAAAAAAATTTCTCTCATCAGATGGGTGGAGGTGTCAAAAACAAAAGGTGCTAACATCCGGAACTGCTTTTTTAGTACAGTCTTTATGAGTTCAATCAATATTCTGCATGCTAACATAAAAACCACACATGTGCTTTTTCAGCCCTTCAAAGGCAAATTCCTTTTACGGTAATCCTAGTAACAGGGCCACTCTACTGATTTCGCGAATTTCAAACAGATTCAAGTGTTCATTTTAATTAACCACGTCAAACTGAACGGAATTCACGGTTACATCCGTAAGAATAACTCGTCCAGGTTCCGAAATAGCAAAGCACCATATTTGACAGTTGGTGTGTTTTTAGACTTTTTGGACTAGATGTAACGAACAAGTCATCCCTTCAAAAAGGTAAAACTTTCATTTTGTCAGTCCATTTATTTTGTTTTTCATTAAGCAAAATTAAGACGAGCCTTTTTGGTCAGCATTACTCATGAATGACATTTTTGTCTGGTCTTTACATTTATTTGACAAAGAAAAATTGCGCTGCTTTGAATCCAATTTTACTGCTTCAAGGATTCGGTTAATTAAAGTGGCATTGTAATGATGTTTTGAAAGTTTTGCATTTATTTTTATTGATTTGGGTGGATACACTGCTCTCTAGTGGAAACAGGGAATATTACATAACTCATCTAACATGGCTGAATCCAGCTGCTCACCGTTAAGACCAACATAAGGTTGTAACTAGAGATGTCCCGATCGATTGGGTCTGATCACGTCATTTTCAAAGTATCGGAATCAGCAAAAAAATATCGGACATGCCTTTTTTTAATTTATACAGTATAGTATTATGTAGTATTATGTTACACTCATCTAGAGTCTTTAGCCTAGGTTTAAGGTCGGGTTATCAAATGTATCCTGTTAATTGCGGTAATTTTTTTTTTTTTTATCACGTTAAAATATTTAACGCAATTAACGCAAGCGCTGCACGACCCACTCACGCATTGTCGCGTTCAATCAGTAATGGCGCCGTTTTATCTATATATAGAGCTAAAAGGCAGCGTAAAATGAATAGAGTGAATTTTGGCAGCCTTTGGAGCCTTTTTTTTTAATTGGCTAAAGCCTTACAATTCCTCTGCCTACGATTAGAAATATCCTGGGAAGCAATGTGGGGAACAAAGGTAGTAATTGATCTTTTTCTTAACACCCTATGTTATTTTCCAACCAAGATATATCAATTAGTACCACTACGCACAGTCATGGTTGCACTTCCCATCATGCATTTGGGCAGAACAGTTAAATGGCTACAGTATCATTTACTGAAAGCTCAACAAATACACTAGATGGCAATATTTAGTCACAATATACAAAGTCACATTTATCCTTTAAGAATTACAAGTCTTTCTATCCGTGGATCCCTCTCACAGAAAGAATGTTAATAATGTAAATGCCATCTTGAGGATTTATTGTCATAATAAACAAATACAGTACTTATGTACTGTATGTTGAATGTATATATTCGTCCGAGTTATTTTCATTTTTTTCTTAATGCATTGCCAAAATGTATATGATCGGGAAAAATTATCGGGAATGATTGGAATTGAATCGGGAGCAAAAAAAAAAAAAAGCAATCGGATCGGGAAATATCGGGATCGGCAGATACTTAAACGATCGGGATCGGATCGGGAGCAAAAAAACATGATTGGAACCACCCTAGTTGTAACTTTAATTTGAGCTAAGATGATTGTTTATGCAGTCGTAGTTTAGTTAAGAGATATATTTAGCTTTTTTTTTTGTTTTGCTTTTTTGCGGAAATGTGTTAGGATGATTTTTTTAAGAGCATAGTAAAAAACAACAACAACAAAAACTAACATTTTATTGCATTTAAGCTCATGGACATTCGCTATGCAAGTTAGCCAATTGTTCTTTTGTTGTACTTATCTCTTCGTTGATTTATTTTCAATACCGAGGCTAATCTCAGCTATTTTGAATATATTTTAAATGCATTTATAGCTAAATAAAATAAATATAATAAATGTTTTTGCAAGCATAAACACGTTTTTGTTTAACATCTCCTAAAATGTATTTTGCAACGCAGTAAATGTTTGTAATCCGATAACTCAATTCTTCAAACTAATTAATCGATAGGTTAATTGATTTGTTAAATAATCGATAGCTGCAGCCCTACATAAAATTGTTTGGAGAGTGAAATGCTTCTGGAAATTTCTGCACGTTAAATATACCGTCTCACCTGGACTGTGTCGCTCCTGCGACGCTTTTCTCAAAATCTCCGTCTGCTTCGAGCTCAGCGCCCGTAAGCGACTCAGCTCCTCCGTCAGCTCGGTGTAAGCCAGCGCCAGGTTCACCCTAGAAACAAAAATCCTCATTACTTACTATAACCTTCACTGACACCAAGTTGAACTCTTTAACTGCCACTGTCGGCACGAGAAGTCCAGACCATTCTGACTTTAATCAATAGAAAAATCAAGTTTGTCATCATTTTTGGGGGGGAGATAACCCAGCTCTGTTGATTGGCTTAATGACGTAGCTCAAAATATTAAAAGGTGATTTAATTTTAATGATAATGAGTTAATAACACTGGTCTAAAAAAGTTAGTTTTTTTCAACTAAATTTGTGACAATTTGTACCGCTGAATCCAAAAATGACAACATTTCTCTCAGTCAGTTCTGATTTTTAGGCTGATTTTTTTTAAAATTATTCTTTTTTATCTGATCTTCTGACTGAAACGATTATATTTTGGTGACATTATCAGTTGATTTTCGGTCATGCACACAAAGACAACAGAAATGTAATGCTTTTGAATCTTCTGCTCTGTCTGTATGTTTTTTTTTTATATTAAACTTTCCCAGTGTTATTTCGTTGTGTAAATGCTTTTATAATGATCATAAAAATATGTAGACTATTTAAACATTAAGAAAACTTGCGTTTTTTTCTGCCAACTCGAAGAAATGAAAATAAATTGCTGCTGCTGCGTTTTTTTTTTCCCCCCGCGTCACTCCACAAAAAAAAAAAAAAATTAGGGTTTTTCGGGCTGGGCCTGCAAATCTAGTTAATTGATCGGGCTTGGGCTTCAATACCAGCGGGCCGTGTCGGGTCGGGCTGGATTTTTTTAGGCCCGATCTAACCTCTATTGCACATACAGTATATCGTGGGCTAGGCCTACATTTTACTTTTGTTCTACATTGCAATTTAGTTGATGTTTTGTTTGCAACTGAACTGATCCCTGGATTGATATTGCGATAAAGATGCTGCTGCACTACAATATTTTCTTTGTCGTTTTCTTACTTGAATATTTTTATTGATGGGTCATTGTGACTAAAATACAGTGACTCTTATTACTGATTTTGCACAGGAGTTCAGATGTTGCACTGTGTGAAAGGCTGCTACTGTGTGTAAAAAAAGAGAAAGCCCTGGTCTCATTCAAAGCACTAATTAAATGCTGTGATCTGTTTTGTTTTGTTTTGTTTTTTTATATATATATATATATGAACGTATTTTCATTTGACTTCAACCAGGAGTGACACATGAGCCAATAAAAAGTTGTTTAATGCCTGACCGCTTGTGTTGCCTCATGAGTCACGAAAAATATGCTTTGCTTTAGAATTTTAATGCATCCCAGGCTTTAATGCATCGCAATGCATTGCCGAATCGAACCGAATCGAACTGTGACCCTCTGAATCGAATTGAATCGTAATCGAATCGAATCGTGAGGGCAGTGCCGATGCACACCTCTAGTGTTGACCAGTGTAATACACAACACGTATGCAGTAAAAGCTTATTTCAGTGAAGTTGAGTCATACCGGAAAACAATTATGATTACAAGAAGGGGAAACAAGACATTTATCTGCCAACATCAATACTTTTTTTTTAATTTGCTGGAAACATTACAAGCACATGTTTATATAAGACATTTGTCTTTGTATCAAAAAGTCAAACCATTAAAAAAAAAAAACTACATGAATGCACTAAGCAATTATAAATATTACAAAAATAACTCCACGACTGAACTCTAGCGCCCACACTGATTCCATATCATCATCCACACCAAGCCACCCAATTATATTCCATCAATCAATGGAGCAGCGTGGTTGTTTAATCACACCCTCGACGACTAGAATTGTTGCCTACAAACATTAAAAAGCCAATTATCCTTCGAGTATGTCTTATTTATTTAATTAATTTTTACACATGGGTATTCGACCTCAGAATGAACCTTTTAAATGACCATTTTAAAAGAAGTGGAAAGGTTCAAACCCACTCACTTGTGGTTCGTCAGTGCCCAGTCAAAGATGAATTATGAGTCAACCCCCAACCTGCTGTTTGTGGTGCCAAGGGACTTATTTCTATTTTTTTTTTTTTTTGGGCTTGCTTTCCACTTCACAACACACACCCGCACATTCTTTACTTTTCTCCATTACTGCTTGTTTCTAATAATCTCCTCCAGTTCTAGAAATAGCATGACCAAATGGACAAAAGAATTGGGATAGTAACATTCAAGATAAAGTAAGCAAAACTAAACCTAACGCAAATTCTGAACTTATTTTGAGTATTGCTACCACACACATTATATATAACATACACAGCTGGCCAAAAGTATTGGCACCCCTGCAATTCTGTCAGACAATGCTCCATTTCTCCCAGAAAATAATTGCAATTACAAATGCTTTGGTAGTAATATCTTCATTTATTTTGCTTGCAATGAAAAAACACGAAAGAGAATGAAAAAAAAAAAATCTATCATTTTACACAAAACTCCAAAAATGGGCCGGACAAAAGTATCAGCAATAGAGATGTCATGACCAATCGGGAACGTCATTTTCAAAGTATCGGAATCGGCAAAAAAATATCGGCCATGCCTTTTTTTACTTTTTTTTTTTTTTTAATTAAATCATTTTCTAATTGTATTTAACGTTACAGACATAATATGTTACACTCATGAATAGTCTTTAGTTTAGGCTTAAGGTAGGGTTATCAAATTTATCCCGATATTGGTGATAATTTTTTTTAAAAATGTATCACGTTAAAATATGTAACGCAATTAATGCATGCGCTGCACGACCCACTCACGCATTGTCGCGCTTAATCTGTAATGGCGCCGTTTTACCTATATAGAGAGATAAAAGGCAGCGTAAAATGAGTAGAATGAATTTTGGCAGCCTTTGGAGCCTTTTTTTTTAATTGGCTAAAGCCTTACAATCCCTCTCCATACGATTAGAAATATCATGGTAAGCAATGTGGGGAAGCAAGGTATCAGTTGATCTTTTTCTTAACACCTTATGGCATTTCCCAACGCAGAGAAGATGTATCAATTGGTAGCACTACGCAAAGTCATGGTTCCACTTCCCATCATGCATTTGGGCATGGCTGCAGTCTCATTTACTGAAAGCTCAACAAATACACTAGATGGCAATATTTAGTCACAATATACAAAGTCACAAGTCTTTCTATCCGTGGATCCCTCTCACAGAAAAAATGTTAATAATGTAAATGCCATCTTGAGGATTTCTTGTCATAATAAACAAATACAGTACTTATGTACTGTATGTTGAATGTATATATTCGTCTGAGTTTTATTCATTTTTTTCTTAATGCATTGCCAAAATGTATATGATCGGGAAAAATTATTGGGAATGATTGGAATTGAATCAGGAGCAAAAAAAAAAAAGCAATCGGATCGGGAAATATAGGGATCGGCAGATACTCAAACTAAAACGATCGGGTTCGGATCGGGAACAAAAAAACATGATCGGAACAACCCTAATCAGCACCCTTCGAAAAAAATCATGTGATGCTCCCTTTTCTAATTTGTGTAATCAACAGCACCTGTTACTTACCGGTGGCACATAACAGGTGGTGGCAATAACGAAATCACACTTGCAGCCAGTTAAAATGGATTAAAGTTGACTCAACCTTTGTCCTGTGTCCTTGTGTGTATCACATTGAGAAAAGAAAGAAGACCAAAGAACTGTCTGAGGACTTGAAAAGCAAAATTGTGAGGAAGCACGGGCAATCCCAAGGCTACAAGTCCATCTCCAAAGGCCTGAATGTTCCTGCGTCTACTGTGCGCAGTGTCATTGTGGGTAGGGTTGTTCCAATCATGTTTTTTTTTGCTCCTGATCATTTTAGTTTGCGTATCTGCCAATCCCGATATTTCCCGATCCGATTGCTTTTTTTTTTTAAAACTCGGACGAATATATACATTCAACATACAGTACATAAGTACTGTATTTGTTTATTATGACAATAAATCCTCAAGATGGCATTTACATTACTAACATTCTTTCTGTGAGAGGGATCCACGGATAGAAAGACTTGTAATTCTTAAAGGATCAATGTGACTTTGTATATTGTGACTAAATATTGCCATCTAGTGTATTTGTTGAGCTTTCAGTAAATGATACTGCAGCCATTTAACTTCTGCCCGAATGCATGATGGGAATTGCAACCATGACTGTGCGTAGGGGCACCAATTGATATATCTTCTCTGCGTTGGGAAAGAAAAGAGGGTGTTAAGAAAATTATCAGCTACTACGTTTCTTCCCCACATTGCCTCCCACGTTATTTTATTGCTGAGAGAGGTATTTTAAGGCTTATGAAATGGCTCCAAAGGCTGTCGGATTCTCTCTACTCATTACACGCAGCCTTTTAGCGCTATCTATAGGTAAAACGGCGTCTTTATAGATTGAATGCGACAATGCGTGAGTGGGTCGTGCAGCGTGTGCGTTAATTATTTAACGTGATTCATTTTAAAAAATTAATTACCGCCGTTAACGCAATAAATTTGATAGCCCTACGTTAAGCCAAAACGTCTCTGGATGAGTGTGAGACATTTTGTCTGTAACGTTAAATACAATTAAATAATAATAAATAAATACAAATATATATATATTAAAAAAAAGGCATGTCCGATATTTTTTTGCCAATTCCGATACTTTGAAAGTAACGTGATTGGAGGCGATCGATTGGCCGATCGATCGGGACATCTTTAATTGTGGGGACTATTTTTGAGAAATAGCCACCAAGAGGCTTAGAAGGCTCTGGGTTTCATGACTCGTTGAATCATTCAACATAAACTGAACGTAAAGTTTAAGGTGTCTATTCCAACTCAAAATTCAAACAATACGACTTGTGGTTTCTGAATCAAATAAACAGAACTAAACAATAACGTACAGCAGTAAACAACGGTCAACAGAAAATATGGCTTGAGCCAGCTAACCCCCTCGCTCTGTGTGTCCAACTGACTTGGCTCCTTCTGACAGCCCAATTTGAAGTAGGCATAACAGCTGAAATGTGTCAAAGGCCGATTACCTAAAACCGCGCCCACACCTACCAATTAGAAACCCAAGTAGACAGTCAAACAATAAGCAAAGGAAGATAACCAGGCTCCTAAACGAAGAAATAGTATAACATAATCAAAATCAACACTAATAGACACTATGGCTCATACGGTCATCAATAAGTGTAAAGCCCATGGCACTGTGGCTAACCTCCCTAGATGTGGACGGAAAAGAAAAATTGACGAGAAATTTCAACGACAGATTGTCCGGATGGTGGATGAAGAACCTCGACTAACATCCAAACAAGTTCAAGCTGTCCTGCAGTCCGAGGGTACAACAGTGTCATCTCTGACCATCCGTCAGCGTCTGAATGAAAAGGGACTCGATAGTACGAAACCCAGGAAGACCACACTTCTGACCCAGAGCCAGGCTGGAGTTTGCCAAAACTTACCTGAGGAAGCCAAAAACATTTTGGAAGAATGTTCTCTGGTCAGATGAGACAAAAGTAGAGCTTTTTGGGAAAAGTCATCAACAGAGTTTACAGGGAAAAAAACGAGGCCTTCAAAGAAAAGAACACTGTCCTCACAGTCAAACATGCCGGAGGTTCCCTGATGTTTTGGGGTTGCTTTGATGCCTCTGGCACTGGACTGCTTGACGGTGTGCATGGCATTATGAAGTCTGAAGACTCCCAACAAATTTTACAGCATAATGTAGGGCCCAGTGTGAGAAAGCTGGGTCTCCCTCAGAGGTCATGGGCCTTCCAGCAGGACAATGACCCAAAACACACTTCAAAAATCACTAGAAAATGGTTTGAGCGAAAGTACTGGAGATTTCTAAAGTGGCCAGCAATGAGTTTAGAACTGAATCCCATAGAACACCTGTGGAGAGTTTGAAAATGGCAGTTTGGAGAAGGTACCCTTCAAATTTCAGAAACCTGGAGCATTTGGTCAAAGAAGAATGGTCTAAAATTCTAGCAGAGCATTGTAAGAAACTCATTGATGGATACCGAAAGCAGTTGTTCGCAGTTAGTCTAAAGCAGGGGTCCCCAACCTATTCCACTAAGGCACACTGTGGGTGCAGGATTTCATTCTTACCAAACAAGATGACAACACTTTTTCCCCAATCTGGTGTTTTACAAGTGCAATCAGTTGATTGCAGTCAGGTGTGGCTTGTTTTAGCAGAAGCCTCATTGGTTCAACTGTCTCTGCTGGATCGGCTGGAACAAAAACCAGGACCCACAGTGTGCCTTGAGGACTGGGTTGAAAACCCCTGGTCTAAAGGTTGCACTACCAAGTATTAGGCCGAGGGTGCCAATACTTTTGTCTGGCCCATTTTTGGAGATTTGTGTAAAATGATAATTCAATTTTTTTTCATTCTCTTATGTGTTTTTCCGTATCTATGAAAAATTCTGGGATTTAAACATTTATTCACAAGAATTTTCGCCAGAACACTGAACATTTTTATGTTCTTCCACATCTTTTCCAGTGAATTTGGCACCAGGCACATCATTTTCGGAGAGAATTGTTAGGTTTAGCTCTGTAAACATCTCCTTCGTACACGATTTCCATTCATTTCCTATTAGGGACAAACGGTGGCTTGTCCCTACTTAGCAACAGTAGCTAATGTCATGAATATTAATGAGCGGAAGTGACGTGTTGCTTGCGGTACGCCATTGTGCGTCATCTACGATCTTATCCAAAAGGCTTAATCCACTGTCAATCGGGAAAGGGGTGTGGATGTGCATATAAGTGAGTCGGCGTCGCGGTAATTCACGGTCACATTGCCGTAAGAGGCACACACCGCCGGTGAGTTTGTGCACATTTATTTGTATTTGTATTATGTATTTCCACCTTCATGCTTCAAGCGTTGCATTACATTTGTACGGTTCGGCGTTTCTTTCACGGTGATCGCTTGATAGCCTTCTAGTTTGTGTTTTACATACATTTGTATTTATTATTACCCTTACAGGAAATACAGTGAAAAATATGGATTGAGGAAAATAAAAAATGTTAATGTCTTCTAAAACTGTTTTACAAGATGTCAAAAAGCAGCATTAGCAATTCCCATTAGCTCATGAAAATTGCAAAACATCAATTCTCAAGAGTTGTGCCGTTTACTTTAAATGCTTGAAATTACAAGAAGGCTTGTGGGGGGCTCTCTGTGGGAGGATGTGAAAGCGGTGAGTAAAACCAAATGATCGCCGCGGTCTGGAAAAAGAAAAGACACGTACTCATCCTTTACTTTCATCCTCTTACCCGTTGAAACCATTGTTGGCTTTCACTTAGTGGGCGTCGCCACCTCTAATTTTCTCTTTCAATTTCAAATTTATTTTTGACTCATTTCAAATTGGTCTATTATTTTGTGAGAAGTGACATGGCGCCCCCTTCCTCACTTACTGCTCGTCTCCCACCTTCTTGATCCACTCAACGTCGCACTGCTTGCACGGTGACATCTCCTGCCAAATTGGAGGAGGGAATTAGATGAGTTTAAGAAGCAAAAGAGGCAAAAAAAAAACCCTGCTTATAATGCAAAACGGTTACATTCGTAATGATTTTTTCCCTCACCCTGTCACGCTGGCCGCCCTGCAGCTGCCTGACGTCCTCCTTGAGGCGTTCACATTGGACCTTTAGCTCCTCCTCCCGCTGGCACGCCCCTTGCGCCTCGTGCCTAGCCCCTTCTAGCTCCGCCTCCAACCGCTGCACCTTCAGGTCGGACAGAGCGTCGAGGCTACGCGAGCTCTGAAGCGTCATGGTGGGACAATCCAACACTGGAAGGGAGACGAGGACAAAAACTGTGATCGTAAAATATTGGGGACCACAAAAAAAAAATGTAGCAAGTGGAATGTGGACAAATGCATCGGAACGCAAAGTGGGAAAAAAAATGGATAAAAGTGTTGGATGTTGTGTTTGGACTAGGGCTGCAGCTATCGATTGTTTTAGTAGTCGATTAATCAATGAACTAGTTTGTCGAATAATCGAGTAATCGGATAAGGAACATGAAAAATTAAAATACCAAATGAGGATCTATGTACAACAAAAGGACAATTGGCTAACTTACATCGCAAAACTCCACTAGCTTAAATGCTATAAAACGCTAACTTTTTTTTTTCACAAAGCTCTTAACAAATGGTTCAGACAGATATTTCCACAAAAAACGGTTAAATATATAATATAATACACCCATAAACTAAATTACGAATGCATTAAAAAAAAAAAATTGCTCAAACAAACACTTAGCTTATGTTGGTTTTAACATGGAGCAGCTGGATTCAGCCATGTGAAATAACGCAGTCTAGACGGCAGTGTATCCACTCAAATCAATACAACTGAATGCAAACACTTTCACAATAAACCATTAAAACGCCACCATAATAAAACGAATACTCGAAGCAGCAAAATTTAATTCGAATCTTTTTTTTTCTAATCGAATACTCGAGTTACTCGATTAATTGTTGCAGCACTAGTATGGGCTAAAGTTTTGTACAGTGGTCGAGGAGTATTAGGCGAATTACAAAGTCCAAACGCTTAGCAAAAAGAAAAGGCACAAATGCAAATTGCCCTGATACGAACACCAATTCCAAACGCTTTGCAAAAGAAAAAAACACGAATGAAAATATTTCAAAGCATGATTGCAAATAGCCACGGCACGAATGCAAATAGCCACAACACGAACCCCAACTGCCCGCAACACGAATGCAAATCCGCGCTGGCGAAGCTCTCGCGACCCGGGCCAGCGAAACACCAACAACCCAGCCAAAAGGCCAAACTCCGCGCGTACACCTTAGTCTTAACCCCTTTTACTGAAGAAGCTGGAAAAAGGCTTTGAAGCACAAGTTGACAATTTATTCAGGTTGACAGCGATCAAATGGTAAGGCAAACAGAAAATATACTCAGGCGAGGATTCAGAGTCACCATATTACATGTCAGCAAAAGGTTCCCGAGAAAAAAATGACAATGCTTAGTTAAACATTGTCTTTTTTAAGGCTCTCACGAGGCGGGTTTTGGGCAGGAATGGGGGGGGGGGGGTGTTTTAGGATAATCTTCTATCGCATGTTTGGGCTGTTTAGTTTGTGTGTCACCGTTGCCAGGTCATGGTTAATGAGGCAACTGAGGTGGGAGGTTGGGCCTGCCTTGACGTTTGAGAGGCGCCGAGCTATCAAACTTAGTTTGTCTTGTTCTCGGGTGTTGCTCTAGTAGGCCGGGGTGTCTTGGCCTCACCGAAGAGATGATGGCATCTTTTCCTATGCTTATCAGGCGAGGGCTGATAAGCCAGTCCGCTTCACTATGTCAAACGGCATGGAGTATGGTCTGCTTGTGTCCTTAAACTATGGGTAAATGCTTTATTATAACAAATGTGTTACAAAAATGCAAACAGTGCCTACGAGAAAAGTTACTATCTCCTTCAGTGACAATGTCTACTGGGAAATTTACCCTAATTTTCAGACTATAAGCCGCTACTTTTTCCCCTCATTTTGAATCCTGCGGTTTATAGTCCAGTGGGGCTTATTTGATGATTTATTTTGGTTAATAGGTAACACTTTGTTTGACAGCGGCATCATAAGACTTGTCATAAGAACATCATAATTATGACATGACACGACACTATCATGGGCATTACTGAATTATGACAGATGTCAAAATGTGTCATGTTGCATATTATGTCACTAACTCCATTTATGTCCAGCTCAGATCTTTTACGTTCATTCAAAAGTGAGATAATTTGCTGGATGACACTAACCAACATCTATTACAAGCATTCAATAATACCTATGACAGTGTCGTGTAATAATTAATGACAGTATTATGACACCACCATCCAAGAAAATGTTACCAAATACCATAACTAAAAATTAATGAAACAATTGGAACAGTAAATGAAGAAATAATTTGGACAGAACATGAATTTTGATTGTTTTTACATCTGTAGCGCCGCAATGCATGCTAGGAGGAATGTTGGATGACAACAGTGTTGACAGCAGGTGGCAGCAGAGGTTGACTGTCTCCCCCAAGGGAGCAGTGATGGCCAAATGAAGATTTTTAAAACAATAAGGCTTTGCACCAAATTGGTTCAAAGCTTAATGGTGGTTCATTTGGTTTCATGACAGTCTTATGATGCAATTGTCAAATGAAGTGTTACCAGTTAATATCTTTTGTTGTAAATATCCCATAATACAATGAGGACAACTGCGGCTTATAGTCCAGTGCGGCTTATTTATACACAAATGCCGTTTTCATGTCAAATTTGATGGCTGGCGGCTTATAGTCAGGTGCGCCTTATAGTCCAGAAATTACGGTAGTCTACTTCCAGGTCGTCCACTTGCATTCGTGCTGTGGCTTCTTGCAGTCATGTTGCGAACTATTTACGGTTCGTGTTGCGAGCTGTTTGCGGTTTGTGTTTTGCCGGCCGTTTGCGCTTCGTGTCGTGACAATTGGGCGCTCATGTTTTGGCCAATTTGCATTTTTGAGATTTGACATTTGGGGATCTTGTGGCAGTTTGCGTTCGTTTTTTTTTCTTTTAGAAAGCATATGGAATTTGTTGTGGCAATTTGCAGTCGTGTTTTTTTGTTTTTGCAAAGAGTTTGGATTTTGCAGTCTGCCTAATACTTCTTGGCCAAAGTAGTTTTGGGGTACCCATGGGGAATGTAAAAACAAAAAATGGACAAAAATGTTGAGACACTTGAAAGTAGGAAAATGTATACAGTGGGGCAAATAAGTATTTAGTCAAGCACTAATTGTGCAGGTTATCCTACTTGAAAATATTAGACAGGCCTGTAATTGTCAACATGGGTAAACCTCAACCATGAGAGACAGAATGTGGAAAAAAAACAGAAAATTACATTGTTTGATTTTTAAAGAATTTATTTGCAAAACATGGTGGAAAATAAGTATTTGGTCAATACCAAAAGTTCATCTCAATCCTTTGTTATGTACCGTTTGTTGGCAATAACTGAGGCCAAACGTTTTCTGTAACTCTTCACAAGCTTTTCACACACTGTTGCTGGTATTTTGCCCCATTCCTCCATGCAGATCCTCTAGAGATCTATGTTTTGGGGCTGTCGTTGGGCAACACGGACTTTCAACTCCCTCCTACAGATTTTCTATGGGGTTGAGATCTGGAGACTGACTAGGCCACTCCAGGACCTTGAAATGCTTCTTACAAAGCCACTCCTTTGTTGCTCTGGCTGTGTTTTGGGGATCATTGTAATGCTGAAAGACCCAGCCACATCTCATCTTCAATGCCCATGCTGACTGAAGGAGATTTTCACTCAAAATCTCTCGATACATGGCCCCATTCATTCTTTCCTTTACACAGATCAGTCGTCCTGGTGCCTTTGAAGAAAAACAGCCCCAAAGCATGACGTTTCCACCCCCATGCTTCACAGTGGGTATGGTGTTCTTCGGATGCAATTCAGTATTCTTTCTCCTCCAAACACAAGAACCCGTGTTTCTCCCAAAAAGTTCTATTTTGGTTTCATCTGACCATAACACATTCTCCCAGTCCTCTTCTGGATCATCCAAATGCTCTCTAGCGAACCGCAGACGGGCCTGGTGTACTTTCTTCAGCAGGGGGACACGTCTGGCAGTGCAGGATTTGAGTCCCTGACGGCGCATTGTGTTACTGATATAGCCTTTGTTACTGTGGACCCAGCTCTCTGTAGGTCATTCACTAGGTCCCCTCGTGTGGTTCTGGGATTTTTGCTCACCGTTCTTGTTATCATTTTGACGCCACAGGGTGAGAGCTTGCATTGAGCCCCAGATCAAGGGAGATTATCAGTGGTCTTGTATGTCTTCTATTTTCTAATAATTGCTCCCACAGTTGATTTCTTTACACCAAGCGAAGAGTGAAGAGTTACAGAAAACGTTTGGCCTCCGTTATTGCCAACAAAGTGTACATAACAAAGTATTGAGATGAACTTTTGTTATTGACCAAATACTTATTTTCCACCATGATTTGCAAATAAATTCTTTAAAAATCAAACAATGTGATTTTCAGGTTTTTTTCCCCACATTCTGTCTCTCATGGTTGAGGTTTACCCATGGTGACTATTACAGGCCTCTCTAATCTTTGCAAGTAGGAGAACTTGCACAATTGGTGGTTGACTAAATACTTATTTGCCCCACTGTATGTAACTCAGTTTATAATGCAAATAAGGTTGCTTAAAAGTTGGTGGGGACAATTTGAGCATTCTGAAAAGTTGGTAGTGTTATGTCCCTGCCGTCCCTATGCAACCTATGCCCTTGTGCAAACTATAAGAAAGGAAATGTGGAGTTCAGACAACAATATTGGCACAATGTACTGGAAGTGACAAAAGTGTTGGGACACAACAGGAAGGAAGGAACAAAATATTGGTTTGAAAAGAAGTTCTGGGACGTCTGTGAGAGGTGAGAAAATGTGGATTTTGTATAAAAGTATTGGCACAACTCGAGACAAATTTTGACAAAACAATGGAACACTGTAAAAACTGAATTAAAAAAAAAAAAGGAATTATTTTGAGGATTCGCTTCACTCACTGTGTGCATCGGGGCTGGCGTGTAGCTGGAGGTACTGCATGTCCTTGCTGTGCAGCTGCAGGTTAAGCTTATGCAGAGAATTATCTCGCTGCCGTAGTGCCGCCTCCAGGCCCAAAATGCGCTCCACATGCTTCTCCACCAGACCAGTCTGAAAGCGCACACACACGGTCAAAACAAGGGTAGCTCTGCACCTAGACCATCCGAGTGAGCGTGCCACCATCTTATCCAGGTCCCTCTGGAGGTTGCTCTTCTCCATGTGGATCTTCTCATAGGCCTGAATCACATCTTCTAGCTGCTCCTCGTGTTCCTTCCTCTTCTGCAGCTGAGATGGCGTACATGGAAACCACATTTTTTACTCCACTTTTCCAACTTTTCAGAAAAAGTACGACAAAGAGAAAGAGGCCAGCGCTACGGCGAGGGAGACGTTGTGTAAGAGGAGGTCCTTTTAGGACACTCGGCGGCTTCAACATGTTCATCACATTCAACACTTAACGCGTCCCAGGATGCTTTGCCTTGTTTGCAGCGCGCCCTCATTAAGAGACTTGCTCTATGTGATGTTTTCGGAAGGCCAACATGCATGGAGTCCTTTTTAATTTCCTCGCCTGCTCTAAAAAACACCACTGACAGCATGTGCCAGAACTAGAAGTCAAGGCATTACAGCAATTTTCCCTTCATTGCAGGGTTCAAGTTCAAGGCAGATTTTCTTTTTAAATTTACAAAAGCGAGGAATGAAGGTTCAATTTTATTATGTACACATTTTTGGCCATGATTATTGGCTGGACCTTGACTAGTTTGTACAAGAAAATCCACAAAATTCTTCTTTTATCCTGTTAATTAAAAAAACTGGAGAAAAAAAAATTCTATTCGGAGTAAAATGCCAGTAGTTGTGATTGCCAGAATTGTACCATTAAAATTTTTGTAAGCTGTTTTTTAAAATTTTGTGATTGCTTTCCCACCTCATGTGTCAGAATGTTGACCCTCTGTTGCAAGTTGTCATTCTCCGAGTGCAGCAGCGCCGTTTCCTTGCTCTCGAAGGAACAGTACGAGTTGGCATCCTCGCCGAACTCGCCGATCATCGGGAACTAAAAACACAACAAACAGGTCATTTCAACTTTTCGTATTCTTCCTGTGGTTGCATGGATTTTGGACTATTCTTTTCTACACAGGCAGTAGTCGTTAATGTCTAATACATGTAGGGCTCCAGCTCTGGAATATTTTAGTTTAGTTGATTAATCAATTGACTAGTTAGTTCGAATAATCGAGTAATCGGATAAGGAACATGAAAAATTAAAATACCTGAGCTGAGCCTCAAACACTATGATTTTTTAAAAAATGAGGATCTATGTACAACAAAAAAACAATTGGTTAACTTACATAGAAAAAGCCGCTAGCTTAGATGCTATAAAATGCTAAAGTTTTTTTTTTTATTTTTATTTTTTTAGCAATCCTCTTAAAAAATGGTTCGGACACATATTCCCGCAAAAAAACGGCTAAATATACCTATAAACTAAATTATGAATGCATTAAAAAAACATTAGTGCAAACAAAAACTTAGCTTACGTTGGTCTTAACAGGGAGCAGATGGATTCAGCCATGTGAAAAGAGGCAGACCAGAGGGCAGTCTATCCACCCTAATTAATAAAACTACACGCAAACACTTTCAAAATTAACCATTACAACGCCACTTTATTTAAACGAATACTTGCAACAAAATTTAATTTGAATATTTTTTCAATATTTTTTTTCTAATGGAATACTCGAGTTAATCGATTAATCGTTGCAGCACTAAATAAATGTTTAGAAACATTAATATGAATTAATAATTAATATCTGCCATTGATGGTGTTAGACCAGGGGTGGGCAAACTATTCCCCAAAGGGCCGCAGTGGGTGCGGGTTTTTGTTCATACTCATCATGAGGACAACTTTTCACCAATCTGGTTTCTTACAAGTGCAATCAGTTGATTGCAGTCAGGTGCTTCTTGTTTCCACCGAAACCTCATTGGTTAAACTGTCTGTGCTGAATCGGAATCGAATTGGAACAAAGACCAGGACCCACTGCGGCCCTCGAGGACCGGTTTGCCCACCCCTGTGTTAGAGGAACCACACTTGCTCTAAAAATGAGCTGTTTCGCATTGGCAAGACAGTGTTTTTGGCATATAAGCATTTACGACCATACGTACAGATTAAGAGAGGCCCCCAGTGGCCTAAAATGTCACTGCATCCTATTCCCTTTCCTATGAATTTAAAATAAAGACTTTGCTGGTAAAATGTTGTCTAAAAGTTGTAGAGCAATAAAACAAACAACAAAAATGAATGAAATGAAGTTTTTTTTTTTTTGTTTGTTTTTATAATGGGCCCGAATTATTTTTTGAACAGATCATGTGACTAGCACCTTAGAGATGGAAATGTGGACCTGGAAATGCGGGAGAGCATCGCCAAAATGGTGAGCAGCGTTTCCGTTTGTCCCAATAAAGATGTTAATTGTTCAATAGAGCCACCACCGGGCATACAATATTCAATGGACGTTGATCTTGGCCAAAAGCATAGCGGTCCTATAAGCAGCTTGATTTAGAATTCCCCTCAACTTATTATTATAAATATTCCTCAGCCGACTCACTAACAATGAGCAATAACCGGTGGGGGAGGGTTAAGCTTTACAGCTGCTAACTAGGGATGATCTAATCACGTGATCGGAAATCGGTCGATCGCGCCATTTCGGAATCAAGTGAAAAGGATCAGGTTTTTAATTTTTTAAAAATATAATATTTTTATGTTTTTCTGCTTCATGCATGTACAGCCTCTCACTCTCCCTTCTACTGCTGAGTTGACAGCTTTGATCTTGCTAGAGAAGCTTGGTAGCTCTACGATCAAATGCACAAATGTGTCAATCATCGCTTAGTTTGTTACATACTAGCAGTAGTGTGCTGTGCCAACTCATTGTGTAAATGAGAGGCTGTTCTCAGCAGTGTGAGAATCAAAGTGTGAGTGGATTTGAGTGGACTCAATCAAAGAAGCATTTTAATTAAGACAAGCAAGTTATTGTTGTGAATGCAGCACAGTGGGACAAGAACATGTTTAAAACTTTTTTTTTTTTTTTTAATTTGGTGTCGGATCGGGACTCTGTATTGGCATATTTTCAAAATCAGGTGACTCGGACTCTGGTGCAAAAATATGCAATCGGGACATCCCTATGTCATATCAAAACAAAAATTGTGTGTTCAGAAAATAAAAATAAATAAAACAATCTCACGTCAAATGATATATATTGTGCAAGCCTAACCTTCTATCTCTGTCACATACCTGTCAACTCGAGGCCGTTGGCAATCTTATAAATAGTGACGTATGCCCTTACAAATTGGTTACCAATCTTGCAACCATAAGCGGAGTTTAAGGGGGGGCCAGGCCCCCCCTGGTGGCCGAAAAGTGTCATTGCATGTAATTGACTTTCCTATATATATAAAAAAGTTGTAAAGCAAGAAAACAAACAACAAAAATGAATGAAATGAACAAAAAAAAAAAGTTTCTAATAATGGGTCAAAATAATGTTTTGAACAGATCATGTGACTAGCACCTTAGAGAGTAATTTGCTTTGCATATTATTAAAAAAAAAAAAAAAAAAAATAGGAGAGGGCAATTTTATTTTTCAAATTTTTTCTTTGAATTTTTTTTTTTTTTTTTTTTTTTTTTTGATTGAAGCAACTTTTTGGGGGATAGAATGATTTAGACACATATGTCCTACCCATAATATGGCCCAAACACAAAAAGGATGGCTAAAATCTGCGAAACTTTTTTAATGAAAAATTACGTGTTTAAATCCAAATTTTTGAGCCTCAAATATTTTTTCGCATTCAAAAACGTATTTTTATGATTGAAATTTTATTTTTTGATTGAAGTGATTTTTCTTTTGAAAATATATTTTTTGTATGAAGCAACTTTTGATTGAATAACAAAGACACAAATGTCCTAGCCAAAATGTTGTTAGGTTTTGTGTTGGTTCCCTCCTAGTGTGTCCTTGTAATTGCCATTGATTTCACCTGGTGTACCGCTCCCTCCAATCTGCGTCCACCTGTGTCACCCATCTGTTCCTCATTGTCTCATTACCCTTTGTCTGCGTGTGTATATAAGCTCCCAGGTTCTATTCAGTCCTTGTTGCGTCATCGTCAATGTCTATGTCTGTGTCAAAGTCAAGACCTCTCCAAGCCTTCGTGGACCAGTCCCTCCATTTAAGTAAGTTTTGGTTTGAACATTGATTTTTTTGATCCCCAGTCCTTTTGGTTGTACTTTGTGCTTTTGGTTAGTTGTTATTAAAACGTGTTTCACCGCCACCTGCCTTGCTGCTTTTTGTTTCCCTGCAATTGGGTCCACATCACTTTCCTTCCCGCGTTTCCCTGACAAATGTGGCCCAAACACAAAACAACATTACTTCAATCAAAAAAGTTGCTTCAATCAAAAAAAAACAACAACAAAAAAATTTAAATAGCTTTCAAATGCATTTGAGGGGGTTTCCAAATTTATTTTTGCATTCAAACACATTTTTTTGATTGAAGTGACTTTTTTTTATTGAAAAAATATATTTTGATTGAGGCAACTTTTTGTTTTGATTGAAGCATTTTTTTTTTTTTTTTTTGATGGAATAATGAAGACACAACTCTACCTCCATATGGCTCCGCCCAGGGGATACAATTTTTGACTGAGGTAACTACATTGGCATGACACCAGCGGGCGCACCATATTCAATGGATGATGATCTTGGTGAAAAGTATAGCTGTCCTGCCAGCAGCCTGATTTAAAATTACCCTCAAGAATAATGGGAAACAAAAAAAAAAAAAAAAACGCTCATTTTCAACTTATTATTATAAATATTCTTGTAAGTTAATTTCATTGCTGACACTGCGTTTCGGGGTCATCAACATGTGGTGCCCCCCCTTGCCCCAAAAGTCAAACTCCGCCTATGCTTACAACGTTGTATATAGCATGCAATATGACAGAAAAATTAAGCTCAATTTTTAAAATAATATGAATTTATGGGAATATTGTAACATAAAACCTGGTGCAATCAAAGAACAATCAATATCTTCAGCTATATCATGATTACTAAAATTTAACAGTAGAACTTTTGGCTTTTTCAATCATGTCTTGATGGCTGCACTTCATGGCACTTCAGCTCGCAATTCAGTTTGACTTGAAGGTAGTTCGTTAGTGTGTCCAATTATAAATTAAAAAGGTCAATTGTTAAAATTAACTTACCGATGCAATCTTTCAGTCAGTGAACATTTCTTTTTCTAAGGGTGAGAAGTGATCAGCAATAGTTGCCGGCAAATTGTGTTCGGCCACAAATTGGCAGAATGAAATCTCCGCTTTCGTCGCTTTTCATTCTGCAGATTTCATCTCTGACCTGTGTTGTGAATCTTACTTTTAAAAAGTAATTAGTTACAAATTACTTCTCCCAAAAAGTAACTGACTGTTACCCGAAGGTAAGAGTAATTAGTTACTTGGCAAAGTAACTGCTGTTACCTTTCATGTTTTTTTTTTTTCATTAAAAAAAAAAAAAAAAATCGTTTAATGTTGTGAATCAACTGTTAAAGTTGTTAAAATTGCAACCGTTTTTGCATTAGTACCCTTCTGTCTACTTTCGACATGTTAACGTTTTAAAACTGTTTCATCATTTAAAGATAGATTCAAGTCAAGATTTTGCCGATTTAGGAGTATTTTAGATAAAAAACTTACTTAATTTCGTTAGGAAGGTTCACTATAACAGAGCCTTTCTGAGAAGTCTACTGCTTCAAAATGGCGGCTGTTTATTAACGCCGCCGTCTGTCATTTTGCATGTAGTTCTATAAGCATTTGATATCTAGGCGTAGATTGTAGGCTGTCGGCTACAGTCAGGAAATATTGGAGCCATCTAGCCTAGCATCGCGTTTGCTACATCGTCACAACACTCCTCTCTCAGTGTCTCTGACTTTTCTCGCGTCATTCAACCAACGTAGTAACACATCGTAACGCACATTGTTTCGTTGCCGAAATGGTGACAAAATTCGAACGAAGTGAAGGGAAAAGGTACCGTTCTCGCACACGCCATATAATTGTTTGCATTAGTATAACACATTCATTTAACTATAGTTTAGGCAGACTTCACTCAGTGGCTTTGAACACAGTAAAGTGAATCACCTTATCGGCGCTCATGAGGGGGAAAAGGAAAAATGGTACCGTTTCTCGTAGGCACCGTCTAACTGTTTGCATTACTCGAACAGACGTAATATAATCAATCAGGGAATAGTATCATTTCTCATATTCACTGTAGGACTGCACTACTCTAACACACCTAATGTAAAATAAATAGCATACCATAGTTTAAAGAAACAGAATAGATACACAACGCCATCTTATCACAGAAGCCCAAAACGCGTGCGCCACGAGCAAGATTGACGCACCAACTCTGGCAATCATCCTCCCGACAAACGAACAAGGACAAAGACCAGCGCGCTTTGTACTAAAACAAGTAGTGCCAGCCCGGATAACAAAGTTGATAGCAGGCGCTTGTGACGTCATGACCAGTGTCAGTCGCTGTGGCAACCACATCCCATCCACGCACAACCCGAAACCAGCCAGAGAGGGATGATCCCAAAGCAACGCCCGGACACACCTTCGGCCGGCCCACGGAATTAAAAAACACTGGACACTGAGATAAGACAGATTTGCTTCTCGGAAACATTTGCTATGTAACCTTGCTTTGGATTCAGCATTGTTCCCTCCGTCGTCTGTTTTTGCCTTGTTTTTGACCATTGTCGATGAATAAATTGTCAACCTGTTTTCGGTGAGTCTTCTTGAAACTTTTGAAGCATGGAGTCCGTACAAAGGGTTAAAATAAGAAGAGAACGCGCGAAGTTCCGCCTTCCCGGTTGGCACACGCGAGGCAGCATCGGCCGAGCGGCACTTGTTTTGGCTGTTGCTGTTTCCGTGCGGCTTGACTGGGGAGGCGAATTTCAACAGGAGGAAAAAAAAAACGTAATGTACAAAAACGTACAGCAGACATGTCCAAAGTCTGGCCCGCGGGCCAAATGCGGCCCTCGGTCAAATTTCATATGGCCCCCAGCCTCTGTCATAATAATCATTAACATCTGGCCCGCATAGACTTAATATATTGGTCAGAAGTACTGCTACCAGCATATGAAGTAGCTTACACACTAAATGCTGCTCCTCATTTACCCACTAAAAGGCAGCAGCACTCTAAGCAACATTACCCCGTGTGACCCTTTACTCCCAGTTTTCTAAAATGGCGACAATCAACAAAAACTGTTGACTGCGACGCCCGACGCCTTAGGGATAGGTGGAAATTGGACTATTTCTTCGCTCAAATACGCAACAGCTGTGTCTGCCTCATTTGCAAAGAGACAGTGCGCTGTTTTTAAATAGTTCAATGTTAGGCGATATTACCAAACAAGACACGCTGACATGTACGAAAAGATTAGGAGAAGCGAGAAATTGAAGCAACTTCAAGCTAGTTTAATTTTACAGCAGCATTATTACATTATTACATTGCATAGCAGTATTTCGCAAGAGCCCGAGAGTTGAAAGAGAACGCCACAAAGGCTAGTTGCGAGATTGTTGAAATTATTAATTTAAAAAATTAGGGCTGCAGCAATTGATTATTTTAGTAGTCGATTAATCGATGAACTAGTTAGTTCGAATAATCGAGTAATCGGATAAGGAACATGAAAAATTAAAATACCTGAGCTGAGCGTCAAACGTTTTAAAAAAATAAGGAATGACAAAAGAACAATGGCTAACCTGCATAGCAAATGTCTGCTAGCTTAAATGCTATAAAACACTTTTTTTTTTTTTACAATGCTCTTGACAAATGGTTCAGACACATATTTCCACAAAAAAAAAAAAAACTGCTAAATATACCAATAAACTAAATTACGAATGCATTAAAAAAAAAAAAAAAATAGCTCAAACAAAAACTTGGCTTATGTTGGTTTTAACATGGAGCAGCTGGATTCAGCCATGTGAAATGAGGCAGACTAGAGGGCAGTGTATCACTTTAATTAAACGAATACTCGAAGCAGCAAAATTTAATTCGAATCTTTTTTCTTTAATCAAATACTGGAGTTAATCGATTCATCGTTTCAGCACTAAAAAAAAAAAAATAAAGCAAATGTGACACACAGAATGGCTTGCTAACATTTCCTTAAATATATTGTTCTACGTAAAGGACGTCAGCCAAGGTCGGCCCTCCACATTTTTACCACTCCAAATCTGGCCCCCTTTGCAAAAAGTTTGGACACCCCTGACGTACAGCTTTTGAACGAACGATGTACACATTTAAAAATCAGTGCTCACTTGAACAAATTACGCCGAAACCGTACAACTTGATACGTATGCTGTCAATGGCAGTTTTTACTCTGTCCATTGCTAACAACGACCGCAATGTAAAAGTGTTAAAAACCATTGTCCATGACGGACTGTTACACATTGGCTGCCTCTATCTAACAGCCTCTGATTTGTTTTTAGATGTGTTATGTATTTATTTACAGTTTGAGTTCACACAATGTGACTGTGTGGTTCATTGGCACTTCACACTACATTTCTTTTCTTAGAAGACAAATAAGTGTAATATAAGTAAGAACCACAACATGAATACAGTGACCCAAAAAAAAAAAGAAGCTGTGAGACGGACATGCAAAACAACACAAAAGATGTAATAATTATGATTATTTCACAACACCGATTGAAATATGCATGTAAATTGAACTGAAGTCATCATATATGTATGTATATTTGATGAGTGGCGTGTGCAGTCAGTGAGTTGAAGTGGACTTGTTCCCAGTTATGTAAGCAACATAAACGAGCGCATTTGCATTTAGAATGCCTTCCGTCAGCTTCGGGCGTTTTATTTTTTTTTTCCCTCCACGACGGCCGCGTGAGGACTGGCTTTAACTACCTTTTTCCATTTAGTCAAACGGCTTGCTTCCTGTCTTTGCTCAGTTAAACAGCGAGAGGGCCCCGAGAGACTCACCCCACAAAAACTCTTAACTCGGAGAAAAGAAAAGTAAAATGTGGTAGATCGTGAGATGAGAGGACGCTTCGGGCGGACCCCCGCCCGATCTCATTCCACTATTCTAAATACTTTTTTGTCTCTAGGGACTTTGAGCACACTTGCTTAGAGTATTATCGGAAGCGCTCTTGTTGAGAAAAAAATATAAAAATTGACTCTAATAAACAACAATTTTTAATACGTATTATAGTAGCAACCTGAACAGCCATTCTTTTATTGCTATTTGGACTTACAGTGGTATGAAGAAGTATCTGAACCTTTTGGAATTTCTCACATTTTTGCAAAAAATCACCATCAAATGTGATCTGATTCTTGTCAAAATCACACAGATGAAAAAACAGCGTCTGCTTTAACTACAACCACCCAAACATTTATAGGTTTTCATATTTCAATGAGGATAGAATGCAAACAATGACAGAATGTGGAAAAATAAGTAAGTGAACCATCACATTTAAATATTTTGTGCCCCCCCCCCCATTTGTGGCAATAACTTCCTGTAGCTGCAGATCAGTCTGGCACCAGGGTGGCCAGGGGTGGCCGTGGTTGGCCACCCCGCTTGCCAGTATATCGTTAGATTGCTGTAGCATCAGTTATGCATTTCACCCCAAATAAATGCATTTATTTTGTTTACTTAAATGTCGGGCTGACAAATTTATCGCTTTAACGGGCGGTAATTAATTTTTCAAAAATAATCACGTGAAAATATTTATCACAATTAACGCATTTGCGGTACGACTCATTCACGCATTGCCGCAAATAGCCTACAATGGCGCCGTTTTACTTATATACAGAGATAAAAAGCAGTGTCGAGTGGAGTAGATACAAGCATTCATTGAGACCGTGCTTTTAATTGGCAAAAGCTTCGTCATCTCTCCCACAGCAGCTACAGTGTCTTGCAAAAGTATTCGGCCCCCTTGAATCTTGCAACCTTTCGCCACATTTCAGGCTTCAAACATAAAGATATGAAATTTAATTTTTTTGTCAAGAATCAACAACAAGTGGGACACAATCGTGAAGTGGAACAACATTTATTGGACAATTTAAACTTTTTTAACAAATAAAAAACTGAAAAGTGGGGCGTGCAATATTATTCGGCCCCTTTACTTTCAGTGCAGCAAACTCACTCCAAAAGTTCAGTGAGGATCTCTGAATGATCCAGTGTTGACCTAAATGACCGATGATGATAAATAGAATCCACCTGTGTGTAATCAAGTCTCCGTATAAATGCACCTGCTCTGTGATAGTCTCAGGGTTCTGTTTAAAGTGCAGAGAGCATTATGAAAACCAAGGAACACACTAGGCAGGTCCGAGATACTGTTGTGGAGAAGTTTAAAGCCGGATTTGGATACAAAAAGATTTCCCAAGCTTTAAACATCTCAAGGAGCACTGTGCAAGCCATCATATTGAAATGGAAGGAGCATCAGACCACTGCAAATCTACCAAGACCCGGCCGTCCTTCCAAACTTTCTTCTCAAACAAGGAGAAAACTGATCAGAGATGCAGCCAAGAGGCCCATGATCACTCTGGATGAACTGCAGAGATCTACAGCTGAGGTGGGAGAGTCTGTCCATAGGACAACAATCAGTCGTACACTGCACAAATCTGGCCTTTATGGAAGAGTGGCAAGAAGAAAGCCATTTCTCAAAGATATCCATAAAAAGTCTCGTTTAAAGTTTGCCACAAGCCACCTGGGAGACACACCAAACATGTGGAAGAAGGTGCTCTGGTCAGATGAAACCAAAATTGAACTTTTTGGCCACAATGCAAAACGATATGTTTGGCGTAAAACACAGCTCATCACACTGAACACACCATCCCCACTGTCAAACATGGTGGTGGCAGCATCATGGTTTGGGCCTGCTTTTCTTCAGCAGGGACAGGGAAGATGGTTAAAATTTACGGGAAGATGGATGCAGCCAAATACAGGAACATTCTGGAAGAAAACCTGTTGGTATCTGCACAAGACCTGAGACTGGGACGGAGATTTATCTTCCAACAGGACAATGATCCAAAACATAAAGCCAAATCTACAATGGAATGGTTCAAAAATAAACGTATCCAGGTGTTAGAATGGCCAAGTCATAGTCCAGATCTGAATCCAATCGAGAATCTGTGGAAAGAGCTGAAGACTGCTGTTCACAAACACTCTCCATCCAACCTCACTGAGCTCGAGCTGTTTTGCAAGGAAGAATGGGCAAGAATGTCAGTCTCTCCATGTGCAAAACTGATAGAAACATACTCCCAGCGACTTGCAGCTGTAATTGGAGCAAAAGGTGGCGCTACAAAGTATTAACGCAAGGGGGCCGAATAATATTGCACACCCCACTTTTCAGTTTTTTATTTGTTAAAAAAGTTTAAATTATCCAATAAATTTTGTTCCACTTCACGATTGTGTCCCACTTGTTGTTGATTCTTGACAAAAAATTAAAATTTTATATCTTTGTTTGAAGCCTGAAATGTGGCGAAAGGTTGCAAGGTTCAAGGGGGCTGAATACTTTTGCCAGGCACTGTATAAATATTGTGGGAAGCGACGTGGGGGAATGACAGGAGTTGATCTTTTTCTTAATACCCTGTAGTGTACCCAACGCAGAGAAGATATAGCATTTGCAGCCACCACACACAGTCATGGTTGCACCACTTCCCATCATGCGTTTGGGCAGAACAGTTAAGTCGCTACAGTATCATTTACTGAAAGCTCAACATATACACTAGTAAATACACTAATTTTTTTGTTTTTTTCGGTGAAATTGTTTGGCATATTGTCCTATGAGAAAATGTTTCTAATCAATTTGAATTTATTATACCGTATTGGCCCGAATATAAGACTGTGTTGTTTGCATTGAAATTAGATTGAAAAAGAGGGGGTCGTTTTATATTCGCAGTCTAAATGGTAAATGGTGTTATACTTATATAGCGCTTTTCCAACTTTCAAGGCGCTTTACACTACATCACCATCTACCTACTGGTGACGCAGCACCAATGTGGGGTACTAAGCAATATGGGATACTTAGGCGAGTTCATCAGGGGAGAGAACTGAACCCACAACCTCTGAGTTCGGGGACAACTACTCTGCCACTGAGCCACGCCATCCCCGCGATGGCGATGTAGACGTTATACCCATTCACGATGCTAGATGGCGCCAGATATCATTGAAGCGATGTCCTGTCACGATAGATCTCAGCTACTCTCAAGTTTACCCAGTTTGCATTATTTTATTGCAATGTTTTTCCTTATTCAGATTTGTTTCAAGACTACAGTTACATTTAGACTCCACTTTGATGGTTAATGTAGTTATTGCAATTTTGTTGTTTTATCACAATAGATTGGTTTATCTACATTTCAAAAACAAAAAGCCATTCATTTACGAATGTGATTAGTGCTGCAGCGATTAATCGATTAACTATAGTATTCGATTAGAAAAAAAGATTCGAATTAAAATTTTGCTTCTTCGAGTATTCGTTCAATTAAAGTGGCCTTGTAATGCTGTGTTTTGAAAGTGTTTGCATTTAGCTTTGTTGATTTGGGTGGATCCACTGCCCTCTAGTCTGCCTCATTTCACATGGCTGAATCCAGCTGCTCCCTGTTAAGACCAACCTGAGTTTTTGTTTGCGCTAACGTTTTTTTTTTTTTTTTACGCATTCATATTTTAATTTATAGGTATATTTAGCCATTTTTGTGGGAATATGTGTCTGAACCATTTTTAAGAGCATTGTAAAAAAAAAAAAAAAGTTAGCATTTTATAGCATTTAAGCTAGCGGACTTTTACTATGTAACTTATCCAATTGTTTTTTTTGTTGTACATACAGTAGGGAGAACAAGTATTTGATACACTGCCAATGGGAAAATCCATTGGCAGTGTATCAAATACTTGTTCTCCCCACTGTAGATCCTCATTTATTTATTTTTTTTATACTGTTTCAGGTATCCCCCAGGTATTATCCAATTACTCGATTATTCGAACTAAATATTAATCGATTAATCGACTACTAAAATAATCGATAGCTGCAGCCCTAAATGTGATTGCACTTTCGTTTACATATTTAAATGTTCAGATATTAAGATTTGAATGAGGCAAAATAACATGCTTTTTCTCTCAAATATATTGTTATAATCATTTGTTTCGGATGTACTGTAATTATTTTCTGTATAAAAATTGGTGTTCAAAAAGTCTTTTTTTCAAACTTGAGTCTTGAAAAAGAGGGGATTGTCATATAATCAGGGCCGTCTTATATTCGGGCCAATACGGTAATTTATTGATTACTTTTGATGATATTGATTTTATTAGATGTTATTTTTTGGTATTAAATGGTAAAAAATGTACCCTGATTTTATGGATCTTTAAACTGATGCACAAAACTTATTATTATTACTATTACATTTAATTTATGTTGCGCTTTTTTGGGCACTCAAAGACGCTTCACATAAGGAAACTTATTTTCTAAAACCAGTGCTCTTTTTTTTCCTGTTCAGAAACGAGTTCAATTCAGTAAATGTTATTCATCATGAAATAATAATTATTCTTTCATTCGTTCATCTTCTGAACAGCATATCCTCACGAGGATTGCGGGGGTGCTGGAGCCTATCCCAGCTAACAATGGACAGCGTGCACCCTGAACTGGTTGCCAGGCAGTATTAATTAGTAGGGTTGTTCCGATCATGTTTTTTTGCTCCCGATCGTTTTAGTTTCAGTATCTGCCGATCCCGATATTTCCCGATCCGATTGCTTTTTTTTGGTCCCGATTCAATTCCAATCATTCCCGATAATTTTTCCCGATCATATACATTTTGGCAATGCATTAAGAAAAAAATGAATAAAACTCAGGACGAATATATACATTCAACATACAGTACATAAGTACTGTATTTGTTTATTATGACAATAAATCCTCAAGATGGCATTTACATTATTAACATTCTTTCTGTGAGAGGGATCCACGGATAGAAAGACTTGTAATTCTTAAAGGATAAATGTGACTTTGTATATTGTGACTAAATATTGCCATCTAGTGTATTTGTTGAGCTTTCAGTAAATGATACTGTAGCCATTTAACTTCTGCCCAAATGCATGATGGGAAGTGCAACCATGACTGTGCGTCATCGTACCAACTGATATATCTTCTCTGCGTTGGGAAATAACATAGGGTGTGAAGAAAAAGATCAGCTACTACCTTTCTTCACCACATTACTTCCCACGACCATTCTAATCGTTGGGAGAGGGATTGTAAGGCTTTAGCCAGTTAAAAAAAGTCGCCAAAGGCTGCCAAAATTCTCTCTACTCATTTTACGCTGCCTTTTAGCTCTATATACTGTATGGGTAAAATAGCGCCATTATAGATTGAACGCGACAATGCGTGAGTGGGTCGTGCAGCGCATGCATTAATTGCGTTAAATATGATAAATGTAATAAATTTGAATTCTCGCCGCGATAAATTTGATAACCCTACCTTAAGCTTAAACTAAAGACTCTGGAAGAGTGTAACACATTATGTCTGTAACGTTAAATACAATTAGAAAACGATTTAATTAAAAATATATATATATATATTAAAAAAAGGCATGTCCGATATTTTTTTGCCGATTCCGATACTTTGAAAATGACGTGATCGGACCCGATCGATCGGGACATCTCTATTAATTTGTCATAGTTATTAACTTATTTTTTCCTTTCTAGTCTGAATTACGTTCATGACATTTCTCATCTTTTCTGAAAAATTGATATATTTGGCCAATGTTTGGCGTTACTCCACTACTGCATGAAAGTAATTTATTTCTGGCTACAACTTGATTGGCCGGTTGTGTTGAGAAAGGGCAGCAAATGGTCATATTTCACTGCCATTGACAGCGATAGACATTTGCTTGTGAATGATAGCAGCCAGTTAAAATGGATTTGACGTCTATTATAAGCCAACGAGTTAATAAACCTAAAATGACGACTCCTCCAGACGTCGTCCACTGAATTTTAGATCTACTTCTCTTCCTTTTATTGGAGTGGTGGAATTCTTCATTGCTGGCGTGCAGCAATTCCAGGGAGGCAACTGCGAGAGCAGGCGTAATGGATTAGCGTGGGATGGTGGGAGTGAGAGAAGAAGGCAAAGAAAACACTAAAAGTAAAAGGATAGGAGGAAGGCCCGCCTTCGCACCCGTGTCCCACTTGGACCAGGATGCAACAAACAACAACAAACAAACAAAGACTCCGCTCGTGTTTTTCCCAGGAAGTCAACGATTAGGACACATCGGTTTGCGAGTGCGTCTTAGGCCACGGAGCACACGTAATAGATTGAGATGGCGTTGCTATGGCAACCACCTACATGGAAAAAGGGGCTCACTTACCGCTGCACATCAGCAGGGGGTGAAACAGAGAAAGCCGACCCCCGGTTGAGCCGAGCTCTGTCCGGGGTGCTGAAGTTGCAACGTTTCTTGGGGAGTCGAATGCATTACAATAGGGCTAATTCACAGCACACCACAGTTTATTTTAGGCATTCTGCGAAGAATATGGTTGATGCTAAATAGATCATTTTAGCACATGCAATTTATCAAACCAAGCACAGAGGTAACCACTGAGTAACAAGAGTGGGGTAACTCCATTTTTCCACTTTTAATTCAAGTGCAGAAATTGAGAAAAGGGCATTTTCAGCTCAGTACAGTTCTCAAAATCCATGAACATCATTGACCATTTTAATGAAATATTGATAGATAAAAATGACTGGAATTTTCGCAAAGCGCAGGAAATTCTTTGAATGACCCCCATAATTTTCCCATTCGCCTGTAAATGTGGGGTTTGTTTGTATCTAGTCCTTCCATTTTTGACCAAATCGCATAATTTACACATCCAAAATTTCCATGACGGTAATGGGTATAAACATTGTATACAGAATTTGCCAAAAATGTACGGTTCCCCCAAAATTCACCAAAAACTGCCCTATTCATTTCTAATGGGATGCCATTGACAGCGATGTACTGTACAGTGAGACAAATAAGTATTTAGTCAACCACCAAGTTCTTTCACTTGAAAATATTAGAGAGGCCTGTAACTGTCAACATGGGTAAACTTCAACCATGAGAGACAGAATGTGGAAAAACAAACAGAAAATCACATTGTTTGATTTTTAAAGAATTTATTTGCAAATCATGGTGGAAAATAAGTTCATAAGTTCATCTCAATACTTTGTTATGTACCCTTTGTTGGCAATAACGGAGGCCAAATGTTTTCCGTAACTCTTCACAAGCTTTTCACACACTGTTGCTGGTGTTTTGGCCCATTCCTCCATGCAGTTCTCCTCTAGAGCAGTGATGTTTTGGGGCTGTTGTTGGGCACCACAGACTTTAAACTCCCTCCACAGATTTTCTATGGGGTTGAGACCTGGAGACTGGCTAGGCCACTCCAGGACCTTGAAATGCTTCTTACGAAGCCACTCCTTTGTTGCCCTGGCTGTGTGTTTGGGATCATTGTCATGCTGAAAGACCCAGCCATGTCTCATCTTCAATGCCCTTGCTGATGAAAGGAGATTTTCACTCAAAATCTCTCGATACATTTACACAGATTCCTTTGCACAGATCAGTCGTCCTGGTCCCTTTGCAGAAAAACAGCCCCAAAGCATGATGTTTCCACCCCCATGCTTCACAGTGGGTATGGTGTTTTTCGGATGCAATTCAGCATTCTTTCTCCTCCAAACACGAGAACCTGTGTTTTTACCAGAAAGTTCTATTTTGGTTTCATATGACCATAACACATTCTCCAAGTCCTCTTCTGGATCATCCAAATGCTCTCTAGCGAACTGCAGACGGGCCTGGACATGTACTTTCTTCAGCAGGGGGACATGTCTGGCAGTGCAGGATTTGAGTCCCTGGCGGCGCATTGGGTTACTGATAGTAGCCTTTGTTACTGTGGTCCCAGCACTCTGTAGGTCATTCACTAGGACCCCCCGTGTGGTTCTGGGATTTTTGCTCACCGTTCTTGATATCATTTTGATGCCACGGGGTGAGATCTTGCATGGAGCCTCAGCTCGAGGGAGATTATCAGTGGTCTTGTATGTCTTCCATTTTCTAATAATTGCTTCCACAGTTGATTTCTTTACACCAAGCGTTTTACCTTTTGCAGAGTCAGTCTTCCCAGCCTGATGCAGGTCTACAATTTTGTCTCTGGTGTCCTTCGACAGCTCTTCGGTCTTGGCCATAGTGGAGTTTAGAGTGTAACTGAGTTTGTGGACAGGTGTTTTTTATACCGATAATGAGTTAAAACAGGTGCCATTAATACAGGTAATGAGTGGAGCCTCATTAGACCTCGGTAGAAGAAGTTAGACCTCTTTGACAGCCAGAAATCTTGCTTGTTTGTAGGTGACCAAATCCTTATTTTCCACTCTAATTTGGAAATAAATTCTTTAAAAATCAAACAATTTGATTTTCTGTTTTTTTTTTCCACATTCTGTCTCTCATGGTCGAGGTTTACCCATGTTGACAATTACAGGCCTCTCTAATCTTTTCAAGTAGGGGAACTTGCACAATTGGTGGTTGACTAAATACTTATTTGCCCCACTGTATGTCCAAATTTCCCATTCATTTTCAATGGCAGGAAAACAGGTCATTGTCATTTTTGACCATTTACCATGAGAGCCCATTAACATTAAACTGGCGCTCAAGTAAGTAGATCCCATTGACCACCATGCACGTCCATGCCATTGACGGCCATGTACGTCCAAATTTCCCTATTCATTTTCCCAATCATTTTCAAAACCCTGTGT
The DNA here is from genome assembly GCF_030265065.1 of Corythoichthys intestinalis. Lineage (NCBI taxonomy): Eukaryota > Metazoa > Chordata > Actinopteri > Syngnathiformes > Syngnathidae > Corythoichthys > Corythoichthys intestinalis. Next base: position 27,427,561 of record NC_080415.1, read on the forward strand.
GGACGATATTTTTGACCCAAAACTTACCATTACAGCCCATTGACATTCAACTTTCATTTAATTTTTTCATTTCACTGACATTCAAGAAACAAAATGTCCCCAAATCAACAGTTATTGACCTGATCGATCTGTATCTACCACACCAAAATCATGTTGTAATTTCTCCAGAAATAGCAGTTTCTAGTATCAGGAAACATTTCTAAATCCAGTGCTTTTTTTTTTCTTTTGTGGCCTGAATTAAGTTCCGTAACTGTTATTTCTCATCTTTCATCAAATATTGATAGATTTGAAGGATGTTTGCACTTAAACCACTATTGCATCAAACTTCCTTTCTACACCCAGTTTTGTTTCTAACCAACTCAGTCATTTTCACAGGCAGAATTTCCCATGTTTTTTTCACATTCAAATATATTTTCCTTAGGCTGAACAAGAGTTGTGATGAGTCACAATGATGTCCTCCATCTGCTCTGAGTCACGCGGCGACCTCTCGGCTTGTTTTTGTTTGTAAATCAGGTTTTGTTCGCCTCCGAGTCGAGAGAGCGTGATGGGTCGCTCGCATGAAAACTATCTGAGAGATTTATTCCCTGCGGTGACTACCAGAAAGCTCAAGAGGTGGCAAAAGTACTCAGTATTCAACCCTTTATAGGCCACACATTTAGCTCATTGGCTAATAAAGGTTCTGAGAAGCCTATAAAACTTGAAAATTTCTCAGTACACAAATCAGACAAAAGTTTTGTTCATTATATGGGGCTATGCCTCACTACTTGTCCTACATTTTTTGACCAAATCACATAATTTACACATAAAAAAATTCTAGGTTGGTAAGGGGTGTAAAAGTTGTACACAGAATATGGCAAAAACCTACGGTTCCCCCAAAATTCGCGAAAAACTTCCCCTTTCATTTCTAATGCGATTCCATTGACAGCCATGTATGTCTAAATTTCCCATTCATTTTCTATGGCAGGAAAACATACGTTCTTGATGTTTTTGACCATTTACCATTACAGCCCATCGACATTCAACCGGCACCCAAGTAAGTCAATGCGGTTACCAGCCATGAACGTCCATGCCATTGGCGGCCATGTACGTCCAAATTTCCCATTCATTTCCAATGGCTTTTACATTGCATTGACGCCCATGTACACAGATGTTAATGAGGGCTGTGCACGTCCATGCCATTGATGGCCATGTATGTCGACTCTATTGATGCCAATGTACTTGGATTCCATTGACGTACAGTACATGTAATTCAATGCCATTGATGGCTTTGTTCATCCAAATTTCCCATTCATTTTCAATGGTAAAAAAAACTGTGTGCCCAAATCAACAGTAAGTGACCTGATATCAACAGGACATGTCCCCCAAATGGCCCCAAATCAATAGGAAGTGACCCGATATCAACAGGTAGTGTCGCCGAAATGTCCCCAAATCTACAGGAAGCGACCCGATATCAATAGGACGTGTCCCCAAATCAACAGGTAGTGACCCGACATCAACAGGACGAGTCCCTGAAATGTCCCAGATCAACAGGGAGTGACCTCATAGATCTGTATCTACCACAGCAAAGCCCGATCTGAATTTCTCCAGAATTTGCCGTTTCTAATTCAAATTTTAAAAAGTACAGTTTATTGCCATTTTTTTATCTTGTGGGCAAAGCATTGATATAAGTTAGGGCTGTCAAACGATTAAAATTTTTAATCGAGTTAATCACAGCTTAAAAATTCATTAATCGCAATTCAAACCTTCGATAAAATATGACATCTTTTTCTGTAAATTATTGTTGGAATGGAAAGATAAGACACAAGACGGATATATACATTCAACATACTGTAAATAAGTACTGTATTTGTTTATTATAACAATAAATCCACAAGATGGCATTAACATTATTAACATTCTGTTAAAGCCATCCATGGATAGAAAGACTTGTAGTCCTTAAAAGATAAATGTTAGCACAAGTTATAGAAATTTTATATTACAACTCCTCTTAATGTTTTCGTTTTAATAAAATTTGTAAAATTTTCAATCCAAAAATAAACTAGTAGCTCGCCATTGTTGATGTCAATAATTACACAATGCTCATGGTACTGAAACCCATAAAATCAGTCGCACCCAAGCGCCAGCAGAGGGCGACAAAACACCAAAAAACACAAGTAACAAGTGGACATGACACTGTGCTGTCATTTTAATCTGTTTGAGAGGGGCATGTGCGTTAAATGCGTCAAATATTTTAATGTGATTAATTAAAAAAATTAATTACCACCCGTTAACGCGATAATTTTGACAGCCCTAATATATGTATATATATACACACATAGTTTGAATAATGCTACTATTAATGTCCATAGGGGGAATTTAAAAAAACTATATATGTGTGGATAGGTCTGATGCAATGCAAAGTGAAAAAATATTCATAAATGACTTAGTTATCACACTTCAAAGGAAAACCATACTTTGGACAAAATCACAAGAATTTAGTCAAAATAAAATAACGCCCACGGGTTTTCGATTAGTTGTTGCAGCCTTACTGGCAGCGAATGAGTAGAATGTTCACCTTGATCTCGTACAGCTTGAGCTTCCTCTTAATGCTGCTGTTCTCTCGTTCCAGACCACCCAACCTGCTCTTGATGTCCTGGTAGGCGGCAATCAATGCGAAGTGCGACGCCGAGTACACATCGTCCGTGGGGAGGGGTGGCGAGCGCCACCCCACGCCGCCGCAGCCGTCCTCCTTCAGGCCGTCGCTGGACCCGCCCAGCAGGCCCAGCTCGCCGCCGAACAGAGACTGCATGGCCTCAACCTGAAGAGACACGCGCTCATCAAATATGAAACATTTTGCTTTCAAGGTAGGTGCAAGCACATCTTAGGGCGGGGTAAGATTTTTTTGGCAGGACATGATGGACTCTTGACCCTCATAAAACCATCCCTTGCAATAGGTAGGGCTTCCTCTAGTGCACGGGTGTCAAACTTATATTTGTCACAGGCCACATTGTCGTTATGTCTTCTTTCGGAGGGTCGTTATGTCTATCAATTAGCGCGGCAACGATGAATTGGCTAATTGATGATCCAATCGACAACGATTTCGATAGTCGATGAATCATTTGGAAACTTTGTGGAGATAAAAATTGCCAAAATCTTCTATTTTGAGCCTGTCATTAACAAATTAGATGAGATTAGATTAGAAATTCCTTTTATTTGATTTTTTTGAATAGCGTTTCTTCGGCGCGCTGCACAGCCCAAACCGTCACCGTTCGAATATCAAAATGACGGAACACAGGGAATTTTTCGAAAGACCCTCCAAAAATTTCCGTTTGCCTGTAAACGCAGGTTTTTGGAAGATTTTTTTTTTTTAAACATTACTTATCCTCCAGTTTTCGCCCAAACCACATAAGTTACACATAAAAAATTCTAGGACGATAAGGGGCATAAAAGTTGTATACAGAATTTGCCAAAAACTTAGTTCACCAAAATTTTCCAATAACTGCCCCATTCATTTCTAATGGGATAGCATTGACAGCCATGTACGTCCAAATTTCCTATTCGTTTCAATGGAAGGAAGTCATAGATCCTTGTGATTTTTGCCCATTTACCATGGCAGTCCATTGACATCCAGCTGGCCCCCAAGTAAGTTAATGCCATTGAAAGCCATGCAGGTCTTTGCCATTGACGGCCATCCATGTCCAAATTTCCCATTCATTTTCAATGGCAGAAGAACCTGTGTGGTTGTGACCAAAAACAGCCCATTGACTTTCAACTGCCATGCAACAGGACGTGTCTCAGAAATGTCCCCAAATCATCAGGAAGTGAACTGATAGATCTGTACTGTATCTACCACATTAAAGCCCCATTGTAATTTCTCCAGAAAATTGCAGTTTCTATTATTCTATATACTGTTAATATATTTTGCTTTTTTTTTAAAGGACAAAGAGTGAATGTTTGTTTTAATGTATTTTTTTTCCTTTTTGATTTCTGATTAAAAAATAGGAGCAAACGGTAAATATTTTTTCCCCGATATTTGTATTATTTTTCAAAAAATGAGACAAAAACTGAAAATTCAAAACATCATGACCACAAGAAGGTCATATTTCGCAACCCAATTGAATAAAAAACAAAAATAATGAATAATCTTATATACATTCACACACACATTCACACAGCTTGCAAACAAAAAAATGAAAAATACTTATTTATATAGATGTCATTACATTCCCAGATTTCTTTAGAATGTCAATACAATATACATATACAGTAGTATATGTACAATAAGTATTTAATCAACCACTAATTGTGCAAGTTCTCCCACTTAAACATATTAGAGAGGCCTGTAATTGTCAACATGAGTAAACCTCAGCCATGAGAGACAGAATGTGGAAAAAAACAAAAATCACATTTTTTGATTTTTAAAAAATTTATTTGCAAATCAAGGTGGAAAATAAGCATTTGGTCAATACCAAAAGTTCATCTCAATACTTTGTTATGTTTGTTGGCAATAATGGAGGCCAAACGTTTTCTGTAACTCTTCACAAGCTTTTCCACACACTGTTGCTGGTATTTTGGCCCATTCCTCCATGCAGATCTCCTCTAGAGCGGTGATGTTTTGGGGCTGTTGTTGGGCAACACGGACTTTCAACTTCCTCCACAGATTTTCTATGGGGTTGAGATCTGGAGACTGGCTAGGCCACTCCAGGACCTTGAAATGCTTCTTACGAAGTCACTCTTTTGTTGCCCTGGCTGTGTGTTTGGGATCATTGTCATGCTGAAATACCCAGCCACGTCTCATCTTCAATGCCCTTGCTGATGGAAGGAGATTTTCACTCAAAATCTCTCGATACATGGCCCCATTCATTCTTTCCTTTACACAGATCAGTCGTCCTGGTCCCTTTGCAGAAAAACAGCCCCAAAGCATGACGTTTCCACCCCCATACTTCACAGTGTGTATGGTGTTCTTCGGATGCAATTCAGTATTCTTTCTCCTCCAAACATGAGAACCTGTGTTTCTACCAAAAAGTTCTATTTTGGTTTCATCTGACCATAACACATTCTCCCAGTCCTCTTCTGGATCATCCAAATGCTCTCTAGCGAACCGTAGACGGGCCTGGACGTGTACTGGCTTCAGCAGGGGGACACGTCTGGCAGTGCAGGATTTGAGTCCCTGGCGGCGCATTGTGTTACTGATAGTAGCCTTTGTTACTGTGGTCCCAGCTCTCTGTAGGTCATTCACTAGGTCCCCCTGTGTGGTTCTGGGATTTTTGCTCACCGTTCTTATCATTTTGACGCCACGACGTGAGATCTTGCATGGAGCCCCAGATCGAGGGAGATTATCAGTGGTCTTGTATGTCTTCCATTTTCTAATAATTGCTCCCACAGTTGATTTCTTTACAAGCGTTTTACCGATTGCAGATTCAGTCTTCCCAGCCTGGTGCAGGTCTATAATTTTGTCTCTGGTGTCCTTTGACAGCTCTTTGGTCGTTGCCATAGTGGAGTTTGGAGTGTGACTGACTGAGGTTGTGGACAGGTGTCTTTTATACCAATAATGAGTTAAAACAGGTGCCATTAATACAGGTAACGAGTGGAGCCTCGTTAGACCTCGTTAGAAGAAGTTAGACTTCTTTGACAGCCAGAAATCTTCCTTGTTTGTAGGTGACCAAGTACTTATTTTCCACTCTAATTTGGAAATCTTTACAAATCAAACAATGTGATTTTTTGTTTTTTTTCCCCACATTCCGTCTCTCATGGTTGAGGTTTACCCATGTTGACAATTACAGGCCTCTCTAATCTTTTCAAGTCGGAAAACTTGCACAATTGATGGTTGACTAAATACTTATTTGCCCCACTGTAAGTAGATTGTAGAATTTTGACAGTAGACCATTTCTTAGTTGCTTGAGCGTTATTTCCTCGATCTGCGATAGATTAAGAGAATGTGTGACATCTCCAATGTTTGTGTAAATGAAATTCCTTACTTGCAAATATTTGAAAAAATGTCTTGAGGGAATTTGATATTTGTCACAAAGAGAGTTAAATCTAAGCTATGTTCCATTTTCATACAAGTCCCTAACTGTTTCGATACCCTTGATTTTCCATAATTTAAAACCTCCATCCATTCTCCCAGGTGGAAAATTATCATTATTCTGGAAAGGAGAAAAATAAGATAGTCAGCTATCAATGAGATTGTGTGCCTTTTGCCAGTTCACTAAAGTATTATTTAATAAGGGATTTTTTTGTGCCCTTTTTACATTTTGCTTTTTTTTGCGGAATATAGATAACTGTGGATTGGTATGTTTGATATTGTTTGCTGTTCAATCTTTACCCGGGGGGGGAGGAGAGTCTATGTTAAAGTTGTGGGTAGTGGGTAGTAGTGGGTAAGGTTTGGGAGTTGCAAGCCTGCACTTTCATAAGGCAAGTAGAGTACGTAATTTGAATCGAAGTGTCGTTTTTCTCATATCCCAGATAAAATTTCGAAATAACTTATTCATATTGTCGAAAAAAATCTGTGGTAATGGCAGAGGAATTGTTTGGAAATAATATAAAAACTTGGGTAGTATTGACATCTTTATTACATTAATCTGTCTCATCATGGAACGGTATATATTGAAAAAAAAAAATCATTGTTTTTCACATTTCCTATAATCATGAAAAATGTGACGGAATAGTAAATATTCCAAACAAATAACTGTAAATTTCCTGATTTGAAAATATTTAAATAAAAAAAAAAAAGAAAAGAAAAAAACTCCCTGGTGTCCTTTTTCTGGTGTCCTCAAGCTTTCATCGAGGAGTACAGAAATGTTATTGACATTTTATTTTGGCAAGAAACATAAAGTTGATGCACATAACTTACTTTAGCAGTCCACTCAAAATGAAAACAGAGAGCCAGAACTGGCACCAGGCCCTTAAATTTGACACCTGTGTTATAGCGGTAAGCGGGGGGGGGGGAATCAAATTTTTTTGATTGGTTGGCTGAACAGAAACACCTGTGTTGACGACATTGAATGTGGGTGGCTTTTGTTTGTCTTTTTTTCCACCGCACGCCAACTGACTGGTCGCGCAGTGCCAGTGACTTCCCGTCACTCAGCGGCGTGAGTCAGCTGCCGCCCCCAGAGCTATTTTCATCTGCTGCTTCCTCCGCCCTGATGCGGCATCAGGCCATCTGCCCCCCCTCCATCCCCCACCCCTTAGGCTAGCCTAGCGGCCAACACGTGGCGGCGGATGTGGCTAAATTCATAGTCGTTGTAAATACACACGTAAATGCTGCGTTTAGCAGGCAATCGTACGTCAGCATCGCTGTCATGTTGGATGTGGCAAAGAGGCTACAACACATCCTTTTGTGGCTAATATTAGCATTCTTGTATGCTTAAAACAGGCTGCAAACAAATAGAGAGCGGTATAGCTGGGAAATATAGCGCAACTCGAATTTTCTCAAACGAACAAACCCATCTTCTGACAAAATAGATCATTATTCATAACTAAGTAGATGCACGTTACTAAATGACTCAACAACCGTAGCATTGAGTTGTCATAAAAAGCAGGATTTTAGCATCTTGTTGAAAAAACTAAGATAAAGGTAACGAAAACAAGATTTGGGAATAAAAGGAAAAAAATTGTCAACAGAAATGAATCAAAATGATAATTAAAAGACAAAACCATAACTGACACTGTATTTTGTGTTCATAAAACTAGCTAAAATATTGAAATTAAAGACACCTTTGTTTTCATAATTCATACAAAGAAGCAATATTCTAAAGGCAAAATTAGTATTTTTCCTCACTTTTTTAGTTTTATTTTTAATTTTTTGAGAATATTCAACGTTTATTGTCACCTATTGTTATCATAAAAAGTAAACAAACCCCCCCCAAAAATCAAGAAAAAAATGTAAACACTAGTAGTAGCCGACTAAGCTAACAGGTCAGCACAAATCCTTTTTTTCCCCCAAACTAACAAACTTATACCAACACAATATATTTTAATAATCTTTTAAGATGTACATGATTAAATAAATCTACAAATGTTGCATTCTTTAGCCTTAATAACTTTTAAATTCTTCTTTCCCAGACAAATTCACTCAGCGTTAGCGTGATTCCATTGCTGCTATCTAGTGGTCTACATTGTAATTACATCCAGATTAAAGACAAAATGGTAAAATTGGATTAGCAATATTTTTTAAAGATACAGTGGGGCAAATAAGTATTTAGTCAACCATTATTTGTGCAAGTTCTCCCACTTGAAAATATTAGAGAGGCCTGTAATTGTCAACATTGGTATACCTCAACCATGAGAGACAGAATGTGATATATATAAAAAAAAAAAGAAAATCACAATGTTTGATTTTTAAAGAATTTATTTGCAAATCATGGTGGAAAATAGGTATTTGGTCAATATCAAAAGTTCATCTCAATACTTTGTTATGTACCCTTTGTTGACAATAACGGAGGCCAAACGTTTTCTGTAACTCTTCACAAGCTTTTCACACACTGTTGCTGGCATTTTGGCCCATTCCTCCATGCAGATCTCCTCTAGAGCAGTGATGTTTTGGGGCTGGACACGGATGTTCAACTCCCTCCACAGATTTTCTATGGGGTTGAGATCTCGAGACTGGCTAGGCCACTCCAGGACCTTGAAATGCTTCTTACGAGGCCACTCCTTTTTTGTCCTGGCTGTGTGTTTGGGATCATTGTCATGCTGAAAGACCCAGCCACGTCTCATTTTCAGTGCCCTTGCTGATGGAAGGAGATTTTGAGACTCAAAATCTCTCGATACATGGCCCCATTCATTCTTTCCTTTACACAGATCAGTCGTCCTGGTCCCTTTGCAGAAAAACAGCCCCAAAGCATGATGTTTCCACCCCCATGCTTCACAGTGGGTATGGTGTTCTTTGGATGCAATTCAGTATTCTTTCTCCTCCAAACACAAGAACCTGTGTTTCTACCAAAAAGTTATATTTTGGTTTCATCTGACCATAACACATTCTCCCAGTCCTCTTCCGGATCATCCAAATGCTCTCTAGCGAACCGCAGACGGGCCTGGACGTGTACTGGCTTCAGCAGGGGAACACGTCTGGCAGTGCAGGATTTAAGTCCCTGGCGGCGTATTGTGTTACTGATAGTACCCTTTGTTACTGTGGTCCAAGCTCTCTGTAGGTCATTCACTAGGTCCCCTCCGTGTGGTTCTGGGATTTTTGCTCACCGTTCTTGTTATCATTTTGACGCCACGTGGTGAGATCTTGCATGGAGCCCCAGATTGAGGGAGATTATCAGTGGTCTTGTATGTCTTCCATTTTCTAATAATTGCTCCCACAGTTGATTTCTTTACACCAAGCGTTATACCGATTGCAGATTCAGTCTTCCCAGCCTGGTGCAGGACTATAATTTTGTCTCTGGTGTCTTTCGACAGCTCTTTGGTCTTGGCCATAGTGGAGTTTGGAGTGTGACTGACTGAGTTTGTGGACAGGTGTCTTTTATACCAATAATGAGTTAAGACAGGTCCCATTAATACAGGTAACGAGTGGAGCCTCGTTAGACTTTGTTAGAAGAAGTTAGACCTCTTTGACAGTCAGAAATCTTGCTTGTTTGTAGGTGACCAAATACTTACTTTCCACTTTAATTTGGAAATAAATTCTTTAAAAATCAAACAATGTGATTTTCTGGTTTTTTTTCACACATTCTGTCTCTTATGGTTAAGGTTTACCCATGTTGACAATTACAGGCCTCTCTAATCTTTTCAAGTAGGAGAACTTGCACAAATGGTGGTTGACTAAATACTTATTTGCCCCTCTGTACATTTCAGTGGAAACTCAAACACGTGATGTAGAATCTACTCTATGTTCGATTAAAACTCTCATGAATGTATGTCGGTTTGATTTATGATAATCAGCTGAAGAAATTGAACACGTTCCCAATGCCAACTGTTTCCAAAATATATCACTGTGTGTATATTTGGCACACCGAGGCGCGAGTATCGATGCGCTAATCCAATCCAGCGGATCCATACGCAGCGCCTCTCTGACCTTATTAAGTGAATCCGTCAAATGTTGTTTCACAGCTCACAGACACACAATTGAAATGATGTCCGTTTGTCTGTTTGCAAAAGTGATTGGGTGAGGTGGACCCAATCATGGCTGAAAGAGAAAAAAGGGTCACTCCGAGCTGATTGCCAGCCAATCGGAGAACAAAAATATCTTCCCTGTTTTGACATAAATCATTCTGACAACACAGAAAAAAACTAAATTCTCACTAGTACCCTTACACACAACACTAACAAATTCCATTGAAGAAAAGAAACTCTCGTATGACCAAAAAACTTGCACACATTGATAACTAGAGTTGTTCCGATCACATATTTTTGGCACCCACATTGGAGTCCGAGTCACCTGATTTTGAGGATCTGCCGATACCGAGTACCGTTTTAATACCTCGACAACAGTGTTGATTTTGTCAACAGTGGCGATAACGAAAATATTTCGTCAACAAACTTTTTGCATGATGACGACGAGTGTTGTTAATCTTACTTTAAAAAATTAATTACCATATTGGCCCGAATATACGAGGGCCCTGATTATAAGACGCCCCCCTCTTTTTCAAGACTCAAGTTTGAAAAAAGACTTTTTGAACACCAAATTAATTTTTATACAGAAAATAATGACAGTACATCCGAAACTAATGATTTTAATCATACATGTTTATTTTTGCCTTATTCAAATCTTAATATCTGAATATTTAAATATCTAAACTAAAGTGCAATCACATTCGTAAATGAATGGCTTCTGGTTTTTGAAACGTAAATAAACCAATCTATTGTGATAAAACAACAAAATTGCAATAACTGCATTAACCATCAAAGTGAAGTCTAACTGTAACTCGTCTTGAAACAAATCTGAATAAGGAAAAACTTTGCAATAAAATAATGCAAACTGGTTGAACTTGAGAGTAGCTGAGATCTGTCATGACAGAACACCGCTTCAAGGATATCTGGCGCCATCTAGCGTCATGAATGGGTATAACGTCTAGACCGCAAATATAAGACGACCCCCTCTTTTTCAGTTTTATTTCAATGCAAAAAACACCGTCTTATATTCGGGCCAATATGGTAATTACAGTTACAAATTACTTGTCCCAAAAAGTAATTGCGTGACTGAGTTACCTGAATGTAAGAGTAATTAGTTACTTGGCAAAGTAACTGGTGATAATTTTCATGTTTTTTCTCAAAAAAAAAAAAAAGAAAAAACAGGTCACACAATGTGAAGTTTAAAGGGGTTTGGGGACAATTGGCCCTCGCCCAATTCTTTACCCTAAACTCAACTAGACACAGGGGTATTGCGGACATTGCGATAACTAGATAGTAACCTCTGCTATGTGTGGAAGTCATTTAATGTTGTGAATCAACCGAAAGTTGTTAAAATTGCTCCTGTTATTGCATTAGTTCCCTTCTGTCTATTTTGTGTAACTTTTAAAACTGTTTCATCATTTAAAGATAGATTTAAGTTAAGTTTTGCCAATTTAGGAGCATTTTAGATAAAAAGTTACTTAGGTTCGCTTGGAAGGTTCTCTACAACGGAGCCTTCCTGAGAAGTCTACTGCTTTAAGATGGCGGCTGTTTACTAACGCATCTAGTTCATTATTATACATGTTGCTAATGCCGCCGTGTCCGTCATTTGCATCTAGTTCTGTATATACAGTGGGGAGAACAAGTATTTGATACACTGCCAAAGGGTTTTCCCATTGACTGTGTATCAAATACGTGTTCTCCCCACTGTATGTGATATCTACCAAAGCATCATATGGGCGTAGTTTGTAGGCTATCGGCTACATCAGGTATTATTGGAGCCACCTAGCATAATAGCATCACGTTTGCAACGGCGTCACACTCCCTTGCCTCCTCCCCACTCCTGCTCTGCTCTCACGTCTCCGTGAGTCCGTCTTTTTCAGACTTTTCTCGCGTCAGTCAACCAACATCGTACCGCATAGTAACGCACGTCTTTCCCGCCTCAGTAACTGTAACGGCGTTGCCAAGAGGAGAAAAGTAATTAATTAGATTACTCACTACTGAAGAAAATAACGCCGTTAGTAACGCTGTTATATTCTAACGCTGTTATCAACAAAACTGATGACGACAAGACAATAACGAGCTAAAAACGTCTTTTGGTAGACTAACATAACGAGACAAACGCGTTTTCGTCTGACGAGAATGAGACGAAAATGCGCAATAGTTTCTGTTACATGTTCACAATGTGTGACATTTTATGTGTAGTTAGCCTGCATCGTTGCTGTGTCTGGTTGGGTCATTCGTGACATGCTGCGCACCCCCGCCCCCACCCGACTCACCAGTGTGTCGTCTCCAGTCTCCATGCAGTCTTGCACACATGGTAAGATTTGTTTTTCTTGGCCGGAGAGAATATAAAATGCCTTTAAAGGCAGCAAGGCCGCGGACCAAAAGTGGTATTTGCCATGTGGCAAAATGGATTTTGCCAAGTGGCATTTTTTTTTTTTTTTACTTGTGGCATTCTTTTTGCCATGTGGTTTTGCCATGTCGCTTTTTTTTTTGCCATGTGGCAAAATGGATTTTGACATGTGGCATTTTTTTTTTGCCATATGGCAAAATGGATTTTGACATGTGGCAAAATCCATTTTGGTTTGTCGCATTTTTTGGGGTGGGATTGTGGCATTTTTTGGGGGGTACATGGCAGTTTTAAAGGCCATTGACGACGATGCACGTCCAAATTTTCCATTCATTTTAAATGGCAGAAAAACATGTGTGGCTGTGATTTTTGACCATACACTTTCCATTAGAGCGCAATGATATTCAGCTGACACTCAAGTCAGGCTACGCCATTGACGGCTTTGCACGTCCAAATTTTCCATTCATTTTAAATGGCAGAAAAACCTGTGTTTGTGATTTTGGACCATACACTTACCATTACAGCGCATTGACATTCAACTGGCAACCAAGTCAGGCTATGCAATTGACGGTTAGGCACGTCCAAATTTTCCAAAATCCATTTTGCCACATACCAAAAAAAAAAAAAAAATGCCACAGGGCAAAATCCAATTTGCCACATGGCAAATACCACTTTTGGTTCCTGCACTCTCTCTTTAAAGGTCTGTGCTGAGTGATCATCACACACTAAATGTAACTTGTAGCATTGGCATTGCAGTCGCGTTAGCATTAGGGTATTGCTAATAGCAAGCGTCCTGTAAATTCTCGGAAAACTTGTTTTTTTACATGCAGTTCGTAGCATCCAGGTGGCCATAATTAATTGAATTTTACATGCAGTTCGTAGCATCCAGGTGGCCATAATTAATTGAAAATAATGTACCATTTTCCTGCTGAGTGTCTAGAATCACCAAGTTGCCATTGTCCTTGTAGACGATACAAAATGTCCTTGTCTGTCAATATTCATTTGAAATAGTTGGAAACCTTTATTTATTTTTGGAGTATATAATTTCTGAATTCTACAGACGAAAACATTTTTTGTAAACGTTGACTACGTCGAGACGAAGACAAACACATTTTGAGATGACTAAAATATGCCGAAGAAGAAAATGAAAGCGGCTTGACAAAAAAACACTTTTTTAAAAATTATTGCGACAATATCCTTGTCCATCTTATTTTGTTGCTTTGTAGTCGATTCTGGTCTTCTAAAAATGTTGAGTGGTACAAAACATACATTTTTTTGGTTTCTTTTGACAATATCCTTGTACATTTTTTTTTTTTTTTTTTTTTTTAGCTTTGTAGCTCTTAGAAAAAATCCTACCCGATATTTTTCCAGCTCATTCTGATCTTTCATGTTACGATATAAAACACAAATTGTTTTTTGTTTTTTTTTGACAATATGCTTGTCGATTTTTATTTTTTGCTTTGTAACCCTTAAACATAAAAAGACAAAATCTTAAAAACCCTCCCAGTAAAAATGAATTGGACGTGTATCGTTAACGTGTATCAATGACAGCTAATGAGTCAATACTTAATACTGAAAATAAATAAATACGTTTGAAACTTTTTCGCCTGATTTCCGAAAAACATTATAAATAAGCCTTCGCACAAAATATTCAGCCACTGAAAAAGAACTCTTACACTTATGAACTCTCAATCACACCCAAAAACATCTCAAGTACAAAAAAAATTCACACACCTAAAAAAAAAAAAAAACAACGAAACATGAGCACTATTAGCTGTGATATTTATCACATTTTACATATTTTTACATAAATTATCATGTAAAAACGTGATAAATAAAAATGTGATGAAGTATCGTCTCAAAAGAGGAAACCGTCTGCAGAATGGCTAATGCATGATAATTATCATAAATTTGTTTTTACATAATTATCAAGTTTGTACATGATTATTACACATAAAAAAAAACAACGATCATATAAAAATGTGATCCTGGTCTTTTCTGTGGGATGTGGCAGCAATATCTTTCTGTAAAATCGTCTTTACCACAAAGAAAACTCACTTTGAAGAACCCCCCCCCAACTACTGTTGTCACGATCCTAAAATTTTCAACTCGATATTGCTACTAAAAAAAAGTTCTCAATAATAATTTCCGATCGTTCATAAATAAAAAATGTTATTATTTTATGAACTCTTTCATTGCCAGTGACGGTGATAGACGTCAAATTATGTGGCTCTGAAAAACAAAATTAGAACTCTTTAAATAAGTTGTTCACTAATAGACGTCCAAATCCATTTGAAGTGGAAGTGTGGCGGCGAAATTCATCCACTGCCATCCCTCCTACTTTAAATGGATTGGACATCAAGTGCTGTCAATGGCAGCCAATGTGTTAGCGAGGTAAATGCTAAATTATACTCCCTTACGATAAAAAGTAGTGCAAAATCAAAATTGACTGGTGACCTGTGATCATGTAAATACAAATTAATGATTATTGATACTTTTGCAATCAAATAGAGTGGGATGAAAAAGTATCTTAACCTTTTTGAATTTCTCACGTTTCTGCATCAAACCACCATCAAATGTGATCTGATCTTTGTCAAAATCACACAGATGAAAAAAACAATGTCTGCTTTAACTAAAATCACCCAAACATTTATAGGTTTTCATAGTTTAATGAGGATAGCATGCAAACAATGACAGAAGAAGGAAAAATAAATAAGAGAACCATCATATTTAATATTTTGTGCCTCCCCTTTGGCAGCAATAACTTCAGTCAGACGCTTGCTGTAGCTGTAGATCAGTCTGGCACATTGATCAGGACTAAACTTGGCCCATTCTTCTCTACAAAAGTGTTGCAGTTCAGTCAGATTCCTGGGATGTCTGGCATGAATCGCTGTCACAGCATCTCAATGGGGCTCAAGTCTAGACTTTGACATGGCCAATCCAGAACGTGTATTTTGTTCTTCTGAAATAATTTGTAAGTTTAATTACTTCTGTGTTTTGGATCATTGTCTTGTTACAGCATCCATCCTCTTTTTAGCTTAAACTGTCTGACAGACGGCCTCAGGTTTTCCTGCAAAACAACCTGATAAACTTTTGAATTCATTCTTCCATTAATGGTTGCAAGTTGTCCAGGTCCTGAGGCAGCGAAACAGCTCCAAATCATGATGCTCCCTCCACCATGCTTCAAGGTGGGAATGAGGTGTTGATGTTGAAGTGAGCTGTTCCATATTTCCTCCCCACAAGACGTCGTGCGTTACTCCCAAACAATTCAACTTTGGTTTCATCAGTCCACAAAATATTTAGCCAAAACTTCTGTGGAGTGTCCAAGTGCCTTTTTGTGATCGTTAAACAAGCAAAAATGGTTTGGTTTTTTTGCCAGCAGTGTCCCATGGACACCATTCTTGGCCAATGTTTTACATATAGTTGATGTTTGCAGAGATATTGGACAGTGTGAGTGATTTCTCTAAGTCCACTTTAGGGTTCTTTTTTACCTCTCTGAGTATTCTGCACTGAACTGTTGGCGTCATCTTTGGTGGACGGCCACTCCTTGGGAGAGAAGCAACGGTGCCAAACTCTCTATTTGTAGATAACTTCTCTGACTGTCGATTGATGAACATCCAAACTTTTAGAGATGGTATTGTATCCTTTCCCAGCTTTATACTGGGGCTGTCAAATGATTAAAATTTTTCATCAAGTTAATCACAGCTTTAAAAAATTAATCCTAATCAATCGCAATTCAAACCATCTCTATAATATGCCATATTTTTCTGTAAATTATTGTTGGAATGGAAAGATAAGACACAAGACGGAGATAAACATTCAACATACTGTACATAAGTACTGTATTTGTTTATTTTAACAATAAATCCAGAAGATGGCATTAACATAATTAACATTCTTTCTGTTAAAGCAATCCACAGATAGAAAGACTTATAGTTCTTAAAAGATAAATTTGAGTGCAAGTTATAGTGATTTTATATTAAGAAAACAAACGTCTCCTGTTCCACCCAAATGCATGATGGGAAGTTGGGCAACCATGACTGTCAGTGGTGGCTGCAAATGGTATACAATATGTTCTGCGTTGTTTTCAATTAAGCGTGTTAAGAAAAGGTCGTCTCTTGCTCCACCCAAATGCATGATGCGTGAAGTCGGGCAAACATGACTGTTAGTAGTGGCTGCCAAAGCTTAAGCCAATAAATGGCGCGGTCCAATGAACACCTGTGTTCACTGGCATTTCTTTGCCTTTTTGCTCTCAATGTGCTAAAACAGCGTGATTGTAAACTGTTTGAGGCAACGCATGAACGGGTCATTCCGTGCATGTGTTAATTGCGTCAAATATTTTAACTTGATGAATTAAAAAAATTAATTACCGCCCGTTAACGCGATAAATTTGACAGCCCTACTTTATACAAATCAAAAATCTTTGATCCCAATGCTTCTCAACAAGACAATTCTTACCAGGTGTGTGTTTTATAGTGGGCAGGGCAGCTTTAAACCACTCATCAGTGATTGGGCACACACCCAACTTAAATTGTTTGGTAAAAATTGGTTTCAATTGCTTTTTAAGTCTCCTCAGGCAGTGTTCACCTACTTATTTTTTTGTCATTGTTTGCAGTCTATCCTCATTAAAATTTGAAAACCTAGTTAGTTAAAGCAGACACTGTTTTTACGTCTGTGGGATTTTGACAAAGATCAGATCACGTTTGATGGTGATTTTATGCAGAAATGTGAGAAATTCCGAAAGGTACTGTATCTCATACGGATACAACATTTCAATATTGATACTTTTCGATACAATTGACAACCCTACCACCAACACACAAAAGTGATCTCTAAAACAATAAAAACTGCCTTCATATCCAGCAAAAAGCTCTCATTCCTCACAGTCATAAAACATCTGATTGAGCAGAACCTTTTACAGCCACCAAAATCTCATCACCCCCCCAAAAAAACAAAAACACACACAAACCTCCTCTCACACTAACCACACTAATATTCCGTCTGACATGTCACCTCCTACACACATATGCTTTTACAAACATATACAATGCATAAGAACACACACACACACACACACACAAGTACTGCATTGGTGCACGCATATGTTCACACATATGAACACACCCACGCATGCACCCCGCCGTATATATCTATGTATGAGATGAACTGCTGCAGTTATCACACATGCACATGACTGATGTTGACTTGAAGCAACACATCATGGAACGACGCTTGGAATGCAAATTGTGTTGCGGTGACACGTGCGCCAAAAGTGTTTGCGTCCCCTTCCACGAGTGTGGACGTCCTTGTTCAAGGACACTCAGGTGTGTGTGTGAGAGAAGCATTTGTGGGTGGGGGTATAGGAAGTGGCGTCTGACCTTCTGGAATGGGAGTGGGCGTTCTGCTGAAATAATATAGCAAACACGGGGAAAAAGTACTGACATTTCGAGTAAAGTAGAACTCGTTTCGGAGAAAATCCCAGATTTTAATTCAATTAGAAAGTAATAAGTGAATGCAAACTCTGAATTGTACTTCAAAACAAGAGAAAACATGAATTTTTAATTACACGCGATCCTGCTTGCTCTCAGTTTCAGTTGCTATTATTGTAGTAACCATGGAGACCTGTCACCGTTCTGCCCGTTTTGTCCGTGTATGCAATCATTTGAAGCGGAAGGGAAGTACTTCAGCGGACAGTGTCATCAGTACGCTCTCTTTTCTATTTTTTGGATTTCATTCCTGATATTACATTGTGTCTTTAGACCACATTTGTACACATGTTTACGGGACTTAATTCCAGTTGTTAGACTGTACTAATATGCTTTTTTGTGTCTGTCTATATAAAGGATTTATTCACACACCTAAAAAAATAAATGAATAAATAAATAAATAAATAAATACTAAACATGAGCACTGTTAGCCGTGTTTATTATCACATTTGCATGATATTTTTACATAAATTATCATGTAAAAACGTGATAAATAAAAAATGTGATGCGTCTCGAAAGAGGAAAACCGTCAGCAGAATGGCGATTGCATGATAATTATCATAAATTTGTTTTTCCATAATTATCAAGTTTTTACATGATTATTACACAGTTATTACACATAAAATATGATAACAATCATATAAAAATGTCATCCTAGTCTTTTTTGTAGGATGTGGCAGCAATATGTTTCTCCTTTCAAATCCAGATTCAAAACACACCTGTTCACTCTTTCTTACCCACCATGATCCCTAGCTCTGTTATAGCTTTATTTCTCTTTATTGTGGTTTTAATCTTTTATCTTTTTAAGATCTCTTCTTTTAATGATTTTTTTTGTTCGTACTGTGATTCCATCTCTCTTGTGAAGCGTCTTTGTGCGGCTGTTACCTGTTTTAATGGCACTCATTATCAGTATAAAAGACACCTATCCACAACCTCAGTCAGTCACACTCCAAACTCC
This sequence comes from Corythoichthys intestinalis, assembly GCF_030265065.1. NCBI lineage: Eukaryota > Metazoa > Chordata > Actinopteri > Syngnathiformes > Syngnathidae > Corythoichthys > Corythoichthys intestinalis. The sequence goes on from NC_080415.1 coordinate 27,446,387, forward strand.
ACTATGGCAAAGACCAAAGAGCTGTCGAAGGACACCAGAGACAAAATTGTAGACCTGCACCAGGCTGGGAAGACTGAATCTGCAATAGGTAAAACGCTTGGTGTAAAGAAATCAACTGTAGGAGCAATTATTAGAAAATGGAAGACATACAAGACCACTGATAATCTCCCTCGATCTGGGGCTCCATGCAAGATCTCACCCCGTGGTGTCAAAATGATAACAAGAACAATGAGCAAAAATCCCAGAACCATATAAGGAGGGTCGCGATGCAGAAATCGTAGACATCAAGGAGTGGTTGAGATTTTCTTTTTCATATATTTACACTTTTAAACATTTTTTTTTTCAATTTGTCTTTTTTTTTGGAACGATTATTTATTATCTAACATATCGGAGAAAATGCAACAGTAACAAAAAAAAAATACGATTAAGCGATAGTTATGAGGTAGATATCCGTGACTTTTTTACAGACACCCTTTTTTTCATTGTGACGTAATTTGTTTAAAATTTTAAAATTTGCGAGTGAATGATTTTTTAAAGTCGTTTTTTTTTCACGAAATATTAGACATAAATTAATGATTCTAACCTAAAAATGACAGACATTTTGAATAATAAATATAATTACTTCTTTTTATGGCTGGGTGGAAACAAAAGCGGTTGCACGACGTCTGTAAACGGGGGGTTCCAGGGTAAAACGAACAAATTAAAGATAGTTCGGAGGCGTATTTCGCCATGAATCTGCTATAGCAGCATATAGACATATTGTTCTATCAAACACAACAGTTCTTTTGGCTTAAAATACAGCAGTGAATGCAAAAAAATGCTGTCCTCACTAAATGTGATATTGTTCAGCTTGACAGACATCAAACAAAGCAATTGTGCTTTTTGAAGCTTTTTACTTCCTTTTGACAATTTGTAAAGCTGTAACACACATATGTACACGCCTGTTCAAAAACGACACACGTTTTAACAGTTAGTCACTCGACACAAAACTTTTGGTGTTCAAACGTCCATCTAGTCTGATCAATATGTAAATTTAGTAGATTAGCCTAGATACAAAAATCCACTAGCTTATATGGTACGAATGCGAACAATTCTCATAGCAAATCGCTCACATATAAATAACTCCACAAAATTAGCTCTAAATTTAATTACAAATGCATACACAAATACCGTATTTGCCTGAATATAAGACGCTCCTGATTATAAGACGACCCCCTTTTTTCAAGACTCAAGTTTGAAAAAAAGACTTTTTCAACACCAAACATTTATACAGAAAATAATTACAGTAAATCTGAAACAAATGATTATAACAATATATTTGAGAGAAAATGCATGTTATTTTGTCTCATTCAAATCTTAATATCTGAACATTTAAATATGTAAACTAAAGTGCAATCACATTCGTAAATGAATGGCTTCTGGTTTTTGAAATGTAAACAAACCAATCTATTGTGATAAAACAACAAAATTGCAATAACTGCATTAACCATGAAGCCGTGAAATCTAACTGTAACTAGTCTTGAAACAAATCTGAATAAGGAAAAACATTACAATAAAATAATGAAAACTGGTTAAAGTTGAGAGTAGCTGAGATCTGTCATGACAGAACATCGTTTCAATGATATCTGGCGCCATCTAGCGTCGTAAACAGCTATAATGTCTAGACGGCGAATATAAGACGACCCCCACTTTTTAAGTCTTATTTCAATGCAAAAACCAGCGTCTTATATTCGTGCCAATACGGTATATAGAGATGTCCCGATTAATCGGGTCCGATCACGTCATTTTCAAAGTATCGGAATCGGCAAAAAAATATCAGACATGCTTTTTTAATTTTTTTTTTTTTTTTAATTAAATAGTTTTCTAATCGTATTTAACGTTACAGACATAATATGTTACACTCTTCCAGAGTCTTTATTTTAAGCTTAAAGTAGGGTTATCAAATTTATCGCGTTAACGGTGAGAATTAATATTTTTTTATATTTATCACGTTACAATATTTAACGCAATTAACGCATGCGCTGCACGACCCACTCACGCATTGTCGCGTTCAATCTATAATGGCGCCGTTTTACCCATACAGTATATAGAGCTAAAAGGCAGCGTAAAATGAGTAGAGTGATTTTTGGCAGCATATGGAGCCTTTTTTTAAATGGCTAAAGCCTTACAATCCCTCTCCCAATGATGAGAATAATCGTGGGAAGCAATGTGGGGAAGAAAAGTAGTAGTTGATCTTTTTCTTAACACCCTATGTTATTTCTCAACGCAGAGAAGATATATCAATTGGTGCCACAACGCACAGTCATGGTTGCACTTCCCATCATGCATTTGGGCAGACGTTAAATGGCTACAGTATCATTTACTGAAAGCTCAACAAATACACTAGATGACAATATTTAGTCACAATATACAAAGTCACATTTATCCTTTAAGAATTAGATTAAGAAGTCTTTCTATCCGTGGATCCCTCTCACAGAAAGAATGTTAATAATGTAAATGCCATCTTGAGGATTTATTGTCATAATAAACAAATACAGTACTTATGTACTGTATGTTGAATGTATATATTCGTCCGAGTTTTATCCATTTTTTTCTTAATGCATTGCCAAAATGTATATGATTGGGAAAAATTATCGGGAATGATTGGAATTGAATTGGGAGCAAAAAAAAAAAGCAATCAGATCGGGAAATATCGGGATCGGCAGATACTCAAACTAAAACGATCGGATCGGGAGCAAAAAAACATGATCGGAACAACCCTTGTTTTAACAATTTGTCACTCGACACAAAACTTTTGGTGTTCAAACGTCCATCTAGTCTGATCAATATGTAAATTTAGTAGATTAGCCTACAAAAATCCAATAGCTTAAATGGTACGAATGCGAACAATTCTCATAGCAAATCGCTCACATATAACTCCACAAAATTAGCTCTAAATTTAATTACAAATGCATACACAAATACCGTATTGGGCCGAATATAAGACGGCCCTGATTATAAGACGACCCCCTCTTTTTCAAGACTCAAGTTTGACAAAAAGACTTTTTCAACACCAAATTTTTAGACAGAAAATGATTACAGTACATCTGAAACAAATGATTATAACAATATATTTGAGAGAAAATGCATGTTATTTTGCCTCATTCAAATCTTAATATCTGAACATTTAAATATGCAAACTAAAGTGCAATCACATTTGTAAATGAATGGCTTCTGGTTTTTTAAATGTAAACAAACCAATCTATTGTGATAAAACAACAAAATTGCAATGACTGCATTAACCATGAAGCCGTGAAATCTAACTGTAACTGTAGCCTTGAAACAAATCTGAATAAGGAAAAACGTTGCAATAAAATAATGCAAACCGGTTACAATAAAAAGAGAAGCTGAGATCTGTCACGACAGAACATTGCTTCAATGATATCTGGCGCCATCTAGCGTCGTAAACGGGTATAATGTTTAGACAGCGAATATAAGACGACCCCCACTTTTTCAGTCTTATTTCAATGCAAAAACCACCATCTTATATTCGTGCCAATACGGTATATATTAGCTGAATTAACTTACAGCCATATGTGGGCCAAACCACAGTGCAATTATCCATGTGAGACGTCTGGGTGCTCCTGTTTGAAAGCATTATTGAGCGAAGGTCCAACTAGTTGGGTCTGGCTGCACTGTCGTTGCCAGCAGAGGGCAGTGTATCCTCCACCATTAAATGAAATACAATACTTTTGGAATTTTTGGATGGTTATTTTGAACTTAAAGGGTTACTTACGACTAGAGATGGGCGATACCAGTGATTTTGGATTCAATCCGATCCCAAGTAATACCAAGGCCAAATATTGCGATCCCGATCCGATATCGATACCGGAAGTTCATATTCTATAAATATATATATATAACAACTCTGCAGTGTTCTCAGCCATTCTGATCATATCTAATGTACAACTACATCAAGCACTCAAAAACTATTAAGTCTCTTTGTGTCAAATATGCTTTGCAATGGAAAATTGCTGCTTTTAATAATTAGCAAAGCAGTTTCCCCTCACTCACAAACCAATCCATCAACAGCAAAATCTGATTAGTCAGTCTCACTCTTTAACCATGACCCTTAAATTCATATGCACAGAACATTTTCCTGCTACACGTTGTATTTGATCAAATTTTAATCAACCTAAATTAAATATTTTTGATCTAATTAAAGAACGAATTAACAGTAGCATGTTACCTAATAATCAATAGTCACTTGCCTTTTTTGAATTTTATTTTACTAACACAATTTTCAAACAGATTTTGAAATAAAAAAAATCATAATAAAAATAAATGAATGAATTTTAAAAAACAGATCTTGAAATAATTGAAAGAGACCTTTAACAAAATAAAAATAAGTAGCAACAAAACATAAGAAATCAAGCATTTAATTGTAACATAAAAAAATATGGAAAAACATTTCATGAAAAAATAAAAATATCAAACATAAATTCACAAGAAATAATAATAAATGAATCAGAAATAATAATAAGGTAATAATAAGGTTAAGTAAGAAATTAGGCGTGAGAGGGGCGGAGGAAAAGCATGCTGTTCGACACAGGATAGGGACTTGAATGGGGGCGGGAGCACACGCCGGTGCACTGCTTATGTGTGTGCATTGCTTATGTGCGTGTAGAATGCAAAAGGGAAAAGTAGTACAAAAAGTGTGCACAAAAATATACCCAAAAATTGACAAAGAAAATATAATATACTAATTCCAGATATCGATACTTTTGCATGGGGATCGATACCTAAAATTTAACGCGCTGGATCGAAATATCGATATTTTGGTATCGATTCGCCCATCCCTACTTATGACTTACGCGGAAATTCGGGTTACGTTGTCAGCGTAGAAACGGAACTCGTTCGTAACCCAGGAACTACCGTAAATTCCGGATTACAAGCCGCTACTTTTTTCCCTCATTTTGAATCCTGCGGCGTATGCAATGATGCGGCCAATTTATCAATTTTTCTAACGACCGCCAGGAGCGCTCGAGCATAAAATGCAAGCATAAGACACGTGGAATATGTGTGTCGAGGAAGACGCTAGTTGGCACTCTTACCCGTATTTTAAGTTTGTCCTTTGTGCACGAATAAAAGTAGCAGACCCTCATCTTTGTGCATTAGTAGAATTAGCATAGCCTGGTACTCCAGACTCACCGCTGTTCCAGCTATTGAGTCTGGCCACCATTAAGCGGATAAAATTTTCAGAGCGGAGCAAGCCACAGCAAACAGACAGCGGAGTGGACCAATCAGCTACGGGCGGGACGAGGGACTTGCGCGCGGAAGTAAACATACGAGGAGAGCGGAGTTTATTCAACATGGCTAGCGCGAGACAGACTGTTATCACTGACTTGTGTCGATGTGTTTTTGGTAATTTAAAACTGATTTTACCGTGGATTGGAACATATTTTCGGCTCTCCTGTTCGCCATCTGTGTTTTGGAGACGACTTCCGACGTGGAAGAGTGACACGGCTCGTTAAGCACGTCACGCGAATAAACGAATCTATCGATTGATTTTGTACTTGCTCGAGAGGGCATTAATGGGCTGGGTCTCAGACTTCTCTCAGTGTTTGAAAAACACACGGAGAACAGTCTGGCCGTGCCAGGCAAGAATTAGCATACCCGCATCATGCTAGAAGAAATGGATATGATGTGCCGAGTTGAATTGAAGGCTTGGATGGCCAGCGGCGTCAGATCGTTTACAAAAGTGGTCGTATGCGAAGAGCAACTTTTGCCAAAGTCTGACAGCGTGGAGCAGCGTGAAAAAAATCCACCATCACCAACGGGTTTCGAAAAGCCAGTCTGCTGCGTGATGAAGAGGACGACACGCTAAGGAGTGAGCTTGAGGAGTCAGCTAAGTGCCGTGTTGCTGGCGCTGTTTGGAAAGAAAAGTTAAGGTATTGTAACGATGACTAACAGTAACCCGTTAAGTTAGGTTGCAATTCTTTATTTTGGAAACTCGTCGAACAACACACGACTGCTGCCTCTAGCAGCCGACGCACACACACAGACACACTCGCAACAACAACGACAGCACGTCTCTTGCTCTTCCGCACCTCCCTTACCTGTAAGTCACGCGCTGTATCGTAACCCGATTTGTTAAAATATGGTATTTAAACTTGGAAAACTGTGTATTTCTTTATAAATATTTCAGTTTAATATGTGGGCACACGCGGCTTATAGGCAGGAGAGGCTTATGTATGTACAAAATGCTTTTTCCTTTAAAAATGTACTGGGTGAGGCTTGTAATCCGGGGCGCTCAATTTACGGAATTTACGGTACCTGTATATCACTTTTTGAGTCCATCTATTTAATGCAGTACTTCTCAAATAGTGGGGCGCGTCCCCCCCAGGGGGGCGCAGAGCGATGCCAGGGGTGGCGCATGTGACCTCAGGGAACATGTTTTTTTTTTTTTTGGCCTACTAAGATAAAGTGTACTTGCACATAGACTCAGTGGGTGGCAGTGGCACTCTCATTTTCAAAGTGCGCGCAGTATTTTTGAAGTAAGCAAGAGCACACAGAAGAGAGATATGAAGAGCTGTGCGCCATTTTCGAAAGCCGTTTTCCGTCCGAACTCATGCAGCGACCCACTGTCTTCTCCGGTTCTCACGTGTCCGCCCGAGACGTGCCATTTTCGGCTTGGGATCGTCACAACGACCGCCCTCCCCTACGGTTCTCCCTCGGCCGCCGAGAATGCGCTTTTTTCGGGCCGTTTGCCTTTTGGCTTTGACATTTAGATGAGGAAAGACCACTGTTTACTGTGTCTAAAAATGATTATGGCGGACAGCCAGAAGCATAATTAATTAAGACGCCACTTAAAGACATTAGACCCCAATCTCATTGATAAGCCGCTTGGTTGTTTTTCAGCAAAAACATGCCGAATATTGCCAACAATCGTCCCGCTTTGTCAGTGTTATACCAGTAAACCAGTGAAGTACTGTTAGCATGCTCAGAGCAAAATAACCCCACACCTTTGCAAACTGTAGGTGATACTGTGAGCAGCGAAAATAAAAACTGTCCTTCTGTCCAAAGACTTTTTTTTTTTTTTCTTCTACTCAGTTTTGTTTTCAGATCAATTTTTTTGGAATATTGTCCCCATGAGTTAATGTTTCTGATCAATTTGAATTTGTTATTTTTTACTGATTTTAATTTTCAGTATCAAATGGTCAAAAATGTACCTTGAATGTATTTTTACAGTTTGGATGTGACTTTTTTTTTTTAATTCAGGCAAATTGATTTGCGTTAAGTCTTTTCTGTTACAAACAAAACAATGTTAATAAAGTTATACTTTATAAGTTGATCTCTGTTATTATTTTTTTCTAATAGAAAAAAGGACACAAAGTGAGGCAGAAATGTACTTAAAATAGTAATATTATAGCAAATGATACTATTTACAGTGGTGGTAGAGTTTGGGGGGGCGCGAAACATGTCTTCCTTGGGGGGGCGTAACAGAAAATAATTGAGAAGCACTGATTTAATGGATTTAATTTCAAATACAGTATTAGAATGTGTCTTTCGATCGTTCAAATACACCTTTACACTGGATTACATTCCCGATGTTAGACTGTACCAACTTGTGTCTATTTGCTGGATTTGATTTGTCTGTTTCTATTCTTAGATGGCGTTCTCTACATGTCATTGTCTCCCTTTATTGGAGTCCAGATATTAGTGTCAACATCGCTTCTATTTACCTGATATTTATACTGGCTTTCATTCCAAATATTAGGCAGCGTGCCTTTATATCAGTCTCATTATTGGATTTCATTCCAGATAACAAGATGTCATCATAATGCTCTTATCGCCATCAATTTCCAGTTATTAGATGGTATCATTTGCTTTAGTCTGCATCTGTTTCATGCCTTTGAACCCTTACAACCACCACATTTTTTTCCCTGTATAAGCAATATTGTAACAAAACGTTGCCGGGACCTACTGGGAAGCGCGAATAGGTATTTTTAGTCACTCCATCGGGAATGGGGGCGTTCCAGCAAGTGGCGACAGAAGTGGGTAACCTGTTTTTTTTGTTTTTTTTCTTTCCAAGCACGAAAAGAACAGGATGATCCCAGCTGAGCATGGATAAGGTATCGCCAATTTTAAGAGTTGTACTCTTACTTTGTGGCACAGTTATTAACTCTTTGGGTTTCATTGACACCGAGAAATGTCATCAAACACAGAAACGCGGGAACATTCTGTCTTCGAAGCAATATGTGTTCCGGAATGTTCTGTTCTAAAAATCTCAGTAGTTGATTTTCTTTCTGACGTCAGTTCAACTCTTTTGAGCAACAACCTCGACCTTTCACCATCTCGCTGAGGTTCTTTGCCGCGCAAACGGCGGCCTCGCCTCCTCCGGCGTTTCTTTGTCTCGCCTCCTCAGTCCTCTCCCTTCCCCGCCCGCTACCGCTTTTGCATACTTTGTCCTCTTTCCAGGTCGCCATGGCGACGGGAGGTTGCTCCCAGGCGCCTCTGCTCGTAACTCAAAAAAGGTGTTGGGCGCCGCTTTAACGGAGGCCACGAGCGGAGGTGTCGTCGGTTTCCACAAATGATCAAACACTCGATTTTGGCAACAAGAGGAGGTTAGAGACGGGTTTGTCAGCAGTTTGTTCGCACGTGCTAACCACCAGACTGCTACTGTCTGGCAGGATGTTGAGGCCCAAAAAAAAATGTGTATCATTGATGATGTTTCAGTGATATCTAATTCAGTTGAACTAGATGTCAAATTATATGTCTAAAATCATGTACGTCTTACCAGTGTTGTTTTTGGGAGCCCTTTTAATTTTCATCTTAGTCTTTTGGACGAAAATACTTAGTGTTGGTCAGATTTTAGTCATTTCAAAATGTGTTGTCTTCGTCTATTTTTAATTGACGATTGATACAAATATTTTCGTCTAAAAATAAATAAATAAAGGCTTCCAACAATTTTAAATGTACCGTAACTTTCGGACTATAAGCCGCTACTTTTTTCCTTCATTTTGAATCCTGCGGCTTATAGTCCAGCACGGCTTATTTGTTGATTTATTTGGGTTAATAAGCAACTAGAGCTGTCAAAATTATCGCGTTAACGGGCGGTAATTAATTTTTTAAATTAATCACGTGAAAATATTTGACGCATTTAACGCACATGCCCCGCTCAAACAGATTAAAATGACAGCACAGTGTCTTGTCCACTTGTTACTTGTTTTTTTTTTGGTGTTTTGTCGCCCTTTGCTGGCGCTTGGGTGCGACTGATTTTATGGGTTTCAGCACCATGAGCATTGTGTAATTATTGACATCAACAATGGCGAGGTACTAGTTTATTTTTTGATTGAAAATTTTACAAATTTTATTAAAACGAAAACATTAAGAGGGGTTTTAATTAGGGCTGTCAAACGATTAAAATTTTTAATCGAGTTAATCACAGCTTAAAAATTAATCGTAATTAATCGCAATTAATCGCAATTCAAACTATCTATAAAATATGCCATATTTTTCTGTAAATTATCATTGGAATGGAAAGATGAGACACAAGATGGATATATACATTCAACATACTGTACATCGGGACTGTATTTGTTTATTATAACAATAAATCAACAAGATGGCATTAACATTATTAACATTCTGTTAAAGCGATCCATGGATAGAAAGACTTGTAGTTCTTAAAAGATAAATGTTAGTACAAGTTATAGAAATTTTACATTAAAACCCCTCTTAATGTTTTCGTTTTAATAAAATTTGTAAAAATTTAAATCAAAAAATAAACTAGTAGCCCGCCATTGTTGATGTCAATAATTACTTACACAATGCTCATGGGTGCTGAAGCCTAGAAAATCAGTCGCACCCAAGCGCCAGCAGTGGGCGGCAAAACTCCATAAAACACAATTAACATGTGGGCATTTCACTGTACTGTCATTTAAATCTGTCTGAGCGGGACATGTGCGTTAATTGCATCAAATATTTTAACGTGATTAATTAAATTAATTACCGCCCGTTAACGCGATAATTTTGACAGCCCTAGTTTTGATATAAAATGTCTATTACTTGTACTAACATTTATCTTTTAAGAACTACAAGTCTTTCTATCCATGGATCGCTTTAAAAGAATGTTAATGCCATCTTGTTGATTTATTGTTATAATAAACAAATACAGTACTAATGGACATTATGTTGAATGTATATATCCGTCATGTGTCTTATCTTTCCGGTCCAACAATAATTTACAGAAAAATATGGCATATTTTATAGATGGTTTGAATTGCGATTAATTACGATGAATTAATTTTTAAGCTGTGATTAACTCGATTAAAAATTTTAATCGTTTGACAGCCCTATAAGCAACACATTCCTCCTAGCATGCAGCGCTACAGATCTAAATATCAAAATTCATTTTCTGTGCTAATTATTTATTCAGTAACTGTTCCAGTTGTTTCATTAATTGCTTGTTATGGTATTTGGTAACCATTTTTGACAACGGCGTCATAAAACTGTCATAAGACCGTCATAATTATGAGTATCATGAGTATTACTGAATGGTTATTACATGTCATTAAGAGTCATCCGGCAAGTTATGTTACGAACTCCATTTATGTCCAGCTCGGATCTTTTACATCTATTCAAAAGTGAGGTCATTTGCAGGATAACACTAAACGACATATGTTATAAGCATTCATTAATGCTCATAACAGTGTCATGTCATAATTATGATTGTCTAATGACAGTCTTATGGCGCCACTGTCAAATAAAGTGTTACCAAATACCATAACTAACAATTATTAAAACGACTGGAACAGTAACTGAATAAATCATTAGCACAGAGCATGAATTTTGATTGTTATTTACATTTTCAGCATTGCAATGCATGCTAGGAGGCATGTTGGACAACAACAGTGTTGACAGCAAGTGGCAGAAGAGATTGATTGTCAGTCTTATGATGCCGCTGTCCAATAAAGTGTTCCTGGTTAATATCTTTTGGTGTAAATATCCCATAATACAGTGAGGACAGCTGCGGCTTGTAGTCCAATGCGGCTTATCTATGAACAAATGGCGTTTTCATGACAAATTCATAGTCAGGTGCGCCTCATGGTGCGAAAATTACGGTGGATTGACAGACGAGCGCATACAGTGGGGCAAATAAATATTTAGTCAACCACTAATCGTGCAAGTACTCCCACTTGAAAATATTAGAGAGGCCTGTAATTGTCAACATGGGTAAACCTCAACCATGAGAGACAGAATGTGGGGAAAAAAACAGAAAATCACATTGTTTGATTTTTAAAGAATTTATTTGCAAATCATGGTGGAAAATAAGTATTTGGTCAATACCAAAAGTTCACCTCAATACTTTGTTGGCAATAACGGAGGCCAAACGTTTTCTGTAACTCTTCACAAGCTTTTCACACACTGCTGCTGGTATTTTGGCCCATTCCTCCATGCAGATCTCCTCTAGAGCAGTGATATTTTGGGGCTGTCGTTGGGCAACACAGACTTTCAACTCCCTCCACAGATTTTCTATGGGTTTAGATCTGGAGACTGGCTAGGCCACTCCAGGACCTTGAAATGCTTGTGAAATGAATGTGGTTCTGGGATTTTTGCTCACCGTTCTTGTTATCAGTTTGACGCCACGGGGTGAGATCTTCCATGGAGCCCCAGATCGAGGGAGATTATCAGTGGTCTTGTATGTCTTCCATTTTCTAATAATTGCTCCCACAGTTGATTTCTTTACACCAAGTGTTTTACCTATTGCAGATTCAGTCTTCCCAACCTGGTGCAGGTCTACAATTTTGTCTCTGGTGTTCTTCGACAGCTCTTTGGTCTTGGCCATAGTGGAGTTTGGAGTGTGACTGACTGACATTGTGGACAGGTGTCTTTTATACCGATAATGAGTTAAAACAGGTGCCATTAATACAGGTAACGAGTGGAGCCTCGTTAGACCTCTTTAGAAGAAGTTAGAACTCTTTGAGAGCCAGAAATCTTGTTTGTTTGTAGGTGATCAAATACTTATTTTCCACTCTAATTTGGAAATCTTTTAAAAATGTTATTTTTTTTTTTCCACATTCTGTCTCTCATGGTTGAGGTTTATTTACCCATGTTGACGATTACAGGCCTCTCTAATCTTTTCAAGTAGGAGAACTTGCACTATTGGTGGTTGACTAAATATTTATTTGCCCCACTGTATTGTAGCATCTACAAGGGCAATGCCAAGTTTACGATACACACTCAGCAGGAAAACAGTACATTTTTTACAATTAATTATACACACCTGGACGCCACGAACTGTAAAAAGAAAAAAAAAAAGTTTAAGAGGACACTCGCCACACTAAAGTTGATGCTAATGCTCATGCTAACATAAACGCGAATGCTGTACTAACGCCACGAGTTACGTTTAGCGTGTGATAATCACACAGCACAGACCTTTAAAGGCTAAAGCAACATTGCATATTCTCTCTTGGTAAGATAAGAAAACTAACTTATCATGTGTTTCAAAACAAGCAAGCCTGGAGTGAGTGGGGCGGGGGGAAATAGCTTGTCACATGAATGACACAACCAAACACTCCACACAATGCAGGTTGGCTGACTACACATACAATAAGAAAATGACACGCATTGTGAACATATGACTGAAACTATGGCGCATTTTTGTCTCGTTATGTTTTAGTCTCTCAAAACACGTTTTTAGCTCATTACCGTATCGTCGTCATGAAAAAATTGGTCGTCGACAAAATGTTTTCGTGATCACTGTCGACAAAAGCAACAATGCTTCTAACAAACACCATCATCACAATTTCTTGTTACTAAACCCTTAAATTTGTCTACAAAATTGGAATTCACAGGCAAGTAGTTTTAAACATTCCTATACCATTTCTTGCGAAAAATGCTACCAAATTCAAGGCATCGCCATATTTTTGACCTCTTTGACCTTTGACCCTTTCTCATCATATCATCCACCCTGAAAGTTTGAGCTGAATATGCCAATCTGTAATGAAGTTATTGCGACATGCCTTTTCTGACCTCTGTGACCTTTGACCTAACTACTCCAAAATTTGAACACCTCTTCCATTTCTTATTACAAACATATCCTATACAGACGTCAAATTCATTTTGACTGGGAGGGCTAGGCAGCGATCTTTCGCTCCTTGATTTCTTTGACGAGAAAAGAGAAAACAAAAGGGTAGAAAAAGGAAAAGAAATGTTGCATTTTCCAATGTTTTAATTGCATAATTAGCTTCTTTTTTTTTTATCTGCTCCCCATCTGTGTTGCACGCCCACCAGCCTTAAAACGTGGAAAAAGGAGCACCTGAGCGACGAGAACACGGCCTGCTTGTTGACAGCTGCGCTGCCATTTTCGCATCGTCCGACGGAGACGACACATCTGCTGCTTAGGTGACAATTTTCTCACTCTGATTGCGTCAATACCACACACGAACACAAATGGTCATCTGGCATCAAGCATCTCAAAATAAAAGCCAACAAATCCTATGTGATGACAACACTGAATCCTCAAAAAAAAAAAAGCTGTCAATTATGTTTGCAGTGTCATGCTATGCTAACTCGGTATAAACAATTAAATCTGTATAAAAGAAAAAAGTATGAAAAGTACATGAAGATTATAAAATATGATCTTTTTTACTGTCAGATGTATACAATAACAAATTTGAAAATAATCCCTTTATTCATTCTTGAGTTATTGTGAACAAAAAAATACATAAGCTCCGCCTCCCACCGTTTTCACCAACTGGTGGAGGTAATTATTTTGATAACATGGTACAGAGCAAGTGTCACCATCTAGTGGTTAGCAATGGAATGAGACCCAAAATAAATGTGAGGAAGAAAAAAAATAAATTTTTAAAAATGCACCAAAAACATTATGAAACTATGAAATTATAATTGCGCCAGGATTGTTCTTATGTTCGTACTTGACAATTTAGACCCCAAAAAAAGACATTTAACAATTGGCCTCCGTTGATGGTGATAGACGTTTAATCTAGGGCTGCGGCTATCGAATACTTTAGTAGTCGATTGATCAATCAACTAGTTAGTTTGAATAATCGCATAATTGGATTAGGACCATTTCATGCTTTGCAGAAAAAAATTTAAGATATGTAAAACAAATTCTTGAAAGTGCAGTCTTGGCAAGCGAGCATTAAATGCGAAAACAAAATAATATTCCTGAGTATTTCTTCAAACTATGCAGGATTGAACTTTAATTTAAAAATTAATTTAAAAACTTGATCTTAGCCTCAAAAAGTATTAATAAAACAAATGAGGATCTAAGTACAACAAAAGAACATTTGCCTAACTTGCATGGCAAAAGTCCGCTAGCTTAAATGCTATAAAATGCTAATGTTTTTTTTTTCCTTCAATGCTCTTAACAAATCTTTCAAACGCATATTAACTCATACAAAACTTAAACTACGAATGGATTAAAAAAAGAAAAACATTAGCTCAAACAAAAACGTATTTGGTCTTAACAGGGAGCAGCTGGATTCAGTCACATAAATGAGTTAAGTCACATTCACTGTTGCCACTAGAGGGCAGTGTATCCAACAAAATCAATAAAAGTAAACGCAAACACTTTCAAAACAAACCATTACAACGCCAGAATAATTAAACGAATCCTGGATGCTGCAAAATTTTATTCGAAGCTATTTTTTAATCAAATTACTCGAGTTAATCGATTAATCGTTGCAGCACTAATCTGTTTTGGGTCAATATGAACATTGCCTTCAAAGTAAATGTTGAATAGCGCTGAACGGTTTTTGAAAAAAATGACATAGCGATTTTTTTGGGGGGGGGGGGGGGTTGCGATATATTGCGATATTAAAACTAGAATAATTTTCACCAGACTTGTATAGCTCTGTTTGGGAAGACTTTGGATGACTCACTATGATCACATTTTATTCATTAGAGATGATAGGAAATCGGGCTGATTGCGCCTTTTTTCAGAGGATCGGAATCGGGTGAAAAGGATCGGGTTTCTAATTTTAAAAAGGTATTTATATGAAAATACCTTAGCTTAAAAAAATAATAAACGAGGATTGAAGTACAACCAAAGAACAATTGGCCAACTTGAATTACAAAAAAGTCAGCTAGCTTAAATCCTATAAATGCTAACTTTTTTTTAAACAATGCTCTTAAAAAATTGTCTAAACACATATTCTTCCAAAAAAACAACAACTTCTAAATATACCACTAAATTAACTAAAAGAATGCATAAACGATCATATTAGCTCAAACAAAAACTTTCAACCTTTTGTTGGTCTTAACAGGGAGCAGCTGGAATCAGCCATGTTAAATGAGTTATGTCATATTCACTGTTGCCACTAGAGGGCAGTGTATCCAACAAAAATCAATAAAACTATATGCAAACACTTTCAAAACAAACCATTACAATGCCATCTTTAAACGAATATTCGAAGCAGCAAAATTTGATTTGAAGCTTTTTTCTAATTGAATTACTCGAGTTAATCGATTAATTGTTGCAGCACTAGTTTAATCCATTTGGAATGGAAAGGCTGGCAGCGAACATTTGCTACCAGCATCACCAAGTCCAAATGGTTGAGACGTCACGACTATTGCGGTCAATCGCAGCTAAAGTATAACTGTGTCCATTGCTATCATGTACCGCATTGTAAAAGTAAAACAGTAAAACCCAAACTGGCGCTATCATCACCAGTTGCAATAAAAACATTTTTAAGAATAAAACAAAATAAAAATGAAATGAAAAAAACATTTTTAATCTGAGCAGGACATGTTTAAAAATGGTGGGGAAAAAGACAATAAAGACTTAAAAATATACTTAAACTATATCTGAAAAGGTTTAAAAATATTTTAAAGAAGATCATGGGGAAAATGGCACGAAAACATGATCCAGTACATGAAAAAAAAATCTGTATTATAAATGTATGAAAAAGTTAAGAAAAACAACTCTGGATGTTCCGATGTCATTGCTACACTCCTCTTAATCACTAGGGGGTGTCCAGTACTTGTCTACTATTGAGGTCTTTTCTATGCGCTGCTGCGATGCTCGAACAGGCTTTTGTTTTGGTCAACGTTCATGTTTGCAAAGTTAAATTTGCCACTGAATCCTTATGAGACAGACAGATGACATTTCAGACAACCAGGTTGTTAAAGAGCACCTTTTGTCCCTTTCCTGTAACTACACTCCCAAAATGTGGGCTACTTTTGCAGAGTGCTGTATGTATTACGCCCTAGTCATGGTAGAAAAACACCCCAAAAACGCTCATCTGGACGTTTTGTACCGTGACATGATGCTGAGTGTGCGCGTGCGTGTGTCCACGAGTGTACGTTGCGACGGCGAACCAACATGGCTGCGCGTCCACGGTGCAAAGATAGAAGATCAAATGTGAACTCACGCTCCGCTGCCGTACACCGATCCGCCGTGGGGGCCATGGCCGGGCGCCGCGTGCGGGAAGCGGGCACGTCCGCGGAAGAAAAGGCGCTCGCTTTCTTCCTCTCGGCTTTACGGAGTAGCGGAAAGGAAGCGAGCTTGAGTGCGGCGGGGCTCAGCCTCGTATCGCACTGTGGATGATGAGGAGGAGGAGGAGGAGGAGGATGCTGATGATGCTGATGATGTCGCGCAAATGACAGCGTCAGGCGCTCTCGTTGGTGATGACGACATGCTCATTAAGAATGACAAAGGAAATGTTTAAAATTAAACGCAGTGTTGTGTACAAAATACACGAACGTAATGATGTCATGTCAGGTGACATGTCTTTTCAGACATGGGTTATGGAGACTTTTTTTTTCTTTTGTGGGTCTGCTTGTGATAAAAAAAGTCTACATCCAAAACAAGCCCTGGAAAAGCAAATTAGAAAAAGTCATGGCGTCAAAGCCAAGTGACAGGTTTCCCCTGCATGCATTTCTGGGCATGGCTTCTCGAAACATTTGTGCGTGTCAACTTGCGATAAACATGCCTGCCAAATTTCATGTTGGTAAATTTTGCTGGTTTCAGGGGCTGAATTTTTAAACATCCAAAAGAGCCCCTGAAATGACCAAAAATGGCAGAAAAAGTGGGGGCATCAAGGAGGAGTGGCAGACTTTCAGAGAATTTCGGGCATGGCTTCTTGAAACATTTTTGTGCGTTTACATGTGATAAACATGCCTACCATATCTCATGTTGCTGACTCTAACAGTTTTCAGGGGCTGAATTTAACCCCCCCAAAAAAAGACCCTGAAATGACCAAAATGGCAGAAAAACTGGGCTATCAAGGAAGAGTCGCAGATTTTCTAAGCATTTTTGGGCATGGCATCTGGAAACATTTTTGCGCCTTTACATGTGATAAACATGCCTACCATATCTTACGTTGCCACCTCTAAAAGTTTTCAGGGGCTGAATTTTTATATTTATTTATTTATTTATTCATTTATTTATTTTGTTTTTAACCTGTCCTGTTTATCTGTTTGACACGGAGAAGGGAAGTCTAAGTTTCCGGTTGATCTGAACAGTTTTAATTTTTCACACTGAGAATATGACATATTCCCATTGTGATCAGTCAACATACCTCGTTTATTATGACGCAGCAGCGAACAGGAATGGGTAATGGGGGGAACAGAAGAAAAGAAACACAAGAAAAAGAAACCCAAACAACAACAAGAAATACATTGAACGCCTACACAAACTATGAATATGTTGGTGCTATCGTTAGCTAGATGTATTTCCACTTGACACCATGTGGGGGGCCTGTTGACCAGGGAAAGAAGGGGAGGGAGGTGGGGGAGTCTCTAAAATAAGTGATTGGGAGGGGTGGAGTGTACACAAATCAGCTCTGTGATTGAGAAACCAGTAATCGTGTGAATCCCGTGTGAGTGTAAGCCCGTCGGCAACCGACCCTAAGCCGCCCCATCGCCAACCCCGCCACTGGGCCCCCCACCCAAGCGTGCTCAATCACATCCAGCCGCGTGTGATCTCCACCAAACACGCGACAGCCAACCTATGCGCCACCCCAGAGCCATGGCCCCCAGCCAGCCCGGGGGGGCAGTACAGCCCATCCCTCCTCCCGCAGCCCAACAAAGGAGCCATCATCACCCCCCCGCCCCCATCAACCGGCCTTCAGGGATGGGCAGTGGGGACTTGCCACAAACCAATAGGTATTAATGACACTATTAATTATGTCACTAAACTTCATTTATGTCCAGCTCGGATCTTTACAGCCATTCAAAAGTGAGATAATTTGCAGGATAACACAAAATCACATCTGCCATAAGCATCCATTAATGCTCATGGCAGTGTCATGTCATAATTATGACAGTCTTATTACAGCATATAATACCACTGTCAAATAAAGTGTTACAAAATACCATAGCAAGTAATTAATGAAACAACTGGAACGATAACTGAAGAAATAATTGGCACAGATCATGAGTTTTTAATTGTTATTTACATCTGTAGCGTTGCGATGCATGCTAGGAGGAATGTTGGGCAACAACAGTGTTGACAGCAGGTGGCAGCCGAGGTTGACAGTCTCCCCCAAAGGAGCAGGGATGGCCAAATGAAGCTTTGTGGAGCAATGACGTTTTGCAGCCAATTGGTTGCTTCGTGGTGGTTCATTTGGTCTTATGACAGTCTTATGATGCCGCTGTCAAATATTGTTACCGGTTCATATCTTTTGGTGTAAATATCGCGTAATACAATGAGGACAGCTGCAGCTTATAGTCAAGTGCGGCTTACCTATTAACAAATGCCGTTTTGGTGTCAAATTTAGTTGGTGTTGGCTTATAGTAAGGTGCACCTTATAGCTCAAAAACTACGGTAAGAATGAGTACAACTAAGGGAACACCAAGTCCAACAGGAAGTAGAGCACAAAAATCAAAATGATCAAACTAGGATACAACCATCGGAAACGTCGGAGAGCACGAAGATGAGGGCACACACAGTGGTAAACAAGGCAATCGTCCGACACAGCTGATAGACACAAGCGTCCTTAATTACAGCGTGCTCCTAATGGACCACAAGAGCGTAGCATGACCCCGCTCATCCAGCTCGCTCAGATCCTGGAAACAACAACTGAGAACACAAACATGACAAATTGGCAGAAAACGTGGGTCATCAAGTCAAAGTGGCACTTTCTGAGCATTTTTGGGCATTGCTTCTTGAAACATTTTTGTGCGTTTACATGTGATAAACATTTCTATCATATCTTACATTTGTCAAAACCTTTCTTTTATCCCAGGCAAAAGTAGGTGGTTTAATCACCATATCTTACATAGCTGAGTCTTACCTTTTTTAGGGGCTGAATATTTAAACATCCAAAAGAGCCCCTGAGATGACCAAATTGGCAGAAAAAGGGGGGGGGGGGGGTCAAGCCATAGTTGCAGAGCTCCTGAACGTTGTTGGGCATGGCTTCTTTAAACATTTTTGTGCGTTTACATGTGATAAACATACAGTGGGGCAAATAAATATTTAGTCAACCTCCAATTGTGCAAGTTCTCCTACTTGAAAAGATTAGAGAGGCCTGTAATTGTCAACATGGGTAAACCTCAACCATGAGACACAGAATGTGGAGAAAAAAAAACAGAAAATCACATTGTTTGATTTTTAATTTATTTCCAAATTAGCTTGGAAAATAAGTGTTAAGTTTGGTTACCTACAAACAAGCAAGATTTCTGGCTGTCAAAGAGGTCTAACTTCTTCTAACGAGGTCTAACGAGGCTCCACTCGTTACCTGTATTAATGGCACCTGTTTTAACCCATTATCGGTATAAAAGACACCTGTCCACAATGTCAGTCAGTCACACTCCAAACTCCACTATGGCCAAGACCAAAGAGCTGTCGAAGGACACCAGAGACAAAATTGTAGACCTGCACCAGGCTGGGAAGACTGAATCTGCAATAGGTAAAACGCTTGGTGTAAAGAAATCAACTGTGGGAGCAATTATTAGAAAATGGAAGACATACAAAACCACTGATAATCTCCCTCGATCTGGGGCTCCATGCAAGATCTCACCCCATGGTGTCAAAATGATAACAAGATGTGAGCAAAAATCCCAGAACAACACGGGGGGACCTAGTGAATGACCTACAGAGAGCTGGGACCACAGTAACAAAAGCTACTATCAGTAACACAGTGCGTCGCCAGGGATTCAAATCCTGCACTGCCAGATGTGTCCCCCTGCTGAAGCCAGTACACGTCCAGGCCCGTCTGTGGTTCGCCAGAGAGCATTTGGATGATCCAGAAGAGGACTGGGAGAATGTGTTATTGTCAGATGAAACCAAAATAGAACGTTTTGGTAGAAACACAGGTTCTCGAGTTTGGAGGAGAAAGAATAATGAAATTGCAACCAAAGAACACCATACCCACTGTGATGCATGGGGGTGGAAACATCATGCTTTGGGGCTGTTTTTCTGCAAAGGGACCAGAACGACTGATCTGTGTAAAGGAAAGAATGAATGGGGCCATGTATCGAGAGATTTTGAGTGAAAATCTCCTTCCATCAGCAAGGGCATTGAAGATGAGACGTGGCTGGGTCTTTCAGCATAACAATGATCCCAAACACACAGCCAGGGCAACAAAGGAGTGGCTTCGTAAAAGCATTTCAAGGTTCTGGAGTGGCCTAGCCAGTCTCCAGATCTCAACCCCATAGAAAATCTGTGGAGGGAGTTGAAAGTCCGTGTTGCCCAATGACAGCCCCAAAACATCACTGATCTAGAGGAGATCTGCATGGAGGAATGGGCCAAAATACCAGCGACAGTGTGTGAAAAGCTTGTGAAGAGTTACAGAAAACGTTTGGCCTCCGTTATTGCCAACAAAGGGTACATAACAAAGTATTGATATGAACTTTTGGTATTGACCAAATACTTATTTTCCACCATGATTTGCAAATAAATTATTTAAAAATCAAACAATATGATTTTCTTTTTTTTTCCCCACATTCTGTCTCTCATGGTTGAGGTTTACCCATGTTGACAATTAGAGGCCTCTCTAATATTTTCAAGTGGGAGAACTTGCACAATTAGTGGTTGACTAAACACTTATTTGCCTCACTGTACCTACCATTTCTTGAGTTGCTCAGTCTGTTTTCAGGTGCTGAATTTTTTAACATCCAAAAACAGCCTTTGAAACAACTGAGCAGAAAATGTGTTGGCGTCAAACCAAAGTGGCGAGCTTTCCTTGCATTTTTGGGCATGGCTTCTTGAATCATTTTTGTGCATCTGCATTTGATGAACATGCCTACCAAATTTAATTTTGCTAAGTCTAACTGGTTTCAGGGGCTGAATTTTTAAACATCCAAATGGACTCCATGAAATCACCAAATTGGCAGAAAAAGTGGGGGTATCAAGCCATAGTTGCAGAACTCCTGAGCATTGTTGGGTATGGCTTCTTGAAGCATTTTGGTGCATCTACATGTGATAAGCTTGTCTACCAAATTTCACGTTGCTAAGTGTAACTGGTTTCAGGGCCTGAATTTTTAAACATCCAAATGGAATCCATGAAATCACCAAATTGGCAGAAAAAGTGGGAGTATCCAGCCAAAGTTGCAGAATTCCTGAGCATAGTTGGGCATGGCTTCTTGAAACATTTTGTGCCTTTCCATGTGATAAACATATCTACCAAATGTCATATGGCTAAGTCTAACTGGTTTCAGGGACAGAATTTTTAAATCTAAAGTTACCAAATTAATTAAATTAAAATGCTGCCATTCAACTCAAACTGCAGACTTCTTGGTCAGTTTTGGGCCTGCTTCTTGGTTTAAACGTCATACCAACTGCACTTCCTTTTACAGTAAGTACAACTGATTTTGAGAGCTCAATTTAAAAAAAAATAATAATAATCCAAGGACCAAGTTGACCCAAAAATGTCCATTTCACTCCAAAATAGCAAAACTCTTATATCTTATCATGCATAGCTTCTTCAGACTTCTCTTAAAACTTCTCAGAGTGCCATCAGCTCCTCTTTTTAGACTTTTTGGGCTTTTATTTTGGGGGCAAAACAAGCAGGCAAGCCATCCAGCATCTGCGTGCACAATAAATAACACGCTGGTGGGTGTTTCTTATGTAAGCGCCTGTATATAACCTGCTCACTTGTGATGTTCCTCATCCCTTTTTCCTCACTGATTCATTCCAGGACCTTGTGGCCAAGAAAAGAGCATTTTTACACATAGATAAAGTTCAGAGATGCAGTCATCCGACACAACCCTGACTCTTCTCACCCCATGAGGACAAAAGTGAAGTTGTCAGGTGCACAATGAAAAGTCGGCACAAGGCTACTTCTTAATATGTTAATTATTCACACATGGTTTGCCTTGGGCTGCAGAACACATAAATATTGGATATAAATGTTAATTCTCATGCTACACTTCACACATAGTTTGTGTGGGCAATTTTCTCTATTCTCACCTCAGATGCTATAACGCCAAGATTAGCATCAGGATGTTGCATTTCCAAACTGTCTTCCAGTAGGAGAGGATTACTAAGTGAAAATTACTGCCTGTCCTCAAATGCAAGTTTCAAACCAAAACTAATGATTTCCTGTGTTTTTTAGGCATAGCTTCTTGAGACTTTTTTGTGGGTCTTGTCATGATAAACATACCAACTAAATTCCATGTTGCTCGGTGAAACTGGCTTCAGGGGCTGAATTTTTAAATTTTCCTGGAGTTTTTATCCATGAGAAAGAGTTCAAAATTTCCATTTCAAACCAAAGTGGAAGGCTTCCTGTGATTTTTTTTTGCAGCATGGGGTCTTTTTGTAGGTCTTGTCATGATAGACATACCTACCAAATTCCATTTTGCTAGATGAAACTGGCTTCAGGGGCAGAATTGTAATTCGTCCTGGCAGAGTTTTTACTTATGAGAAAGCACTCGAAAAACCAAAGTGGAAGGCTTCTTTTGTTTTTTCTGGCATGTCTTGTTGAGACATTTTTTAGGTCTCAATATGATGGACATGCTTACCAAATTCCATGTTGCTAGGTGAAACTGGCTGCAGGGGCTGATGTTTTCTGGATTTTCCTGGAAGAGTTTTTAAGCATGAGAAAGAGTTCAGAATTTCCATTTCAAACCAAAGTGGAAGACATCCTGTGTTTTTTGCAGCATGGCATCTTGACTTTTTTTTTTAGGTCTTCTCGTGATAGAAATACCTACCAAATTCCATATTGCTATGTGGAACTGGCTTCAAGGACTGAATTTTTTAGATTTTCCTGGAGGAGTTTTTATGCACGAGAAAGAGTTCAAAATTTCCATTTCAAACCACAGTGGAAGGCTTCCTGTGATTTTTGCAGCATGGCTTCTTGAGACTTTTTTTAGGTCTCAATATGATAGTTATGCCTACCAAATTCCATGTTGCTAGGTGAAACTGGCTTCAGGGGCAGAATTTTTAATTCGTCCTGGCAGTTTTTTTACGTATGAGAAAGCACTCAAAAAACCTTTTTCTGGCATGGCTTGTTCAGACTTTTTTGTAGGTCTCAATATGATGGACATGCCTACGAAGTTCCATGTTGCTCGGTGAAAGTGGCTGCAAGGGATGTTTTTTTTTTTTTTTTTTCAGATTTTCCTGAAAAGTGTTTATGCATGAGAAAGAGTTCAAAATTTACATTTCAAACCAAAGTGGAAGACATTCTGTGTTTTGTTTTTTGTTTTTTTTGCATCATGGCATCTTGAGATTTTTTTTAGGTCTTGCCATGGTAGAAATACCTACCAAATTTCATGTTGCTATGTGGAACTGGCTTCAGGGACTGAATTTTTTAAGTTTTCCTGGAGTTTTTATGCATGAGAAAGAGTTCGAAATTTCTATTTTAAACCAAAGTGGAAGGCTTCCTGTGGTTTTTGCAGCATGGCATCTTGAGACTTTTTTTGTAGGTCTTGTAATAAATACCTCCCAAATTCCATGTTGCTATGTGGAACTGGCTTCACGGACTGATTTTTTTTAGATTTTCCTGGAAGAGTTTTTACGCATGAGAAAGAGTTCAACATTTCCATTTCAAACCAAGCTTCCTGTGATTTTTGCAGCATGTCTTCTTGAGACTTTTTTGTAGGTTTCAATATGATGGACATGCCTACCAAATTCCATGTTGCTTGGTGAAACTGGCTTCAGGGGCAGAATTTTTAATTCGTCCTGGCAGTTTTTTTGACTTATGAGAAAGCACTCAAAACATCAAAATGGAAGGCTTCTTGTGTTTTTTTCTGGCATGGCTTCTTGAGACTTTTTTGTAGGTCACAATATGATGGACATGCCCACCAAATTCCACGTTGCTTGGTGAAACTGGCTTCAGGGTCAGAATTTTTAATTCATCCTGGCAGTTTTTTACGTATGAGAAAGCACTCAAAAAACCAAAGTGGAAGGCTTCTTGTGTTTTTTCTGGCAAGGCTTCTTGAGACTTTTTTGTAGGTCTCAATATGATGGTCATGCCTACCAAATCCCATATTGCTAGGTGTAACTGGCTGCAGGGGCTGATTTTTTTTTTTTTTTTTTAGATTTTCCTGGAGGAGTTTTGTGCATGAGAAAGAGTTCAAAATTTACATTTCAAACCAACGTGGAAGGTGTCCTGTGGTTTTTGCAGCATGGCATCTTGAGACTTTTTTGTAGGTCTTGTCATGATAGAAATACCTACCAAATTCCATCTTGCTATGTGGAACTCGCTTCAGGGACTGATTTTATTTTTTATTTTAATTTTTTTAGATTTTCCTGGAGGAGTTATTATGCATGAGAAAGAGTACAAAATTTCCATTTCAAACCACAGTGGAAGGCTTCTTGTGATTTTTGCAGCATGGCTTCTTGAGACTTTTTTTGGAGGCCTCAATATTTTGGACATGCCTAGCAAATTCCATGTTGCTAAGCGAAACTGGCTTAAGGGGCTGAATTTTTAATTTGTCCTGACAGTTTTTTTTGTTTTTTTTTTTTTTTTACTTATGAGAAAGCACTCAAAAAACCAAAATGGAAGGCTTCTTGTGTTTTCCTGGCATGGCTTCTTGACACTTTTTTGTAGGTCTCAATATGATGGACATGCCTACCAAATTCCATGTTGCTTGGTGAAACTGGCTGCAAGGGCTGATTTTTAAAATTTTCTTGGAGGAGTTTTTATGCATGAGAAAGAGTTCAAAATTTCCATTTCAAACCAAAGTGGAAGGCTTCCTGTGATTTTTGCAGCATGGCATATTGAGACTTTTTTGTAGGTATCAACATAATATATATGCCTTCCAAATTCCATGTAGCTAGGTGAAACTGGTTTCAGGGGCTGAATTTTTAAATCATCCTGGAGGTGTTTTTACTCATGGAAAAGCCTCTAAATTCCTATTTTACAATTGCAAATGAGTGTGTTAAGGCCCTAAAACCCCAGCTTGATATGTCATCTATATTAAGTGAGCATTACCACACAACAACAGGTGTGTACGTCACTGTCACAGAAACGTAATGTCCAAGTAGGGAACATCCATGTCACAAGATTCAGTTACTCCGCTCGGAAAGGCCACACAGCTGTACCCTGTTGATATCGGTAATAGGAGCCGACTAGTAGTAGGAATGCCGGCTGGTGGAAAACTACTGAGGGGTGTAGGGTAGTAATACCCCCCCAACCAAACAGGCACTCACGAGTGGAAAACTTCCAGGAGATAACAACCTGAGATTCTTCACCAATAGCTCTCCCAATCAAAATGGTTTGGACGTCCATCACCATCAATGACACTCAAATGTAATCATTCGCTGATAATGACTGATTATGCGAGCGTGTGTGCACGCACATGTTTTGATGAACAACAACAAGTCGGCGGCTTTGTGAGGACAAGCCCGACTCAGCAGCAGCTTACATAACGGGAGTATGTGATGGCGAGTGAGACACATTGTTCCCTGACAGAAGCGTTTCTTTTCAAAAGCAACTCTGGCTTACTTCCACCGAATCTTCCACTCATCGGGAGATCGACCGTCCCCGTGCCGGTGCCTTTCGGGGCCCCAGGGTATCAACGAAAGACTGTGGCATCTGGTTTCTATGGTGGACTGGGAGAGCCAAAATCCTATTTAAAGATATACTGTATAACAGAATGTGTTCCTAAAGAGGTTATTTTTTCCGAATGTATTTCAATATTTATCAGCAGTACATACATGATAATTTATTTAAATTAAAAAGTTGAAGCAACACGAGGCAACTTTTCAACCTTTATAAAATATTTTCATAATATTTCTGATATGTCGACTGACAACAAGTTGAATGACACCTCTTTTATATCTCAAGAGGATCTGTATCGCGTTCACCGGCACTAATTAACTTTGAGGATGGTGGTAGGAGCCATGCCACACAAAAAAAACTACAAATGTCCTCACTGCTTTACGCTATACGTCACACATTTATTATAAAGACGGAAGTTGATGAGAACGCTTTCGCGCGAATTGTGCAAAGATGGCAGAGCAACAAAAAAGATGAAAAGTTTTGGGGTGAAAAAGGGAGGCTACCAGGGATAAACGGATATTCAAGAATAAACATTGGCCTGGCTTTCATTCGCTGGCGTGACGCGTCAAGTTTGGGCGGGTTGGGGGGTGCGGGGGTTAGTGACACCAAGCCACATGGTTGGTAACCGTCATATGCTAATGTTTAGCCACAGCTGGTTTCATTACCTTATTACTATTCATCCTTCAGACAGCTGCTGGAAACAAAATTGTCGTTTAATGCATCCAGGCGACTGGGAGATCGTGATTTTACGACACTGTGCGTGTGTGCGCTGCTCCTCATGGGAAACGCAGTCTTCCTTTTGGTAAAACACTACCAATTTTGTCCAACGGTGTCGCTAAAATGGACTAAAACTGAAAAGTTAGTGTTGCTTTAAATGTTTTTAAAAAATGGAAATATACAAAAATAAAAAATATGCTGCCATAAATAGATTCATGAATTTTTTTAAATGATGTATTTCAATATATGTTTATTGTAATTTCCATTTTTATTTTTTATTTAAATGGTTGTAAAATTGTAAAACGTTGAAATAAATAAAAATGTAAATAGTTATTTAGATAAATATAAGTAACATTTGATTACATAAATCTATTCTATTATCTAGTATCTATTTATATCAATCTATTCGGATTTTAACAGATTGTTTTTATTCCAAGATGTTTTACAATGTTTTGATATATTTTTCCATTAAAGAAATTAAAAACGTGCCATAATTGATTTTTTTTTAGCTTGAAAGATAAATTTTGAAATAAATGTGAAATAAACATTCAAATAAAAATTGAAATTAAATACATACAATTTTTGGGGGGGAGAGGTCTGACCTAAATAAATCAATTTGAAATTAACACAAATTTAAATAGTCAAATTTTTGATAAAAACTTAAATAACAATGACACTTTATTCAATTTTCAAGTATCAATTTTCCTCCTAGGACTTTCTACTTCGAGTCTTTTACTTCAGCCTTAATTAAAGTCACTCCCAAACAAATTTAATCTCCACTTGCTATTTCAGTGTGTCTGCACAGTACAATGACAACAAAGCCCTTCGATTCCGTTCTATATAGGTAGCGTTACGTATTCGCGAGTGCCAAACCTCGAATACGCGGGGTTTTACGTCCGAATAATAAAAGTAGGCCAAAGGTGCTCTTGACAAGGCAGACCCATAACCATGCCACGCAACTCCTATTGGCTCACTCGGAAGATAAATAGAAAGTGAAACCCCGCCTTTACGGCTCCTATTGGCTCAAAATGTAACTCAATTATCATCCCGCTTTTCTATTGGCTCTCATCTTTAGTGCCCGCCCCTGTTATAGAAAGCTGGCTGTGTTGCATCTGCAGCAGCCTGAACCACAAGCAACAGTCACTCTGGGCAGCCGTGACCTGAAACGGCTTCAACTATGAAGTTCGTTCGCTGTATTATGAAAAACGCCGCGCTGGCGAGTGTTCCTAAACATATTGAGCATTTTTCTAAATTTTCCCCTTCGCCGCTCTCCATGAAGCAGTTCCTCGACTTCGGTGAGTCTCACGTAATGCATACGAATAGCACAGCTACTGTAAACCACGTGAAAACAGTAAGTAATGTTTAATACTGTGTATTGAACTGTTATCAAGTTGTCAAATTGTTCTGTTGAATATAAGGATGAATGCACTGCAGTGTGGTCTTGCATGCATGCTGGTCATTTGGAGCATCTATTGCGTCAGATTTGGACTGGAAGGGGACTTAAGGACAAGGGGAGGAGGTCTCACATATTTCTTCCAAATGTACTCATATAAAGCTGCCAATTGATTTGTATTGGAATAAGTGATGGTGGAGTGTCAGCATAACTAGGTGATGGGAGTAATGTAAAAAAGAAAATTGGGGGGCAGAGGAATTAACACTTTTTGCACACTGTCAATGCACCCATTTTTTGTTTCATGAATGAGGAAATTTGGGGTGATTGTTTCTAATGTTGCCCCCAATTTTTGTGCACACAGGATCCATCAACGCCTGCGAGAAAACTTCGTTCGCCTTCCTGAGACAGGAGCTGCCGGTGCGGTTGTCAAACATCATGAAGGAGATTAACCTGCTGCCGGACAAGCTGCTCACGACACCCTCGGTGCAAACTGTGCAAGGATGGTGAGTGTTTGGCGTGGTTGGATAAGATTTAAAATCCAACTGACGCGTGTACAAAAGCCTCAGAATTTAAAAGTTGCCTATTACAGGCGGGTCCAGGTAAATAACATTGGAATAGAATCCAAATTATTGGCAAATAAATACATTGGGGCAAATAAGTATTTAGTCAACCACTAATTGTGCAAGTTCTCCCACTTGAAAATATTAGAGAGGCCTGTAATTGTCAACATGGGTAAACCTCAACCATGAGAGACAGAATGTGGAAAAAAAAAAACAACAGAAAATCACATTGTTTGATTTTTAAAGAATTTATTTGCGAATCATGGTGGAAAATAAGTATTTGGTCAATCCCAAAAGTTCATCTCAATACTTTGTTATGTACCCTTTGTTGGCAATAACGGAGGCCAAACGTTGTCTGTAACTCTTCACAAGCTTTTCACACACTGTTGCTGGTATTTTGGCCCATTCCTCCATGCAGATCTCCTCTAGAGCAGTGATGTTTTGGGGCTGTCGTTGGGCAACACGGACTTTCAACTCCCTCCACAGATATTCTATGGGGTTGAGATCTGGAGACTGGCTAGGCCACTCCAGAACCTTGAAATGCTTCTTACGAAGCCACTCCTTTGTTGCCCTGGCTGTGTGTTTGGGATCATTGTCATGCTGAAAGACCCAGCCACGTCTCATCTTCAATGCCCTTGCTGACGGAAGGAGATTTTCACTCAAAATCTCTCGATACATGGCCCCATTCATTCTTTCCTTTACACAGATCAGTCGTCTTGGTCCCTTTGCAGAAAAACAGCCCCAAAGCATGATGTTGCCACCTCCATGCTTCACAGTGGGTATGGTGTTCTTCGGATGTAATTCAGTATTCTCTCTCTTCCAAACACGAGAACCTGTGTTTCTACCAAAAAGTTCTATTTTGGTTTCATCTGATCATAACACATTCTCCCAGTCCTCCTCTGGATCATCCAGATGCTCTCTAACGAACCGCAGATGGGCCTGGACGTGTACTTTCTTCAGTAGGGGGACACCTCTGGCAGTGCAGGATTCGAGTCCCTGGCAGCGCCTTGTGTTACTGATAGTAGCCTTTGTTACTGTGGTCCCAGCTCTCTGTAGGTCATTCACTAGGTCCCCCCGTGTGGTTCTGGGATTTTTTTCTCACCGTTCTTGTTATCATTTTGACGCCACGGGGTGAGATTTTGCATGGAGCCCCAGATCAAGGGAGATTATCAGTGGTCTTGTATGTCTTCCATTTTCTAATAATTGCTCCCACTGTTGATTTCTTTACATCAAGCGTTTTACCTATTGCAGATTCAGTGTTCCTAGCTTGGTGCAGGTCTACAATTTTGTCTCTGGTGTCCTTCGACAGCTCTTTGGTCTTGGCCATAGTGGAGTTTGGAGTGTGACTGACTGACTTGTGGACAGGTGTCTTTTATACCGATAATGAGTTAAAACAGGTAACGAGTGGAGCCTCGTTAGAAGAAGTTAGACCTCTTTGACAGCCAGTAATCTTGCTTGTTTGTAGGTGACCAAATACTTATTTTCCACTCTAATTTGGAAATAAAAAATCAAACAATGTGATTTTCTGTTTTTTTTTCCACATTCTGTCTCACATGGTTGAGGTTTACCCATGTTGACAATTTCAGGCCTCTCTAATCTTTTCAAGTTGGAGAACTTGCACCATTGGTGGTTGACTAAATACTTATTTGCCCCACTGTAGCAGGGTTCACAAAAGATTACGATAACAATTTCTTATTGTTGTAAGAAAAGTGTAGTGTGATGAGAATAAAATAAGTTGTAACCTTGCAGCAATACAGTGATAATTATGTATTAGATTCAAAGTTGAACAGGAGAAATACATTTTAACATGACAATTTTAAAAATACAATTTGTATTACTATGATATTGCACCATGACATAAAATTTTCGAGGGCCTGACCGTTATAGATTTTTTTTTTTTTGGCCAATATCAATTAGGGGTGTGATATATCGAAAAGGTAATAAAATTGCAATACTTTGTAGCCCAAAAAGTTATCGATATGCTGACACCAAGAATCAATATATCGTTTTTAAAAGGTCACTGTTTAGAAAAAGAAGGAACTAACTGGTTGCTACCAAAATCACCCATTAGAATAGTGTCTACATATTAGCTCACTGGCTGCCATTGAAAGTGCTAGACATCCAATTTATTTTGACTCGATTGGATGTCTAGCACTGTCAATGGCACTGAAACTACAGCATTAACAGCCAGTCTTTTGGACATTTGCAGGTCACTTTCTGTTCATTTTTGGACATTTACAGGTTAATTCCTGTTGATTTTGAGTCACTTCCTTTTCAGTAACCCAAAACCAACAGGAAGTGATCTGTAAATGCCCCAAAATCAACAGGAAGTGACCCGTAAATGCCCTTAAAGGAAAAGAAAGTGACCAAAAATCAACGGGAAATGACGTGAAATGCCCCTAAATGAACACATTGCATGCCATTGATGACCATAGACGACCAATCCATTTGAAGTGGGAGCGTTGGCAGCGAATGAACGTTCCTTCGTTGTCACCCTCCCACTTCAAATGGTTTGGGACGTTTACTAGTCATAAACTTGTTCCAATTCACGGCAGAAGGATAAAAAATACCTTGTTTTTCTTTTTATTAGATGTAGTGCTGCAACGATTAATCAATTAACGAGTAATTTTATTCGTAAAAAGATTCGAATTAAATTTTGCTGCTTCGAGTATTCGCTTAATTAAAGTGGCGTTGTAATGGTTTTGAAAAAGTTTGCATGTAGTTTTATCGATTTGGGTGGATACATTGCCCTCTAGTGGCAACAGTGAATATGACTTAACTCATTTTACATCGCTGAATCCAGAAGTTAAGCTAAGTTTTTGTTTCAGCTAATGTTTTTTAATGCATTCGAAATTTGGCCATTTTTTTTGTGGGACTATGTGTTTAAACCATTTGTTAGGAGCATTGTAAAAAAAAAAAAAAAAAAAAAATTGTTATGGCATTTAAGCTAGCGGACCTTTGCTATGTAAGTTAGCCAATTGTCTTTTTGGTGTACTAAGATCCTTATTTTTTTATTCCGTTTGAGGTTCAGCTCAGTTATTTTAATTTTTTATTTTCCTAATCCGATTACTCGATTATTCGAACCAACTACTTTAGAGCTGTCCCGACTAGTCGACATAGTCGACGTCATCGATGACGTAAATCCGTCGACGAGCACAACATCCCGTCGACGGTTAATGAAGGGTTAAAAAAATATTTGAGTTAGAATGTCGGATGCTCTGTTTGCAAGCGGGGAAAGCGGCACAAAGCCAAAAAAAGCGCACCAGAGTGTCCAAAACATTGTCTTATTTCAAAGAAACAAAGGAGAGTACACTCTTCTGTCGTGTCTCTTCAATGCCAAGCTTGGCTGCACGTCGGCCGTGAATAAACATATGGAGATAGAATAGTGCCAAAAGAAGTGAGGTTGTAAAATGAAAATTCTTCCTGTAAAATGACCATTTTTAACTAAAAAACACTTGTATTACCGACTTTTTCCTTTTGTAATAAACATGAAAAAAACACAATGTAAAAAATACATTATACAAGTGTTTTTTTTCCAATTACAAGTGATTTTTTTTGTTCTACGGGTGTTTTTTCTTAGCTACAGGTTAAAAAGTTTTGTCTCACCCTTGTCGCGTTTTATGAGACAAAAAAAATACTCGTAACCTAGTTTTAAAATAAAAACATACCTGTAAAATGACTCATCTTAACTAAAAAACACTTGTATTTTAACTAAAAAAAACACTTGTATTTCCAAATTTTTTCGTTGTGAAATAAACATGAAAAAACAATATTATAAAATTTCTTCAAGTGTTTTTTTTCCTCATTTACAAGTGATTTTTTTTGTTCTACGGGTGTTTTTTCTTAGCTACAGGTTAAAAAGTTTTGTCTCACCCTTGTCGCGTTTTATGAGACAAAAAAAATACTTGTAACCTAGTTTTAAAATAAAAACATACCTGTAAAATGACTCATCTTAACTAAAAAACACTTGTATTTTAACTAAAAAAACACTTGTATTTCCAAATTTTTCGTTGTGAAATAAACATGAAAAAACAATATTAAAAAATTTCTTCAAGTGTTTTTTTCCCCCATTTACAAGTGATTTTTTTATTTTTCTACAGGTGTTTTTTTCTTTGCTACAGGTGAAAAAGTTTCGTCTCACCCCTTGTGGCGTTTTCTGAGACAAAAGTCACTTGTAACCAAAGATGAAAAAATCTACTTGTACATCGAAATAATATGTTGTAAAACACAAAAATATCATTCCAAGTCGTGGTCAAAAGAAGACGTTAGTTAAGAAAGAACACAATCTAGTGAATAGTTCTTCAGGTGTTTTATCTTTAATAATCTACAAGTGTTTTCTGAGCATGTACAACTAAATTTCGGCCCAAGCATGTGATGTGAGGCAAAATTCAGACCAATCGGAACGGCGATTGTTCAGGAGGAGGGCGGGACAGCGTGCTCTGCCATTTCTGTCGTACTCTGCCGTGATGAATAAAGCAAGAAGGAGCAGGTCGGCAATGGTGTGTCCCGCCCTCCTCCTGAACAATCGCCGTTCCGATTGGTCTGAATTTTGCCTCACATCACATGCTTGGGCCGAAATTTAGTTGTACATGCTCAGAAAACACTTGTAGATTATTAAAGATAAAACACCCGAAGAACTATTCACTAGATTGTGTTCTTTCTTAACTAACGTCTTCTTTTGACCACGACTTGGAATGATATTTTTGTGTTTTACAACATATTATTTCGATGTACAAGTAGATTTTTTCATCTTTGGTTACAAGTGACTTTTGTCTCAGAAAACGCCACAAGGGGTGAGACGAAACTTTTTCACCTGTAGCAAAGAAAAAAACACCTGTAGAAAAATAAAAAAATCACTTGTAAATGGGGGAAAAAAACACTTGAAGAAATTTTTTAATATTGTTTTTTCATGTTTATTTCACAACGAAAAATTTGGAAATACAAGTGTTTTTTTAGTTAAAATACAAGTGTTTTTTAGTTAAGATGAGTCATTTTACAGGTATGTTTTTATTTTAAAACTAGGTTACAAGTATTTTTTTTGTCTCATAAAACGCGACAAGGGTGAGACAAAACTTTTTAACCTGTAGCTAAGAAAAAACACCCGTAGAACAAAAAAAATCACTTGTAAATGAGGAAAAAAAACACTTGAAGAAATTTTATAATATTGTTTTTTCATGTTTATTTCACAACGAAAAAATTTGGAAATACAAGTGTTTTTTTTAGTTAAAATACAAGTGTTTTTTAGTTAAGATTAGTCATTTTACAGGTATGTTTTTATTTTAAAACTAGGTTACGAGTATTTTTTTTGTCTCATAAAACGCGACAAGGGTGAGACAAAACTTTTTAACCTGTAGCTAAGAAAAAACACCCGTAGAACAAAAAAAATCACTTGTGATTGGAAAAAAAACACTTGTATAATGTATTTTTTACATTGTGTTTTTTTCATGTTTATTACAAAAGGAAAAAGTCGGTAATACAAGTGTTTTTTAGTTAAAAATGGTCATTTTACAGGAAGAATTTTCATTTTACAACCTCACTTCTTTTGGCACTATTCTATCTCCATAAAACACTTCAAGCGCCTTCACGCAGTTTGTAATTTTTTTTTTTTTTTTCATTTTTTGTACACCAGAGGGTGCTGTCGCCTCACTAAATAATAATGTTTCATTGACAATGGGCCTATAAGTGCTATTAGTATTGTTCTTAATGCTAATTGAAAGGTTTATTTCATGTTATGGTTTATTTTATGGTATAGAAAATTATATAAGGTTAAAAGGTCATAAATATATACAGTATATACAGTGATTGCACTCAAGGGAGAGACTGTCAATGATAAGGTAATAAATTAAGGTAAAGGCAATTCATATAGGCAATTCATTGATATATAAATAAGGTTTAAAAGGAAAAAGGTGAAAAGTTTTTGTTAATTTCTAATTGTGTTGCTTTATTTGTGTGCACCGTAGCTCTTACAGTGTGTTTACATCAAGGATGGAATAAAAGTTGTAAACCATCAGTTTAAGAGACCATCTTTTCAATCGGGTTGCTACACTAGTTAATTCTATCAGCATTTGAACTCATTGTTTATTTGTGATTTATTATTGTTATTTACATGTTTATTTGTACTTTAATAAATAATTTGAGTGTTCCAATATGTTTTTTGTGAATTGATAAGCGTCAACAAAAATTTCATTGCTAAATCAGTTAAAAAAAAAAAAAAAATTAATTATTAGATTAGTCGACTAATCGTAAAAATAGTCGGCTGACTAGTCGGGAGAAAATTAGTCGTTTGGGACAGCCCTAAACTACTTCATTGATTAATCGACTACTAAAATAATCGATAGCTACAGCCCTCAGCCCTAATTAGTTGTTTTGTAGACTATCCTAGAATGATTTCCTGACACATGTATCAGTAATTGTTGTATCGCCATATCGTGAGATCATCGTTATCGTGAGCTGTGTATCGCAAATCGTATCGTGAGGCACCCAGAGGTTCCCAGCCCTAATATAGATATGAACAAAAGTAAAAAAGGAATCACATAACTGGTATGTTAATTTTATGATACCAAAAACAACTTTCTTGGTCCCTTAACACTGAAAACTACAGCTATAACGTTTAGGAAAGACAGTTTCACTTAATGGACTCACCCCAAATTGGACTAGTGCCACAGAGTTGTTTTTCAACAAGTTCCCTCGTCCACTGACGTCACACGCTTGGAATAACAACAAGACCCTTTGACCAAGCTGTACTTGCTCCAGCTGGATCGGCCTCATGTCTAGTGGGGGGAGGGTCGCTTCCTCAGCTGTGAACTTTAGCCTACTTCCTCCTCTTGTGACTGTTTTGCTGCGTTATTTCCACACCAATTTGCGAATTTCACAAGCCTGTGTGTATGTATTTCTTTTTTTAGGTACATCCAAAGTTTGATGGAGATTCTGGACTTTCTCCACAAGAACCCCGATGACCACAAAGTCCTTGGAGAGTAAGTTATGGAATAGGCTACTGGTTACACAATTGTAGTTTGTTGTGGAAGCAAACAAAGAAGAAAGATGGGACAAAAAAAACCCCCGACTTGCCTGAAGAAGTTTTGAGATTGTCCAATACGGGCTGCCAAAATATGCTAACTGAATAAAATATCCAACTCAAAGGAAGTTTACCATGACAGGTTTTCTATCACTATCCAGATTCGTGGACGCTTTGGTGACCATCCGGAACCGGCACAACGACGTAGTACCCACTATGGCGCAAGGCGTCATGGAATACAAGGAGGTCTTCCCGCAGGACGCTGTCACCAATCAGAACATTCAATACTTCCTGGACCGCTTCTACATGAGCCGCATCTCCATTCGCATGCTCATCAACCAACACAGTGCGTATCCATGATGACCAGATAAGTCGGAACTGGTTTGGACGTACTAAAAGCGCCAATCTGTCTTTTCAGCGCTCATTTTTGACGGAACAACCAATCCGGTGCACCCTAACACTATCGGCAGCATTGACCCACATTGCCAAGTGGGTGACGTGGTGAAGGGTAAATGTTGATCATTCTCTTTCAGCGCCATAGATGTCTGATTCATTTAGACTAGTAGCGATCGAGGCAGCCAATGAGCAGTGTTGTTAATCTTACTTTAATAAAGTAATTAGTTAAGTACTTCTCCCAAAAATTGAGTTAGTAACTCAGTTACCTCAATGTAAGCGTTATTAGTTTCTCTGTAAAGTAACTGACGTAACTTTTCATATTCTACACGTCATTACATGATCCATTCTATAACGTCTTTCACATCAAATATATGTTAACTGATTGAATAGACACCCCCCCCAAAACAAACAGGTCACACTTTTTACTTTTTTTTTTTTTTTTTAATTTCACCTATTTAAGAGTTTAATGGTATACAAACTTTAACTTTCAAATGCTGGGAGGAAAAAAAAAAGCCTTTTTGTTTTTCCTGTTGTACTGAAACCGCCCCGAACTGTGACCCCTGTACCGAGGTACGTACTGAACCGTGACTTGTTTGTATCGTCACGCCCCTAATATATATAGATACAGTGATCCCTCGTTTTTCGTGGTTAATGGGGACCAGAAATCGCCATGATAAGTGAAAAACCGCAAAGTAGCCCCCCGCACCCAATTTTTTTTTTTTTTTTGTTCAATGTGTTTATTCAGACCTATCATTAGAAAGAGATGCATATAAGATTTTTTTTTAATTTTATTTAACCTTTTTACCTAAAGTATAGTAAAAAAAAACTTATCGATACCAGGGGTCGCGTTAACCGAATATTTTCCGTCGTTGACCGGTTTTTTAAAACGGTGACGGAAAAAAATGAAGTCCATCTGTCATTTTGACAGGTTGCAATTCACACCCCAGACCACAGGGCGGCGAGTGATCATATTAATTAGCTATTGACTCTCTTGATGCATGACGTCGTTGGCCTTACTCGGAAAAATGTCAAGGCAACTGAGTGTCCGAAGTTTCTTCAAAAAGCCCCAAAACGACGATGGTGTTCATAAAAGAGGTGAAAAAAGAGGGACTGATGCAGTGGAGGATGAAGGACAGCCTCTGCAGCAATCCCACTTAAGACATTTGATAATGCACAAGCGGGCACGCAATGGCGTGCCGCACGCAGGCTATTTTTAGACCGTGACGTCGCATCGTAAAGCGGAAGTAAAGCCGAAGTGGGACATTGTAGACCCACCATCGCATAGACCCAACGTAAAAAGTGCTACTTTCCTCCGGTAATCTTTCAAAAACGAACATGCCGATCACGCATTGCTTTTTTGGAACTTGTAGAAACGACTCTAGACATTACGACACATGAAGGATGTTTTCTTCATACGTTTCCGGAACCAAAAACTAGGGAGGAAAAAATGTGAAGACCGAATCAACTTGCGCGAATCAACACCAGCTCGGCGAATCCATTCACGTTTCATATGCAGTAAACATTATGTTGGGTTGGCATGGTCTTTCAGAGGACAAAGAGGTAAGCCATTTTTATATTCTTAACTTATTTTTTTTGCGTAACGTTGTGCCGTACTGCTTCTGTCTTACAATGAATGACCTGAAAAGAATTACAATGGTATTTGACTGCCACTGTTACCGTTTGTTATATATATATATATATATATATATATTATATATATATATATATTTATATAAAAGCAACTTTAGTAAGGGGGAAGTGTAAATAAATTATAGGATTAAGATATGTTATCAATGAAAAAATTACAAGTGTTCGTTGGCTGTCACCGAGTAGCATTTGCGATCGCTACACAAAGCTAACTAAATTACCCCCAAGAACGGTAAGAGACGTAGGACAACCAGAGGATATATAAGAAAGACAGGGCTGGTGGGAAAGGATAGCTTGCTGAAACAGGAGAATGTCATTGTCAGTCGCGTCGATAAAAAAGCTAAAGCTATGCTTAGGTCGGCTCGTAGCCTACCTACTGGGGCCACACTCAGCTGTTTTTGTCAATGCAGAGAAAAAGTTACATATTCATCTGCTTGATGTGTGCACGGTGTGGATTCTCTGTTAAGCTTGTTCGGACAGAATATTAATTAAAAATGAATGAAAACTAAATACTAGTGAATATGTCATTATTATCATTTTAAAAATTTAAGTGACGGGTAAAATTAGATTACGACCGGATTTTTATGACCCTGTCAGTCAAAATGACAGACAACGAAAAAGTCTAGCGCAACCTCTGATCGATACATATATTTTTATAAATGGTTTTAAGCAATTCAAATGTAATAATTATGATAAATTTTAAACATGTTACTGTCCCACAGAATTATTTTTAAATAAATAAAATAGACGCCGAATCTATTTTTAAAAAATGCTTGTCTTTATTAAATGCTTCATTGAGTATCTACTCCAACTGCTCACTTACACACAATAAGTTGCCACAGCAACTGTTTAACAAGTTAAACGATGATTGAAGCATTCGGCCCTTTGAAGGTAGAGTCTCTGGCTAGATCAAAGCTTAACCGTCTGTCAATCATCGTTTACTTTGATAAGCAACTCCAGTTCACTCTCTGACAAACAAAGGGCAGGAAGAGGGAGGAAGGGAGCGAGCGTGAGACGATCGGCTTGGGACAGCTCATCTGTATTTTTTTCTTTTTTTTTTTTTTTAATCAAAGAAAAATCATGACGCATTAAGCCCCAGAACTATTTTAATTTGTCCGTTTTACCCCGGAAACCGCTGTTTACAGACGTCGCGCAATCACTTTTGTTTCAACCGAGCCCTAAAAAGAAGCTCAGTAATTATTAGTGATGCACGATAATACATTTTTCAACCGATACCGATAATTTCCTCCTCATTCTAACCGATAACCGATAATGTCAAGCCGATAATTCTATTGAAAAATTTATGTAAAATTTTAAAGTATAACCAAAAGAAACTATTACTGTGCAAAAATAACATTTATTGCTCTTTTTTTCAACTTAAAATATGAACAAGTATTCAATTCCAACATCTGAATAATGGCAGATTGTCTGACATTGTGTAATGGTAAACTTTTGGCAACAATTACTTACAGAGTGAATACCTAAGTTGCACAAAAATGCCTTTAAAAGTAAGCCATTCCTAACGTATATAACATTAATACACTGTATACACTACCAATAGAATTACACTTAAAACTAGTCAGTTTTAAGTGTAAATCTATTTTAAGCAATACATTATTATACTTAATCCTAAAAAAAAAACTTGGAAGAAGGAAAGATTTTGAATAGTTGTGGCTACAGAATATTATTGTTATTTCATTACAACAGGAATGTGCATATTTAAATTGTTAAGTGTTAATAAATGTGAATAAGTTTTGATTATTTACTGTGACTGTAATTGAGCAGACAAATAAGTTAAATTAATTTGAAAAGCGATTGCTAATGTTATATGCTTTGTTGCGCTGTGAAAATGATTAACTCAAAAGAGCGAGATGTCATGTACCCATTCTGCAGCGCTTTGTTTACATTTGCGGCACTCACGACATTTGCTTTACAGCAGCTAAACTGATACACGGCAGTACTATTTGGACGGAGTTGGAGCTCGCATCCACGCGCGTGTCGTTTTGTGCCTGAGTTTTGTTAAGCCGAAAATAAAGGCAGCGTTACAAAGTCATCTGACCGCTCGTCATTTTACATACTGAATGCATTATTGACTGGCTGACTTTGTTTTCTCCATGTTTAAATTATCATCTAACCACTGTGCTGTCATGATAAGCTTGCTTACTGGACATCACTTTTCCAAATGTCCGTGGTGAAAATGTGATTGGCATGTTTTTCATGAAGAATGGTGGTCGTATAAACTGCATTATTTTTTTATCCAGTGCTTTGGCTCTCGGGTCATTTCGGTAAAAATAAAAAAATAGTGTTTCGGCGGTGGCAGCTACGTTCGTACCAGATAACCCGCCCGCACCGGCCGGTTCGCCGCGGCGTATTCGAGGCCTGGCTCTGCTCTGCTATGTGTAAACGGTTCATGTATTTTGTATTCTAGATGCCTTCCATAGCGCCAAGATGCTTTGTGAACAGTACTACCTGCGCTCGCCTCCTCTCATTCTACAAGAACTGAACAGTGAGTGCATTTTTCCATTTTCACGTCTATTGTGATTACCTTGGGAGTGTTTGTCCGGACATGCTGACATGCTTGGATTTGTCTTTAATAATGAGGACTTGCTTAGTATAATTACCTCCCCACCTGAGGCCTTCTGGGGTTTGCTCATACTGGTTTAACCGTTACAAGAATTGGTTATTTTTGACAGGAAAGGGCTTGGCATGACGACTTATTGGCTTGTTCAGACTGGCAGCCAAAATCCAGTTTTTAACCCATCCAGGTCGAAACTAGATGGCTCTTTTGCAGGGGCGTAGGTTTGGTCTCAACATTGGTAGGGACAATATAACACCATAATTTGCATGTACACTTTTTGCTAGGGATGGGACATTAATAAGACCAAACAGATTGGGTGAACGGGGGTAAGGGCTACCTTTTTCACAAATATCAACCTAATTAATTGATGTGAGGAATCAGGGGTGCTCACTATGTCGATCGCGGTCGACCAGTCGATCGTAACGCTAGAGTGGGTAGCTTGCGGTATCTAAAAATGTACATATATTTTTTATGTACATGGTAAATTATGATTATGTTGTGTGTATGTTGTGTTGTGTGAGCAACATATGCGGTTATGCAGCAACAGTCTCTCTTTTATGCAGCACCTGTCTCTCTCTAAGCTTTTTGCTCACGTTTTTCTGGTTCTGTGGTTTCCAGCAGAGTTCACAGCATTTCTTACAGTTTAATTAACATTAACAGTTGAAAATACTAACAGAAGTACACTTCTCTCTAAGCAGCTTCCTACTTAAGTTTTGCAGGTTAGCAAGTCCACACAGTTTTATGTTATGCTAACTCTTATGCAGGTCGGACTTTCAGTAGCAAAATTAGTGGTGTGTTTCCCTCCTCGACAACATTGCCGTCTTTTTAGATTACTTACTGTGGCTGCTGCTGGGGGAAATAAAACTGTTTGTGTCCCTCCTTTTCGAAGAGGGCTGAGGAGGCGGCATGTTGTCTACATGTATTTCTGTCGGGGTTGTGTGAGTGAGCGTGTGTTTGTCAGGGCTGTGTCAAGTTATCAGCCAATCAAAAGTGTGTTTTAGGGGAGGGGGGAAATGGACCGGCACATTCAGAAAGTGAAAAGGGCTAAATGTAAGTTTGAACATAATGGAAATAATTCACTTAATAATGGTAGGGTGTAGGCACGTGCCGGTTACCGGTTTCACGGTTTACCGTGGTGTGAAAACGTCGCGGTTTCAAAACCACTAAAATTTTCCGTCAGACCGTAGGACGGTATTCGCTATTTTTCTTGTGTACAAAATGCAGCCAGAAGCGGCTTGGCGCAGCAGCGCTCACCCCCTCCCGTTTGTTGCTGTGTGTGAGAGTGACGCTATCGGCTACACAGCCAGCTAACCCAAAAACAGTTACTCCAAACATAAGGCGTACTGTTCTTCAATTTATTGAGCTCTCAAATCGTGGTAAGTTTAATATACAAAATGAATACATTTAAAATGTTGTACAATTAGATTTTTCCATGTGAGTAGCTTCCACAGATTAGCACCATGGAAAAAGTTCGCCAAAAACAAAACACACATTTTCCTTTCAAATTCAATATACAAACCAAGTAAAAGCTTACAAAGATGAATGTTAGCCTAGGCTCAGATGGGAGAGCAACTTCGTTGAGTGTTATAGCCGCAGAGTGAGAAAACAAGCTTGATTCGCTTGAATGAAGGGGAAAAAGTGATAGCATCAAAGATCGCTAATTGCGAACGATGCTCTTGCCCTAAGCACAAATCCACGTTCGCTGGATCAAGGTGAGGTCTCACTCCCAATGTGTGTGTTTTTTTTTTTTTTTTTAGATGAAACCTTTCCGCAACAATATTGACATTTTAACTAACTTATACATTTTTACCTAACTTATGAATTCCTTATGTTCTTTTTAACACAAAGGCATGACATCATGTAGACTAGAGTTGACACAGTAGCTGAAAAGGGCGAAACTTCACTTAAGCTTTTCCACCCTCAAAAAAAAGTCATGCAGTATAAATTTTTAAAAATTTTATTCAGAAGTGTTTTTACTTTATAGAAATTATTTTGTTCTTGCTGTAAACTTGAGCTGTGGCTGTGAGTATAGTCTATAAGTTATATTTATTTTAATTTTATTTCAAATATTTTTTTATTGATAATTTATTTATTTTAACAATATATTCATGTTCCAATGTGCAACTATGGTCTGAAAAAAAAAAAAATCCTGTTCAATGGAAAAAAGTTTTTTTTGTAACCCATACATCTCAACATTTTTGGGAGCTATAATTGCAATACCGTGATACCGTGAAACCGCGGTATTTTTGCTCACGGTTATCGTACCGTCAAAATCTCATACCGGCACATGCCTAGTAGGGTGATTTCTATCCTTACAACATATGGGAAGATGATCTATAACGGAACTTATTATATAATTAGGGCTGTCAAACGATTAAAATTTTTAATCGAGTTAATTACAGCTTAAAAATTAATTAATCGTAATTAATCGCAATTATTCGCAATTCAAACCATCTATAAAATATGCCATATTTTTCTGTAAATTATATATATATATTCTGTAAAATAATTTGTTGGAATGGAAAGATAAGACACAAGATGGATATATACATTCAACATATGGTACATAAGGACTGTAGTGGGCATTTCACTCTACTGCCATTTAAATCTGTCTATGCTGTCCTCACTTTGAAGAGTGTACTTTTTCCAAAGCTAGACAGCTAGTGAACGACGCCTTAATAATCAGACTTCTTCCTTTTTCATCTGATTTATTAATAAAATGGCCTCAAACCACTGTCACCTTTAGACCGTAGTGAAACTACAAAAAAAAATACACAAGCATTGCATTAGCAACAACGTTAGCTTAGCACGCTATACAGGTTCACTAAACATAAACAAAAATCGTCTCATACAAAAAATGTAAGATTTCGCTTACTAACATAATATGTACATTCTTTACAACAACCATATTTAGACAAATCTTGTCCAAGGATCATATGAGCACAACATTACAACGTAGGCGTCAGCCCGAGACGTCGTGCAGCCATATTGAACTGGCAAGAAAGCAATAAACCATGTCGCAAAGCGACCACAAGAGTTCGCTGTTAGACAGCAATAAAAACCTTGCTGTAAAACTTACCAAAAGGCAGAATACTGTCTGAGCGGGACATGTGCGTTAATTGCGTGAAATATTTTAACGTGATAAATTTAAAGTTAATTACCGCGCGTTAACGCGATAATTTTGACAGCCCTATATATAATACATATAAAATTGCTTAAAAAATGGTGGGGACAATTTGAGCATCCTGAAAAGTTGGTAGTGTTATGTCCCTACCGTCCCTATGCAAACCTACGCCCTTGCTCTTTTGTAGCCTCAACATTCACAAAGCACAGAAATCTGTTTTTTGTAAGACTGATTGAAACCACATAACCTCTGTGAAGGTGGCCTCCCATCAGACGCTAATTTATATAAAAAAAATGTTTACCATTGAGTGCTGCAATGATTAATTGATTAGAGTATTTTGATTAGAAAAACTCAAATGTTGCTGCTTCGAGTATTCCTTTAATTAAAGTGGCGTTGTAATGGTTTGTTTTTAAAGTGTTTGTATTTAATGTTATTGATTTGGGTGGATACACTGCCCTCTAGTGGCAATAGTGAATATGACAGAACTCATTTCACCTGGTTTATTCCAGCTGCTACCTGTAAAGACCAACATAAGTTTTTGTTTGAGATAATGTTTTTTTTT
Organism: Corythoichthys intestinalis; assembly: GCF_030265065.1. Taxonomy (NCBI): domain Eukaryota; kingdom Metazoa; phylum Chordata; class Actinopteri; order Syngnathiformes; family Syngnathidae; genus Corythoichthys; species Corythoichthys intestinalis. The sequence continues at coordinate 27,490,277 of NC_080415.1, forward strand.
ACTGCATTCTTCATTTAATTAATAGGTATATTTAGCAGTTTTTTGTGGGAATATGTGTTTGAACCATTTGTCAAGAGGATTAAAAAAGAGTTAGCATTCTATACCATTTAAGCTAGCGGACCTTTGCTATTTCAGTTAGCCAATTGTTCTTTTGTAGTACTTAGATCCTCATTTATTTATTTTTTTATACCGTTTGAGGCTTGGCTCGGGTAGTTGTAATTTTTTTGTGTTCCTTATTCAATTACTCGATTATTCGAACTAACTAGTTCATCGATTGACTGACTACTAAAATAATCGATAGCTGCAACCCTACAATCTTTTGTGCTGTAAAAGGTTTTGTTTGTGCTGCTGTCGCTTATTTATTTATTTATTTATTTATTTTAGGTATTTACAATTCTTTTATAGGTCAATCTGACGTCAACCAGCCCGGCATTTTGATCTAAACAGGCTAAAAAGGTGTTGATCATCTGTGGTCTAAATTTTTCCGTTTGTGCTTCAAATCACAAGTGTCGCTTCAGAAGGTGAATGTGTGAATGAAAATGAACATTCCAGAGGCTATGTGGACATATAGACTGATTAAATGCAAGAATAAACAACGCTAGCCTTCGTTGTGTACACACTTGATGTAAAGTGCCCATGCCAGATGGACCCCCGGGGGCCCACCGCTAAGTATAGCCGCACTCGGGCTGAAGCAATGGCCCAGCGGGCCTGACAAATATTGACGGAGATAAGCAGCCTGGCGTGGAAAATGCGCACAAGTGGGTGATGACATTTAAACGCTGATTATTTTTATGTGCAGCCAAGAAGATTGGGCAGGCGATCGACATCGTATATGTGCCGTCGCACTTGTACCACATGCTCTTTGAGCTTTTTAAGGTAATTTTTTGGTGACATTTTTTCCCCTTTTCCACCCATTTGTTTTCCCTTTCCCCATCTCAGGAATCCGGGTGGCTCTCAGTTCTTCCTGCTCTGTCCGTATTACTTACTAATACTACGTTCTTTTATTTTTTTTGGTCCTGACTATGACCAGAACGCCATGAGAGCGACCATTGAGACCCACGAGAACCGAGATCTGCCACCCATTCAGGCACTGGTTTCTCTTGGAGGAGAGGACATGTCCATTAAGGTGGGTAGTGCAGAACTCGCAGTGAATGATCATTAACTGCCATTGACAGCAATAAACATCAAATCCAATTTGACTGATGGCCGGCAACGATCGAGTCAGCCAAAGAGTAACAATGCGCCATGCACCGTAGCTGTGTACCAATACATCGATTATTAAATTCATCGAGATTCGACATGTGACGATTTGATTACGATTCATAAATGTTCAAAAAGGAACAGCTATAGGTTCAAGTGTTAGTAGCGTACCGGACGTAACATGTCACCTTTGCTCATTAACATTCATGACGTTAGCAACTGTTGCTGGGGGGGGGGGTCAAACTTGTTTGTCCCTCATGCTAGATGCATGTAAATAATGTACGAATTAGACCTACCAATTCTATCCGACAATGATGTCCCGGTGCCAAATTCACTGGTAAAGATGCGGAAGAACATACAAATGTTCAGTTAAAGAAATGGCTTGAGTGTCGGGGGCTGAAAAAGACTGGAAAAAGAGCTGACCTGATCCAGAGGTAGCTATTTTATTGACACCTTTTTCTGGTGTGCATTGCCATAATGCCACTGACAATGACATTCTCGTGTTTCAACAAGCTTTCCTTTCCCACCATATGCCCTGTTTTTCTTATATATTATATCCTCTGGTTATTTTAAGTCTCTGACCGTTCTTGGGGGTAATTTGTACTGCTATATTTGTGTAATGATCGCAAATGCTACTCAGTGACAGCCAATGAACACTTTTAATTTTTTCATTAATAACAAATCTTAACTTTAGTAAGGGGGAAGTGCAAATAAATTGTTTGTTTACAACAGAAAAGGGAACAAAAGTGGCAGTCAAATACCATTTTACATTTTTTTCAGGTCATTCATTATCAGACAGAAGCAGCACGACAAAATGTCACGCAAAAAAATTAAGTAAAAATATCAAAATGGCTTATCTCTTTGGGGCAGGCTGTGGCAGGCAATGGATCAGCATTGTCATCTGTAGCACCATGGCCCCCAGCAAAATGTTTACTGCATATGAAAGTGAATTGCTTCACCTTGCTGGTGTTAAACTGGTCTTTTGGCCGTCCACACAAGTTGATCCATTGTTCACATTATTTCCTCTGAGTTTTTGGCGTCGGGAAACATATGAAGAAAACGTCCATCGTATGTCGTATTGTCTAGAGTAGTTTCTACAAGTTCCATAGCAGCAGTGTTTACTTGGCATGTTCTTTTTTGAAAGAGTACCGACAGAAAACAAGCAGTACTAGCATGGGTTGTATGCGAGCACGTTTCTTTGTTGACCCCCTTCTGGTTTACGATGGTGACGTCATGCAGCCTTGCGGTCTAAAAATAGCATTCTTGCGGTACGCTTTTGGAAAATGGCCCGAGTGTGTTGCTAAGTCCCGTATGTGTCTATAAGAGTTGACTAAACAAACACTCTTGTACTGTTTAGCCTTTCTTGTTGTTGTTTTTGAGATGTTACTCGTTAGCGCCAAGCGCTATGCTAATTAGCGAATTCGCCAACATGTATTTCCATGTCCATTTGTGCGTTATTTGGTGGTGTACAAAAGTTACTCCATATGCAGAAGTTTTAAAACCAGGATTAAGTACAGCGATAACACTACAGAAATCTGGGAAAATAAAGTATATTAGTCAAAAGAAGACTTATTTCTAAAGGCACTTTCCAGAAAATGTGGAATTTTATTCCACCAGTATAAATTTGATTGTATTGTTGTAAGTACTGCCTTGGAAACGGTTTATGTTTTTGCACCTTCTTGTGAAAAAGAGCAGCTTAAGGTCAGCTTTGTGTTGTATAGGCATGAATACTGGCAAATATACCATGCTTAAAAATATGACGTGGCCAATAAATAAGAAAAAAGAAATCCTGAGAGGTAGGGGGGAAAGAGTCATCGAAAATCGCGATCATCGTCAATGCCGTGAAGATCGTTCAATAATCGTATCGTAGCACCTTGAATCGTAATCGAATTGAATCGTGGGGTGCTTTAGATAGCACACCCATAATGCACCGTGGTCTTCCCAACTTTTACATTGATGGTGATGAACACAGTAATACTTAAGTAATACTGCCATTGATGAAGATGGTTGGACTAGGAGAGGCTGGCATGTGGAATCCGTCATAGACCATGATTTTTACAACTTTTACAGTGTTAGCCATGAACTCAGTAATACTTTTTTTTTAGTTTAGCCTGGTTCTTGGGTGTGAAGAAAAAGGCTTTGGAAGTAGTTGTCTAGCTCTCATAGAAAATTTTGGCAAGGAATATAGGTCTTAGGCATGCCGGCTTACATAATACAACACCGCACCCAACACTGAATAACATGTAGCATGGGAAAGAGTATTTCTTGAAAGCACATCTTTTATTAAGAAGTGGTAAGTTTCTTTCATGCAGTTTCCAGCATTGAAGTCGATCAGCATGTGGATAAAAAACTGCTTTTGCAGCGTGGACGTCTTAGTCAGCAGTTTCACTTACATAACTGGGTTCCTTACTTTTCAAAGGAAACAAAAGATTCCACTCCTCTGTTTAGAAGTTTTCAAACTCCCTTTTGTGCTATGAGGCAGCATCTGTCTCCATTTCAAATCCTGAAATAATTTGGTTACGCCACATCCTCTGGACATACTTTGCACTGTTCGCATTGTTCTTCTTCAGCCCTCTTTGACGTCCTTGTCCTATGTTTCAGGTGAGCGACAAGGGCGGCGGTGTTCCCTTTCGCCGTATCGACAACTTATTCAGCTACATGTACTCCACCGCGCCGGCGCCGCAGATTGGAGAAGATGCCCGGCCACCGCTGGTGGGTCCGCAACTCCACAAATACAGTGGTACCTCGACATATGATCGCATCCACACACGATCTTTTCGACGTCAGAGTTAAAAAATTGGTTTCTACATCCGACGACATGCTCGAAATACGACGATTTATGATACTGCCGCAGTTTATTTGTTCTATCAAAATTCAGCAGGAAAACAGCACATTATTTGCAATTAATTAAACTCACCTGGATGCTACAATCTGTATGTAAAATGTTTTCCAAGAGTTTAAGAAGACACCGTGTCGCAGCGCGAAATGCTAATGCTAACGCTACAAGTTAGTTTAGTGCAGTACTTCTCAAATAGTGGGGCGCAGAGCGATGCCCGGGGTGGCGCGTGTGACCTCGGGGAACATACTGTTTTTTTGCCGTACTAGAATAAAGTGTACTTGCACATCCACTCAGTGGGTGGCAGTGGTGCTCTTATTTTCAGAGTATGCGCAGTATTTTTTGAACCAAGCAAGAGCAAAAAGCTATGAAGAGCTGTGCGCTGTTTTCTGGCTGCCGAATACCGGGCTCACGCGGCGACCCACTGTCTTCTCCAGTTCTCATGTAACACGTGTCCGCCCGAGAAGTGCCATTTTCGGCTTGGGATCCTCACGACGACCGCCCTCGCCTATGGTTCTCCCTTGGCCGCCGAGAATGCGCTGTTTTCGGGCTGTTTGGCTTTGACTTTTAATACAGGGAAAGACCACTCTGTTTACTGTGTCTAAAAATGTTTGTAGCTAACAGCGGGAATCCAAATCAATTAAAGACATTAGACCCCAATCTCATTGATAAGCCGCTTGATTGTTTTTCAGCTAAAACGTCCCGAATATTGCCAAAAATCGTCCTGCTTTGTCAGTGTTACATCAGTAAACCAGTGAGCACTGTTAGCATGCTCAGTGCTAAATGACCCCACATCATTGCAAACATTGCAAAGGAGCTAATACTGTGAGCAGCAAATATAAAAACTGTCCCTCGGTCCAATGACACTGTTGTTTTTCTTCTATTCAGGTTTGTTTTTTGGTAAAAAATTTTATGGCATATTGTCCTCATGCGTTAATGTTGCAAATCAATTTAAATTTATTATTATTTATTGATTTCATTACATTTTATTTTTCAGTATCAAATGGTCAAAAATGTACAAAAATATGTGTCACTGTACTTTAAACGTTTGCATGTGACGTCTTTTCTTTTTCTTTTTTTAATTTAAGCAAATTTATGCGCTTTAAGTCTTTTCTGTTACAAATAAAATGTTAATAAAGGCGCACTTTATTGTTTAATAGGAAAAAGGACGCAATGTTTGGCATACCGTAATAGTAATTTTATAAAAAACAATTTTTACTATTTACAGTGGCGGTAGAGACTTTTGGGGGGGGGGGGGGGCGAAACATTTACGTCTTCGGGGGGGGGGGGGGGGGGGGGGTTGGTGTTGTATAACCGAAAATAATTGAGAAGCACTGCTTTAGTGTGTGATGATCACTCAGCACAGACCTTTAAAAGCTAAAGCAACATGGCATATCTAGCCAAGATCAGAAAGCAAAACTTAACAAGCAGCACCTGACACGTTTCACAAAAGGAGCCTGGAATAGCCACGAGCTTACACACCGGTGTGGGGCAGGGGGGCAGCACGTCACATAGGTGACACAACTAAACACTGCTAAATGCGTGCTAACTACACATACAATAAGAAAATATGACACATTGTGAATTTATGATGGAAACTATGGTAACTTTTCATCTCATTCTTGTGTCGTCAGATGACAACTGGCATCCATCTCGTTATGTTTTAGTCACCCAAGACACGTTTTCAGCGAGTCATCATTGATGTCGTCATGAAAAAACTTGTTCGTTGACAAAATATTTTTGTTATCGTCATCGTTGACAAAAACAACACTGGTACCAGCAGTATTTATTAAGGATTTAGTGTAGGTTTTCAGGCTGTGGAACGAATTTATGGAATTATTATGTATTCTTACGGAAAAATCCTGCTAGACATACGACCATTTCGACTTACAAACAAAGTCCGAATTAATTTTGTATGTAGAGGTACCACTGAAGATATTTTTTACCTAACAGGAGCTCTTTCTAAAGACAGTCTTCCTTGTGTGCAGGCTGGTTTCGGCTATGGGCTTCCAATCTCACGTCTCTACGCCAAATACTTCCAGGGCGATTTGCAACTCTACTCCATGGAGGGCCACGGAACCGATGCGGTCATCTACTTAAAGGTAAGACAAAGCCACCATAACAGGGGCTCTCTAATTTGCGGCACAGAGGCCAATGGTGGCAAGTAGGACAAGACTTTGAGCCGACATACAAGGCTACGCTTATAATGCTGGGCATGATAGCCTATTTAGATTTTTACGTTAATTCCGATTTTTTTGCGTAGACATTCATATTACAAAAACATTTGCAACTTGCAGTGTTAATGGAATGCAGCCGCAAAGTGTGACGCATGTTCGCGGAAGAAAAGCTCTGTCTTCAACTGCCATTATTCATTCGTGTCTGTTGTTTGTCTCATCGAAAAGTGAAGTTTTTCACATGTTCGTGACATATGGGTCACATTCATTCTGATCTGCATTTAGAATGCAGGGACATCGGAAAGATATGCAATTTTTAGCCATGTACTAATGAGCCCAGGTCAGATTTGAAAGAATCAGAATAGAATTGTTTACACACAGAAATCAGATGTGTGTTGCAGTTCGATCAAAGAAATCGGAATTGAACTGCTGTGTGAACATAGCCTTTGTTAAGATTTTTTATTTGTTTAATTGAACAATTATACAAACAAAACAAAGCATTCAAGTATTAACGAATATAAAATGATAGATGGCTGTTTGTTTTGTAATGTGCAACAACAACAAAAAAACAAAAAAGGGAAAAAATTACATCCAATCTTTCTTTCCCAACTTAAATTCTTTAAAAGAAACAGACGAAGGGCCTTTCCATCAACAATCAATTTCAAAGCCTTACCAAAGAGAGAGAAATCATTCCTCCAGTGAGCCAGACGTGGTTACCGTAATTTTCGGATTTTAAGCCTCTACTTTTTTCCTTCATTTATTTGTTGATTTATTTGAGTTAATAGGTAACACTTTATTTGAAAGCGGCATCATAAGACTGTCATAAGACCGTCATAATTATGACATGACACTGTCATGGGCATTACTGAATGCTTATGACAGATGTCATTAAGCGTCATCCGGCAAATAATGGCACTAACTCCATTTATATCCAGCTTGGATCTTTTACATCCATTCAAAAATGAGATAATTTGCCGGATAAAACTAAATGACATCTGTTATAAGTATTCAGTAATGTTCATGACAGTGTGATGTCATAATTATGATTGTCTAATGTAAAGATGCACGATAATATCGGTTACCGATAATTATCGGCCGATAATGGCAATTATGACGTCACACCGATAATAGATATTTTTAAAAATTCAACCGATAATGCAATCCGATAATTCTATACTTTATTTAGCCTTCAATTGTGTGCAACCGACAGTTTTGTCGAATTCTGGGCCGGCACCCCAACCCCTCCTAAAGGTATTTTTTGTGCAATTAAGTAATTAATTTGTAAGCATTATGAATATTAGTTAATATACAATGATTCGACATTGGAATTTACTACTTGCTCACATTTGATGTGGAAAAAGTAGCAATAAATTGTATTTTTGCACAGTAACATTTCGTCTTTATTATAATTGAAATTTGTATATATGTATATCTTTTCAATAGAGTTATCGGCTTGACATTATCGGTTATCGGCTGGAAGGAGGAGGTGATTATTGGTTATCGGTATCGGTTGAAAAATGCATTATCGTGCATCACTAGTCTAATGACAGTCTTATGGCGCCACTGTCAAATAAAGCGTTACCAAATACCATAATTAGCAATTAATGAAACAACTGGAACAGTAACCGAAGATGCAAGGAGGCATGTTGGACAACAACAATGTTGACAGCAGGTGGCAGCAAAGGTTCACTGTCTCCCCCAAGGGAGCAGTGATGGCCAAATGAAGCTTCTTAGAGCAATTAAGCTTTGTAGCCAATTGGTTCGATGCTTTATGGTGGTTGATTTGGTTTTATGACAGTCGTATGATGCCGCTGTCAAATAAAGTGTTACCAGTTAATGTATTTTGGTGTAAATATCAGTGAGGACAGCTGTGGTTTATAATCCAGTGTGGTTTATCCATGAACAAATGCAGTTTTCGTGCCAAATTTGTTGTGTGAATTTGAAAAATGAAAGAATGAAAAATGTCCCTATAAGCAATAAAACATTCAAAACAAATTCTAAGTTATTATCTTTTTAATAAACACCAAACAAAATAGTCTCTTCTTTCAGGGGGAAATCAATATTTTAGGATTGCATTTGAGTGTTTGTGTGGCTCTGGGCTAGTATAGATTGAAACCATTGAGAATACGGATAAACGAAGACGGACAATATGGCGGCCGGATATAGCGACACGTCATTCTGTGACGTTGGTGAGTAGGGTCTATAAAGTGGTACCTCTTAATTGGTTCTGAAGGTATTTTCGTAAACTGAAAATTCCGTAAGTAGAGGCGCGTTTTCCATGTAAATGGCCTGATCCGTTCCAAGCCCCCCCCCCCAAATTTATAAAAGACAAAAGATGAGAGTTGTGAATAATGTAAAATACAAAGAATAAAGAAGTGAATACACTCATGTAAAGCTGTCGGAACACGAGGTGTGAATAAAGAGGATGCTGGGATACAGTTCAGGTCCCTCTTAGCCAATTGGATGCCAGGAAGACGCTAGGCAATAGCCAATAGCAGAACAGTTATAATTATGTTACATTCAGTAAACTCTGGAAGCTCCGAGTAGCAACCCTTACTGTATTTTTGCCTTTCGTATCCTGACATTTCTTTTGTAGCAAGAGGCCATATTTTCCAGTTGAGGTGTGTCGTAACCAGTGTTGTTAATCTTACTGAAAAAAAGTAATTAATTATAGTTACAAATTACTTCTCCCAAAAAGTAATTGCGTTAGTAACTCAATTACCTGAATGTAAGAGTAATTAGTTACTTGGCAAAGTAATTGGTGATAATTACTTTTTTATTTTTCCTCAAAAAAAAAAAAAAAACATTGGCCACACGATGTGAAGTTTTTTGTGAAGGTTTTTGGTACAATTGGCCCGAGCCCAATTCTTTACCCTAATTTACCCTTTACCCTGAATCAACTGTTAAAAGTTATTAAAATTGCTCCCATTATTGCATTAGTTCCCTTCTCTCTACTTCCGAAATATGAAAGTTTTACAACTGTTTCATCATTTAAAGATAGATTCAAGTCAAGATTTTGCCGATTTAGAAGTATTTTAGATAAAAAGTTACTTAGGTTCGCTAGGAAGGTTCTCTACAACAGAGCCGTCCTAAAAAGTCTACTGCTTTAAGATGGCGGCTGTCTACTAACTCATTTAGTGCCATGTCTGTCATTTTGCATCTAGTTATATCTATGTACAGTACATGTGATATCTACCATGTCTACCATATCTACCATAACATGCGGGCGTGGTTTGTAGGCTATCGGCTACAACATGTATTATTAGAGCTACCTAGCATCGCGTTTGCTCGGCGTCACAACTTTCTTGCCTCCTCCCTACTCCTGCTCTGCTCTGTCGTCTCGGTGAGTCCGTCTCCCTCAGACTTTTCGACCAATATAGTAACGCACAGTAACGCATGCCTTTCCGTCCTCAGTAACGGTAACGGCGTTGCCAAGATGAGAAAAGTAATTAATTAGATTACCCACTACTGAAAAAAATAACGCCGTTATTAACAACACTGGTTGTAACCTGAAAATTCTGTACATAGAGACGTTCTTAAGTAGAGGTACAACTGTATTCTGTCACCTAGTCATGTCTTTTCGACAGAAATGTCAAGACAAGTGGGAGACTCAATCATTTTTAGATGAGTATGGGGTCATATCAACTCCTGGGTTAAATATAGGAGTGGTTACCTCTGTGTACCTCATGATACGATATGATTTGCGATATGCGATACACCGATTATCGATGCATTGGTCAGGAAATCATTCTAGGATATACTACATACAACTAATGAACAGAAAAACAAGCTTCTGCTGTAAATTGGAATGAGTTTATCACTAGTAGACGTCCAATCTGTTTGAACTGGGAGGGTGGCCTCCCTCCCGCTTCAAACGGATTGAACGTCCATGGCCGTCAGTGACAGCCAATGCCAGGCAATGAGTTAATTTTGGGCCAGTTGATTTTCAGTTACTTCCTGTTGATTTTGGGGTATTTTATGGGTCACTTCCTGTTTATTTTGAGTTACAGAACAGGAAGTGACCTGGGAATCACCCAAATGAATAGGCAGTGACTCGAACTCAACAGGAAATGCCCTAAAAATCGGACAGAATAACTGTAAATGCTGTGGTTTCGAATGAACAAACGTTCCCAGTCTAAATGGATTGGGCGTCGATCACTATCAATGCAGCCTTAGAGTTAATTGAGACACAATAAATGTGAAAAATTTTGGTAGCAACTTGTTGTTTTTTTGTTTGTTTTTTTAAACAGTAAAACCTTTTTAAAAAGATAACTCGATTCTTGGCAGGAGCATATCGATAACCTTTTGGGATACAAAGTATCACGAAATATCACCATTTCGATATTTTGTCACACCCCTAGTTAATAATCTTCATGCTCGGAAGGACTGTTCATGTTCTCAACTGATATTCGTAAAGATCGAGATTGATTACCGTATTTTTCAGACTATAAGTCTCAGTATTTTTTCATAATTTGGCTTTGGGTTCGATTTATACTCTGGAGCGACTAATGTGTGAAATTATTCACACATTATTATATCATTTCACATCATATTTTGGTGTTTTGGAGTGACACTGATGGTTTGGTAAACTTGTTAGCATGTTCTTTATGCTATAGTTATCTGAATAACTCGTAATAGCTATGCTACGTTAACATACCGGCCAAGTGTGCATTTTGTTCTTCATGCATCGTGTAACATTATCATACTGTACACTTATTCAGCATGTTGTTCTGTTTTGTATTTTAATTTTTAATTGCCTTTCAAGATGACATATCTGTTCTATGTGTTGGATTTTATCAAGTAAATTTCCCCCCAAAATGCGACTTATACATGTTTTTTTCCTCTTCGTTGGGCATTTTATGGCTGGTGCGACTTATAGTCAGGTGTGACCTATAGTCCGAAAAATACGGTACTTGTATTTTTTTAATACTTGAAACTTTTTGGAAGGAATAGTGATGTAGTCCAAACTATCTCCAGCGGCCACCGGATAAACTGAGTTTGAGAACCCTGCGTAACGTGCTCATGATTACTGCAGGCGCTGTCGACAGACTCCATCGAGAGGCTCCCGGTGTACAACAAAACGGCGCTGAGGAACTACAAAGTAAGCCAGGAGGCTGACGACTGGTGCATCCCCAGCAGAGAACCTCTGGATCTGAGCAACTACAAAGTGGCCAAGTGAAGCTGCGTCGAAGGCTTTTACATCCCCCTCTGCGATCACGGACCAATCAGACAAGTGCCTCACGCTTCAGTCATAGGAGTAGCATGTTGTTTTCGCCACGGAAGACCGGAGGATGAAAAAAACCCCTAAAAAAATGGCGAGCATCGCCGGTCCACACAGCATGTCGCCGGCCAGAACAAGGACGCTTTAAGTTGCCAAGATAGAGGCCCACCGCCCAGCTCTTTGAACAAATATCAGTCATGTGACGTCCTTGCCATAAGTCATGTGACAGCCTCATTATTTTTAGCAAACGGTGCCTTGATGTGTGTTCAAGAATATGTGAATGTGATTTTTATAACTTCATTCAGTTTAAATAATTGTACATACTGTAAATATGACACATAAGTTAAATATTAAAAAGATACAACGACAACACAAGGGCACTCATTTTTCCAACCTCCTCTCATTGGAGTTCCTCCTGGTGTATCATCTTGCCACATGCAGCGTGGATGACTCGTCGGTGCTGCTCTTACTGGCGTCGCGGCACGTGTTCCCGCCATCTGCCCGCTGGGCGTGGATGAATGAGTCCCGTGTCATTGGAGGCTCACTTTACAGTCGCTACTTACCGGGCCAACGCAACTTCGATCCAAATATGTGGGAGCGGGCATCAGCTGGCTGCGTCATCTGATCCATCGCGTGGAGGCTTGTTGCTCTTCTACATGAAGACCGTGATTGGTGGTGGTGGTAAAACAGACAGTATAGTGTGAGTAAGTGTGAAGCACCATAAATGTCATCTCCAGCATGACCGCAGATGGTCGTCTCCGACTGGTTTTAGTCGTGTTTTTGTGAAAGACCAACCAAATTGCGGTATTACGTTGGTCCTGTTTCGGTCTTGAACTTCAGTTAATCTCAGTGAGTGCTGTTTTTGGCAAATTCTTGGTCAGGTGCGTGCAAATAGATGAACAAACATAAAAATCCTGTTATAACAGATTTAAGGACCTGTGATTGACAAAATGTGGCATGAGTTCCACTATTGATATGTGGGCGCCATCTAGTGGTAAGTGAATGAATCACTGATGAACAGTTCAATTTGTAGTTTTGCGGTACATTTGAATTCAGTTTTCTGAGTAGAACGGTTTAAGTAATGTTGGTTTTTAATCTCACATTTAACTCATTCACGCCAATTCGTCCACTGACGGTGGAACAATTTTTACAACACACTTAAACTCAGCGGGGAATCAACAACCTTCCTATTCTAACGCCTTTAACCAGGGGTTAGTTTGTGCCGTATCCTGCCGGAACAAGATCCGGCACCCCTTGATTTTGGCCTGCATGTGTTCCAGGACTTATTTGGGTAGATCCGGCACCTCTCGTTTATAGAAAATAATATAATAACGTTAAAAGCGCTATATAAGTATAACACCATTTACCATTTTAAAAAATGTAATGATCCCGGATGGGGGGAAAGAAGGAGGAGTCGTTGATGGCTTTCTTCACTTTATTGTGGCAACAATAAGAAAACAAACAGAACAACAGCGGACTGCCGCCACATTCCGACGCTAAAGTTTGCTTCTCACCCGTCTCCCCCTCGCTTCCTACTACCTCGCAGCCCTCCAGTCCCAGCATCTCTTAAAGGGACCGTGCATAGTTACGGACATAACAGTATAAAATAAAAATATAAATACATTTACAGAACAAATGCCAAGAATTGCATGTTTTTATCTAAAAAATCATTTGAAAGAGTCGGAGATTTGTTAAGGCACTGAAAAGCTGGACCAACAAATCACAACATGCCATACCATGCCATACATACCATATTATGAAATAAATAAATAAATAAAGGCGGGGAGGAATTTGCGGCACCTGGGGAGCACGTAGCCAGGATCAAACGGTATTTCAACATGCCAAAAAGACAGTTGCATTTACTGTCTTTTTTCAAAAAGAAGGAAGATAGTCCAAAACAAGTCAGAAAACCAACAACCGGCGATGAGGGCAGCTGCAGCGATCATGCTAACGGGAATGACCGGGTGCAGCAGGAGGCTAGCGCCGCAGCAGCTAGCCAGGTTCACGGACAGCCAGCCTAGCCGGGGCAGGAGGCTGCTACCCGCCACCCGGAGTGGGGGCCAGCTATAGTGCCAGCAGTCAGCCAGGTGGACCACCAACGGGCGTAGCAACAGGCCAGTACCCTTATGAAAAATTCGGGTTTGGGCTGCACAATTTGTAAGGCGGTGGGAACTTTGGGGCCAGAGAAGACAGGGGGGATGAAATTCGCAAAAGAATGGGTTTGTGTTATTTATTGTAATCTTTTTTTTTTTTTCTTTTTATGTTTTACAAGTTAGACTGTACGTGACTGTAAGTCCCACCTGTGTTATGTGGGCAATTGCCCGTGCTGTGCAGACTATAGCCTAAATAATTGTAAATTGTTATAACATTTCTACCGTGGATATTATATTAATTGAGGCTTGTAAGTCTTACAGCATGGCAAGTGGGCATTTGTGTGTTGTTTTCAGCACCATTTTCTGCGTATATGTTCCAGGACCTGTGCCCGTCTAGTCATCCCTGCGCTGTCATATGTACTTTGCGTTCCAGCACCTAATGATTTACAAATTAAGCACTGCCTTTAATGTTGTTTCATGAATTAACTCTGTGGATGCCATTGACTGCAATAGACAGCCAAACCTTTTCGACTGGCAGGGTCGACAACAATCATTCATTGCAAGCCTCTTCAAGACCAGATAGTTTGGACAACCGTTGTCGTCAATGACACTAAAACATGTTCTAATGGATTTGATACCTAATGGCGTCAATGGCTTACAATTATCTTAGTAGTCAGTTAATCGATGATCTAGTTAGTTCGAATAATCGAGTAATCGGAGAAGGAACATAAAATATTGAAATACCTGAGCTGAGGCTCCAACGGTATAAAAAATATAAATGAGGATCTAAGTACAATTACATTAAAAAAGTCTGCTAGCTTAAATGCTATAAAATGCTAACTTTTTTTCCCCACAATGCTCTTAAATGGTTCAAATACATGATTGAATTAAAAAAAAAAAAAAAAAAAAAAAAACTTGGTCTTAACAGGGAGCAGCTGGAGTTAGCCATGTGAAATGAGTTGTCATATTCACTGTCGCCACTAGATGGCAATGTATCCACCCAAATCAATAACACTAAATACAAACACTTTAAATGAAAACACAAACTATTCAAAACAAACAATTACAATGTCACTTTAATTAAAACAATATTCAAAGCAGCAAAATTTGAATCTTTTCTAATCGAATTACTCGAGTTAATCGATTAATCGTTGCAGCACTAAATTAATGTTGAAACTTGTCAATGGGTAAAAATAATATTACATTTATTCTTAATGTGTATTACACTATTGTTTGTCAGTGGCCACTCATATGACAGTTTTTTTTTTTAGATGGTATTTGGTCTAAAAAGAGGACACTTTCGTCTCAAGTGCGCTATTCCTCTATTGTCCACCAGATAGCGCAATTTCACATCGTTAACTCAAGCCAAGTTTCCTGCTGATCCTGTACAATAATTTTTATTATTTTTTCTAAAAAGTTTTTTTGCCACCGAAAATCTCTGGGAGAATCCCACTCGTTTCCTTTTATGGTCACTAAAAACGTGGTTTCACCCTCCTTAACCCTCCTCCCACTTCGGCGTGGTCCACTTTTCAGTCATCGCCCAAGTATGAAGAAAACCGGACCAGGAATGGTGGTTTACAATAGAGAATGTTGCTTAAAAAAACTGCCTACTTTCATGTAGGGGCGTGGCTTGAGGTGGGCACGCTGCGTTCCTATTGGCTGAGAGAGTCTCCCGGACGTGCAGGAGGAGGGACCGCTAGTCCGGCTGGGTTTGTATGCTTGTGACGGGACAAGGATGCGATTGTAACTTGACATGAACGCGTCTGCGGACACTTAACGCCAGGGAGAGAAAAGTCAAAAAGTTTTGTCACGCTTTACTCGCTCGGGGAATGAGCGAGAGGAAAGTTGGCATCGAGCTGTGAGGAGCAGGAGGAGGGGGAGAAGAAGAGACTGCTCACCTGGAGACGGACGGACAAGAAGGAAACTTAAGGCGACGATGGCCGAGCACGAGAGCCTCGAGTTCGGCAAAGCCGACTTTGTGCTTCTGGACACCGTGTCCATAGAGGAGTTTATGGCCAACCTCAAGCTCAGGTGAGCGAACTTTACTTTGCTTGGCTTCAACAGGTGCTTCAAGTCCCAATTTAAACCCGCCAAAACTCCGTTTGGAGACTCGTTGCTAGGGTGACGTCATAAAGGAGCGCCCCTTTTATGTTTGAACGTCAAAGAAAGTAACAAGTTTTGATTGACAGTTCACCAAGGTGGCTTTGATGTGGCTGTACAAACTTTGATTTAATTAAATATATACATATATTTTAATATATTTCTTAATACTAGCAACTTTTTTACTTACCTAAAATGGGTTATTAACAACCGGTTGAATATAATTGAAGCTAATGGTGCAAAAAAAAATTATATATATATATAAAAAAAAAATCTTTAAATACCACAAACATGTACATATGATGTATGTAAACAGACAAAGGTTAATAATAAATATCTTGCTTACTGTACTTGCTCAAGAGTTAAAATGGTGATTGTCAAAAACATCACAAAGTGTATTTAGATGAATATCAAACCTATAATAGTTTCAACTCAACTCAGTTATATTTTACCTCAAGCAATCAAAAATGCAATTTAGATGTTTTTGACAATTTTGTTGCCAAAACATTTCAGACATTGGAATGAAAACTCTAAAAGAGTATACACATATATATATTAGAGGCATGCGAAATTCCGGCGTTCCGATTCTTAGATTTTCAGCCGTGGAAGACTCGAAAACGATTCACAAACATCCAAATTCCGATGATTTAATCATACCAGGTAAAGTGGAACTAAAACACAGCCAGTGCAGTCTTCGGAACGCAATGAGGAACGGACTGAGAATAAATATTATGTTCAACTCATGCAGCCAGATAAAAAAACAGTAAAACCTGACAGCGGCCGAAAGCTGATACAAACAACGCCCAGTTGCTAGTTGCTACAAACATACCGCCACATAATGCTACGATAGATATCACATATATATAAAACTAGATGCGAAATGACAGACTTGCCAGTGTTAGTAAACAGCCGCCATCTTAAAGCTGTAGACTTCTCTGGAAGGCTCTGTTGTAGTGAACCTGACTTTCTATCCAAAATACTCCTAAATCGTCAAAATCTTGACTTGAATCTATCTTTAAATGATGAAACGGGAGCAATACTAACAACTTTAACGGTTGATTCACAACATTAAATTAATTGAATGTAGTTTAAAGCTGCTGATACAGAATGGGGACTTGACTATTTGACTTTTTTATTTACTGTTTTGAACTGTTACTCAGGCACGTGCAGAGGGGGCTTGAGCACCTGCCCCTATGCCCCTACATGCCCATTTTGACTGGGATTTTTTTTTTTTTTTTTTTTTTGTGCGTATGTATGTGTTGGCCGACTGTGCCGACACGCCACCCAGTACTTTACTTGAACACCAAAAACACCTTACAAAAAGGTTAAAAAAAAACTAAAAAAAAAAACATCTGTGTGCTGCTAAGCTGGTGCATCCGCCCCCCTTCCGCACACTGTTCCTGCACACTGTTCCTCTGGTGGTTGAAAACAGTGTTACCTTATTAAACCGTGTTCGAGCAAATACTGTAGTGAAAATACTTACACTAGGTTTATTTTGGAGATTTAAAAAAAAAAAATGTAATGTTCTCTATAATTTTCTACTTTAATAATGAATTACCCCCCGACCAAAGGCTATTTCAATCTGCGTGTCTCTACTCTACTACTCTAATTTGCTTTGTTCTCAAATGAAAAAGTTGAGTAAAGAAATTTTGATATAGAGGTTGAAGGAAGAAAAGAGGCAAAGACTGACTGAGTCACAGCCAGAAGGTGTTGATGACAGTGTTGATTTCTATTCACTGCTTACCCCTTCCAATTAAAGTATGTCACAGTCAGAGCCAATTATACAGTAAAGCTGGAAGTTGTTGTTGTAAGGTGTATTGAATTTTTGTTCATGTCCCCTTTTTGATCTATGAGCACCTGGCCCTCCATCGGTCTCTGCACGGCCCTGCTGTTACCGATACTGAAATAGTAGTTTGGTTTAGCCTGAGAGGATTTTTGAACAATTTTGGAACTAATGTACGAAACATTAAAAGCGGGAAGGGGGGCGACATTAATAATTGATTTATAATCGAATCGTAGCCTCTAAATCATAATCAAATCGTTAGGTGCCCCAAGATTCCCACCTGAATGATTACAATGTTGCTTAGTGTTTTCATCAATTTAATTTGATTTTTTACCAATTATGTATCCATCCAGTATCGATACCGATGCTTGGGAAACCTTATATGTTTTTTCTGTATTTCCAACTAGTTACTATACTGTATAAGACAGACAGCTTGACAGTGTTTTTCCCAGGCAGTTCGCACGCACAGTAGCTAGACGTCTAGCACGCCAACGCCGGGCCTCATTTTCCCGCCTGTTGCCAGGTTCTGTCTGCTTGTTTTCCCCTCAACTCAGTCCGGACATGGCGTGTTCAGATTGTTATTTGCTGAGGGCGTCAACAACTGGGAACGCTTCCTTTTTTTTCCCGGTGTGTGTGAGGACCAAGAGGTTGGTGAAACACGGTCACTTTGGAAAATGATGTCCCTTGGGACAGATGGCCTGCGGGATAAAAGCTCTCTTTCCTGATTGGACGCCGGTCTCAATGTCTTTATAAGGCAGCGGTCCGCCGGGCAAATAATTACAGGATCGGCTGTTTGTTTTAGTCTCGCAGGAAGTCCCGGGAAGGGGGCGGGGCAGGCGGCGTCTGGCACAGGGATGCTGCGCCGAGTGTTCCACGACATACACTGGCTCGCTCTTCCAGTCAGATGGCATTTTTGATTCACTCTGACACTTGTGTGATGGTGGCCTTTGGAGAGCCTGGAGTGATTTGACCTTTGAACCGTGGAAAGTTTAAAGAGAACAGGAAGAAAAGTGAAGGTTTCCTGCTTGACTATGTCGCGCCTTGTGCTTCTCGAGTTTCCTCTGGTTGTTTTAACCTTCTTTTTTTCATCTCATCTCGACAAAGTCAACTTGTGGCACGGGTGCGGTTTTGCACTTTGGACCCAAATCAAAACTTTTGATGTTGGGTGGGGTTGCATTCAAATAAAGGCTTTCCAGATTTGGGATATTCATTTTAAAACAAGATGATGGTGATAATTGACAATCTGTATTTGTAGTATGAGTTTTTTTAATACAGATACTCTGAAAAACACTCCCTTTGTTGAGTTTGCACGTTCCCCCCGTGCCTGCGTGGCTTCTCTCCAGGTACTCTGACGTCCTCCCAAATCCCAAAAAGCATGGTAGGCTGATTGAACACTCCAAATTGTCCATAGGTATGAGTGTGTGCACGGATGGTTGTCTGTCTCTGTGCCCTGCGACTGGCTGGCAACCAGTTCAGGGTGTACCCTGCCTCCTACCTGTTCTTAGCTGGGATAGGCTCCAGCACCACCACGACCCTCATTAGGATAAGCTGTTCAGAAGATGAATGAATGAATCTGAAACGAAGTTTTTCCTCTCCTTTAGTCAAAACATCTTATACATATGTAAACATGCTTCTATTGAATTAACGTTTTGAATGTTCAAAAATTCAACATAAGGAAAATTTAATCGAGAAATATGTTAAAATTTTTCATTTTTTCCAACACAGCGAAGTCTTGAGGTATGAGTTGAACTTGTTCCGTGACCATGCCTGCAACTCAAAACACTAGTAGGATCTCAAAACTCTCCATTGAAATGAATTGAAATGTTGTCAAACTGTTTCAGCAGCCATAAAAATGTTCGTTTTTTTGAAAAAGCAAAAAAAAAAAAAACCCTTAAGATGCTTAATACTTTTATTTTATTCATTGTTGTAACTATTTCCAGCTGAAAAACACACAAAATAAGTGATTTAGATTTGAGCTGAATAGTCGACCCATCGTAAACAAATATTTTTAAAATATTCACGTTGTTCGAGAAGGGTCCAGCTGCGGCCCACAGTACTCGCCAACAGCGCCCCCTGCTTTTAAAAACCAATCAGATAACGCGTCCGTCATCCGCCAACAGCATTCCCTGCTTTCAACAACCCTAGCCCTTTTTCTGAGTAATGGGACGCAGAAGGCACTAAAAACTAGATATATTGGGCCGATATATTGACTTTCCAATGTCGACCATCAGCTGATTTACAAAAAAAAAAAAAAAAAAAAAAAGATTTTGATCAAGCATCTGTGTGGGCAACTGTGGCCACACGTGACTGACAGTAGGACCCCGGAAGAACCCAGCAGCTTGAAAGCAGGCTGCAACAGAAAGCTTCAGGCTTGCCTGTTTTGTAAATATTGTAAGATTTTTTTTATCTTGCATGAGGGAATATGCAATGTTGCTTTTAGCCCTTTAAGGTGTTTACTGAGTGATCCTTACACTCTAAATCAGTGCTTCTCAATTATTTTCTGTCACGCCCCCCCAAGGAAGACGTAAATGTTTCGCGCCCCCCCAAACTCTCTGCCGCCACTGTAAATAGTGTCATTTGTCTATAAAATTACTATTATAAATACGCATCTGCCTAACATTGTGTCCTTTTTTTCTAATAAAGAAAAAAAGTAACATAGATCAACTTATAATAAAGTATAACTTTATTAACATTGTTTTGTTTGTAACAGAGAAGACTTGACGTGCATCAATTTGCCTGAATTAAAAAAAAAAAAAATTTCACATCCAAACTAAAAAATACACTCAAGGTACATTTTTGACCATTTGATACAGAAAAATAAAATGTAATAAAATCAGTAAATAATACCAAATTAAAATTGATTAGAAACATTCACTCATGAGGAAAATGTGCCAAAAAATTTGACCGAAAAAACAAATCTGAATAAAAGGGGAAAAAAAGTGTCCTTGGACAGGAGAGTTTTTATTTTTGCTGCTCACAGTATTTACCTCCTTTGCAATGGTGTGGAGTTATTTTGCAATTAGCATGCTAACAATGCTCACTGGCTTACTGATATAACACTGACAAAGCAGGACGATTGTTGGCAATATTCGGCACGTTTTCACTGAAAAAATCAAGCGGCTTAACAATGAAATTGGGGTCTAATGTCTTTAAGTGGCGTCTTAATTGATTTGGCTTCTTGCTGTCTGCTATAATTATTTTTAGACACAGTAAACAGTGGTCTTTCATCATCACCCACTGTATTAAAAGTCAAAGCTAAAAGGCAAACGGCACGAAAAAAGCGCATTCACGGCGGCCGAGGTAGAACCGTAGGTGAGGGCAGTCGTCGTGACGATCCCAAGCCGAAAATGGCACTTCTCGGGCGGCGACGTGAGAACCGGACAAGACATTGGGTCGGAAGTCCGGTCGGAAAACGGCTTTCGAAAACGGCGGTGGCACACTGCTCTTCATATCTGTTGTCTGTGTGTGCTGAGTGCTCTTCCTTAGTTCAAAAATACTGCGCGCACTCTGAAAATGAGAGCGCCACTGCCACCTACTGAGTGGATGTGCAAGTACACTTTATTCCAGTACGGCAAAAAAAAAAAAAAAAAAAAAAAACATGTTCCCCGAGGTCACATGCGCCCCCCCCGGTATTGCTCTGCGCCCCCCCAGGGGGGCGCGCCCCACTATTTGAGAAGTACTGCTCTAATATAACTCATAGCGTTGGCGTAGCATTAGCTTTAGCATGGCGAGGATCCTCTTGAACTCTCACTTGTTTACATCTCGCTGTGACGTCTTGGTGTGTTTAATTATTTGAAAATATTATACTGTTCTTGCTGAGTGTGTATAATCATAAAAAGAAGTGATGCGTTCGTTGGTTTGGTAGCACTAGACCAGTGATTCTTAACCTTGCTAAAGATACCGAACCCCACGAGTTTCACATGTGCATTCACCGAACTCTTCGGGATTGAATAATAAAGCCTTTTTTGGTCAAATTCAGAACCGATATAGCTAAGCTAGCAATCAAATTTACGTTGAAATTTATTCAAATTTACTACTGATAAATTTAGTATTTTGCAGTTAATTTTCACGTTGGAAAATGTCATGGCAACGTTCTTTTATTTATTTATTTATTCATTTCACTTTTAACCTGTCCTGTTTAGCTGTTTGGACGCGGAGAATTGGAATCTGAGTGCCCTTATGGTCTGAACAGCTTTAATGTATCACACGAGAGTTTGATATACTTCCATTGTGGTTGTTCATCATGTCTACATTCTCATTTTTTTCTGGTCACATCGTTGCATCACATACTATTTTCATTGCGTAAAATGTGGTGCAAGTGTCTATTTTTTTAAATGATCTGCACAGTGCACGCAGTCTGTAGGTCTGTTATACTTCCTCATACCAAGTGTGAGTCAACCTTCCACTGAGCAAACCAGCTTCTCCTCCCATTAGATATAGGAGCTAGGAGTTGAAAGAAATGGAATAAAGCCTGTAAATTGGAGGCAACCCAGTCCAAAACATAGTTTAAAATGACACTTGGCCTTTAGTCAGAGAATCAATATAGGGCTCTGTGTCTTAAGCTTCATCGAACCCCTTAGACTTACTCTCCAAAACCCCTGGGGTTCAATAGAACCCAGGTTAAGAACCAATCCTTTAGGTTTCAGCCTCTCAGGTCATTGTAAATTTGAAGCTGTTGAAGCATTTCATGATCTACTGTATGTGCTTAAAAAAAAGAAAAACGTTTATCGGCTTTGGATATCGGCAATTAGCTGATTTTTTTTTAGGTGTTGGCATCGGCATTTGAAAATCCCACATCGGTCGAGCTCTACCAAAAATGAAAGGATGAATGAGTACTGCGGGTTGCAGTTGGATGTACTTGTGTCCACAAATTTGATAGTTTTCTGTGGAGGACTTTCTTAGGCTTCTGATTGGCTTAAAAAAAGTGTCATCTGTTGCCAATTTCTTAATTTATGATATGGCCTTTGAAGAACTTTATACCAAAAAATCCAAAGCCATAAATTGGGAAAAGGTGACCTTGCTTTTTTTGCACCCTCTGCATTGTACTTTGGTCAATCAATGTAAGCACGTGACCCAGTTGGGTTTGCCCTTTTGTACCAGTCTTATCAGCGAACGCAGCCTTGTTTACTTTCTCCTTTGGGCCTCGGCAATAAAACCCACAGCCGACCGCAATATCCCACTGAGCCGCCCTGCCTGATAAAGTCAAGCTTTGAGAATGTTCGCCTGTTCAGAACTCCCGTCTGAGCCCGCCTGGAGATTTCCTGCCTCTCCTTCAACAACAGACGAATTCTTGCCCGGCGGGCCTGCGATGGTCCAGTCTCACCGCAAGAATTTCCATACGAGCTTGTGTAATCGGAACCACATTACCGGCCTTATGTAAACACGCGCCGTGCTCGTGTTGCTTTTATTCTGTAGAACCCAAACGCGGCCCTCCTCCTCAAATAAGTAGAGCAGCGCTCGCAGACGGTCTCATTTGGGAGGGAAAAAAATACTTAGCTAGTTTCTGTTACATCACTTATGTTTGATAGAACAGCACTCGGGGTGCAGGTTTAGGTTTTGGCAGTTGGAAGAGCCCTTGAGGAAATTGGTAAACGAGTGCTTGATTTTGGGGGGAAATGGTGCGAAATTGTAGTGCCATTGACAGTGATAGACGTCCAATCCCTTTGAACATCTATGGCTGTTTGTGGCAGCAAGTGAGTTAAATTGAAGCCAGGGTTGTTGATTCGAAGCTACCATTTTGACAAATTAAGTTTGTAGAATTTTCACTATTTTTTCTTGACCTAGACTTCTGAGCTTGCAAAGGACAGTTATCTTAAAAACTACATTGTAGTACAGTGATCCCTGGCAACCTCAGTGCATCATAGATTTTTGAAAAAATATTAGGCAGGAGGTCTAGAGGACAACCAAAGAGGAGGTTTATGGATTTAGTTAAAGAGGACATGAAGGTAGTTGGTGTGAGAGCAAAGGATGCAGAGGACAGCGTTTAATTGAGACAACTGTTTCGCTGTGGCAACCCCTGAAGGGAAAAGCTGAAAGGAAAAGATTATATTATTATACAAAATAGTTCTAAAAAATCTTGATCTACACTTTATTTACATATACGTATGTATATATACCTACACACGCACACATATCATAAGAGAGAGTGGGAGAATGAACGTACAGTACATTTTTTATTATTGTTATTATAATATTATTTTATTTACATGTTTCAAACAATAAAAGTAGACTACCAATCCATTTTTAAAAAAAAAAAGTAAAAAAAACACACACAAAAATGTCTTTATTAAATGCTTCATTGAGTGTCCACTAAAATCCGCTCCAGCTGCTCACTTACACACAATGAGTTGCTACAGCAACTGTTTAACAATTTAAACGATGATTTACGTATGCGGCCCTTTGAAGGCCGCATCTCTGGCAAGATCAAAGCTTAACCGTCCGTCAATCATCATTTACATTAAGTGACAAGTACTCCAGGTCACTCTCTGATGAACAAAGAGCAGGGGGAGGGAGGGAGGGAGGGAGCGAGCATGAGACTATGCGACTGTTTTTTCTTTTTTTTTTAATTAAAAAAATTAATAAATCTGCGATGGACTGAGGGCGCAAAGTTTGAAGCGCGGAGTAGCAAGGGATCACTGTATATATAAACAAAAAAAAGTATGTTAAAAATAGGGGGGGTGGTTGACACTTTTTTGTGTTTTTTCTAGGGCTGTCAAATAGTTAAAAATTTTTAATCGAGTTAATTACAGCTTAAAAATTAATTAATCGTAATTAATCGCAATTAATCGCAATTCAAACCATCTATAAAATATGCCATATTTTTCTGTAAATTATATATATATATTCTGTAAAATAATTTGTTGGAATGGAAAGATAACACATAAGATGGATATATACATTCAACATACGGTACATAAGGAATGTAGTGGGCATTTCACTCTACTGTCATTTAAAGAGAAGCCTCATGTGTTAGGTCATCGCCCGCGCCGTTTACCTCTGAACCGGAAACTCATTCCTCGCCCGCGGCAAGTTTCGAAATTACTACACATCTAGACTGTCATTATTTTGCGATCACTGTTTTGTCCGTGATCGCAATCGAACGCATCATGCATGAGTGAGAGTGGAAGGGCTCGGCTTTTACGAGGAGCCGAGTTTTGATTGAAATAAATCTTTATAAAACAACGAAAGCCTGACATCTTTACTTGGGGTGTTACAATCGATCCTCAGTTGCGCTCTCACCACTTGGAAAATAACAAATGGAAGCATTGTTGTGGCGCTGGGTATATTTCCTGGAAGCTGCAACCAGGCTGCTTGTGCATAAAAGTGGCGATCCTGGTAGTGGCAACAGTTTTGACAGGCTGTCTTGGAAAAAAAAAACTGATCGCGCGCCTCTTTGACTGGGGGTACCACGCAATTCACTTTTCAGGGTTTAATTTTCCTCTATGCATTTTTATATACAGTACTTTTGTTGTGAGACAACTCTGGACACGAGCTCTGTAAAAAACGCTCATCTCCACCTCATCCGCGATAGGAGGACCCCAAATGGGGACTGAATTGTAGCATATTATTGAAACGTAGTTTGAAGGTTCAAGAAAAATGTGTGGAAAAGAAAAGAACAGGAATGCCACGTCGTGATCGTCCGCCTCCATTGTTTACATGCTGTCATGCCGTACGAAAAACAGCGACGGCATGACATCCCTTCCTGAATATCCCAACGTTCTACGGAGACAGCAGTCCATATATTAGGCTCCGTGTAGGGGGCGGGTAACAACGTACGTTATCCGTCTAACAACTAATCCGGATAATAGGCATACTAGTGTGGCCGACATGCCGTATAGTCCAACTAATTACACGTTTAAGGCCATTATCCGTCCTCCTAGTGTAGACGTAGCCGTAGCCACTTAATTTTTACACTGCTTGTAGTCTAAAAAAATAGAGTGGTATGTAGTTTTGCATAGTTGAAGTCTGACAGGAAATACTTCCTAATGTAACGTAACTCACTTATAAATGATGAAAAGAACCGGGACACTGATCCCAAACTTTTTCACTGAGGACTTGTTCACATGATGTCATGATGTTGTTGTCTTAGCTGCTAGCTGCTGACTAAGCACACACGCGCTCTTTCTCTGCAGGGAACATGTAATCATTATGAAATGTAATGCCGTAATCCTTTCTGGCCTTTGAATATCTTTCCTTAGAATATCTCAATAAGTCACTGTTTCTTTCTGGAAGCCCTATTTTGTTTTTCACCCCCCCCCCCCCCCCCCCCTTCCCTCCTCACAACTACTCTTTGTCAGATTCAACCTGCTTATTGTTTACTGGGTGGGTCAGTCATCGGATATGTCTACACATAGCTCCTGTTTCTACTAGCTAGGTTTGAGTAAAGGCGCAGCTGGAGATGGCGTTTTTTTGCCAGCATCCGCAGATCAGATTAAGCCCCTTCACTTCAAACAAGAGCCGCCACGATGAAATGGAACACACACAGATTATACGCTCGCTCTTCATAATGCCTGACGTGACCCTGAAGTTGAATCCGCACGTGAGTGATGGAATCACGCCAAGATGTCCCAAACAAATGTGGAAAAGAAGTGCTTTCAAATTTCATCACACTTTCTGTGAGACCACCACAGCGAGGGTATAACATTCCAACTTCGCCTAATCACAGTGTGAATAGGTAGTAAAAGCGCTAAGTGGTAGCGTGTTTTTACATTGTACGGCGCAGCACGAAGATAGAAGGCACAAACACTCCGAGACCGCATGCTCCACTCTGGCCTGGGTGGATCTTTTTTATGGTTAACTTTGGGAGGAGCTCAAGCCATTTATGACTTTTTCTCACCACTCTTCCTCCTTCTTCTCCTCCTACACAAGAAGACAAAAGTTCAATGTTAAATTACTTCAACACTTGTGAAAAGATTTCTCTGGCTCTTTTGTTAGCTTTTGTTAGCTTCCTTCATCTGTGTCGATGGCCTTGTTCTTAAGAAGACATCTTACAGACATTTTTTCTGGGCGTTAACAGTCATTCCCTGTTCTCCCAGGTTACTCATTAGAACTAGGAGTATCTGGCAGCGACTGATTAGGGCAGCAGCTATCGAAGATTTTAGTAATCGAGTACTCTTCTGAAAATTCCATCGGTTAATCGGATAAAACTTTTTTATTTAGGTAAAGAGCAATTATAAATATTCCATTGTTATTTTTGACAGCCCTTTTAATTTTCGTCTTAGTCTTTTGGACTAACTTATCAGTCTGTGTCATATTTTATCATTTCAAAATGTGTTCGTCTTCGTCTAGTTTTAGTTGACGAAAATTTCGTCTGGTTTTTGTCTACAATTCTCAAAATATTTTTGTCTACAAACTTCAAAAGTTTTAGTCCATGATTAAATCAATAAATAAATAAAAGGTTTGACAATGACAGATGAGCACATACTTGTGGTCTACAAGGACATCCCCATCTTCATGATGATACACACACTCAACACACACTCAGCAGGAAAACAGCACATTATTTACAATTAATTAAAGTCACCTGGACGCCACGAAATGTATGTGAAATGTTTTCCAGGAGTTAAAGAACAATCGCTACGTTAAATGCTAATGCTAACGGAAACGCAATGCTAACACAAACACTATGCTAACACTACAAGTTAGTTTAGTGTGTGATGATCACTTATCACAGACCTTCAAAGGCTAAAGCGACATGGTAGATGTAGCCAAGATAAGAAAGCAAAACTTACCAAGCAGTACCTGACACGTTTCACAAAAGGAGCCTGGAATGGCCACATGCTTACACACTTTTTTGTTGAGCGGGGGGCGCAGCACGCTAAAATGCTAACCACACAGACGGTAAGAAAAAGTCACACATTGTGAAGGCAAATTTTCATCCCGTTCTAGTCTCGTCAGACGACAACTGGCATCCATATCATCATGTTTTAGTCTCCCAAGACATGTTTTTAGCACGTCATCGTGACATCGTCGTCATGAAAAAATTGTTTGTTGACAAAATATTTTTGTTATCGTCATCATTGACGAAAACAACTCAAATATACATATTCAAACCTAATATTGAACCATTTTTAGACAGTGTCTTTTAGAGGTACATTGTTGAAAATAGCCAACAATTACATCTGAGATTTGACTCGAAAAAACAACAAATTCAGTGCTTTCACTCAAAAAACTTAAGACCTTTAAAAAAAAAAAAAAAACATAAGAATGTCATTACGCTTGATAACACACATAACTTTAAAGTTAGGTGTTTTTCCCACGTGTTTCAATTACATTTCCATTTGTGTCAAGCTATTTTTACATTGTAGTTAAGTTTTAAGTTAAGTCTAAAATGTCAGTCCTGATAGGACTTTTTGCATTGTTCAAAATAAATGTATGATACCTGCTGTATTGGAGCACATTAGGCACCAGTGCTACTTGGTAGGCCTGAACGATATTGGAAAAAACTATCATTGCGATTTTTGGGGGGCTTGCAATATATTGCGATATTACATTGCGATATTAAATCTAGAAGAATTTTCACCTCATAACTTGAATAGCCTTGTTTGGGATACGACTGAATGATATTGAAACCATTGGAAAGAATTAACATGTAAAAGGTAGTCCCTGGGTCACGACGTACACATAAGGCTGAAAGTTGTTTCCGCTAACATATGTTTGTGTATGCATTTGTAACTTAAGTTTACAGCTACAGTTTCTGGAGTTTCGGGTGAGGCATTTGCTATGAGAATTGTAAATATGTTATCTTTCGTGGCATTTAAGCTTGATGACTTTTGTTAGCCGAATTAGGCAAATTTAATCTACTAAATTTCCATATTGAGCAGACTAGATGGATGTTTGAACACTAACTGTTTTGTGTCAAGGGTTTTATTGCTAAAATGCATGTCGTTTTGAACATAAGTGTACATATGACAGAACACGTCATGTTAATGAATTGAATTAAAAAATAAGATACTGTGAGGTATTGAGGTACTGTTTATGCGACAAAAAAAAAAAAAAACGACGAGACAAAATGGCGGGCGAGACTCTGACGTCATAAAGTCGAAATCGCTCAAGTCAAGTACGTCAAAACCCGGGGACTACCTGTAAATCTTTTAAATCACAAACTCGATCTTTTTAACTTGATTCCGATCCTCAGAAAAATGGCACAATTGGCATGATTTCCGATCACGTGATTGGATCGGGGATATCCCTAATTTATATCATGCCATTTATCTGGATAAAAAAGGGAATCTGCACACTTGCTGCCTTTATGATGTATAAAAAAGTTTACATGTTAAACCAAACCAAAAAAAAAAACCAATTGCACATTCTGCGATGTGACTATTGCGCATCCGCACATTGCGATGGCGATGTTCAAATGATATATTGTGCAGACCTAACTTAGTGTTTTATCCAGCAATGACTTCTGACCTGAAATTGACAGTTAGCTTTATTATGTTTTTATTTTATACCCACATCTCTCTACAGCGCTGTGATTTTACAGATTAAATAAGCCTGTTTGAAAGACATGCTAGCCACACATCGACAGTAGTCATAATTAATAGAAACCTAGCCCTCCGCAGGACTAACGTTACGTTAGCAAGGTACAATAACGTTAATCTTATTTATTAGCGCTATGTTAACTTAATTTTACCTTGTCCTGAGTATCGTTACTCCGCTCTCGGAGTAAACGTGGTGCCTTGGCGGGGCGGGTCACGCGGTGGTGCCCAGCCGGGGGTGCGGAAGCGTGGGTGGGGCCACGGGTAGCTTGTGTTATGCAAGCGCTGTCTTAAAGTAAATACTTGAAACAGTGTTCGCCTTGGTATCCAGCTTGAAATGATCCCACACCTCTGAGATTTTCTGCTTTTTCTTGTGCCTTTCTCTTCACTTTCATCGGTTTCTTCGTCGTTACCTCTATATTCATGAGTGGTTGAAATCAAATATATCCGCCGGCTCTCCCTTCTTCCTCTACGCACGTGACATCAGCGTGTTCTGCGCATTAAAAGTAGTCCGGGAAAAACGTCATGCTAAGTGCCGGCAAAATTATACGATTCCTCGAGGTGAAGAAAATGCCTCAATCAATTTCTTAAATCGAGTTACTCGAATTACTCGAGTAATCGTTTCAGCTCTACATTAGTGATTCCATCGCTAACATGTACAGAACTGTAAAAGTAGGAGACAAATTATGGTCAAAATTGGATTGTCAAGTGTACCAAGAAATGTACACTATCCCTACTGTGAAATATGGTCTCTGTTATATTCTGAGGCTGCTTTGCTAACATCTGGCGAAGGCTTTCTTGAATCTGTGTAGAATACAATGAAATCTCGCTGCATCAGTCTTCCCACGTTGTGGACAGAGACCTCCGATTGTCGCCCGAACAATGGAGCGGGCGCACAGCAACCTCCTGGCAGTGGCGACGAGCCAGGCCACAACGGAGCTTTGAATGGAGAAGCGTGTTCACACGGCAGAACAATGTTCTTGTTCTGATCAGGCTGCCAACAAGGTGTTGTAGTGTGCCGCTACTTGACATCATCATTACTGTTTGTTTGTTAACATTTTAATATCCGATTTCACGACTGGATTGGCCTCTGGGACAAACTTGACACGCGCCTGCAAGGACGTCGCTGACACATGCACCTCAGTCTACCCGGCTTTTTTGTCAGAGGGTAGCAGACGTTAGGCAGCTGGGAAGAAAGAGCCCATTCATCTCGAGGGCCGACCGGCTGGGATCCGATTGCTTTTTGGGAAGAGGAAGGAAGAGGAAAGAGGTCATGCAACCGCGGGCGAGGGAAGGATGGAGAAAAAGGCACAATACTGATGTATCCAGCAGACTTTTTACTCATTGGCTGCAATGCATACAAAGAAACGACAGGTCACCATGAAGCACCCTCATTCCTGAAATGATAAAAGGGAAAAAGGGTGCCAGAAGGAAACACACACGGGAACTTTTTACAGTAGCCTCCGAAACAGAGAAAATACAGTGACGCAGGACAGGGCAAGGAGAACCAGAGGGTTGCCTTGAGGCACCCGGATTCCTTAGATAATAAAAGGGTGGAAGAAGGAAAAAAGGCCAAATACAGTGTTATTAAAAAGTATCTGAACATTGAATTTCTCACATTTCTGCATAAAATCATCATAAAATGTGATCTGATCTTTGTCAAACTCACACAGATGAAAAAAACAATGTCTGCTTTAACTTAAACCACCCAAACATTTATAGGTTTTTATATTTTAATGAAGATAGTATGCAAACAATGACAAAAGGAGGAAAAATAAGTAAGTGAACCGTCGCATTTAATATTTTGTGGCACCCCCTTTGGCAGCAGTAACTTCAACCAGACGCTTCTTGTAGCTGCAGATCAGTCTGGCACATCGATTAGGACTAATCTTGGCCCATTCTTCTCTACAAAACTGCTGTAGTTGTCGGATTCCTGGGATGTCTAGCATGAATCGCTGTCTTTAGGTCATGCCACAGCATCTCAATGGGGTTCATGTCTGGACTTTGACTTGGCCACTCCAGAACGTGTATTTTGTTATTCTGAAACCATTTGCAAGTTGATTTACTGCTTTGTTTTGGATCATTGTCTTATTGCAGCAACCATCCTCTTTTTAGCTTCAACTTTCTGACGGATGGCCTTAGGTTTTCCTGCAAAAAATCCTGATAAAATTTTGAATTCATTCTTCCATTAATGATTGCCAGTTGTCCATGCCCTGAGGTAGCAAAACAGCCCCAAATCATGATGCTCCCTCCACCATGCCTCACGGTGGGGATAAGGTGTTGATGCTGATTAGTTGTTCCATTTGTCCTTCATACATGACGTTGTGTGTTACTCCCATCAGTCCACAAAATATTTTGCCAAAACTTCTGTGGAGTGTCTGAGGCTACGTTCATACTACAGGTCTTCATGCATGAATCTGATTTTTTCGTGTTTTTCCGACTTGAGTGAGGCATTAACTTGACGGTCTGAACGTGACAAGTCACATAGAACTGGACCATTTCAAATCCAATCCGGGTCATTTTTGTATGTGGTTCAAATCCGATCTGGGCCACATTTTTCCAGAATGTCACGGCGGTCTGTACTGTCAAGTCTCCCAAATCGGAATTCATGCAGCAGTTACGTCATCAAAGAGCGAGAGAGACGCTACGGTAGCGGTGCAGCTGTGCGTTATTAGTGCCTAGCTTGCATTGAACACGGCTTTTGGGAAAAGGCAGGGCTTGACAACAGTCATAAAAAAATTAAAATGGGTTGAGGATAAGCCTGAGAATGATCGGTTTTCTCTCTGCTCTATATGAGTAACATTTCAACATTGCTTACACGACCGAGAGTCAGGGCAAACTGCCCGTATGTGTGTGTGACATGCACGGATAGTGAGTGCATGCTATCGATCCATATGAACTTTGAATATAAGCCTAAACCGGGATTATTTATGTCTGTTATTTGTGTCCTCATTTTGGAAAGCAAATTATGATATCCCTGGAATGACAGATGACAGCCAGTATGTGTGGTCATTTGTTTTGATGCTCCTGCGCATGCGGGTCTTCTTGCTCAGCGCGTGTCGGACTGCGAATTAGTGCACATGCGTAATACTTGAATGGTCTCAATGGACAAAGGCAGTCTGAACGGGCACGCCAAAAAAACAGATATGACAAAAAATCGGATTTGTGCATTAAGACCTGTAGTATGAACCTAGCATTAGTGCCTTTTTGCAAACATTAAACGAGCAATAATGTTTTTTTTAGACAGCAGTGGCTTCTCCGTGTAGTTCTCCCATGAACGTCATTCTTGGTCATAGTTTTACATATAGTTGATGTGTGCACATAGAAATTGGACCGTGCCAGTGATTTCTGTAAGTCTTTAGCAGACACTCTAGGGTTCTTTTTTTACCTCTCTGAGTATTCTGTGCTGAACTCTAAGCGTCATCTTTGGTGGACAGGCACTCCTTGGGAGAGAAGCAACAATGCCAAACTCTCTCCATTTGTAGACAACTTCTCTGACTGTCGATTAATGAACATCGAGACTTTTAGAGATGGTTTTGTATCCTTTTCCAGCTTTATACAAATCGACAATCCTTGATCGCAGGTCTTCAGACAGCTCTTTTGACCGACCCATGATGCACATCAGACAATGCTTCTCATTAAGGCATTTCTTACCAGGTGTGTGTTTGATAGTGGACAGGGCAGCTTTCAACCACTTATCAGGGATTGGGCACACACCTGACTTAAAATAATTGGTTTCAATTGCTCTTTAAGTCTCCTTAGGCAGCGGGTTCACTTACTTATTTTTCCGCTTTCTGTCATTGTTTGCATGCTATCCTCAATAAAATACGAAAACATCTGAATGTTTGTGTGGTTTTAATTAAAGCAGACACTGTATTTTCATCTGTGTGATTTTGACAAAGATCAGATCACATTTGATGGTGAATTTATGCAGAAATGAAAGAAATTCCTAAAGGTCCAGATACTTTTTTATACCACTGTATGTTGGAATCACAAGTTATTTCTCAGGAATATAAAAAACACAGTTACACATCCAGCAGGAGGACAGGGTAAAGAGAACCAACAGGATGCTGTGAGGTGCTACGATTATTATATGAGAGACGGGAAAACAAACAGGCGGAAGAGGGGGGAAAATTACCAAGTATGTCGGGGAAACACAAGGAATTCATTTTTGAGTTCTCAGAAATATAAAAAAAAGAGAGACAAATACACAAGGCAGGGAGAACCGACGGGTCGCCATGAGGCACCACAATTCTTAATATCAGAAAAAGGACAGAAATCTAAGGTGTAAATGAAAAAAAACACCTCCCAACTATATGCTCCTTCGGGTTGCAGAGCACTGCGTGGAATAATAATAATGATATGCGGATATGCGCGGCATCGATTTTCCTAAACTTAACATTGGCAATGCTTTTTTGTTTGCTGCACGAATACCCTGGGCACAATTGAACATACATAAATGACTTTGATTATCTTCTTGGTTATATTTTAACATTTTATGCTTGACAATAAAGTTGTATTTACTTATCATTTTCCTCTCTCTGATAAAGGTGTTAACGTGACCTACCTTAGCCAGATTTGCATCATGTCCACAAAGTCTGAACCAACTTTTTTTATAAATTCAATCATTAACCCATTATAGGAAGAGTGACTATTTTTGGTCATTTAAAAAAACTTCTCTAAAAATCTGGCATCACATTTCTGGGTCTTTTAGGCCACAATAGTAACAATTTTTATATTCAAGTTTGACCTACATGACCCAAAATGTGGTGTCTACATATGTGGACACCAGGTCTTAAATTATTTTTTATCGTTATTAATCATATTGTATTTTTAATATTGTTTATATATCGTAATTTCTGGACTATAAAGCACACCTGATTAATATTTTAGAAATAAATCCTCATATATGCCATACCTGACTATAAGCCGCAGGTGTCCATATCTTAACATTGGATGTTTACGGATGTTAAGACAAATATTTCATTGATCAAAAATATATTTATTAACCAGATAAACACGCAACAACATCACCAACACATGTTGTCTGAATGCTTAAAAACAAACTAACTTTAAAGAACAGATAACTACATTTGCAAAGATATTTGCCATGCCTTCTAAACTTGAAGTGGATGAATTAAAAATGGTTAACAGCTAGCGCTGACCCTTATATGGCAGCTTTGTTGTAGCATACTGTGACAATAAAGTCCTCCGATTGCCAGTTGGAAACAGCTAATCAATGCTAGCATCGCGCTCTCTTGTCCTAGCAAATAGTGGATACTCATCCATTTAAAATTGTTCTTTTGTGGCAGCATATACTGTAGTATCCGATGGAGCCATATACATCTATAAAATCCTGAGTTTTTGAGTAAGTCTGACGAGCTTTAGTGGGAGTGTAGCGGCTGAGAGCTATGTCATGGCACAATTTGGAAAGTCTTCTTTTAAAGTATGTCTAATTATCCAATTTTATTATTTTTAAGCTGTCAAACGATTAAACTTTTTAATCAAGTTAATCACAATCACAGCTTAAAAATTAATTAATCGTAATTAATCGCAATTCAAACCATCTATAAAATGTTTTATTTTATATATTTATTTATATTTTTCTGTAAATTATTGTTGGAATAAAAAGATAAGACACAAGACAGATATATGTATACATTCAACATACTTTACATAAGTACTGTATTTGTTTATTATAACAATAAATCAACAAGATGCCATTAATATTAACATTCTGTTAAAGCGATCCAGGGATAGAAAGGCTTTTAGTTCTTAAAAGATAAATGTTAGTACAAGTTATAAAAAATTTGTATTAAAACCCCTCTTAATGTTTTCGCTTTAATAAAATTTGTAAAATTTTCAATCAAAAAATAAACTAGTAGCTCGTCATTGTTGATGTCAATAATTACACAATTCTCATGATGCTTAAACCCATTAAATCAGTCGCAGCAAAGCACCAGCAGAGGGACACAAAAAACAAGTAACAAGTGGCCATGACACTGCTGTCATTTTAATCTGTTTGAGCGGGGCATGTGTGTTAATTGCGTCAAATATTTTAACTTGATTAATTTAAAAAATTAATTACCGCCCGTTAACGCGATAATTTTGACAGCCCTATTTTTAACAACAAAATATGCAGTTTGATTGTTAAAAAAATAAAAATAAAAATTTTTTTTAAAAAATCCATAAATAAGCCGCTTCCTTATAAAAGCCGCAGGGTATAAACAGCGAGAAAAAAAGTAGAGGTTTATGGTCCGAAAAATACGGTATATATTTTATTAATAATTAATTAATATATTTTTTGCTCAAAATGTGAATTTAAACAAAATGAATATGAATAAAAACTAAAATAAAGTTTGTTTTTTGCCCCTAGGAACACTCTAAAGTTGATTTCATTTCCTTTCCGCAATTAAAAAAAAAATTATAGTAATAGATGTACAACACATTTCAATTGGGAGGGCTGTAAATACTCATGTTTTAGTAACATTGAGGGCATTAGGCGTCCAATAATTGCGTCTAACAATTATTAATTAAGTAAATTAAGTCCATTCCCACATGTTTTGGTCTGCAGATTCGAGAAAGGGAAAATCTACAGTTACATCGGCGAAGTGGTGGTGTCAGTCAATCCCTACCGTGTCATGAACATCTATGGGCGCGACATGGTGGAGCAGTACAAAGGCCGCGAGCTCTATGAGAGGCCACCCCACCTCTTCGCCATAGCAGATGCTGCCTACAAAGCCATGAAAAGGCGCAGCAAAGACACCTGCATTGTCATTTCAGGTGAGATCATAATGGGGATTGGGCGACATCCAGTGGTGAGAGAGACGGCTACACCTCACTTCTTGAGGTTTGCTTGTTCCGTTAAGCAGCCAAATAAACTGAACAAATTATAGACTTCTAATATAATTGTACACTGAATGTTTTACTTGGGAAAATCCCTCCAGTTTTAGGTAAAGTGAGTCATTTGCTTCCATATAAAACGGTAGTGTGTTTCAAACATTGATTTTAGCGACCGCAAAATCAACAATTTTCTTTTATCGCAGGGGAAAGCGGGGCCGGAAAGACGGAAGCCAGCAAGTACATCATGCAGTACATTGCTGCTATCACCAACCCCAACCAGCGGGCTGAAGTCGAGAGGTGAGGGAGGTGTTTAAGCAACAAGTAGCAAGCTAGCTAAACGACCATTGTGTCTTCTGCAGGGTGAAGAACATGCTGCTGAAGTCCAACTGCGTCCTGGAGGCCTTCGGGAACGCCAAAACCAACCGAAACGACAATTCCAGCCGCTTCGGGAAGTACATGGACATCAACTTTGATTTTAAGGGGGACCCGATTGGCGGACACATTAGCAACTACCTACTAGAGAAAGTAAGAACCACTGCTATCAGTGACTTAACTTACGACTTTAACATCGTGGATTTAAATGTTATACCAATGCTTTTTATTTGTCTTGTTAGTCAAGAGTGATTTTTCAGCAAGAAGGCGAGAGAAGCTTTCACTCCTTCTATCAGGTATGTGTTTACTTAGACTACTCACAAATTATGAAAGAATAGTGTGTTAAAATTGATGAATTGTGTGTTTTGCATGGACAAGCTACTAAAAGGAGCTCCTGATGCCCTGCTTCATTCTCTCCACATTCATC
Source organism: Corythoichthys intestinalis (assembly GCF_030265065.1). Taxonomy (NCBI): domain Eukaryota; kingdom Metazoa; phylum Chordata; class Actinopteri; order Syngnathiformes; family Syngnathidae; genus Corythoichthys; species Corythoichthys intestinalis. Next base: position 27,526,806 of record NC_080415.1, read on the forward strand.
GAGATCCCAAAATTTACAACTACATTAAAGTGGGGGCCCAGATAAAGGTATGAAATTCACTTTTTAGTTACAACACACACACACACAAAAAAAACAATACTGACAGTGAGTGACAGGGGAAGACACGGCAGAGCGCTTACTGTGGTGTGCAATCAGATGGTACCCCAAATCCTTAGGTGGTGTCAGGGTAGAGAACGCGCTCTCCCTTTGTTTTTAGAAGCAAAAGGCTCTCACTCCAGAAGTCATTTAAGAGTATACTTATGATCACAAGGAGAACATCAATCACACACGTAGTACAAAGATGCTCTGACGTGGAAGAGCTCAGGGTACTGTTATCATACTGTAAGAAAAGTCTGGGTTTACTGGCACAAAAACAACAATCATGATTATAAGAAAAACACGTCATGTCAAGAAGCTTAGGTGGGCGGCCAGGCAGTAATTTATCAATTAAATGTTACATTGTACCTTTTGAAGGACAGCTTCGCCCTTCAGAGTTCCTTCCTGCCCTCCCTCGCCTCAGGTTGTAGACAGCTGTGTAACTTATGAATTTTAGATAACACTTTTACAATAATAAAACTAAAAGACACATTAGGTAACTTTTTAACCTTTATAAAATATTTTCATAACATTTGTGATAATATGTTTGAAGTCAATATGAACGCTTTCATGCGAATTCTGCAAAGATGGCAGAGGAACAAAAGAGAAAATGTTTTGTCTGAGGAGGAAAATAAAGGGAGGCTACCAGGATATACAGAATAAACATTGGTCTGGCTTTCATTTGCTGGTGTGACACCCCTCCAATCACCCCCACTCACTGACTAGTTCGGGTGGGGTGCAGGGTTAGCCACACTATGCCACACGGTTGCTAACAGTCATATGCTATTGTTTAGCCACAACTAGATTAATTACCTTATTACTATTTATTGGGGCTGTCAAACGATGAAAATTTTTAATTGAGTTCATCGCAGCTTAAAAATTAATTAATCGTAATTAATTGGAATTCAAACCATCTATAAAATATGCCATATTTTTCTGTAGATTATTGTTGGAATGGAAAGATAGGACACAAAACGGATATATACATTCAACATACTGTACATAAGTACTGTATTTGTTTATTATAACAATAAATCAACAAGATGGCATTAATATTAACATTCTGTTAAAGCGATCCATGGAGAGAAAGACTTGTGGCTCTTAAAAGATAAATGCTAGTACAAGTTATAGAAATTTAATATCAAAACCCCTCCTAATGTTTTCGTTTTAATAAAATTTGTAACATTTTCAATCAAAAAATAAACTAGTAGCTCGCCATTGTTGATGTCAATAATTACACAATGCTCATGGTGCTTAAACCCATAAAATCAGTCGCACCCAAGCGCCAGCAGAGGGCGACAAAACACCAAAAAACACAAGAAACAAGTGGACATGACACTGTGTTGTCATTTTACTCTGTTTGAGCGGGGCATGTGCGTTAATTGCGTCAAATATTTTAACGTGATTGATTTAAAAAATTAATTACTGCCCGTTAACGTGTTAATTTTGACAGCCCTACTACCGTAATTTCCCGACAATAAGGCGCACCCGTGTATAACGCTCACCCCAAATTTACTTGTAAAATCTAGGGGAAATTATTGTACCCGTGTATAACGCGCACACTAATTTTAGCACCAATAAATAGAAGAATGCAAGAAAACAGAGTTTGTGTACAGATACAGAAATTTCTTTTTACTGACTGGTGAAACACAGCACAAGCATAGCACATTGGTAGTTCAAAACATTACCGTAAACTGACAATATGTACGGTAATAATATGATCTGATAACTTCTTCAACTTCCAGAATCCAGGAGACAACAAAACAGATGTGGCTTTTCTTTTAAAGGCTGCTGTATAACTTGCTCGTTTCATCATGATGAATACATGTTTCCTCAGTGGATGGATACGGTAAAATGAAAGTGAGAACGTAAGTTGGAAATCCGAGAGAGCTCATCGCTGTAGACACAACTGTAACAATAGAAACTATTGTTATTTGGGTTTGAGTTTCCCGAGGCACAAATATAGTTGACGGACACAGGAAGTCCGTGATGTGTTACGTTTGTTATGGTCCAAGTTGCGGAGCTGCAATAAACGTAGACTCAAATGAGTTCAAGAAACTAAATTCTGTGCTTTATGAATAGTGAAAAAAGCAGAATTTAACACAGACAAAATCATTCGACCGATCAGAGTAAAGTATTACCGAAACAAAATGGTGACGTCACGTACCGTAATGGTTGGCAACGGATCGCCGCATACGTTTCTTCAACACAACAAAAAACAAAAAAGTGCGCGTTATATTCGGAAAATTACAGTATTTATCCTTCACACAGCCGCCGCTGGAAACAAAAATGTTGTTTAATCGGTCTTTAGGCGACCGGGAGATTGAGTTTTGATTAATTGATGATTTTACAACACCGTGCGGGTGTGCTTTGGTCCTCATGGGAAACGCAGCGCTGGTCTTTATGGGCAACACAGTCTTCTCTCAGGCAAAACACTATCGCTTTTATCCACCGGTGTCACTAAATTTGATCAAAACTGAAAAGTTACAAAGTGTTTTAAGCTATTTATCAAAACTTAAGAAGCATATGTTGGTAAGCAATTCCTTGACAGGTGGAAAAGGGGCAAAATTACTGTGGGTGAGTGGATAAAAATCTGGGCACACCATCAGTTAGCATGCTGATTTCTCCTTCATGTCTGCAGTCCAGCATCAACGACAGCGCGGATTTCAGAGCCGTGTCAGACGCCATGAAAGTGATTGGCTTCACAGGGGACGAGATCGGAACAGTCTACAAGATCCTGGCCACTATTTTACACTTGGTGACATTCTCATTCCCAGTTTGATTCTAAAGCTCGGGAGAACAATATTCACTGAACGCTGCTCTCGGTCCTTATCTGTCTCAGGGGAACTTGACATTCGCTGTGGACGGCGACACGACGCTGATAGAGACCAACAAGCTGGTGTCGGTGATGGCCGAGCTGCTGTCCACCAAGCAGGAAAATGTGGAGAAGGCTCTGCTGTTCCGCACGGTGTCCACGGGCCGTGACGTCATCGAGAAGGAGCACACGGCGCAGGAGGCCGGTTATGGACGCGATGCTTTTGCAAAGGTGGTGGACATTCACAAACGCGTGCTTCAAGTCCTGAATTTTTCAGTCTCATCTATTGGTTTTGCCTATCGTCATTAGGCAATGTACGAGCGTCTCTTCTGTTGGATTGTGGGACGCATCAACGACATCATCCAGGTGAAAAACTACGACGCCAGGGTGCACGGGAAGGACACCGTCATTGGGGTTCTGGACATCTACGGCTTTGAGATCTTCCAGAACAACAGGTTGGACATGGCGATGAGAGTATGTTTCATCTGGTACCACAAAAAAATTTTTTTTGTTTTTTTTTTGTTTTTTTGGGTGTCAGCTTTGAGCAGTTCTGCATCAACTATTGCAACGAGAAGCTGCAACAGCTCTTCATCCAGCTGGTGTTAAAGCAGGAGCAGGAGGAGTACCAGCGAGAAGGCATTCCTTGGAAACATGTACATGTCATTGCACTGTATTACAATAAGTGTGTTTTTTTTTTTCCTAACGTGCTATGTTTTGCCGTACATTAGATCGACTACTTCAACAACCAGATCATCGTAGACCTGGTGGAACAGCAGCACAAGGGAATTTTCTCCGTGTTGGACGAAGCCTGCATGAATGTGGGCAAAGTCACCGATGAGCTTTTCCTGCAGGGACTCAATGGCAAGCTAGCCAAACACGCCCATTACACTAGCCGCAAGGTAACTCACAAACCCAGTTTATTTATTTATTGTTTAAATGATAGATAGTATTTTCTTGATTATTATTGTATACATTTTAGGCATGTCTTAACAATAATAGTCATACAAAAAGTTGAAAGACCAGTTGTTCTCAAAGTTTGGTACTCGTACCAGCAGTAGTGCGTGGGATTCCTCTATTGTTATGCGAAAGATTGACTGAAAACCGCGGTGAGAAGCAGACAAATGAAAAAACAAGGCAATGATGCAACTAATAATAAACGGATATACAAACTGTCAAATGGCAGCAAGTCAATACAAGCCACCTAGGATCGGTTTAAAGACACTGCTGATGAGCAGGAATTGGATGCAGATATGACGTTGGAAAGTTATCCCACATCTCTGTAACAAAACAATCTGACCGGCAGCAGAATGTCACAAAATCATGCCAGTCATCATACAAGCTGCGCTTCCTAGCTAGCACAGCTATTCTTCCAGTCCATGCCAACCGCGTCATCACCCCCAGCGTGCATTGTGCGCGTAAAACATGCCGCCCTCCGTGGGTCAAAACATAAACCAAAATATTTTGCATTGTTAAATCAATGGCAATAATATATGTGCCTCTTATAACATATTTAAGTAAAACAGAACAATTATGGCTCATTAGAGCCTACAAGTCTTTAAGTCCGAGGATCCCTTCAAAATTTTAGAATGCATGCAGTGACGGACTGTTGATAAAAGTCCATCACTGACTAGGATGGTGGCAGCAAATGAACATTGTTAATTCATTGCCAACCCTCCCACTTCAAATGTGTAGCGCCGCCAATGGCAGCCAATGAGTTCATGTTGGTCCTGATGGTACTGTACTTGGAGAGCCAAGTGTTTGTTGAGTCTGTACCAGCTGTAAAATATTTAAGAACGTCTGCTCTAAACCTTCTATGTGAACAGTAGAGGGCAGCAGCGGTTAGCAGAAGATTCAAACAGAACCTCAGTGGTGATGTCACTGTTGGCAAATGGGAGGAGGAGATGCAGTGCAGATGATAAGTGCTTGGTAAACATCTGCATGACAGGAAAGTAATCCACCAAGGCAAAATTCAACGATCACTAAAGCTAATATAAATGTGAGGGTTATATTGCTTCCCTCTCACTTTGAGGATGAGCTTTTAATACAGTTACACAGTGATTTCGGTCACCACACATCACCTAACATGCAAATTCTCCCTGCTAAAAACCCAGAGGGGCCGATATGCTAACTAGTCATGCTGCCATTTTGAGTGCTGCCGGCCCCCCAGTTCAAGTAGATTTATCACCGTTAATTGGAGCCAATGTGTTAATATGCTTAACATACAACTTTCCTTGCTAAAATTACAATTTGAATCTAAACATGCACTTCAGCAGTCACTGCTTGTTCCATCGACACCTTGTACCTGTCGGGGCTGTCATGTCGCACCACCATTTTGTTCTTGTTACTTATGTCTGGCGACCTTCCCCTCGACACTTACCACCTCCGTGCATGTGTTTCATGATTCCATATTTATATATGACACTGTTCATTAAAAACCATTTCATACTCAGATCTATTCAATACATTGCATCTATATTTTAATGATAATATCCTTGCCAAATTCTATCTACAGTTAGATAGGCCTTATAGATGGACTTTAGATGAGTGAAATGAAATTACTTTTTCCAGATGTCATTGAAGTGTCCTCTTTGCTTAGCCCTGAGCCCCTCCCTTCCCCATTTCCTGCACTCATTATTCTGACCTTGTTCTATCACTTTTCTTGGCTCACACCATCGCAGCAACACATAGCAGGTGCCAAGTTCGTGTTGCATTCTAGGTCTTCACACCAGTCTTTCTGACAACATTTCTGACGTGATCTCGCCACATTTGACTACACACAATCCATATTTTCATTCATTTTTCTCGTCATCACACTGCCTCGCCAACTGGCCTCCGTCCAGCCGTCACACCTCCACTTTCGCACTCGTTTTATTTCCCTCTCCTCCCGCTGTCTCTTGCCATCAAGGCACCCTCCATCTCCCGTGCTCGCGTTTTAGTGACTTTGGTTCTGCTCGCGGGCTTCACTTGAGTCGAGTGAGGTTGCTTTCTGCTTCACTGAAGCTGCGGATCACTGTCTGCGTTTAGTGGCGGCGTCTCGCTCTTTGCTCTTTTGCATAGTTCAGCAAAACTTGAGCGCTCGGGTGAACACTGCTTGCTTTAGAAGAAGTAGTGCATCAACATTGTAGACTCAGCTCAAAAATCTTAACGCGTAAAAATAACTGAAACAATGCTAGGTTGACCAGTTTTCACTACAATAATGGAACATTAGTAATTTCATCATTGTTCAGTTATAAATAAGCTATCTGTTGTCTCTTGTGCAGCTCTCACCGACTGACAAGAGTTTGGAGTTTGACCGAGATTTTCGCATCAGACACTATGCTGGAGATGTGGCGTGAGTATCCGCTTCAATTTAATATTATTGTTGTTATGGCCTTTATTGACCCCACAAAGACGAAGTTTAGAAACCTCACAAGAAAACAATAACAACAGTGGCACATACAGTTGGAGACAGCGCTAGGAGCCTGCCGGGGTTCAGCATCAGTTGGTGCCCCTATTCCTTTTGTGTAAAAGGAAAAATATGATGGTGGATAAAGGTGGTAAAACTCAGGCGGAAAAGGGAAACAAAAGGGTGGATGAAAAGAAAATAACTAGGATTGAAAAGGGAATGCAAGCAGGTTGATAAGAGAAAAACCTTAAGTGAGAAGGGTGAATCGGGGAAAACAGTTTAGACGGAAAACGGAAAATGAGGGCAAATGTTGGAAAAATTTGGCGTGGAAAACGGAAAACGAGGGTCGATTACAGAAGAGGTCGACAAAGGAACACAAGAGGGTGGCTAAGGGAAAAAGGGATAAGTGAAAAAAAGTCAAAACAAGGCAGATGATAAGAGTGTAAATCAGTGTTGTTTTAGGGAGCCATTTTAATTTTCGTCTTAGTCTTTTGGACAAAAATACAGCGCCCTCCATAATTATTGGATTTATAATAATTATGTGTTTTTTCAGCGTCTAATAATTTTATTTTTTTTTTAATAATATGGGACCTTAATGGAAAAAAAGAGAAAAATCCAACCTTTAATACAAGTGCATTTATTCAGTGGGGAAAAAATCCCGCATAAAGAAATAATTATTTGACATCAAATAATGTGTGTCACAATTATTAGCATCCCTGGTGTTAATACTTTGTTCAACCCCCTTTTGCCAACAAAACAGCACCTAATCTTCTATGTTTCACAAGATGGGAAAAGACAGAAAGAGGGATCTTCAGCCATTCCTCTTTGCAGAATCTCTAAATCATCCAGAGACCTGGGTCCTCTCCTCTGTACTCTCCTCTTCAGCTCACCCCACAGGTTTTCAATGGGGTTGAGGTCTGGGGACTGAGATGACCATGGGAGGAGCTTGATTTGGTGTCTGGTGAACCATTTCTGTGTAGATTTGGCCACATGTTTAAGGTCATTGTCTTGCTGAAAGACCCAGTGACGACCCATCTTCAGCTTTCGGGCAGAGGGCAACAGATTTTGATTTAAAATGTCCTGGTATTTCAAAGCATTCATGATGCCATGCACCCTAACAAGGTTCCCAGGTCCTTTGGAAGCGAAACAGCCCCACAGCATCACAGACCCACTCCCATACGTCACAGTGTGCTCCTCCTATTATCCGGATTATTTATTCGACGGATAATGTAGGCGGGTAATATTACATGCCGCTTAATATGGACTGCTGTCTCCGTACAACAATCGGATACTAAGGAAGTGGGGTCAAGCTGTCGCCACTTTTAGTGTGGCATGACGGCATCGTAAACAATGGAGGCGGACGATCACGACATGGCATTCCTGCTCTTTTTTTTCACACGTTTTTCTTAAACCTTCAAACTACGTCTCAATAATATGCTTCAATTCAGTGCCCATTTATGGTCCTCCCATAGCGGATGACTCGGAGATGAGCGTTTTTTACAGAGCTTGTCTTCCGCGTTTTCTCCGATCAGCCTTGCCTGGCATGGCCAGACTGTTCTCCCTGTGTTTTTCAAACACTGAGAGCATAGTCTGGGACCCAGCCCATTAACGGCCTCTCGAGCAAGTACAAAATCAATCGACAAATCAGATTCATTTATTTGCGTGACATATTCTTAACGAGCAACGTCACTCTTCCGCGTCGGAAGTCGTCTCCGCAACAACACAGATGGCGAACAGAAGAGCCGAGATTATGTTCCAATCCACGGTAAAATCAGTTTTAAATTACCAAAAACACATCGACACAAGTCATTGACAACAGTCTGTCTCGCGCTAGCCATGTTGAATAAACTCCGCTCTCCTCGTATGTTTACTTCCACGCACAAGTCCGTCGTCCCACCCGTCGCTGATTGGTCCACTCCGCTGTCTGTTTGCTGTGGCTTGCTCCGCCCTGGAAATTTTATCCGCTTAATGGTGGCCAGACTCAATAGCTGGAACAGCGGTGAGTCTGGAGTACCAGGCTACGATCAGCCAGCTGCGGAGCTGGCCCCTCCCAACTCAATGCCGACCAAACCTGAGTATAAAAAAATTAATGTAAATGTAAAACGCGTAGAGGAAAATTAAACCCCAAAAAATGAGCTGCGCGGTACCCCCAGTACCCAGTATTAAGAGGTGCGCGATCAGTTTTTTTTCCATGACATTTCTGCCTGTCAAAACTGTTGTCACTTCCAGGATCGCCAGTTATGCACAAACACTCCTGGTTGCGGCTTCTCGGAAATATACGCAGCGCCACACCATATGCTTCTATTTGTTATTTTCCAAGTGGTGAGAACGCTACTGAGCATCGATTGTAACATCCCAAGTAACAATGTCAGGCTTATTTCAATCACAACTCTGCGACTGCTCGTAAAAGCCGAGCAAGCTCTCCCTTCACTCTCGCACCTGTGTGATGCGTTCAATTGCGTTCACGAAAAAAAAAACAGTGATCGCAAAATAATGACGGACTAAAAAGTGTTGTAATTTCGATGAGTTTCCATTTAAGAGGTAAACTGCGTGGGCGATGACGTAACATATGAGGCTGCTCCTTTCTACGCATGCGTAGTTTGCGCAAATGCAGGTGTACCTTGCAGAAGCTTAAACACACCTTAAACGTAAGTGTGGACAGGTATAAAAATAGTCGGCAAAATACCCTGGAGAAAATTAACTTGTGTAGACGTAGCCTAAGAAGACACCGAGTCACCACGCTAAATGCTAATCATACGCGAACGCTATGCTAACGCTTCAAGCTAGTTTAGTGTGTGATGATCACTCAGCACAGACTTTTAAAGGCTAAAGCAACATGGCTTAGCCAAGATAAGAAAACAAAACTTACCAAGCAGCACATGTTTCACAAAAGGAGCCTGGAATGGGCACACGCTGAAGCCTGTGTGTGAGGCGAGGGGGGGCGCGCAGCACGTCACATGAGTGACACGACCAAACACTGCTAAATGTGTTCTAACTACTCATACAACAAGAAAATATCACACATTGTGAATTTATGACGGACACTATGGCGAATTTTCATCTCGTTCTCATTTCGTCAGACAACTGGCATCCATCTCGTGATATTTTAGTCTCCCAAGATACGTTTTCAGCGCGTCATCGTGACGTCATTGTCATGAAAAATTTGATCGTTGACGAAATATTTTCATTATCGTCATCGTTGACGAAAACAATACTGGTGTAAATTTAGGAAAATAACACATAGCACATATGCAGCAGAATAAAACATGTCACCAGAATTAATCAGAGTACCCCATGTGGGACTTTGATGACTTTTACGCTGTCCCTGGACACCACACACACACACAAAAGTGTTTAAATGACTTCATCATTGCTTGGTGACAATCCCCAAAGCCATTGGACACCATTCAAATGAATAAATCACACATGCTAAGCCCTCTTAACGCGTTCGCCTCCAGCCCATTTGTGCGGGTTAAGAGCTTCCACCCGCGCTCACTTGGTGCACGGCGAGAGGGGGGCGGCCAAGCTTGATTGATCCCTGAGCTACTTAGTGCTGGTGGAGCGTGCCTGCTATCTCTCAGCTGGACTCACTTAATAGGATTAACTTGTAGAAATGTGTTTGTGCTTCTTACCTGATTCTCCTCTTACAGATATTCGGTGGTCGGATTCATTGACAAGAACAAAGACACGCTGTTTCAGGACTTTAAGAGGTTGCTATACAACAGGTGTGACACGATAGCGCATGTTTTTCATACCATAATTTATCTGCTGTCTTGTCGGGGGGAAAATGGTAATAATTGAGTTTGGCTAATATGTGTGCAGTTCCAACCCGGTGCTGAAGGCCATGTGGCCCGAAGGCAAACTGAGCATCACAGAGGTCACCAAAAGGCCGCTGACTGCCGCCACCCTTTTTAAGAACTCCATGATCTCCTTGGTGGAAAACCTGGAGAGCAAGGTGACGATTTACTGGCGTGTGAATTAGAGCTGGGAATCTTTGGGCACCTAACGATTCGATTACGATTACGATTCAGAGGCTCCAATTCGATTATAAAACGATTATTGATGCACCCCCCTCCTTTTTTTTTTTTTTTTTAAATGTTTTGTACATTAATTCCAAAATTGTTCAAAAATACTCTCAGGCTAAACCAAACTACTATTTCAGTATCAAGTTAACATATAGCAGTAAACAAATATACAAAAATAACAGTAAATAAAAAACTCCAGTCCCCATTCTGTAACAGCAGCTTTAAACTACATTCAATTAATTTAATGTTGTGAATCAACTGTTAAAGTTGTGAAAATTGCTCCCGTTATTCCATAATTTCCCTTTTGTCTACTTTTGACATGTGAAAGTTTTGAAACTATTTTTAAGATAGATTCAAGTCAATATTTTACCGATTTAGGAGTATTTTAGATAAAAAGTTAATTAGGTTTGCTTGGAAGGTTCGCTACAACAGCCTTGCAGGGAAGTGTACTGCTTTAAGATGGCGGCCGTTTACTACTTTTTGTAGATGTGCTGCTCACGCTACCGAATCAATGGTGCATCTAGTCCTATATAAATGATATCTACCATTACAATATGCGGATGACGTACTTTGAAGCAGCTTTTTGGCAGCAGTCAGGTATGTTGTTGTGTTTTTTTATCTCGTGGCATGAGTTGAGCTAGAGCCGTGAGTTGAGCATTGGCATTACCCGAGGGGCCGGGTAATGAAAAGCATGATGTTTAGCTACTCTAGCTGCGTTCTTCCTCGTTGTGCCCCGAAGACCGCGCGGCGCGCTGAGTGTGTTGTACTTCCGCTTTACTTGGCATATTTTAATAATCGGAATTTGGATGTTTGTGAATCGTTCTCGAATCTTCCACGGCCGAATCACGAATAATCTAAGAATCTAAGGAGAATTTTGCACACCTCTAGTGTGAATTATACATACCCTAAAGATGATTTCCTTCTCTACTCATCCACTGACCCAATATTGATATGAATGATTGCGCCCAGGACATCGATCTCGGTCAATGGCAGCCAATGGGTACATGTGATTTATTTTTCTTCTTTACAGGAGCCCTACTATGTGCGCTGCATCAAGCCGAATGACGTCAAATCACCGCTGCTCTTTGAGCGCGAGCGTTGCCGCCATCAGGTGGAGTATTTGGGCCTGCTGGAGAATGTGCGAGTGCGCCGTGCCGGATTCGCCTACAGGCAGACGTACACACGATTCCTACAGAGGTAAAAGGGGAAAGTGGAAAACAAATCAATGAGATGTTGTAAATGATAATGTTAACTTGAGTAAAGGTGCGCCATAAGCTATCACTATTAACGCCCGGATTTATCAGGTGGAAAAGAGAAAATTGGGGAAAAATTGATGACCATTTGTAAATTGTCGTATTAGATTGAGTAAGCAAACAAATTTCATTCTTAAAATCAAGATACGGCATCAGAATCATTATTTGCCCCCTGGTTCGGTGGGTGGAAAAGGGAAAATTGGGGGGGGGGAAGTTGAAATACTCAAATATAAAATTGTCATGTGCATGGGCACGGAACAAATTCCACTCTGAAAGCCGAGGTCCGCCATCAGCTTTCATTATCAGCGCTCTGATTACTTAGGGGGAAAGGGAAATATGGTATATGCATGGTCATGAGACAAATTCTACTTTAAAGGGATCCACGGATAGAAAGACTTGTACTTCTAAGATAAACGTTGTTATGATTTAAAATAATTTGATAATGAAATCCCTCTTGATGTTTTCGTTTTTTATACAATTTGTGAAATTTGTTTATCTAGTCAGTCGCCATTGTTGTTGACGTTGCAGGGCGGTGACGTCACATGGTTACGCTGTTGGGCTTATATAACTCTAGCGACTTAAACACGTCAGCTGTTCAACCCTTTTAATTCGAACCGAGAGGAACATTGATGAGCATGATAGCACAGTCGATATTTCACAAAACGATCAGCAGAAGCAAAATGAACAGGAAAGACAGGATGAAACGAAAGGGAGAGTAGGAAAAAAATGGTGTTCTGCCAAAATGTGCTAAACCGGTGAAACGTCCTTCAAGAGGCAAATTTTACACCCAAAGAACTACGGTGCGCTTTCAGCTTGTTTTGTTTAGATGCATACAGACAGAACATATGAAGATGCCTTAAGAAAATATTCAGAAAAGGGGAAAAAAAAGGGTGCATGAAAGGAAAAATACCTCTGCACATAAGCAACAGAATAAAACATTACACCAAAATCCAAAACAGTAGCACTTGTACTAGGGGGTATTAATTAAATTTGTAGTTGTCTAGGCGCTTCCTTGCCATCTGTTACATTTACTCACTGTCCACACAGCATTAGGTCATCAGGCCTCTTACATCACATTTTAAGCAGTGACTCAGCAGGACAAATGTCGAGGAATCGGCACGTCAGATGTTTTCAAGAATGTGTTGCCGTCTGGCAGATTAGCGAGTTTTGTTTGCGGTGGCGAGTGAAGTCATCGCCGCCGTGGACTTCAAGCAGTTATGAATCACACGTCTTGTTACAGGATGCGAGCGCTGTGCTCAATGAGTCGCAATCATTCACACGGGCGCCATAAATGAGCTGGCTAGGGCCGACGTTTGCCTCTTAAAGGAGACTTATTAGGCGTTTGCTCATTTTACAACAGCTCCCAGGTGTCTTCATAAAATGATAGTCCATTACAAAGCCTGTCTGTATGAAATGTTAACAGACCAAACGTGTAACCCCCACAGGTACAAGATGATCTCAGAGTTCACGTGGCCCAATCACGACCTCCCCTCAGACAAGGAGGCGGTCAAGAAGCTCCTTCAGGGGTGCCGATTTGACAACGATGTGGCCTATGGAAAGACCAAGGTGTTTGTGCGCACGCCACGCACACTCTTCAGTTTGGAGGAGCAGCGCACTGAAATGCTCCAGAGGATTGTTCTGTTCCTGCAAAAGGTGGGTAGCACAAAGGGCTGTCACAAACCATTATTTTGAAATTGGATTAGTCGATTCATCGACTCATTTGTCAATCACATGTTTTTAACTTTCATGTTACTCTGGGTTTTACATTTATGATGGAAATGTGCATTAAAACCAGAAACTGCACTGAGAAATGTTGGGTGTTATGTAACTGCATTATTGCGATCCAAAGTTACATTAGACTAAAATGTACAAAATAAAATAAATACATTTGATTAATTACAAAGATAATCACCGGTTTAATCGAGGACTATAAAAACCTTTAGTGTATTTTTTTTAAGTAATAATTGTTAGGAATAGTTATTGTTTTCCTTTGTTTTTTCATTGTAAGTATTTAATTTTATTTAGAAATTAGAATAATATCAACATTAAATTAAAAGTGAGGATAAAAAATTAGTTTTTTCTTTTTTGTTTTTAATTGAAAACTTTTATTTCAGAAATTTAAAAGAAAATTGAAAATTTACGATGACGGCATGTACTGTTTGGAAATTAAAAATAATCAGAGAAATGAATCGGTTTTCACATGATTTTTAAAAAAAATAAAATTGTTAAAAATGAAAACGGCATGTTCATACTTTTTTTTAATTAGAAAATAAAAATTAAACATTTTGTTGAAAAGTTGAAAAAATGCTTTTCAAAGGCTCAAAAACTTGAAAATATTTTTATTTCAAAATAATAAAAAAAAAAAAAGTAAATATTTTCAATAACAATATTTACTGTTTAGAAATTCAAAATAATCAAAGAATTTAACTGTTTTTCTTTTTGTTTTTAATTCACATTGTTGAAAATTAAAATAGCGAATGTTTACGGGGGTTTTTTTGATAAAAAATTGGAGGTATAGGTTTTTTTTTTTTTTTTTTTTTCAGTTAAAAAATGGAGGTATATGTTAAATAAACATCCCAAAGTAAAAATATATACAGTGGTACCTTGACATATGATCGCTTCGACACGCGATCTTTTCGACATCCGACGTAAAATTTGACTCGCCATTTGTTTCTACATCGGACGAAATATGACCGTTTATGGCAGCGCCGCAGTTTATTTGTTTTCCCGCAAGACGGACGCACGGCGTATTTTCTTGTGAGAGAAATCAAGATGGGTTCCAAGAAGGTTAGTGTAGGTGGTGAAAAAAGGAAAAAGATTACGCTTACCATTGAAATAAATAAATAATAATAAATAATTTGCGCGTGGCGTGCGCATCCGGGAACTGGCTGGACAATACGGCCGTAGAATGTCAATGATCTCGATGGTCCTCCTTCGACCTCCATTCGCCAGTCTTTATAAGTTAAGGTGACAGTTATTATTGTGGTAACATCGGCAAAGAAATCGCCAGCTTCGTTAGGTTTTTAATTACTTAAAGAACTTGTGCAACACAACACGCCTACTGGCAGAACAACAGAACATTAAAAGTGAAAGTAAAATCTCTACCGCACCCATCTCACAGTCACATCAGCCACACTATGCGTTCAGATACAGCACGCAAAACACATCCACCACATTAGAACCCGATTTGTTACATTATTACAGGAATTATTATTACTATTATACTGTATTTTTATTCCAATTTTTATTTATCATTTATTTGTTTTGCTACGTGTAATCGCCATTTTTAATAGTACCAGCAGTATTTATTAAGGATTTAGTGTAGGTTTTCGGGCTGTGGAACGAATTATTGGAATTATAATGTATCCTTATGGGAAAATCATGCTCGACATACAAACTTTTGGTCCTGGAATGAATTACCTTCGTATGTAGAGGTACCACTGAATATACAGTGTGGCAAATAAGTATTTAGTCAACCACTAATTGTGCAAGGTCTCCCACTTATTACAGAGGCCTGTAATTGTCAACATGGGTAAACCTCAACCATGAGAGACAGAATGTGGAGGAAAAAAAAAACAGAAAATCACATTGTTTGATTTTTAATGACTTTATTTGCAAATCATGGTGGAAAATAAGTATTTGGTCAATACCAAAAGTATTCTGTAACTCTTCTCAAGCTTTTCACACACTGTTGCTGGTATTTTGGCCCATTCCTCCATGCAGATCTCCTCTAGAGCAGTGATGTTTTGGGGCTGTCGTTGAGCAACATGGACTTTCAACTCCCACCACAGATTTTCTATGGGGTTGCGATCTGGAGACTGGCTAGGCCACTCCATGACCTTGAAATGCTTCTTACGAAGCCACTCCTTTGTTGCCCTGGCTGTGTGTTTGGGATCATTGTCATGCTGAAAGACCCAGCCACGCCTCATCTTCAATGCCCTTGCTGATGGAAGGAAATTTTTACTCAAAATCTCTCAATACATGGCCCCATTCATTCTTTTCTATACACAGATCAGTCGGCCTGGTCCCTTTGCAGAAAAACAGCCTCAAAGCATGATGTTTCCACCCCCATGCTTCACAGTGGGTATGGTGTTCTGCAGATGCAATTCAGTATTCTTTCTCCTCCAAACACGAGAGCCTGTGTTTCTACCAAAAGGCTCTATTTTGGTTTCATCTGACTATAACACATTCTCCCAGTCCTCTTCTGGATCATCCAAATGATCTCTAGCGAACCGCGTACTGGCTTCAGCAGGGGGGGACACGTCTGGCAGTGCAGGATTTGAGTCCCTGGCGGCGTATTGTGTTACTCATAGTAGCCTTTGTTACTGTGGTCCCAGCTCTCTGTAGGTCATTCACTAGGCCCCCCCCATGTCGTTCTGGGATTTTTGCTCACCGTTCTTGTTATCATTTTGACACCACGGGGTGAGATCTTGCATGGAGCCCCAGATCGAGGGAGATTATCAGTGGTCATGTATGTCTTCCATTTTCTAATAATTGCTCCCACAGTTGATTTCTTTACACCAAGTGTTTTACCTATTGCAGATTCAGTCTTCCCAGCCTGGTGAAGGTCTACAATTTTGTCTCTGGTGTCCTTCGACAGCTCTTTGGTCTTGGCCATAGTGGAGTTTGGAGTGTGACTGACTGAGTTTGTGGACAGGTGTCTTTTATACCGATAATGAGTTAAAACAGGTGTTATTAATACAGGTAACGAGTGGAGCCTCGTTAGACCTCGTTAGAAGAAGTTAGACCTCTTTGACAGCCAGAAATCTTGCTTGTTTGTAGGTGACCAAATACTTATTTTCCACTTTAATTTGAAAGTAATTTCTTCAAAAATCAAACAATGTGATTTTCTGTTTTTTTTCCACATTCTGTCTCTCATGGTTGAGGTTTACCCATGTTGACAATTACAGGCCTCTCTAATCTTTTCAAGTTGGAGAACTTACATAATTGGTGGTTGACTAAATATTTATTTGCCCCACTGTATTTACTACTCAGAGGCTCAAAAAAGGATTTAAATTCAGACTTTTTGAGGGGATTTTTGATTATTTGTTGACTATCAAAACAGTTGTTGATTAGTAAATAAATTTTGATAACCTAGTAAAAGACTCCTAAAAGCAATCAACACACGTTGCCGTTTTCCAAGCCGTCTCAGGTGGACATTTACCAACTCGTCACATATTGGCATTGTCGTGACAAGGCGTTCTACGTGAGCTGCACGCAAATCAAACCTCTTGACAGACCGAGTTCAGATTTGTTGTTGCGTGACTCGCTTGAATGCTTTCCGGCACGATCCCGTCTCAATTGACAGGCGCACAAACACGCATTTCAGTCCATCGGAATCATGTCGGCAGACTCCTTCATGTTGCCTGTTCCTCCTCTGAGTTTAAGGCTTCACAGTCAAATTAGCTTCTGAAGTCAATCGATCGCTTGATCTTCTTGTATTGATCCAATTGACTTCAGCGGCCTCACAAGGAGTTTTTTTGCTGCCAACGACAGCGGCATACGTCCCATCCATTTGAACTGGGAGGATCCCGGTCTCCCAGTCCAAATGAATCGGACATTAATCGCCGTCAATGGTACTAAAGCGTGATTCATAAAAGGCCAATGATATGAGCTCCCCTCTATGTGACAAAATGAATATTTCATAAATTCCAGCGCATCGGACCACATCCTAGTAAGTGAGCGCTTGTCAGAGCAGCGAGACCAAAGATTCCCCTCGGGAATTCTCTTTCCCCGCCGCCTTAATTGCTTTCCAAAGCGTTTCGCCCGCTTCTTCACTCTCGGGACGTCAGCTGTCAGTGTGGCCGAGACTCGTTTTATTTCCCAACGTTCTTCTCTTCCTTCAAAACGCCGTCTTTATTCACGAGACCAGGAAGTCAAATTCCAGTTTAAGAAAGACTTGATTTGACTGCAGATTCCTTGGAGAGTCAGGATTACACGCATTAAGGCATTGGCTGCCATTGACAGTGATGGACGTCTAATTATGTGGCTGTTTTTAATCTTTCTGCTATGAATTGGAATGAATCACTAGTAGACGTCCAATTTTTTATTTACTGCCAGGGTTAGGGTTTATTACAGTCTATTACGGTCAATTAGTTAAGATCCGGTGATGATACACCATAGACTTCACCATCTGATAGTGAGGTCTATGGATACACATATCAAAATAGTTTTTGATTAATTTTTTCCTTTTTTTGTTTTTTTTTTTCAACATATTTAAACAAAAAATATAAATGAATACTTTAGAATACTTCAAAATTGTCATATTTTCACTTTTATGTTTTTATTTTAATATATTTAAAGATCCAGACATGAATAAATTCACTTTTCTTTTTTGTTTTTATTTTAATATTTCTTTAAAAAAAATAGAAATGAATATATAACTAAATTAACTTCAAAATATTTCAAATTATATTTACGTTTTGTATTTTTATTTGAATAGATTTAAATATATATTTTGATTTATCGGAATTTTCAGACCATAAGGCGCACCTGACTATAAGCCGCCACCCACCAAATTTGACACGAAAACCGCATTTGTTCATAGATAAGCCGCACTGGACTATAAGCCGCAGCTGTCCTCACTGTATTATGGATTTTTTTTACCCCAAGAGATATTAACCGGTAACACTAAATTTGAGAGCAGCATCATAAGACTTGCCTGGTTCACCAGACTCACCGCTGTTCCAGCTATTGAGTCTGGCCACCATTCAGCGGATACAATTTCCAGGGCGGAGCAAGCCACAGCAAACAGACAGCGGAGTGGACCAATCAGCGACGGGCAGACGTGACGTTAGTAAAACGACGAGGGCAGGACGAGGGACTTGCGCACGGTAGTAAACATACGAGGAAGGCGGACTTTATTCAACATGGCTAGCGCAAGACAGACTGTTGTCAATGATTAGTGTCGATGTGTTTCTGGTCATTTAAAACTGATTTTACCGTGGATTGGAACATATTCTCGGCTCTCCTGTTCACCATCTGTGTTGTTGCGGAGACTACTTTCGACGCGGCTCGTTAAGAACACGTCACGCAAATAAACGAATCTGATTTGTCGATTGATTTTGTACCTGCTCGAGAGGCCGTTAACGGGCTGGGTCCCAGACTTTTCTCTCAGTGTTTGAAAAATACAGGGAGAACCGTCTGCAATCATAAGACTGTCTTAAGATCAAATGAACCACCATGAAACTTTGAACCAATTGACTGCAAAGCTTCATTTGGCCATCACTTCCCCCTTGAGGGAGACGGTCAACCTCTGCTGCCACCTGCTGTCAACACTGTTTTCGTCCAACATTCCTCCTAACATGCATTGCAGTGCTACTGATGTAAATAACAATCAAAATTCATATTCTGTGCTAATTATTTCTTCAGTTACTGTTCCAATTGTTTCATTAATTTCTAGTTATGGTATTTAGTAACAACTTATTTGACAGGGGCGCCATAAGACTGTCATATGATCATAATTATGTCATGACATTGGCATCAGCATTAATGAATCCTTATGACAGATGTCATTTTGTGTCATCCAGCAAATTATCGCACTTTTGAATGGATGTTGATCCAAGCTGGACATAAATGGAGTTAAGTGACATACAGTTACTGTTCCAATTGTTTCATTAATTTCTAGTTATGGTATTTAGTAACAACTTATTTGACAGGGGCGCCATAAGACTGTCATATGATCATAATTATGTCATGACATTGGCATCAGCATTAATGAATCCTTATGACAGATGTCATTTTGTGTCATCCAGCAAATTATCGCACTTTTGAATGGATGTTGATCCAAGCTGGACATAAATGGAGTTAAGTGACATAATTCATAATGTCATTAATGCCCATGATAGTGTCATGTCATAATTATGACGGTCTTACGGCAGTCTTGTGATGCTGCTGTCAAAGAAAGTTTTACCTATTAACCCAAATAGATGAACAAATAAGCTGCACTGGACTATAAACCACAGGTTTCAAAATGAAGGGAAAAAAGTAGCGGCTTATAGTCCTAAAATTCTGATAAGTACATTTACTTTTTTTTTTTGCTTTCATTATTACAAAAAGTTAATTTTAAAAAAATACTCAATAGTATTTTTTTGAAATATGAAAATTCAAATTATTTAAACAAAATTTTTGAAAAAAAATCAGGAGAAAAAGACAATTTTTCAGTCAACATCTGAGCAGGAAAGCCACTGACGATGATAAACCTCTAATCCATTTGGACTGGGAGGACTGCTAGCCAACGTTCGCCAATGAGTAACAATCTGTCATGTCAGTCATACATTCATTTGAGTGTTGTTAGCCCCGCCGAATCAAAATAAATCGGACATCCAATGCCGTCAATGGTAGCCAGTGAGTTAAAAGGATCAACACCCGCTTTTGAAGGGCCACGCCGTCTGGTGGTCTTATTCAAGGTCTGATTATGTTTCCCCTCAATCCCTAGAGTGCTGTTTTCCTGCCGCAAAAACCCTCTCTACTCCCCCCCACCTTAATGAGAACATTTTGTGTCAGCGGCCAATGATTTATTGTCACTTGATGCTCTTTTATTTTCTGCCTCCTCCTCTCCAATTGACCTCATGCTCCTCCCCCTCTCACTTCCTACAGCGCTAGGGTTTAATTAGTGATCCGCCTGGATAAGCACAGGCCAGCGCAGCAGGCTTTTTGTACCCGCTCATATAGGCGTGTCACCATGCGGAATATGTATTTCTCAGCGAAATGAATTGGGATGCAGTAATCTATTCCAATAACCTCAAAAAACACAAGAGTTTTGTTGTGATGAAATTGATTCCAATTTTGCATAAAGAAACGAATCAAGTGAGCAACAGCTCACTCAAAACTAGTCAAGTCATTGCTGTTGCTTAGAATAGGAAAAAAAAAAATTTATGCAGTAAACCACAGGTGTCAAACTCGCGGCACGGGGTCCTTATCTGATCTGCCATTTCATTTTGCGTAGCCAACGAAAGTGAATCATATTCACCGACTCGCTAAAATAAAATTAAAAAAAGACAAAAGAAAATGATGGAGTCCTTGATGAAATTACTACTAAGGACTGCAGAAATCAAAGAATAATGTTTGTGCTTTTCCTTTATTAAATTTAAAATAATTAAAATAATAGAATCTACATGAAAAAAGTATATTTACATTTGTCAAATAACATGAAAAAATGATAAAATACTTCGTTTTTTCCCCCGTTTTGTTTTTAATAAAAAAAATCTAAAAAACAAAATAAAGATCATATTTACAATTTTTTATTTTTATAATTTTTTAATAAAAATAATTTACTGTTGTATCTTTTTTGCTGAGAATTAAAAAAAAAACTAAAAAAAAAAAAAGGCAAATAATTTAAAAAGAATCATTACTCTTTTACCGTTTTTTCAATTGAAAAAAATGTATTTATAATATGTAATTTATATATTTACTGCTTTTTCCCTTTTTTGTTATTTAAAAAATTTAAATAAACAAAAAAAAAAAAACTAAAAATATATATTACAAAGCTATTTGCTGTTCAGAATCTGTTTTGCACAATTCTTAGGTCAAATACTTCTCAGAAAAAAGAATCAACTATCAAAATAGTTGTCGATTCACTTGATCATCATTTAGTTGTTGATTAATAAATTATTAATTAATAATGACCACCGTAGGAACCCAGAACAACCAAAACAGTTTCACACTCCTCTAAACCCCAAACATGACATCATCATCTGAAAAATTTATTTTCATTCTTCTAAAATGAAATAATTGCACCATCCATATGAGGAGAACAAATCCTCTTTGGCTGAAATATTAAAACAAGAAAAATGAATTCCTACCATCTCAATGCGGCGGTCGGATAATTACCGATGAAGGGAACAAGACAAATTAGCCGCCGGCTACTTGCGCCGCGGCGTGACTTATTTTCCTCCTCTCCAATTATGGCGGCGAACTCATCAGGTGAAGCCCACCTCCCGCGCACGTTTTATTATTCATGCGCTTGAAATGTCGTTAGTCGCCTCCGCTAACGCCCGACGCTTGAAATATTCATGAGCTCCATCATGACTGTGCGCTACATGCTGCGTTTTATGTAGTTAATTTATTCTGCTAGTGTATTTTCACACACAGGAGGTGGCAAAGTACTCCGTAGTTAGCTCATTGGTAACTAGTTTGTAGCATGATATTGAACATTTTAGCTTGTTCGGTGCCATTGATCGCAACGTCCAATCCATTTTGACTGGGAGAGGCCTAGGCATGTGCTGATTCTGACAGTATGATATCCTTAAGACAAAATATCACTGTATCACGGTATTGCAATTACAGCCCTTAAATGTGTTACTTTGAGATATCTGGGTTTAAAAAAAAAAAAAAAATCAATTGAAGAGGATTTTTATTTTTCAAAACATATTAAAAAATTGGAACATAAGTATAATGTTAAAATCAATTTTAAAAAAAACAACAACAAAATATTGTAAATAAAATTAAAATAAATGGATTCCATTAGGTGAGCCTAAAGCCACAGCTCAGCATTATTACCATCAGAACAAAAACAATTGAATTATTTTCCATAAAAAGCATGTGCGTATGTCTCGTATCATATTTACATTATGCACACACACACTCTTTCTCAACACAGATAGTTGCCAGAGAGAAAAAAAACACGTTTTACCACCGCTAGACACACTAAACACGCTGGAGTTGACTCTCGTAGCTTGTGTGAAACGCTCATGACAGCGTTTACGAACCTTTAATTTTGTATAAATGCGAAATCATATTGGAGGTATTGCCTCCTCGGCAGCCACCCTATGCAAACATGTTTTACATGTTGGTTGGCCCTCCTCCTCTAAGCCGTGGCCATCTCTAACTTTTCTGTAGCCGAAGTATTCCCAAACCAGTGATTTCGTTTTCTTCAATGGGGGAAAAAGTTCAAGCGTTTCACCTCCTCCAGCCATCGTTTAGCACAGCTGACTCACTGACACTGAACAACAACTGGTGGGGGAGGGTTGAGCCTTATAAATACAAGCGAGGGATTTTTCCATGCAACTTCGGGACATTAAAAATAGCTAGTAACGTATTTTTCGGACTATAAGTCGCAGTTTTTTTCATAGTTTGGCTGGGAATGCGACTTATACTCTGGAGCGACTTATGTGTAAAATTATTAACACATTGTTATATCATTTCACGTGTTATTTTGGTGTTTTGGAGTGAATCTGATAGTTTGATAAAGTTGTTAGCATGTTCTTTATGCTATAGTTATCTGAATAACTCTTAATAGCTATGTTACGTTAACATACCAGCCACGTTCGCATTTTGCTGTTCATGCATCATGTAACATTATCATACACTTAGGCTACGTTCATACTACAGGTCTTAATGCACGAATACGATTTTTTCGTGTTTTTCCGACTCGAGTGAGGCATTAACTTGACGGTCTGAACGTGACAAGTCGCATAGAACTGGACCATTTCAAATCCGATCTGGGTCACTTTCGTATGTGGTTCAATTCCGATCTGGGACACATTTTTCCAGACTGTCGCGGCGGTCTGTACTGTCCAGTCTCAATTCATGCAGCAATTACGTCATCAAAAAGCGAGAGAGACGCCACAGTAGCGGTGCAGCTGTGCGTTATTAGCGCCTAGTTTGCCTTGAACACGGCTTTTTAGGAAGGGTCGGACTTGACAACAGTCATTAAAAAAAATAAAAATGGGTTGAGGATAAGCCTGAGAAGGATCGGTTTTCTGTCTTCTCCATATAAGCAATAAGCATTGCTTACACGGCCGGGAGTTGGGGCAAACTGCCTGTATGTGTGTGTGACATGCACGGACAGTGCGAGCATGCTATCGATCCATATACTTTGAATATAAACCTAAACTGGGATTATTTATGTCTGTTATTTGTGTCCTCTTTTCAAAAAGCAAAATATAATATCCCTGGAATGACGGATGACAGCCAGCATGTGTGGTCATTTGTTTTGATGCTTCTGCGGATGCGGGTTGTCTTGCTCAGCGCGTGTCAGACTGCGAATTAGTGCGCATGCGTAATACTTGAATGGTCTCAATGGACAAAGGCAGTTTGAACGGGCATGCCAAAAAAATAGATATGACAAAAAATAGGATTTGTGCATTAAGACCTGTAGTATGAACGTAGCCTAATTCACATACACTTACTCACTTATTCAGCATGTTGTTGTCTATTGTATTTTTATCTTAAATTGCCTCTATGTGTTGGATTTTATCAAGTAAATTTTCCCCAAAAATTCGACTTATGCTCCGGTGCGACCTATGTTTTTCTTTCCTCTTCATTGCGTATTTTTGGGCTTGTGTGACTTATACTCATGTGCGACTTATAGTCAGAAAAATACGGTACCTTAGGGACGGTATGACGGAAAATTTTTGCAATTTTGAAACCTTGATATTTTCATACCTACAGTATCACGGTGTACCTTCAAATCGGTAATCGGCACATGTTGAGAGAGGCCCTTCCTAGTCGAAATGGATTGGACAACCAAGGCTATCATTGGCAGCTAAAGTTTGTCCGTTGCTTACATTTACCGCACTGTAAAAGACCATGGTCCATGATGGACTGGGACTCTCAGTCAAAATGGATTTGGACAACTATCGCCATCATTGGCAGCTGAAGTATTTATGTGTGCATGGCTAACATGTACCAAACTGTAAAAGTGCAAAGACTACGGTCCATGACCTACTGTTAATGGTTTGGACAACTATCGACAATCATTGGCAGCTAGAGTACAGGGTGATTCCAAAAGTATGTGCCAAAACCATTGCGGTATATTTGAAAAATAAAGTAAAAACAATTAGTACCTAGCTGGATAAAAAATATTGTATATAACTTCAAGTTTTTATTTCATGCTTTACAAGTGCTCAATGTGACCACCACAAGCGGCATGGACAACACCAAACCGAAATGAAAATTCCACCCATGTCTCTAGGTTTGGCGAGGCACAATTGCCCGTATCCGCTACCGACGGATGCGTGCAGCCATGGTTATTATCCGGGCTTACCGCCACTATAAAGTGAAGTCATACATTCGTGAGCTGAACCGCCGCTTCCGCAACGTGCGCTCCATGAAGGACCGTGGCCGGCACATCAAGTGGCCCACGCCGCCTAAAGTTCTGCGCAGGTTCGAGGAGGCGCTCAGGAACATCTACAACAGGTATGCGTCATATATTTATGAATATGGACCGCCACGGAAGTGGGCTTTTTTTTTTTTGGTTTGGTTTGTTTTGACGTCAAAAACACATTTTGCATAAGCCTATGATTTTGCATACTGTGGTTTCGCATTCTTAAACTTAGTGCCTTTTTCAACTGAAAGTACCGTTTCACAGAACTATACTGCAAAAAAATTATATAATTATGAACTAATGAATATTTTTTCTCGAGTTATTCCTGTCCCTTTTTTATTCTTACCATTTTCCAAGTATTTTTTTCTGTTTTCTTTAAAAAAAAAAATATTTAAAAATTCTATTATTCTGAATATTTTTTTCCTGAGCTCAGATAATCTAAATAATTAATCAAAAAACTGAAAAACAAATGTCACAGCTTTCTGATTTATCTAGGTCAGTGGTTGGTAACTTTGCTCAAGGTACCGAACCCCACAAGTTTCACATGTGGATTCACCAAACCCTTTGGAATTAGATAATAAAGCTATTTTTTTCTTCCAAATTCAAAACCAATATATCTAAGCTAGCTAACTAATAATTTAGCAAATTCCCATTTAAAATTCATCTCATTTTGACAGCATGTTTTATAAGCAGGTAAGATTTGAGACCACACTACCCATTGGTCTGTTGTATCCCCTCATACCAATTGTGAGTCAACCTTCCACTGAGCAAACCAGTTCCTCCTCCCATCGGATCGAGGACTATCAGTTCAAAGAAATGGATTAGACCTGTAAAATGGGAGCAAACCAGTCCAAAACCTGGTCTAAAAAGCCACTTTTCCTAAATTTAATCAGCGTACGAAAATCGGGCTCTGCATTTCTTTCCCTTGCCGAACCCCCTAGACTTAAACATTGAAGATCCAACCCCGGGGGTGGGGGTCAGAAAATCTACTGTCAGTAACAGTGGGGCAGAATGATCAAAATAACAGCAGTCTAGATATTTAAAGAAAATTTTCAGAAAATAGAAAGAAAAAAAAAAATCGTAAAACAAATTATTCCAAAACATAGGCATTAAACTGAGGGGAAAAAATGTAAATTATACCAGTTAGGAAAATGCTTTGTATATAGACAAGATATTCAGAAAAACCAAAAAATATATACTCAAAATCAGAAATAAAGTCCTCCAAAATAAATTTTCTCGAAAAAACTATTTTTACTGGAATGCAATACACTTGAATTGGAAATTGACACTTTTATCCCTCCTTTTAAAGGGAACCTTGGACTTAGTGTTGTAGGCTCCTAAACCACAATTGTTCTCCTTTACTAAAATATACGTAGTATTAGAAACAAATAAAATATTTCAAATAATTTAAAAATCTATAATATTTAGCACATGTTTTGACCTAGAGCGCCATGTTTTATGCGCGCAATGGACGTTCAGGGTGATGACGTAGATTGTCACGATCACTCGACGAATACTGCCGGGTTACTGCACTTCGTTCTACGCATCGAAGACGTCCAACACATGCGCTTATCGGTTAAAGGCGGCAAATACTTACTATTTGTGCTTTTATTGAGTCTTTTATCACCTTTTCGTTGCCTCTAAATACTTGTTGCACGTGTTTCCCTCTCATATTTTTAAGCATTGTGTCTTCTTGTGGTAGTTTTAAAGCAGATTATTGATCTGTTGACCACATTACTGTATTTTTCAGACTATAAGTTGCACCTGAGTATAAGTCGCACCACCTCAAAAATGCGCAATGAAGAGGAAAAAAACACATATAAGTTCCACCGGCGTATAAGTTGCATTTTTGAGGAAAATTTACCTGATAAAATCCAACACATAGAACAGATATGTCATCTTGAAAGGCAATTTAAAATAAAAATACAACGGAGAACAACATGCTGAATAAGTGTACAGTATGATTATGTTACATGATGCATGAACAACTAAATGCAAACGTGGCAGATATGTTAACGTAACATAGCAATTAAGAGTTATACAGATAATAATAGCATAAAGAACATGCTAACAAGTTTACCAAACCATTAGTGTCACTCCAAAACACCAAAATAACAGGTGAAATGATATAATAATGTGTTAATAATTTCACACTTAAGTCGCTCCAGAGTATAAGTCGCACCCCCACCCAAACTATGGGAAAAACTTATAGTCCGAAAAACACAGTAGTCATGAGGCGTATTTAAATCACCCTTATTTGATATTACTACGTTTAAGTGTTTTCTTAAGGCATCTTTAGTATGTTCAGTAAACAAAACAAGCTGAGGGCGCACGGTAGTACTTTGGGTGTCAAATTTGCCTTTTGTGTTTGCATTTCGCCGCTCTAGCACATTTTGGCAGAACACAGTCTTTTTTTTTTTCCCCTTGTCCCGTCTCATCCTGTCTTTCCTGTTCATTTGGCTTTTGCTGCTCGTTTTGTGAAATATCGACAGTGCTGCCATGCTCATTAGTGTTCCTCTCGGGTTAAAATTGAAAGGGTTGAACAGATTACATGTTTATGTCGCTGGAGTCATACTCTGGAAGCCCGGCAGTGTAACCGTGTGACGTCACTGCCCTGCGACGTCAAAAACAATGGCGGCCTACCAGTTAATCTAAGTTTACAAATTGTGTAAAAACGAAAACATAAGTGGGGTTTCAGTATTAAATTGTTGTAACTCATAATAACGTTTATTTTTTAAGAACTACTAAGACGTTTTTCTATCCGCAGAAACCCCATTAAAATGCCTCCCTCTCACCCACCTTCCAAACACAATGAAATCATCTATTTTTCAGTCTAATTTCAGCATGATTTCGAGTATTCGAAACACTCAAACTGTGCTTCCAAACAAGCGCAGCCAAGCAGTGTTGCCTCTCACTTGCTGTTTTTTCAAAGCTCGCAGCAATAGAGTTGACCTTAGAACCGTTAAAGACCGACGCAGCCCCAGGTCCGGTTTCCCAGCCAGATGCGTCCCTTTGAAGCATGTTTTCTTCTGCTCACACCAGGATTGGATTTTTTCTTTTTCATTTCCCGCATCTTCCCAAAAAAAAAAAAAACCACCTGCCGCCTTTCATCCTGACGGCGTTTTATACAGCGAGAGCTCTGCCCCGCGAGAGACCATCGGTCGATTTTTCTCAACTAATAAGGTTTTTTTTCCCCCTCCTATTTTTTGTTCACCTTCTGCAGATGGTGGGCCTGGACACTGATCAAAGGCCTGACTGCAGAGGAGGCTCTGCAGGTGAGGGCCAAAGTGGCATGCTATGAGGCTCTCAAGGGCCACAGGATTGACTTGGGGCTGCAGAGACCCTGGGAAGGAAACTATTTGGTAATATTCTCCCTAGTAACTGGCAATCTGTTTGTATCTGTTATGAAAGTGATGAATGTTAAGATGCGTCATGTCCTTTTTCAGAAGCGAGACAGTCCCAACAGCACGGCGTCCTTCACGTTGGTCTCCAGCGAGCTGCAGCGCAGAGATAAATTCATGCGGGTTCTGTTCGCGTGCAACGTACGAAAGGTGGCTAACAACAAATCAAGCACGTTTTTTTCTGCATCACAGGTGTCAAACGTAAAGCTCAGAGAAAGTAAATCATGAACATCGACTGATAGATGTACATAATTTGTATCCCAAAAAATGTGACAAAATTTCGAGAACATAACCTGAGGGAATTAAGTTATGTTTTCTTTTTTAAACATTTAAAAAATAGAGAATATTTGCTGTTTTCCCCTTTTTTGTTACCTAAAACAAAAAAATAAGGAGGTGTACATGGTAAATTGAAAATTTAATTGAATAAAAAAATTAATCAATTTAAAACTATTTTTTTTTCTTTTTTTTTTCTTTTTTTTTGTCATTACAAGCAAAAAAATAAAAAGAGAATAATATATATTGTTTTGTAATTACAAGTAATCCTTTTTCATTTTGTTTTAGTAACTGAAAATACAGATTTAAACAAACTATAAGAAAGTCTTCCATTAACTCATTTAATACTGTGGTAGTTGGCTAAAGAGGGAAATTGATATTAAAAACACCACTTAAGCCTTGTTATTGCTGATCATTTGCTGCCAGCCGTCCTAGTCCAAATGGAAGTCTATTGCATTTAATGGCAGCCAATGAGTTAAGAGGCTCATAAGAGGTTTTAGACTGTTTTTAGGTTAACAAATATATCTAAACAAATTCTGACTGTCATAATAGTTGTCAGTTCATTTGATAATCCATTAGCTATCTCATTCGATTAATCGTGATAACCATAATTGGCAGACTTAATGGCCTTCCGAAGGAAACCAGAATTACAATGCGGCTGGTGACATAAATGATTTTGTTCTACATAGTCTAATAACGAGCATGTATTGTTTTTCCAGATCAACCACTTCCACAAAGCAGAGGACCGAGTTGTGCTCATCACCGACCGCCACCTGTACAAAATGGACCCCCTCAAGCAATACAAGCCCATGAAGAGCATCCCCCTCTACAACGTAGGACATTTGCATTTCATTTACTCTTTACATAGCCATCATCATTTAAGAAGTGTTTCTTATTATGGCTTTTTCTTGCCCAACCTAACCAGGCTAAAACATTTCTACAAAATCAAGGATAAAACATACAGTATATGGCGGAAAACACAGACAAGACTGAAAAAGCAGTTTCTGCTCTTGCACTCCTATTTAAAAGAAACTGCTGTATTTTAAGCCAAAACAGCTGCTGTGTTTGATAGAACAATATGTCTATATGCTGCCATAGCAGATTCATGGCGCATTAAGCCCCCAAACTATTTTTAATTTTGTCCGTTTTACCCTGAAAACCCCCCGTTTACAGACGTTGTGCAACCGCTTTTGTTTCAACCCAGCCATAAAACGAAGGTAATTAATTATATTTATTATTCAAAATGTCTGTCATTTTTAGCTTAGAATCCTTGATTGATATCTTAAAATAAAAAAATTAAAAAAACGACAAAAAAATTATTCACTCGCATATTTTAAACTTTTAAACAAATGACGTCACAATGAAAATAATGGTGTCTGTAAAAAAGTCATGGATTTCTACCTCATAACTATTGCTTAATTGTATTTTTTTTTTTTTTTTTTTTTTTTGTTACTCTCGCATTTTCTCCGATATGTTAGATGATAAATAATCGATCGGCAAACTGGGGGTCTTAGAGCGAAACTTCAAGTCACCTGAGTGTTTTCCGCGTTATGTACAGTATTTTATTTATATTGTTTTGAATCAATCTCAGTACTTTTCTAATTAATGCTGCACAACTTTATTTTTCTTTCGTGTGCAGTCATTTGGGGATAAAGCCCACATACATAAAAAATTAAATTATTTTGTGTTGGTCCAATCAATTTAGATGTTACCAAATATGTTCTCGCTCTCTACCATTGCACTGAATTGCATTGCGTTTTTGTTTGTGAAAACAATTTCAAGACTGTGCATTTTTGTAAGACTCTACAGTTGAGTATTGTTAATTAATGGCTATGAATGACACATAATAGTCATAATTTCAAAATTCCTTAAACATCGTGTTGTTTTTGGCAGCCATTTTAGATTTCGTATTAGTCTTTTGTTGGTCTTCGTCTAGCTTTAGTCAGACAAATTTCATGTACTTTTAGTCGACAGCTCTCAAAATGTTTTACTCTACAAACTTCAAAAGTTTTAGTCCATTAAAAAATGAATTATAAAAAAAAAAAGGATTCCAACAATCTCGAATGAACATGACAGACGAACACATAACTGTAGTGTCTACAAGGACATCACCATTTTCATGATGATAATACACACTCAGCAGGAAAACGGCACATTATTTGCAATTAATTAAACTCACCTGGATGCCACGAACGGTATGTAAAATGTTTTCCAAGAGTTTAAGAAGACCGAGTCACCGCGCTAATTGCTAATCCAAACGCTATGCTAACGCTATAAGTTAGTTTCATGTGTGATGATCACTAGGCACAGATCTTTAAAGGCCAAAGCAACATTGCGTATCTAGCCAAGATAAGAAAGCAAAACTTACCAAGCAGCACATGACACATATGTTTCACAAAAGGAGCCTGGAATGGGCACAGGCCGGTGAGTAAGCGCTTGTGTGGGTCGAGTGGAGGCGCAGCACATCACATTAGTGACATGACCAAACACTGCGAAATGCGTGCTAATGACACATAAAATAAGAAAATATCACACATTGTGAATTTATGACTGAAACTATGGCGAGTTTTTGTCTTGTTCTCGTGTCGTCAGACGAAAACTGGCATCCATCTCGTGATGTTTTAGTCTCCCAAGACACATTTTCATTGCGTCATCGTGACGTCATCGTCATTAAAAGTTGCTCGTTGGCGAAATATTTTCGTTATCGTCATCATTGACAAAAACAACACTGCTTCAACATAAAAAACATTTTTAAACCATGGGCTTTGCAAGTTTTCTGGGGTCCAGACAAATGTAGGTACATTTAGCTCTAAAGTATAAAATATCTAGAGGCAATACATTGATTTTATGAATTAATTCAAGATTTTTTTTTTTAATGCGTAAGATTTTTTTTTTTTTTTTTTTCACCCTTTTGTTACGTCGCTTGTTTCACCTCCATGACATACCGGTATGCCACACACAACCTAGGGAGCCTCTTGTTTTTCTTCACACATTTCGCACATACAATTCGTAATTCTTTTTATTTGCTTGATCATACGCTACCAGGCCCTCCAAGTCAAAACGGATTGGGCGTCCATTGCCGTCTATGGGAGCAAATGAGTTACGAATTACTTTGCTTTTGTGTTTTTGTGTAGTTTTTAACTTTATATTTGGGGGCAGACAGCACTAAGTGGGGGAGAAACAGAGCAAAAGAAAAGTTTACATCAAAGTAGTTTTACAAAGAAAATCTATCATTTTTACCTATTTTTTCTTTTAAAAAGTAAAAAAAAAATCTGAGAAAATGATTTCTTAAATTTTTCGACTTTAGACTGAGCAAAAACTTTTGTTTTTAAATTGACTTTCAAGCTTGTCATAAGAAACATAAAACAAAAAGGCTAAACTGAACCCCATCGCACCGTCTTCGCTCTTTTCCCGTTGTCATGACAACTTCCCAGGAGACGGCATCGCCATGGCGACTGAGCGGCTCAGCTGATGTCTGGCTACTCTCTTCTTCCTCCTCTTGTTTCCCAGAGAGTGTCGTTCATCTCCTTCCCTTTTTTAACCTTAAGCTTCCCTTTTTTTTCTGCGCGGCCATTAGTTTGAACGCGTGTTTTTGTTGTTGCTAAAAAAGAGGCCGGCACATCACATCTCACTCGCTGTGCTCCGCCAAAATCCTGATTTCGCACCCCCTACCCGTCAACATGTGGTGTCCTGCCGAGAGACAATTAAACAGATGGCGGGACAGACGAGCTGCCGCGCCGGCTTCATTCGGGAGATCAAAAGTGATTTAACGGATCAAGGCGAGAAAACAAATCAGAAAGTATCATTAAGCAACTCGTTAGCAATGGGCGGGCTGCCCAACAACTAAGCTTTCGATATAGAATAAAAGTAAATGTTACGCTGTTAACTTGATGGTAATGGACATTTTATGCATATTTAAAGATATATAAGATATTTAAGAAATGTCCGATCCCTTTCAACTGGAAGGGTTGGCAATTTCTTTAAATACATAAATATATATTTTACAAAATGTAGTTTTAATTACCATTAATTTCATATTAAAAAAAGAGGTATATCACTGCCATCTATTGGTGGTTTTGCATGAGTAAAATTGTGTCCAAGTTTGACCTTCTCTGTATATCAGCATCTGACCCACCCCCAGGTATGAAAATCACTCAACTTTCGGCGAAATTCGCCGTTTTGAAGTCAAAAAGAGTGACCCACGTGAATTGTGTAGATCCGAGAATTTTTTTTTTTTTTTGGGGGGGGGGGGGGGTCGTAATTACATCTAACTAACTAACGACGTGTTTTATTGAAGTTGCTAAGCCTGTCGCGATATACAATGAGTCCACTCGTCGCGAGGTAAATAAAAATGAGGGCGATAATTTTCACGGCTGCGTTTTGTCACCGCGTGCGTGCAACCTACTTTAGCCTGCTATAAGACATTGGCAGTCTTCTCCAAAATGCAAACTTGCGGTTAAAAGGTGACACTTCAAACATTAAAAATTGCTGGTTAACAGCATTTGCAAACGAAAAAAATGAAAAGAATAAAATCAATGAGTGAGACCACGCAATGATGAAAAGTTTTTTTTGCGGAGTGTGACACTGTTAGTGGTTGATCGAACGTACTTCCGGTGAACATTTCAAAATAAAAGCACGTCAAGTTCATATAAAGAACGATTATTGACGTTAATCCCCCATACTTCAGAATTAATACTATAATATGTAAATACTATAATACTTCAGAGTTCAAATTTTACACTAAGAATAACTTTAAAATGACACCGTAAAAATATGATTGGCAATGAATATTATAATTATTGTAATACTACTATATATAGTAGTATACTATAATAATCATGCCAGATGTTTTTTTAATAGTTGTTTTGAATAATGTTGGAAAGGCGAACTCAGTGTTCTGAATCTGTTTACATTCCATTCTTTTGCACTAGTAAATGCTATCAACCTTTGACCTGATTGTTTATGTGTGATTAATTATTGTTATTTACATGTTTATTTGTACTTGAATAAAGAATATAAGTGTTCCAAAATGTTTTTGTGAATTAATAAGCTTTCATTGCTAAATTGTTTAAACAAACAAACAAAAAAAATAGTCGAACAATCGTAAAAATAGTCTGCTGACTAATCGGGAGAAAATTAGTAGTTTGGGACAGCTCAACCGGAACATATTTCCTCCTTACTCTTCTCACCTTTTTAACCCTTGTCCCATTTTCATGCCTGCACCCCATTAAGTAATTCTCTGCCATTGACTGTAATAGATGTCTATTCCGTTTGAACTGGGTTTTGGTGGAAGCGTTCGAATAATCCAGTCCAAATGGATTGAACTTCTATCGCCGTCCATTGTACCCAATGAGTTTAATAAATAATGAAAGAATACTCATCTTTCATCAGCACAAAAAAAAAAAAAAAAAAAGATTCCGCCATTTTCGATTACTTAGTCATTAGCAGCAGAACATTCATAAGTTTTTGAAAATTTAGCAGTTTCTCCCGGACACCTTGATTACTGCCGTCTAGTGGCGGTTGCGAATCAGCACAAATGTTTACAAATTTGAAATTCACAGTGAAGCAGCATCAAACTTTCTCCAGTATTTAAAAAAAAAAAGTATGATTATGAAGTAAAATCAAGTGCTTGAAAACAGCAAAAGTTAGGATCTCCATCTTTCAAGATACATAAAAGTCCAAGCGATTGTTTTGGTCCTGCTGCTTTTGATTAAAAGAACATTTGACTGCTCCCTTCGGGTGGAAGCACATCAATAAATCTTTAGCCGCTTTGACTTTGATGGATTCTTTTCTCCTTCTCTACTCAATTTGACTCTGCGGTAAAGACATCTTCACAGCGTCACTCCATTCACTGGCCGTGACACCTGCAGACAAAATTGACTAAGATTGAGATGCTCTTCTTTTGATGCGATTTTTCTGGTTCGTGGCAGGTGACGGGCATGAGCGTGTCGCCGGGGAAGGACCAGCTAGTGGTGTTCCACACC
The DNA here is from genome assembly GCF_030265065.1 of Corythoichthys intestinalis. NCBI lineage: Eukaryota > Metazoa > Chordata > Actinopteri > Syngnathiformes > Syngnathidae > Corythoichthys > Corythoichthys intestinalis. The sequence goes on from NC_080415.1 coordinate 27,561,086, forward strand.
AAGGACAGCCGCGACTTGGTGGTGTGCCTGCAGGGCCTGGTGCCCGCCAACGAGAGCCGCATCGGGGAGCTTGTGGGAGCCCTGCTCAGCCACTTCAAGAGGTACAAAAATACCACTTCTACGTCTGAGAAAAAAAAATGTCCTCATTCTTTGCTGATCCACTCTCAGCTTGTTTTTGAATGGAACAAACAAATATAAAACTACACGAGCACTCTGAGAGAGCAGAACTCTGCCTAAGAAGCCAAATTCAAAGCTCTTGTCATCATAACACCTGCCTGACACAAAATTTTCAAAATTCCTTTTCTGACCTCTTTGACCTTTAACGTCATTGTTCCCAAATGTAATCTTGAACACAAGCGTACAAACAAACAGATATACGGAACCGAAAACACAACTTTGCGTAGGTTTTAAATAAGCCTGAACAATTTTGGAAAAAAACTATTGTTGCGATTTTTTGGGGGTTTGCGATATATTGCGATATTATATTGCAATATTAAACATATATATATATTTTTTGTTTTGTTTTTTTTTTTTGTTTTGTTTTGTTTTGTTTTTTAAAGAAATTTTCACTAGATGACTTGAATAGCTGTTTGGAAAGACTTTGGATGTCTCACCATGACCACAGTGTATAGTGATCCCTCGTTTTTTGCGGTTAAATGGGGACCAGAACCTGCTGCGATAAGTGAAAAACCGCGAAGTAGTGCACCTCCCCAATTTTTGTGTTTAATGTATTTATTCAGATTTAGCATTGGAAAGAGATGCATTTAAGACATGTAATTTTACTTTTTTCCCCCAAAGTATGATTTTTTAAAAATGTAAATATATTTTAATAAATGATTTTTAAGCACTTCAAATGTAATAATTATGATCAGTTTTAACTGTCCCACCGAATCATTTTTAAACAAGAATAAAATACTGTAGTAGAAAAATGCTTGGCTTTATTAGATTCTTCTGTTTACCTACCTTGGCTGTGACTCTTGGAGTGACATTCTCACAGTCGGACATCCGGGCATTAATGGCGTCACCAGCCACAACAAAGCGTCGCCATATTGAAATGGGGGCAAAACACGAGTTACAAGCAGTTGCTCTGTCGTGCATTCTACTACAAACGCGTTGAACTTTTGTCTTATTTGCGGTCTTTTTTTCCGTCGGAATGACTAAAAGTTGCCGTGTTGCGGATTGTAACACAAGGAAGAGTTCGGAGCCGCATTTGAAGTTCTTCATTCTTCCTCGTGAGAAGAAAAGGACAAACAATTTGCTGAAAGCAATCAATCGAGGAACAGTAAAAGAAGACGGTTCTGTGGACCAGGCACATTTACATTTGCAGCCGACATTTTATTACTGGTGAGTAAACTTTAATCGATTTTTTTTTAGGCCCAATTAGCTGCTAGGATTCAATAGACTAGGCAGTGGTTATTACCGGAACCGACTACTCGCAAAGCGTTATTCTTCTTTTGCCGTGAACTGCTCTGATCGGTCAATCGGTATATTATTGGCCTAGTGGGAATTGGTTATTTTGCTGTGACGTGTTCACGGCTAAATGACGCTTGGAGGCGAATTACCGGTTACGGCAGAAATAATCACTCCGTATATACTACCAGTTTTCTTAGTTCCACACAGTACATATTCCACGTAATTCATAAAGGTCAACTTACTGGGTGACTTTATGAGGTAGTTGTAGATGTTTCCGAACTCCACTGCAGGCAATTCCTTTGGATTGTTTATCCAGCTATCAGCTGCGACTTTGTATGGGCAGATTTGCAGGCCAATACACGCTAATTTTAAGTTGTATCGCCTCCTCGCGTCTGTCGGCAGTGACTCGTGATAATAATAAGTCACGTTTAAGATGTTTTTATGAAAAAAAGACTCAAAACACAGCTGAAATATATGAATTTCAGACGTTTGTCTATGGATGTTTACCTGTGCGTGCCCCCCTCTAAAAATGGCGAAACGTTGCTATGCAATATGACGTCATCGTGACATCACACCGACTGTGAGAATGGAGACCGTGAAGTTTGTGGTTTAAAAATAAAAAAAATGAAAATTTAAAAACTATCTATCGCATGTCCTTGCGATGGGACTATCGCACATGCACACATCGCAATGGCTATGTTTAAACAATATATCGTTCAGGCTTAATTTTAACCTACTGGTGGAGGTAAGGAAAAGAAGACTTTATAACCATTAGCGCTTAACGTTGCTAAATCAGCCATGTCTCTTAAAGGCACATATCCATGCCCAGCCTCTTCCAATTCAAATACTGTTTCTTTTGCTGTTCTGTTTAATTAAATATTTTTGGTTATTTAAAAAATGTAAAGATGATTAATTTCGATATTATTGATTGATTATTATTGTATTTTTTATCCTCATTAATAAAATGTTCATTAAAACTATAATGATACAATTAAAATGGAATAAAACTCCAGGTATGACCTCCAATAATACGTATAGCGGTACCTCGACATACGATCCCTTCGACACAGAATCTTTTCGACATCCGACGTAAAATTTGACTTGCCATTTGTTTCTACATCCAACGAGCATTAAGGAATGCTTATGACAGATGACAGAAGTGTCATCCGAAAAATTATGTAATTTTTGAATAGATTTGCCGGATGACACTAAAAAAATGACACATTTCAGTGCACTTAAATAACTCCAATTGTTATTGGGGGTTGTGGAGCTCCATTAGCTCTCGCCGCTACCTCATCCTTCACTTTGACGTGCCTATGTGAATACATGAGTGTGTTAATCTTATGCGTGCACGTGATTTTAACGTCTTGGTCCCTGCAAGGTGGCGTAATTGTTTTCACGCTATCGCCACACGTCCAATTACCCTTCACATGTCCTTGACGGGAAAGCGGACCTCTCTTTTATACCTCTTTTCTGTCGCAAGTCTTTATTTTTAGATTGCAGATATTTCACATTAATGCGTGAGCTTACTCCATCTTTTTGAAACAAACCTCTGGTCTTTCAAGCAACCTCTCCTCAGCCTCACTTGACTGCACCCCCCGTTTCATTTCTGAGGAGATGAAATATTTAAAGCTGTACTGCTGCTGGTGACTATTTTTAGAGCACAAGCAGCATCCCCTGTTCTCTTTTTGTGTGGACAACGTGACATTTTTAACTCACTGGCAGCCATGGAGGACGATATACGTCCGATCCGTTTGAACTGAGAGAAAAGCTGTAAAAGATGACTACTGTAATTTTCAGACTATAAGCTGCTACTTTTTTCCCTCATTTTGAATCCTGCGTCTTATAGTCCTGTGCGTCTTATTTGTTAATTTGAGTTATTTTTGAAAAGGCGTCATAAGACTGCCAAAAGACTGTCATAATTATGACATGACACGATCATTGGCATTAATTATACATATGACAGATGTCATTAAGTGTCATCTGGCAAATTATGTCACTTACTCGACTTATGTCCAGCTCAGATCTTTTACATCCATTCAAAAGTGAGATAATTTGCTGGATTACACAAAATGATATCTGTCAAAATCAGTGCTGTTAATCTTACTTTAAAAAATGACAGTTACAAATTACTTCTCCCAAAAAGTAATTGCTTTAGTAACTCAGTTACCTGAATGTAAGAGTAATTAGTTACTTGGCAAAGTAACTGGTGATCACTTTCATGGGTTTCTTTTCTCAAAAAAAAAAAAAAAAAGGTCACACAATGTGAAGTTTAAAGGGTTTTTGGGACAATTGGCCGTAGCCCAATTCTTTACCCTAAGCTTAATTAGACACAGGGGTGTTACGGATATTGCGATCACGAGATAGTAACCTTTGCTATGTGTGGAAGTCATTTAATGTTTCGAATCAACCGTTAAAGTTGTTAAAATTACTCCCGTTACTGCATTAGTTCGCTTCTACTTTCGACATGTGTAAGTTTTAAAACTGTTTCATCATTTAAGGATAGATATAAGTCAAGATTTTGCCGATTTAGGAGCATTTAAAAAAAAAAAAAAAAAAAGGTAATTAGGTTCGCTAGGAAGGTTCTCTACAACAGAGCCTTCCTGAGAGGTCTACTGCTTTAACATGGCAGCTGTTTAATAACGCATCTACTTCTTTATACTGTACATGTTGTGAATGCCGCCATGCCTGCCATTTGCACCTAGTTCTATGATATGTGATATCTACTGTAGCATCATGTGGGTGTACTTTGAAGGCTATCAGCTACAGTCAGGTGTTATTAGCTAGCATCACGTTTGCAACGGCGTCACAACTCCCTTGCCTCCTTACCACTCCTGCTCTGCTCTCTCGTCTCCGTGAGTCCGTCTCTCAGACTTTTCTAGCGTCATTCAACCAACATAGTAACGCACGCCTTTCCCGCCTCAGTAACGGTAACGGCGTTGCCAAGATGAGAAAAGTAATTAATTAGATTACTCACTACTGAAAAAAATAACGCCGTTAGTAATGCCGTTATATTCTAACATCGTTATTAACAACGCTGATCATAATCATTTATTAATGCTCATGGGAGTGTCATGTCATAATTATGATGGTCTTATGACAGTTTTAAGGTGCCACTTTCAAATAAAGTGTTACCAAATACGATAACTAGCAATTAATGAAACAACTGGAACGGTAACTGAAGAAATAATTAGCACAGAACATGACTTTTGATTGTTGTTTACATCTGTAGCGATGCAGTGCATGCTACGAGGCATGTTGGACAACAACAGTTAGCGGTGTGGCAAAATATCAAAATCGTGATAAATCGTGATACTTTGTATCCCAAAAGGTTATCGATATGCTCCTGCCAAGAATCGAGATATTGTTTTAAAAATGTGTCAATGTCTAAAAAAATACGACAAGTTGCTACCAAAATTTTCCACCTTAATAGTGTCTCAGTTAACTCTAAGGCTGCATTGACGGTGCACAATGCCCTTTTAGACTGGGGTTTTTCAGGTCATTTACAGGTCACTTGCGTTTCATTTTAGGGAATTTATAGGTCATTTCCTGTTGAGTTTGAGTCACTGCCTATTCATTTGGGTGATTCCCAGGTCACTTCCTGTTCTGTAACTCAAAATCAACAAGAAGTGACCCATAAAATACCCCAAAATCAACAGGAAGTAACAGAAGATCAACAGGTAAATGACCTTAAATGGCCCAAAATTACCTCATTGCCTGGCATTGGCTGCCACTGGCGGCCATCGACGTTCATTCGCTGCCATCCCTCCCACTTCAAACGGATTGGACGTCTACTAGTGATAATCTCATTCCAATTCGTCCAGTTTGTCTGTGTGTTAGTTGTTGGTCAGAAAATCCTTGTAGGATCGTCTACAAATGTATCGATAATCGTTGTATCGGCATATCGTCAGATCATCGTTATCACGAGCTTTGTATCGCAAATCGTATCGTATGGTGAGGTACCAAGAGGTTCCCACTCCTAACAACAGTGTAGACAGCAGGTGGCAGCAGAGGTTGACTGTCTCCTCCAAGGGAGCAGTGATGGTCAAATGAAGCTTCTTGAAGCAGTGAAGATTTGCAGCCAATTGGTGCAAAGCTTCATGGTGGTTCATTTGGTCTTGTGATGCCGCTGTCAAATAAAGTGATACCGGTTCGTATGTTTTGGTGTAAATATCCCATAATACAATGAGGACAGCTGCGACCTATAGTACAGTTTGGCTTCTCTATGAACAAATGCCGTTTTCGTGTCCAATTTGGTGGGTGGCGGCTTATAGTCAGGTGCGCCTTATAGTTCTAAAATTACAGTAAATGGATTTGACGTCTATCGCCATCAATGTCACCGAAACATAAGTCGGCATGAGAGAGGTGTTTATTTAACTGTATTGCTATCGATGTTCTCCGTTTTGATGACTCAGCAGCGCCCGCCATTGATCCCTGTGAGGTTCTCCGAGCGTGAAATACATAAGAGTTAAGATAAAAGTAGGTCCTGTTAAAGCACGAATGTTTAAATGGAAGGATGTCAGCACTTTCCAAGGGAACATGTCAAAGTGCATTTCAGCATCCACTTGGATGAGGGAGTGGATTTTCCTCTTGTCAAGGTCACACTTTCTGCTGAATCCAGCCTTTTCTCTTCCTCTTTTCCCCATGCCCATCCCCCTTCTTTCTTCCTTTTCCTTCTTTTTTTTCATCTGACATTCCTCACCGAATCCGCTTTTGTTTTGCACCCCCGATTCTGTACTGGGGTGCTGCGGATGTAGTTGCCATGGCGACAGTTGCTCACTATTTGTACGATCAGTAAGCGATCCATTAATAACCCCGCCGGCTGCCTTGTTTGCTGTGTGAAAGTCCAGACCAGGACTGAATAGACATGGCCTTCGGAAATATTTTCAGTTTATTGTGGCAAAAAGTAGTAATTTTTTATAGTATGGGAAAAATGACACTGCTACATTTGCTACAGTGTAATGTAGTGAAGACTCAGCTAGGATAAAAATGCTTAAAAAATACTATGTCTGTTCAAAATAACTCAAAGCTAGCAATAAAAGTGAGTACGTTGCTATGTGAAAACAAGTATATATCATTTAAAGTATATTTGTTCTTTATTATCTTTAGTTGTAATTAGTTTCAGTATTTTTCCACATAACATGCGTTTATTCGCTCCCATCCCTCCCACTTCAAATGGATAGAATGTGTCTAGTAGTGATAAACTCATTCCAGTGAAAGAATAACAGCAGTTACAGTGAAATACAATGTTTTTTTTTTCTTCATCAGAAAATGTCATGACATGTTTTGATCTGAAATAAAATTTTAAGGTCTTAAAATATTAAATTTTGACTTTCAAAAGGGTGCAAGAACCCTGTTTTATGTATATTCATAGATATGTGTGTGTCTGTACGTATGAATTAGTTCAAGTTATTTTCTTTTATTTTTTTTAATGTTTTTTTTTTTATTATTATTTTTCCCCCTTTGGGATAATCTACTCATCGAAACTAGCTTAAATACAGTTCAAACTTAACAAATTTAACCTCAGTCCAAAAGTTGCTGTTTTTTAATTATTCATTTTTCATCATTTATGAAAAATTATTAATCATTTATTTTTGTGTTGTAATTATTTCCAATATTTTTATTGTTTTTAGTTTTATGAAATTTTAAAATTATTTCCAATATTTTTATTGTTTTTAGTTTTATGATTTTTAAAAAAAATGTTTTAGTTCAAAGTATTATGAATATGTTTTTTTTTTTTTTTTTTTTTTGGAGTGGATTTATTTTAATATTTTTCCCTTTTGGGATTATTATAAAGGTTTTCAATTCAATGCCAGTTTATTGATTTTTTAAAAATTATTATTATTACTATTATTATTATTACTAGGGCTGTCAAATTTATCGCGTTAACGGGCGGTAATTCATTTTTTAAATTCATCCCGTTAAAATATTTGACGCAATTATCGCATGGACGGAATGACTCGTTCATGCGTTGCCTCAAACGGTTTACAATGACGCCGTTTTAGCACATTGAGACCAAAAAGGCAGAGAAATGCGAAAATGCGAGTAGACACAGGTTCATTGGACCGCGCCTTTTATTGGCTTAACCAGCCACTACTAAGTCATGGTTACCCAACTTCCCATCAGGCATTTGGGCGGAGCAAGAGACAATCTTTTTCTTAACACGCATGATTGAACACAACGCAGAACATATTGTATACTATATGCAGCAACTACTGACAGTCATGGTTGCCCAACCTGCCATCATGCATTTGGGCGGAGCAGGAGACATTTTTTGTCTTAACACACCTAACTGAACACAATGCAGAACACACTTATACCATTTGCAGTCACCACTAACAGTCACGGTTGCCCAACTTCCTATCATGCATTTGGGCCAAACAGGTAAGTCGCTACAGTATCATTTAGTGAACGCACAACAGAAATAATATTCCTGTCTCTCAAAAAGATAATTTTCACAAAAAGAAAAGCGCTCAATGCAAAGAGAACTAGCATTCCCATTCAAATACAGTAGCTATGCAAAATACACCTAATGTTAATAATGTTAATGCCATCTTGTGGATTTATTGTTATAATAAACAAATACAGTACTTATGTACAGTATGTTGAATGTATATATCCGTCTTGTCTTCTTTCTATTCCAACAATAATTTACAGAACAATATGGCATATTTTAGAGATGGTTTGAATTGCGATTAATTACGATTATTTAATTTTTAAGCTGTGATTAACTCGATTAAAAATTTTAACCATTTGAAAGCCCTAATTATTATTACTTATTGAAGTTTTTGATTAGAAAACAACATAGCCGATTTACTCATGTTCACATAAGGCTGTATTTACTTTTGCACCTGAGTCATGACGGTGACATTATTCGCTTTTCATGTGGTCACCACCTTCCTCGCTTGATCAGCATCCATCTTAAACCGCCACCATCTTCCTCTATGTGACCTCTGCTATCTCCACGGGTACATATTTTTCCGCCCAGCAACAGCAATGCGACCCCCTCCCACCCCTATTTCAGGACAAGCATGATTAGCTTTATGGTCGGCCACCTCTCCAGCGGATCCGTCATCGCTCTTCCCGTGTCACACTCGCCTGATGACCTCATTTCCTCGCCGCCATCCATCGCCCTCGACACCTTTTCCACGCTACACCGCCGTGACCTCCTTCATACTTCCGTTTCTCCTTTGAAGCATCACATGATGTCTTTCAGAAATGTGATGGTTTAGGTTGTCGATGTCCCAAAAATACTACTTCTGACAAATATTATCGTATTTTTGGTCAGAAACTGATGTTTTCGGTAAAAACAATCCACCATCTAGTCCCGATATTTTTCATGGCCTTTAATAAGACTATTAAGTTGCACTTTTAACATACGACTTATACCCAGGTGTGGCTTCTTATGATCTTAAATGTTATTACACATTCATTACATGACTAAGTTTATGCTTCTTGTAGCTGAATAACCATTAATGTGTTACATTAACATAGTTTCCTCATTTCTGTAGGTATCATGTATTAGTGCTTCAACGATTAATCGATGTTTTATAATTTTTTAAAAATAATTCGATTAGGTAAAAAGCTTCGACTCAAATTTTGCTGATTCAAGGATTTGTTTAATTACAGTGACGTTTTAATGGTTTGTTCTGAAAGTGTTGCATTTACTTTTATTGATTTGGGTGGATACACTGCCCTGTAGTGGCAACAGTGAATGTGACATAACTCATTTAACATGGCTGAATCCAGCTGCTCCTTGTTAAGACCAACATAAGATGTGTTTTTTTAAGCTAATATGTTTTTGTTATTTAGTTTCGAAGTACATGTATATTTAGCAATTTTGTTGTGGGGATATGTTTTTGAACGATTTCTTAGGGGCATTTAAAAAAAAAAATTATATAGCATTTAAGCTAGAGGACTTGTGCTATGCAAGTTAGCCAATTGTTCTTTTGTTGTACTTAGTGCCTCTAGATCCCAGATTCTGAAACACATTAAATGTTCGTAATACGATTACTTGATTATTCGAACTAACTAAATGTTAGATTAATCGGTAACCCAAATAATCGATTGCCGCAGCCAATGAGTTGACGCAGACACTATTCTAGTGGAAGATTTTGGTAGCAACTTGTTGGTTGTTGTTTTTTTCAGTGACACCTTTTTAAAACAATATATTGGTTCTTGTTTTAAAAAACAATATATTGGTTCTGGCGGCACGGTGGCTGAGTGGTTAGCACGTCTGCCTCACAGTTCTGAGATCAAGGGTTCAATCCCGGGCTTCGGCCTTCCTGTGTGGAGTTTGCATGTTCTCCTCGTGCCTGCGTGGGTTTCCTCCGGGAACTCCGGTTTCCTCCCACATCCCAAAAACATGCATTGTAGGCTGATTGAACACTATAAATTGTCCATAGGTATGAGTGTGTGTGTGAATGGTTGTGTGTCTCCTTGTGCCCTGCGATTGGCTGGCAACCAGTTCAGGGTGTCCCCTGCCTAATGCCCATAGTTAGCTGGGATAGGCTCCAGCACCTCCGCGACCCTCGTGAGGAAAAGCGGCATGGAAAATGAATGAATGAATGAATATATTGGTTCTTTGCAGGAGCATATCAGTAACCCTTTGGGAGACAAAGTATCAAGATAAATATCTATTTCGATATATTATCACACCTTTAATCAGTACAGCGATTCCTGTTTAGATTTACCTGATCTCCAGAAGGCTTCTTTAGGAAGTAACTGATCTATAAGAAACAGTAACAGCAGTAACACCTTGGCAAAAAGGCTCATTCAACACCGCCCCCACCGCCGCCATCTGCAAAGTGTGACCGCCCTGTCCCCCGGAGACAGACGCCACCGCTTTTTCTGCGTTTCCGGTTCTGCCTCACTTCCTACTCATCAGCTGAGGCGTTTGTTTAAGCACAGCACGCGCGAATTCCCGGCAACAGCTGCTATCGGCACGCGCCATTCACCCGGCGTCCCGCGGGAAGTCAGACCGTCAATGTCCACATGTCACGCCACGTGGACATCCTTTTGTTTATGCACTCTTTGAACTCTGTGTTATTTAAATTTGGCTGAGTCACGGTAAACAGATGGAGCAGGTTGACACGTGAGCAATAAGCTAATGACGCTCATCAAAAAACATCACCGGCTGGTGTTTTGCTTTACGTTAGGTCGCTAAAGTACTCGCAGTCTCTGTTTACATCGTTCTTGTGTTGGATCATCATTTGAGAAGGTCAGGCAAAAATGTTGTACAATTGTTGGGAGTCAAAGGGAGCCATTGACAGTGGTAGAAAAACAGTATACAGTGGTACCTGAAAGTACGATCGCTTCGACACACGATCTTTTTGACATCCGATGTAAAATTTGACTCGCCATTTGTTTTGTACATCCGACGAAATGCTCGAAATACAACGATTTATGATAGTGTCGCAATTTGGGGTTCATGAGTATTTGTACCCCTGAGAAATTCAGTGCTAATATTTAGTGCAGAAACCTTTGTTTGCAATTACAGAGGTCAGATGCTCTCTGTAGTTTTCAGATATGGAAACAGGGATTTTGGCCATTTCCTCCACACAAATCTTCTCTAGATCTGTCAGGTTTGGGGGCTCTCGTTGAGAAACACAAAGTTTCAGCTACATCCAAAGATTTTCTATTGGACTGAGGTCTGGAGACTGGCTAGGCCACTCCAGAATCTTGATATGCTTTTTACGCTGCCACTCCTTGGTCAGCTTGGCTGTGTTCTCCGGGTCATTGTCATGTTGGAAGATCCAGCCACAACTTATCTTCAACTCTGACTGAGGGTAGGAGGTTGAGGCTCAAAATCTGACAATACATTTCACTATTTATCCTCTGCTTTATACAGTACAGGCTCCTGACCCCTTTGCTGAAAAGCAGCTCCAAAGCATGAGGTTTCCACCCCCATACTTCACAATAGGGATGGTGTTCTTGGGATTGGACTCATCCTTCTTTTTCCTCCACACACGACGAGTATTGTTTGCACCAAAAAGTTATACTTTGGTCTCAAGTGACCACATGACTTTTTTCCATGACCCCTCTGCATCATTCAGCTTGTCCCTGGCAAATTTCAGACAGGCCTTCACATGTACTGGGTTCAACAGGGGAACCTTCTCAGCAATGCATGATTTTAAACCATTGCACCATAGCGTTCTACTTACAGTCGCCTTTGTAACTGTGCATTCAGCACTCTTCAGGTCATTGAACAGCTGCTGTTGTGTAGTTCTAGGCTGAGCCCAAACTTTTCTTATCATGAGTAATACCCCACGAGGAGAGATTTTACATGGAGCCCCAGTCTGAAGTAGATTATCAGTTATGTTTAGCCTTTTCCTTTTTCTAACAATTGCTGCAACTGTTGATTTCTTCTCACCAAGCTGCTTTCCAATTGTCCCATAAGACTTTTCCAGCTTTTTGGAGCTCAACAATTGTTTTCTCTGGTGTCTTTCGAAAGCTCTCTCGTCTTGCCCATTGTAGCAGTTGGATCATGACTGACTGTGGGGTGCACAGGTGACAATTATGAGCTCAAACGGGGTGGTGACCGATGGGGTAAAGGTGGACTTTTTCTTTCAGTGTCATAATTATTGCTGATTCCAGGGGTACAAATACTTATGAACCCCGGTAAATAAGAAATAAATTATTGAAAAATCATACAATGTGAGTTCTGGATTTTTTTTTTTTTTTTTTTTTTTTTTTTTTTAAGATTATATCTTTATAAGTGGAAATGCATCGATGATTGAAATTTCAGACCTCTACCTGTTTTCTAAGTGGGTGAACTTGCAAAATCACAAGGGGTGCAAATATTTCTGCTCCTCACTGTACATGTTGCAGTTATATTATTGCACGATAAACCTAAAATAGGAGTTTTGCATCATGTAAAAAATAAAGAATAGTGTAAAAAATAAATGTTTATGCACTCATATAAATCTGTCGGAACAGCTCATGGCCCGAGGGGTGAATGAAGATGACGCTGGGATACACACATTCACATACAGTAAGAGGTCGCTCTTAGCCAATTGGATGCCAGGAAGATGCTGGACAATAGCCAATGGCGGAACAACTATATGTTACATTCAATAAACTCTGAGAGCTGCGAGTAGCAGCCCATACTCTATTTTTGCTTCTCGTATCCTGGAATTTCTTTCTTAAAGAAGCAGTATTTTCCCGTTGAGGCTTGTCGTAACCTGAAAATTCCGTTTGTAGAGACGTTCGTAAGTAGAGGTACAACTGTGCTGGTTTTCTTCATCTTGGACTTCATGCGTGCTGACTACCGAGCTACTGAAGATAGCAAAACATTTGTCCCGGAGAATTTACAAGCATTGAAGTTCGAATGGGCTACTGCCTCAGTCATCAGCACGCTTGACTCCCACAGTGATGGCAGATTCAAAGCACATTTGCAGATCAGGTAGAAATAGAATGTATGCATGTATACAGTCGTTAACTGTAAAACTAAATCTAATCTAAAATTTTGTTCCTTTGTCAGTAAGAATTCAAGGTTTTGCTTTTTTTTTTTTTTTTTTAAGGTATAGTTCCGGCAACCACAGTTGCCAGTATTTTACTGAACTAGTGACTAATTCCCTGCCATGTTGGGATTTATTGCACTGAAAATGATCCCAGTTTGAGCCATTTCCAGGCAAATAATAAACTTCTCGCTGCGGGCTCTCAGCACGGCTCAGTTCTCAGTAGGTCGGCAGGAAGACATCAAGAAAGCCTTATCGATTAATTGTATTCAAGAGGGAGAGAAAGTCAATGTTTCGCTCCTGGAGCCGGGCAGCGCCGCTGCTGGTGAGCTAAACATCAAGTCGGACAAAAGGGGTGCTCTGGTGCACTGGGCATTGTTCACAAACCTTATAAATATGTCCGCCTTTGAGATCGGAACTCGCCGATCTGCTCTTTTTGTGCTCGGTCAGCACAGACGCGTCGATAACGATTCAAGATTCTAATGAATGCTTTCGTCCTTCACGCGCCCTTTGAAGAGAGTAGGAGGCGACTGCACTGTATATATATGCGCATGCTAATTAGCAGTGGCTAGATCAACCTAATGCAGAATAATCCAGCAGATGCGCGGCTAATCCTTCACGGGGATTATAACCTTTTGATTGGCCTTGATTCATTGTAATTGTAGTCAGAGAGTTGAGGGGCACAGGACCGCAACTTGGAGATGACGTATTAGTCTGATCACCGTGGCCATTTTTTAAAATCTACACGTGCAAAACTGATGTATTCGTCATTTAAGGTAATCGCTGTAGGATTGATGAATGGGAAATATCATGTTTGGTTTTAGGTTTTAACATGATTAGTTTGACTTGATGACATTGAAAATTTCACGTTTTAATGTTAAGTTTTGTGTTTTAACGTGGTAAATTTTAAGTTTTTTCATGATAAGGTTTACGTGACAAGTTTCACATTTTACCACGTAAGTTGTGTTAATGTAAAGTTTTAACAGACTATAAGTCGTACCCAAGTATAGGTTACACTAGCCAAAAAAATACAGAAAAAGAGGAGAAAAAACGTAAGTGTCAGGGACGCGGGCAGGCAGGCAGGTTGTGTGGACCCAATTGCAGGGAAACAAAAGCGGCAAGGCAGGTGAACTCAAAAAACGTTTAATGATATCTAACAAAAACACAAAGTACAACTGAAAGCACTGAGGATCAAAAGGGCAAGATTCAAACAAAACTTACTTAAATCGGAGGGACTGGTACACGAGGGCTTGGACCGGACTTGAAATTGACGTAGACATAGACGTAGACAATGGCGCAACAAGGAGTGAACAGATTTGGGAGCTTATATACACACACGCAAACAAGGGTTAACGAGACAACAAGGAACAGGTGAGCACAGGAGGATAGGCTAGGAGAAGGCACATCAGGTGAAATCAATGGGCAATCACAGGGACAAGTTACACTAGGAGTAAACAAATACAAAACCTAACAGTAAGTTGAATTTTGGGGAGATCAATTTATTTAATCGGAGATCAGGAAAAAACATGATACATTATAGGTGTAGTAAAACAGAGAAAAAAGTGCTAAATAGGTATCGTTGACATATTTAACAGTTCTTCAGAGAACGATATACAAAGCAAACTCTCGGTGTTATTCCAAATCACCACCAAAGCCATTCGTCTTCCTCTTCAGTATAACTTTTAAAACAAATGCACCAACTCGAACTAAAGGGCACACCTCGAGTATACAGTCATGTGAAAAAATTAGGACACCCGATGGAAGCCTGTGTGTTTTCACATTTAGTTTGGTTTGCCCCTGCCTGTTGAAGTGAGAGAAAACACCATGGTGAAATCAAAAGAGTGGTCTGAGGCCTTCAGAAAGAAGGTTGTAGACGCTTATGAGTCAAGTAAGGGATTTCAAAAGATCTAAAAAGAATATAAAATCAGCCATTCCAGTGTCTGGAAAAACAAGTGGAGGACATTCAAAACGACTGCCAACATGCCCAAGTCTGGCCGTCCACGCAAGTTCACCCCGAGAGCAGACAGCAAGATGCTAAATGTCAGATCAAATAGATGTCTCCAAAAGCCCTAAAATGTCATCACAGAACCTACAGCAGGCTTTTGCTACTGTTTGCTACTGTCTACAATCAGAAAGAGACTTCACAAGTTTCACCTTCATGGGAGGTGTGCAAGGAGGAAATCTTTGCTGTCCAAGAAGAACATGAAGGCCAGACTGAAGTTTGCCAGAGTAGATGTAGACAAAGACCAGGACTTCTGGAATAATGTTCTTTGGACAGATGAATCTAAAATTGAATTATTTGGACACCAGAATAGAGGACATTTTTGGCGTAAACCCAATACAGCATTCCAGGAAAAGAACCTCATACCAACTGTGAAGCATGGAGGTGGAAGTATCATGGTTTGGGGATGCTTTGCTACAGCAGGACCTGGCCAGCTCACCATCATAGAATCCACCATGAATTCTATCGCGTATCAGCTAGTGCTTGAGGAACATATGAGATTATCTCAGAAAAAATTCAAGCTGAAGTGAAACGACCCTGCAACATGACAATTACCCAAAACATACCAGTAAATCCACCAAGGACTGTCTTAAAAAGGGAAGAAATGGAGAGTCCTGGAATGGCCGAGTCAAAGCCCAGATCTTAATCCCTTTGAGATGCTGTGGAGTAGGCCTGAACGATATTGGAAAAAACTATTGTTGCGATTTTTTTTAGGTGTGCAATATATTGCGATATTATATTGCGATAGTAAAAAAAAATAAATAAAATAAATAATTTTAAAGAAATATTCACTAGATGACTTGAATAGCTGTTTGGAAATACTTTGCATGACACACCGTGACCACAGTGTATTCATATAATACGGTTTCATTTGTGAATGATTAAGATTGCTGTATTATTATGAAGGGATCCAGGAAGCCATGTCTGCACAAAATAGATAATTTCTTGAACACAATATTTGACACTTCAACAGCAGCAAATACATTAAATGACAAATAAAAGAGCAGGTGCATTCGTCCCCTGAGTTTTTGACAAAATATAACAATAAATAACAACTTCGGTAAAATAACAACAAAGTTGTAAACATATTTGAACAAAAATATTAAATATGACAAATAAGAGTTGTTCACAAACTATAACAATAAATAAGAACCTCAGTAAAACAATAAAGTTGTCAACATATTTGAACTTAAATATTAAATCTGTCAAATAAAAGTGCAAGTGCATTAGTCCCCTGAGTTGTTTACACAAAATATAACAATATAGAACTGCAAAACTGCAACAAAGTTGTAAAAATATTTAAAAAATATTAAGTATCAAAACTTTATGTGCAGCTGTACTATAGTTATTTGAAAAATACGATTTACAGTTAATTTAAATATAAAAGAAACAGAAACTCAATTGAACTTGTAAATAATTGAACTGAATAACAGCAAATAACTGATGAATAACAGAACCATTTTAACTCCCAAATTTATGTATTTGTCTGCATATCGTCCACCTTCCTTGCTCAGCAATTCTCAACTGGGTCTCATAGGTTTTTGGCCAAGACTACTAGTTTATCCACCATTGCAGGCTTGAGACAACAACGTTGGCACGTAACAATGTTCCCACCTGTACTAAAAAGCCTCTGATGGGAAGCTCGTAGCAGGAATGCATAGATACCTGCGTTTTAAATGGTCCCACATGTTCGACGGATTACTTCTTGTTGAGGCAACCATGGCGAGGCACTGTCAACTGGGCTGTTTTTTGTTCCTTATATTCTTGTCGATAGCCAAAATACTTCCAAAACTCCTTTTGGAGACAGTCTTCCCTATTCAACGTGCTGCTTGATTGCTTGCTTTCACTTTGAAAACGGCCCCTCCTCCCTCCGCTCTGCTGTTCGGCCCCTCCTCCCTCCACTCCGCTCTAGCAGGGGAGGGGGAGGAGCCGATGACTGCGAGCTGGAGAGAATGAGAGACTGTGCACTCTCTTTCTCGCTCCTTGCTCAAAACAAACGTTTGTGGATTTAAAAAAATGAAATGAAAAAACTATCGCACGTCCTTGCGATGGGACTATTGCGCATGCGCACATCGCGATGGCGATGTTTAAACGATATATCGTTCAGGCCTACTGTGGAGTGACTTGAAACGGGCTGTACATGCAAGAAACCCCTCAAACATCTCACAGCTAAAGTATTCTGCGTTGAGGAGTGGGGCAAACTTTCTTCAGGCCGATGTCAAAGACTGGTAGATGGCTACAAAAAGCGTCTCACTGAAGTTATTTCAGCCAAAGGGGGAAACACTAGCTATTACGTGGTAGGGTGTCCTTTTTCCTCAGTTGTTTATATATTTGGTTTAATGGGTAAAACAATTTTTTTTTGTTTACCTGCAATTAAATAGCTTTCTTTTCCAGACATAAAGACAAGCAAGATCTGACATTCACATGTGAACATTTCTTAATAAAGAACTGAATATTTCATGGGGTGTTCAAATTTTTTCACATGACTGTTAGTATCAACAAAATGCCATTGCTTGGAGTAAGTGGGCATTTTTTTTCCCGGGCTGTGGAGCTTGGTGGGGTCAAAGTGCATCATTAGCTGTCGCCTTGTAAATCTGCACTGCCCCCTAGGGCCTGACATGAATACTACATCGTTTTCATGCGGAATTGCGACATTGTTTGAATGGAGACGGAACCATATAAATGCAAATTTGAAATTTTTCGTATTCTTAGAGAGTCACTATGTAAACGGCCCCTAAGTTAAAGGCCCAGCCAAACTATAGGGCGAAAAAAAAGTGTGACTTATAGTTCAGAAAATACGGTACACGTTTTAATAGGATAGGTTTTGTTTTAACATAATGTTACACATTTTAACGTGACAATAGTCACGTAATGTTATATTTCACGTTTTAACGTACTAGGTTTTACGTTTCAAAGAAGTGTTTTACATCTTAACGTGATAAATGTGACATTTTATTGTGAAGGGTTTCCCTTTTAAACGAGATATTTAATATGAAAAGTTAATCTATCTGTGGCGTAAACTGGAATAAATTGCTTTATTTTGACAGATGTCGAAGTCAAACTTTAAAGTATGAAATTTATCGTTAGTCATCATCTTACAAAATGATTCTGAACTCATATTTTTTGTGATATAGCTGCAGTATTGATTTTTCAGTCTGAGCCTAGTAAATTGTAAATCTGCCTTAAGGGAGGTCAGACAGCCTACTGGGAAAGAAAGATCATCCCATGACCTTAAAAACAAAATAACCTTTTTGTTCAATTCTATTTATCGACACAATGGGATTTCATTGTGTATCTATTTCGAGTAGTGCTTGTGTGTGTTTGTGTGTTTGCCCTTCACGCTGCATCCCTCTGGCATTTCGGCAAGACACACACACAAACAAAGCGTACCTCTGGCTGGCGGCCATGACAGATGGAGGAGTTGGGATGGTGGAGGTTGCCATGGGAACCAACAATGACTTCTCCCCTGCGCTGCAACTGAGGCTCCGTGGAGGAGTGAGGCGTAGGCGGACTTGTTGTGGTTGCGTAACAAGTCACTGTCATCGGGTCAGGACTTATGGAAAGCTTGATACGAAGCGCCCTATTCGTTTACTACCATTGACAGACATAGATGACCAATTTGTTCGGGCTGGGAAAGCTGAAAGCATAGGTTAATATAAAGTGTTTTTTGTGATATATTTCACATTTTATTTTGATAGGTTTTATGTTTTAACGTGACAAACATCAGTTCAAAAAGATAAATTTCATGTTTTAACGTAATTTAAGGCGGGTTCAGTGATGACAGCATGTAATGCAAATGCTACCATCTATGTCAGGCGTCTCCAAACCAGTCCTCAAGGGCTGCTGTGGTTCCTGGTTTTGTTCCAAACAATCCAGTACAAAAAGTTGAACCAATGAGGTTTCTCCTAAAACATGGTGGTTGTGATTTTTGACCCAAATCTTACCATTACAGCCCATTGACATTCATCTAGCGCCCAAGTAAGTCGATGCCATTGATGGCCATGTGCGACCATGTCATTGACGGCCACTTACGACCATGCCACTGATGGCAATGTACGATCACGCCTTTGGCGGCAATATATGTCCATGTATGTCAATGTACTTGGGTGCCCATGATGGCCATGTATGTTGATGTCATTGACGGTCATAAACATCAATTCCACTGGTAGGATGTGAACCATGAAACAGGAAATGACCCCGAAATGCCCCCATATCAACAGGAAGTGAGCGCGAAATGCCCCCAAAGGAACAGGAAGTGACCATAAATTGCCCCCAAATCAACAGGAAGTGACTAAAAATGCCCTAAAATCAACTGGGCAGGTATTTGGTCCGTACCTGCCACAGCAAAGCTCCCATAGCAATTCTGCAGAAATTGCAGTTTCTAGTGTTATAATCAGAGGTGGGTCCTAACGCATTACATGTACTCCTTTACATTTACTTGAGTAAATTTTTGAGAAAAATGTACTTCTAAGAGTAGTTTTACTAAGCCATACTTTTTACTTGAGTAGATTTGTAAAAAAAAAAAAAACGCTTATCTTACTCCGCTACTTTTGGGCAACACATTTTTCCTCTTTATTCTACATATTAGATTTAAATTTTTTTTTTTTTTTTTTGGCTAGCGATGCTATTACCAAGAGTAACGCTACTAATTTCACCAATGAGACGCCGCAACAATAATCACATGACTCCATTACACCAATGAGACGCAAACTTGCCGTTCTACGATTACGCAAGCCTGTTCAATCACGCGTCTTGAAAGCACCGTTACAAATGAAGTATTTGACATAGAGTGCTAGAGCTGAATCGAAAGCGTGGATTTAAAACTCTCTCCCAGTTTTTATTTGGCACCGATTGACCACAGAAAACCGGAGATATGAGCCTTTTAATTTCATAATGGTAACTATGAAGGAACTACAGTATTCACTATTCAAACTAGTAACTATTTTCTCCACTAGAGGCAGTCATTGGACAAATAATACTTCATTTCTGTCATTTTTTTTTTCTCTCAGCAGAATTCATTTATTTTGTATTTCTTTGGCTTAATGTGGTTATGTAAATGGTTATTGTACAGTATCAGATAAGTTTGTGCTGAGAGAAAAAAATACCATTGTTTAAAAAAAAAATCAAACAAAAATAAGTAGTTACTCAAGCTGTTACTCATTACTTGAGTAGTCTTTTCACTGCATACTTTTTTACTTGTATTTGAGTACATTTTTGGATGACTACTTTTACTTGAGTAATATTATTTGGAAGTAATGTTACTCTTACTTGAGTAAAATTTTTGGCTTCTGTCCCCACCTCTGGTTATAGTGTAGTTTTACCTTAAAAGTTGATCAGTTTTTACGTCATGAATTGCACATTTTAACGCTCGACTTCTAACACTAGCACTACCAAGGGTGGATCAGTTGGTACAAATCACTTTTGTAACCAGAGAAGGATCATCTGACCCTAATCAGCATATCTTTTGTGAGCACTATGGTTCTCATTAGTCATTCCCATTGACACTCGCAAAACCACGGGGTTGGATTGCTCCAATTAGCATCTTAAGTGTTTGCAGGGCAGGTGTGCCTGGCTGATGGGGGAAGGGTAAACTGGTGTTTTTTGCTAGCTGGCCTGTTGTCACTTTCAAGCCCAGAAGACAGGTTGTGGTGAAAAAGCCACCATAAAACTACTGACAGGTTGTGACTTTTCTTTTTAAGTGTTTACTTGTCCCTTTAACTCTTCCAATTTTATCCTCTGTTTAAACCAAATGGAACATACTAGTCAGGTTTTCTTTTTTTTTTTTTTTTTTAAACTTCAATCATGGAACCATACTGTGGTTAGACTTACAGTGTGTCTCACATATACTGTATGTGTTTGTAAACTGTATGGAGACAGAAAGGTGCCATTGGATGGTTGTCTGACGCAATGAAAACCTTCAGAGGTCATTTTCTCTCCCCCTTCTGAAAAGGCTTGTTCAGTTAGACAAAACAGTTGTTGCTTGTCGGGCAGTGGACCGCTCAGGCAGGCAATCAGGCAGACAACCTTTTTACATCTTCCAAAAGCTGCAGTTTGCCAAGTATGTAATGTATGTATACTGAAACTTGTTTTTGCTGTGACAAGCTGTGAAAAGTTATTTGGTCATTGTGTGCTTCAACATAATAAACTGTGAACCTTGACAACTGAATGTTGGACTTGTCAAGACAAAATATAGGTGCTTCATGGGATTTGTCCATGATGTTCTAACACTCAATTTTCTAAAATGTAGACAGTCTGGTTTAGCTACAGTTCTGGAAGCTAGTCTTAGTAAAGGGGGCAGTTTACATGGCGACTCTGCGACACGAAGACGCAATGACTGAGTAGCGGACTCGCCTCGCGTGCATATGGTGTCGGCGAAGACGGAAGGTGGAGACGAAAAATTCTGAATCCAGCCTCCAAAGTGGAAGAATCCAATTGCGGGGAGTTGAGGGGGGGGGCTTCCTCGGCATGCATTTCAAAGGCTCCTGCTGCGCGAGATCGCGCCGTTAACGTCAGCACTCGTACACATCACATTGGGCGTGCGCACCGGTGCTACTAAACATTAAAAACTGCAAATATGGCGGAATGTCGGCTTTAATTTACTGTTTTAATAATATTTTGTTAATAATATTATATAATATTATATATTATAATAATATAGTATAATATTTTATTTTATGTTGAACGTTTCAATTTTTGTGCCTTTTTGAACAAAAGAAAAATGACATTGCTTCGAGTGGGCGGACATATTTTTTTCCAGACTGAGGGAGCTTGGTGGGGTCAAAGTGCATCATTCTCTGTCGCCCTGTAAATTTGCACTGCCCCCTAGGTTCTGGCATGAATACTACATCGTTTTTTATGCGGAATTGCGACAAATGGAGACGAAGTGCAAATGCAAATTTGAAATTTTTCGTATTCTCGGAGAGTCACCATGTAAACGGCCCCTAAGTTTCATGCCACATGGCCCTCTCATCATTTTTACACTAACCCAGGAGTTAACAAGTCTGGAGTTGCAAATATTCAAGATGCTAATTGCAGCTATCCAGAGTGACCCCCCTCCCCCCTTCACACCTAGGCTGCTTGATTGCTTGTTTGAGTGGTCTATTGTTTGACAAAGCCAAGTAGTCAGTTTGGTATCGGGGTCATTTGATGCCTTTCTGGTATTTCTTTATTGCCAAAAAAAAACCCGGTAGTTCCAGTGTTCACGTGATCATTTTCAGATTTTAGGGCAGTTTTACATTTTACCCGATACATTTTGTTAAGTTATAAAGTGAATTTTTTCGTTTCATGTAAGTTTCACGTTTTAACGTGGAACTTTATTATAATGTAATAAGTTTGAACAAATTTGACATTTAAAATGAAAATATTGAGCATACACTTTCTGTTTTTCAGCGAACGTCGGCGTCTCCAAGTGAATATCGCCAGCCCCATCCAGTGCAGCATGAACGGCAGGAAATGCATGGTGGTAGTGGAGCCCAAAACCAACCAATCGCAACCCGACTTCACCAAGAGCCGTGCCGGCTACGTGCTAGCCGTGCCTGCCAACTGAAGGCGTGACTGAAAGGTGACTGACTTGCCGAATCGTCCAATCGCAGCTTTAAAAAAGTTAGCACTGTTGGATCGTCTTTTTTTTCTTTTTTTGTGCAATATTGATGTCTTTTTCTTGTCGATCCAAGGATAAGTTGAATTTTGTTGATGAAGGATTTAAATGGTTGTTCATGCCAAAGTCTTGATTTAGATTTTTTTTTGTTTTTAGTCGGGATGTGTTGAGCACATCTTTGATTTAATTAAGTTAATTTAAAAACGTCATGACCACACTTTAAATTAAAATGCAGCAAGGTGAGCGATTTGTTGGTTTGTCTTACATTTTTGAGGTACGCAGTTCGGGTCTCTGTTCTCCTTATTACACTCCCAGAAAATGTTAGATTAATGGAATACTCAAGATTTGTGACAGCACTAACATATATATATATGTTATCGTGAACAGCGAAAATATGTATATACTGTATTAGAGCTGTCACTTGAAAAATGTAGTGCTTATATTTAAAGCCTAAATCTGAAAATACATTTTTGTTTATGTTTATATGCATGTTTTTCAAAAAACAAATCTGTTAAAAAGTGGGACTAAGTTTTGTTAAGCAAAAAAAAATGTTATATTTTTGGATTTGTAAGTATTCAGCATACGAAATATTGATTGAATTGTGTTTTAATTATTCAGCTGATTAATTGGTGCCAAGAAAACTCGTATCAGTCATGCTGATTTAATGACTCGTTAACTAGCACGCTAATAGATGCCAATCAACCACCCCTTTATGTTATATCGTGTGTGTCAAGTGAGCCAAAAATCGCGTTTGTGTTCAGTGGCGCAAAAGTGACTTGTGCGTGCGCCGGAGTGCCCAATCCGCTTGTTATCCTCCACTTGGCCTCGCAACCAACACACACAGGCACGCCAAGAAGAAGAAGAGGTCAAAAAAAAGTCCTCCTCACTCTTCTTCCTTACTTCTTAACTCATTGGCTGCCATTGATGGTGATAGACAAACCGGGGTTGCTTTAAACATGAAAACTTTTGACTATTTAATACTTAGAACACTAAAACTAAGGCAACATATCAACACACTAATTTTATGATTTAACATTGGTTGCCAGCTAAAGTATTACTGTCTATCACAATGTAAAACCATGGTGAATCACGGTCTCCATACTTTCATAATACAAAAAATATACATTAAAAGTACATGAAGTACAATTGGAACCTTGACATTGAATTTATTCAGAACCAAAGTTGTGTATTCTCAGTTTACAAACACACCAAATCAGCTAGCTAACCTAACTCAAACTACCAAAAATTGGACATCTATCCCCGTCAAGGTGTAAAATCAAGATCCCGCAGCATACTCAACACAACATAAGAGTACACTTGCGCCAAATTTCCGTTCTTGTTCGTTATTTATTGTGTTTTATGTTTATGCATTCACAAGTGCCTCAGTTTATTTTACATTTGTTCTTATTCTCATACAATAAACAGACCATGCAGTATTTGTGCATTATTTTGTAATGTTTTCTGAAAATGCGTGAAAAGGAAGTCCAATTACTGTTTAACTGAACAACGCGGTTGTTAGCGGAACCAGCCGCCC
Source organism: Corythoichthys intestinalis (assembly GCF_030265065.1). Lineage (NCBI taxonomy): Eukaryota > Metazoa > Chordata > Actinopteri > Syngnathiformes > Syngnathidae > Corythoichthys > Corythoichthys intestinalis. The sequence continues at coordinate 27,585,091 of NC_080415.1, forward strand.
ATGTCGTCGCCATGGCAACGCCACCTCCTGCTTGTCCGCTTTAATTGGCTCGTGGTGATGACTGGTTAGCGCCTCGGGTTGCTGACGCAGTGACTCGCAGCGGGGAGTCCAATTGATCTTAATTGAACAGTGAAAGCAAAGCTCAGATTTCAAGACCATAAGCTACTTTTAAGGTGTCAAACTCGGGGGGCAGATCTGTGTGTCATGTAGGGGTGTGACAAAATATCAAAATGGTGATATATCGTGATCCCAAAAGGTTATCGATATGTTCCTGCCAAGAATCGAGATATCGTTTTGAAAAGGTGTCAATGTCAAAAAAAAAAAAAAGAACCTACAAGTTGCTACCAAGATCTTCCACCATAATAGTGTCTCAGTTAACTCTAAGGCTGCATTGACGGTGCTCGACGCCAAATCCATATAGACTGGGAATGTTCGTTCATTCGAAACCAGAGCATTCACAGTCATTCTGTCCGATTTTCAGGGCATTTACTGGTCACTTGCTGTTCATTTTATGGCATTTACAGGTCATTTTATGTTGAGTTTGAGTCACTGCCTATACATTTGGATGATTCCCAGGTCATTTCCTGTTCTGTAACTAAATAAGCAGGGAGACGCCCATAAAATACCCCAAAATCAACAGGAAGTAACTCAAAAACAACAGGTAAACGACCTTAAATGGCCCAAAATTACCTCATTGCCTGGCATTGGCTGCCACTACTGGTCATAGACGTTCAATCCGTTTGAAGTGGGAGGGATGGCAGCGAATGAACGAATGTTCATTCACTGCCACCCTCCCAGTTCAAACGGATTGGACGTCTACTAGTGATAAACTCTTTCCAATTCACAGGAAAAGCTTGTTTCTCTGTTTATTAGTTATTTGTAGAATATCCTAGAATGATTTCCTGACCAATGTATGGATAATCGTTGTATCGCCATATCGTCAGATCATCGTTAACGTGAGCTTTGTATCGCAAATCGTATCGTGAGGCACCAAGAGGTTCCCACTCCTAGTCATGTCATTATATGTGCAAAGTCATGTGCATTGACTTTGTTTTTTTGTTTTTTTTTTGCTAAAATAAAACTCAAATAAAATTCTTTAGTCCTGAATTGTTGATGACAGAAATTTTTTGTTTTGTCCGAAAATGACGTTTTAACCGATATCCTGATATTGTCCAGTTCCGAAAGTCCGATCGTAGACTCTGCCATCAGTTGACAAGACAACTCCCACAGACTTTGCTCCACGCCTTCCCGTAGGAAGCCGACCCATAGAGCGTTTAGGTGGCTTTCACTATTCACTCTGATAAACTCAAACACGCTGCGTTCTAACGCCAGATTTAGGTGCAAATAGGACGAAGGTTTTAGTGCATACAAACAGGCAGGAGTGTCTCAAGAGTGATTTGGTGAAGGATTCAAGGAATTATTATATTTTTCGCACCATTAATGCTCTTTAAAACGTTGTGAATACAATGTAATGGATGAAAAAAATTAGCCTAACTTTTACATAATATATTACGTAAAATAACTGCCTGTTTTTTAGAGTCTAAACTGTTTTATCTTCATATCTACAGAAATTCTGCGATTTAAGCATTTATTTGCAAGAATTTTCAACTTAAAAAGCTCTTTTTTCATGACGGCTGACATGTTGGATTAAACAATACAACATAAACATAAATTTAAAGAAAAAAATTCCAATATTTTCGGACAATAAGGCGCACTCGACTATAAGCCGCCACCCACTAAATTAAACACGAAAATGGCATTTGTTCATGGATAAGGTGCACTGGACTATACTAATGGGATATTTATACCAAAAGATATTAACCAGTAACACTTTATTTAACAGCTGCATCATAAGACTGTCATAAGACCAAATGAAACACCATGACGCTCTGAACCAATTGGCTGCAAAACTTCATTGCTTAAAGAAGCTTCATTTGGCCGTCAATGCTCCCTTAGGGGGAGACAGTCAATCTCTGCTCCCACCTGCGGTCAACACTGTAGTGGTCCAACATGCCTCCTAGCATGCATTGCGGCGCTACACACAAAATTCATGTTCTCTGCTAATTATTTCTTCAGTTACTGTTCCAGTTGTTTCATTAATCGCTCGTTATTGTATTTGGTAACACTTTATTTGACAGTGGCGCCATAAGACAATCATAATTATGACATGACACTGTCATGAGCATTAATGAATGCTTATAACAGATGTCTTTTCGTGTCATCCGGGATATAATCTCCCTTTTGAATGGATGTAGAAGGTCTAGGCTGGACCTTAATGGAGTTAGTGACATAATTTGCCGGATGACAACTAATGACATCTGTCATAAGCATTCAGTAATGCCCATGATTGTGTCATGTCATAATTATGACAGTCTTATGGCGCCACTGTCAAATAAAGTCTTACCAAATACCATAACAAGCAATTCATGAAACAACTGGAACCGTAACTGAAGAAATAATTAGCAGAGAACATGAAGTTTGTCTGTTGCGCCTCAATGCATGCTAGGAGGCATGTGGGACAACTACAGTGTTGACAGCAGGTGGCAGCAGAGGTTGACTGCCTCCTGTTTTATGACGCCGTTGTCAAATAAAGTGTTACTTATTAACCCAAATAAATCAATAAGCTGCACTGGACTATATATTCAAAATGAGGGAAGAAAGTAGCGACTTATTGTCCGAAAATTACGGTATGTACATTATTTCATATTTTTTTTTCTCCCTTAAGTTAAAAATAATAATAATAAAAACTAAAAGCCAAAGATAATATGAGAATATGTGCTTTTAAGATGCTCAAAAAAAGGGTTCTAACAATTCTTAGGTCAACAATGTCCCGAAAAATTTCATTGACAATCAAAGTATTTGTCGATTCATTTGATAATCAATTAACGTATGAATCGTTGCATCTCTAGTTGGTTACACAAACCCACACATTAGCGTCTGGAACAATCAGTGCATTTTATTTGGAGTTTATTTTCATCACAGTACAAAAATAAATGAAAATAAGCCGAACCAGGAAATGAAATTTGGAACAACAACAGCTTTTTTCAATTTGAAAAAATTGTGACATTTTGATGACTATCTACTCCGTTCCCTGACTTTTTCCCCCCCACACAATCTTCTGTACAAACACACACTCACACACATACCTCATTTATATACAACAAATGTAATATTGTCTTTTTTTAGGTAAATTATTGTTTTTTAACATGTGAAGGGGAACAGAGGAGATGTTGATGTTAAAATGTGCTTTATGATGGTCACTAAGCAGAATTGCTCATTTCATTAATTTTTATTTTCATTTTCAACCATAATAATAATTTAGTACCTTACTACTGTAATTGCTGATACCGAAAAAAAAAACATGTTAATTCCTGATAGAAAAAGCGGTCTTATCTTTAAAACACAGCATTTGTACTCCCGTGATGTCTTATTTTCGGATTATGCACATAAAAGCCTCCTTAGCACAATTTTCCAGTGACTTCCTGCCAAGCACAGTTGTAATCTTCAAAATGTGACCTCTACTTTAAAGCACACTTGCCATACAGGAGAAAGTTAATACCAGCATAAATTATAGGAGAAAATAAAATGTGTTTTTTAACAGCATTTGCAGTGAAAAAAATAAGTATTTGAACACCTTGCTATTTTGCAAGTTCTTCCACTTAGAAATCATGGAGTGGTCTGAAATTTTCATCGTAGGTGCATGTCCGCTGTGAGAGAAAAAATCTTAGAAGAAAAACCCTGAAATAACAATGTATGATTTTTTGACGATTTCTTTGTGTGATACAGCTGCTAATAAGCCTTTATTTGCAATTACAGAGGTTAAAAGTTTCCTGTAGTTTTTCACCAGGTTTGCACACGCTGCAGTCAGGTTTCTGGGCTGTTGCTGAGAAATACTAAGTTTGAGATCTCTCCAAAGGTTTTCTATTGGGTTTAGGTCTGGAGACCAGCTAGGCCATGCTAGAACCTTGTTATGCTTCTTACGGAGCCACTCCTTGGTTTTCCTGTGTGTGTGCTTTGGGTCCATGTCATGTTGGATAACCCAGGCACCACCCATCTTCAATGTTCTGACTGAAGGAAGGGGGGTTATTCCCCAAAATCTCACAATACCCCCAAAGCATGATGCTAACACCCGCATGCTTCACAGTAGGGATGGTGTTCTTGAGATAGTACTCATCACTCTTCTTCCTCCAAACACAAAAAGTTGTATTTTACTCTTATCTGACCACAAAACTCAGTCCCATGACTCTTCTTCATCATCCAAATGGTCATAGGCAAACTTAAGACAGGCTTTGATTTGTGCTGGTTTGAGCAGGGGAACCTTCTGCGCCATGCATGATTTCAAACCATGACATCTTAGTGTTTTACCAACGGTAACCTTGGAAACGGTGGTCCCAGGTTTTTTCAGGTTATTTAACAACTCCTGTCGTGTAGTTCTGCGCTGATTCCTCACATTTCTTAGGATCATTGAGACCCCACCAGGTGATGTCTTACATGGGCTCTACTCCGATTGAGATTTAGTGTCATGTTTAGCTTCTTCTATTTTCTAATGATTGCTCAAACAGAGGATCTTTTTTAACCAAGCTGCTTGGCAATTGCTCCATAGCACTTTCCAGCCTTGTAGAGGTGAACAATTTTGTCTCTGGTGTCTTTGGACAGCTCTTTGGTCTTGACCATGTTACAAGTTTGAGTGTTACTGACTGTATGGGGTGGACAGGTGCCTTTATGATGCCATCAACCTCAAACAAGTGCATCTGATTCAAGATATTACTGATTTTATGGGGTGGACAAGTGTCTTTATGCTTCTATCGACCTCAAACAAGTGCATCTGATTCAAGATAATACATGGAGTGGTGGTGGACTTTTAATAGGCAGACTATCAGGTCTTTCAGGGTAAGAATTCTAGATAATAGACAGGTGTTGAAATACTTATTTTCAGCTGTATCACACAAATTGATTGTTAAAAATCGCATTGGGATTTCTAGATTTTTCTCTTTAGATTATTTCTCTCACAGTGGACATGCACTTCCAATTGAAAATTTCAGACTCCTCCATGATTTATAAGTGGGAGAACCTGCAAAATAGCAGGTTGTTCAAATACTAGTACATATTTTATTCACTGTAAATATGGATTTATTTTTTCAACCCTTTGATGAAGTTAGATTTAATAAATAAACATCAGACGGTGCGAGACGTCCAATCCATTTTGACTGATTGGACGTCTAGCGCCGTCAATGGCAGCCCAATGCGTTAAATATTTATCTGGGTTGGCCAAGGTAATGACCCTCCAGAAAAAAAAGAAAAAAAACAACTACAGGTAGTCCCCGTGTTATGACGTACCCGACTTATGTGATTTCGACTTTTTTTTGTTGTTGCGTCAACCATACCTTATTGTTTGTACCTCACGGTATCTAATTTTTTTACTTCATTAATATGGCATTTCTGCCCTTTGGTGAATTGTGTATTTGATTTGAGCTGCAACAATTAATCGATTAACTCGAGTAATTCAATTAGAAAAAAAGCTTCGAATCAAATTTTGCTGCTTCGAGTATTCGTTTAATTAGAGTGGCGTTGTCATGGTTTGTTTTGAAAGTGGTTACATTTTGTTTGATTGATTTCGGTGGCTAGACTGCACTCTAGTGGCAACATTGAATATGACACAACTCATTTAACATGGCGGAATCTAGCTGCTCCCTGTTAAGACCAACATAAGGTAAGTTTTTGTTCGAGCGAATTTTATGTATTCCTTATTTAGTTTATAGGATGATTTAGCCATTTTTAGGGGGGATATGTGTTTGAATGATTTGTTAAGAGAATTTTTTGCTAGTTTTGCTATGTGCGCTTGGCTTCCCCTAGTGGTGACTTACTGGAAGCAGCAGGCTAAAAGAACTTGAGGAATCCTTGAGGTGTACAGACGCTACACACCTCCTCTGCACTACACATCGTTGAGAACACTTGATAAAACAAAATCTGTAAGTTTGCACATTTAACAGAGGGTCTGATATCATTTCGGTGTGTTTATTCTGTTACTTTGTTGTCATTTATGTGAAGCCAAGCAACATGTTTTTGTGCTAAGCTAAATTAGCTACTTCATTAGATTTGCTCATAACAGAGCTAGTCTTCATGTGGCTTCTTTTTCGTGGTGTTAGGCAGCTGTTTTTCCGGTCGGCGGTCAGGAAATTGAAATTTGGAATCGAAATTAAGAAATTCGAACGGTTCCGGGACAACCAGAGTGTTAGTCCCGGATCCCATCGATGGTTGATGCCCTTACGTATTTGCGCACGCACACACGAGGAAGAGCGCATTTGCTACCACAAAGAAGTTGCTTAGCCGAATGAGAGCGTGAGGGGAATTACAGTTTAGCTTGCTGTCTAGCTAGGACTTAGCTCCAACTTGTTGGCGAGGACAGTACATTGACGTTTAATACATGTTTTTGGATAGTTATTTTGAGATTGAGGGGTACTTTAAAGGGTTCATTCCGACATATGCGGAAATTCGGGTTACATCGCTAGCGTAGGAACGGAACTCGTTCGTAACTCGGGCACTACCTTTACAATATGAATAAAATAAAATAAAAATGATTTTGACAGTCATGCACTAGAGGAAGCCTGCGTACCACTGCTGGCACTCAAGCCGCATTTTGGGAACCACTGCCATGAGCCGAATATGTGTAGGAAAACAAAACAGAATACCCAAAGAAAAATATTGGTGCAAAATACAAGAATTTTCTGATGAAAAACATGACCATATGCAAGTATACTTTTAAATTCCTACTGAATTTCTCCTAAAATATCTCCAAAAACTTCACACTTTTCCTTTTCTCTCTGTTTTTTTATCATTGCGGTGCTAGTCAGATCGTTCCTGCTCATCCTCAACCGGAAGCAATCTTCATTCCCACCAAGACGAGACAAAACGCTACAGCTAAAACGCTCCTAAATGTCGATCAAAGTGAGTAGATAATCCGTGTAAGGGAGCGCGTAATGTAACGGAGGATATGGCACTGTTAATGGTAGGCGATGAGCACAGGAAGTAGCAAAAAACATTAGCAGGCAGAGCTAAAATCAAGACTAATGCAGTCCAAAGGAGAGAAAGAATCTCCCACACGTGCAAAAAGACGGAATTCTAATCATCATCATCATGAATTATTACAAACAAAATCCGCTTGTTCCAGAAGAGCCATAAATAAAAAGCAATAAATAAGCTCCGCACGGGTGTGAAAACATCCAGTAACTCGTCAAAATAGATGAAAAAAAGACAAACAAAAAAAGGTCACCGTCTTCCGAGCAACTGTCCTGACGACTCGACGTTCCGACCGGGAGCTGTCCGCTCTGTCCCGTCCGGGAAGACGTCGCCTCTAAAAAGAACAGTCTCAAATCTTTGCCGCTGCCGACATTCTGTCCCGGACTCCCCAAAAGTTCACGTGAGTCCGCAATGACGGGGGGAGAGGATGCCCAAGGTAGTGGTGGAATTTCAGCGGTGTCGCGGAATGACCAGCGCCAGTCAGGCGATGGCTCGCCTGTGGGGAACAAAATGGTTTCAATTTTACTTCATAGGTGGCAGCCAAAAGAGTTCATAGAACCCAGAGTGCCCTAAATTTTTGGTACATGATTTCGTGATTTTCAATTGGCGCACAGCAACTGAACTGATTAAATCAACCCCCTGACTTGAACCCCATAAAGCAAATACTATTTAAAGCATGAACCCCATGCTCTAAACCGGATCAAAGCATGCACCTCTCACCAAAAACGAAAATATTACTCTAGTAATCAGTCTAAAAAATGAGTGCTCTATCGGATTTTAGTCTGGGGATTAACTTAATTGTTTTCCATCTACTAAGACAAGAATGGAATCTGTCAGTTGTTATTAGTTGTCCATTTTTTATTAAACTCATTTAGATATCCCATCCCCATTATTATAGCTATTTTAAAGCAATATAGTTAAAGAGCCACACAATATTATGTTCAGTGATGAAACATACACCAAATCAACTAAATGATTTGGACTTCTACATTTTTGCGTTCTTCAGTAATTAGCCGAAGAACATGAGAACATTCACAATTTTCTTCCAGAAAACTCTTTACACACAGTGGGCTGAATTCATATTTTAAAAAAAAAAAAAAAAAAGGGTAAATCGCTGCCATCTTGTGGTGGTTTTGCATCAGTAAAATTGTCTCCGAGCTTGACAGTGCAAATATACAGTGATCCCTCATTTTTTGCGGTTAATGGGGACCAGAACCCGCCGCGATAAGTGACCCCCCCCCCAAAAACTGTAAACTGTAAATATTATATATATAAATATAAAAAAAAAAAAAAAAGTATTTTGAAATAAAATATTTTGAAATAAAAAAAATTTCAACCTTTTGAGCCTTTCAAAAGCATTTTTTTACTTTGGAATGTTTATTTTTTAATGTAAAAAAAAATGTAAACATTCCCTATTTAATTTTTACCAAATAAATTTAAAAAAAAATTTAAATCTCACGAAAACCAGTTAATTTCTTTTTTTTCATTTTTCATTTTTCTTTTAAGTTTCGAAATAAAAATGTCTTCAATTAAAAAGAAAAAAACAAAAAAACGGATTGTTTATCCTCACTTTTAATTTAATGTTAATATTATTCAAATTTCAAATTAAATTTAAAACTTTCAATTATAAACAAAGGAAAAACAGTAAACAGTAAATATTCCTATTAATTTTAATTTTTAAAAGAATTATAACCTAAAGCTTTTTATAGTCCTCGATGAAAGCAGGTGATTATCTTTGTAATTAATCAGATGTATTTACAGTTATCCCTCGTTTTCTGCAGTTAATGGGGACCAGAACCAGAAGTAGGCCCCCCCCTCAATGTAATTATTTAGATTTAGGATTGGAAAGAGATGCATAGAAGACATGTTTTTCACTATTTTTTCCGAAGTATAATTAAAAAAAAACATATATATATATATATATTTATAAATATTTATATACTGTATTTATATTTATATTTATTTATATATTTTTAATAAATGGTTTTTGAGCACTTCAAATGTAATAATTATGATAAGTTTTGAACATGTTACTGTCCCACCGAATTATTTTAAACAAGAATAAGGCAGAAAAATGCTCGTCTTTATCAAATGCTTCATTGAGTGAGTCCACTCAAATCCGCTCAAGCTGCTCACTTACACTCAATGAGTTGCCACAGCAACTGTTTAACAAGTTAAACGATTATTGACGCATGCGGCGCTTCGAAGTTCGCTTCTCTGGCAAGATCAAACATTAAACGTCTGTCAATCATCGTTAACCTTAAAAAGCAACTACAGCGCGCTGCCTGACCAAAAAAGAACAGAGAGAGGGAGGGGGAGTGAGACAATGCGATCGGCTCGGGACAGCTCATCTGTATTGTATTTTCTTTAATTGAAAAAAAATCTGCAATGGACTGAGGGCCTGGAGTTTGAAGCAGGAAGTAGCGAGGGATCACTGTATTCGATGACTATCACCATCAGTGGCAGTTAAAGTATTACTACGTCCATCTTTAACATGTACCGCACTGTAAATATTGTTGTCAATGGCAGCGAATACGCTAAAAATGTTTGTTAGCATCTTACAAGCTAGTCGTGTCGCTTTTACTACTCCGGTATTGCAAATGGTATTTAGTCTCTGCTTTAGCAAAAGTAAGTGCTCTATATCAGGGGTCCCCAACGACCGGGCCGTGGAGCATTTGGTACCGGGCCGCACGGAAATAATAAATAATTTATTAACGACTGCATTCTGGCCGATTGACTTTGGCCTGTGCCGCTTAACACACCAATATCCCTGTCTACTCTAGATATACAACTACAGGATAGGAGGTCGTCATAGAAATGCATTGATTGGACTGTTAGCACTAAATCTCGTTTTGTATATCTATGCGAACTTGGACTCGATAATAAGGTATGACGTAGGTCGTCGCCAATCACATTTCTTCCCAGAAATAATTAGCCCCCACACTAGAATGACTGAATAACACACGTCTTTTTACGGGGAAAAGGGAACCTGACGAGCCAGAAGATGTGCCTACAACCTCGATGAAAACAACATTTATGCTACTTCCCAATCACTAAAGACCCACGAACTGCGAAGGAGTGAATTCGTGACCCGTATGTGAATAAACCAAGTGATTCGAGCATGTCTGTTCAACAGGAATATCAGCTTGTAGAGATCGCAAATCACGGCGACCTTAAACGTACATTTGAGACAACAACTCTACCGAAGTTCTGGATTAAAGTCATTTCTGAATAACCTGACATCGCTAGGAGCGCGCAGAAAACTGTGCTACAATTTCCAACATCGTGTATTTGTGATGCTAGCTTCTCTCACTCTCCCATCTTGGGACCATCTCGTCTCAACGAAACAAACTCAGGCTTCGCACTAATTCAGCAGGTGAGTTGTAATTTTTCCCTGCACTTAACACGACGGGGCTAAAAAAAAATGCTATTTTATATTTCCTGTATTTTGTTCTGACAAAGTTGGCATGCGCGTAATGTTAAAAAGGACCGCGAATGCAGCGATTCCAAAGTACACACTACAAACTTTCTTTAACTAAAGAAATATTATGTTTGCCATGTTAGGTGCACACAACAACTGCACGTAGCCCTCTCACTTAACGACTTCGCCGTGTCGTTAAGCATTAATTTATGCCATTTCGGTGTTTCGCATGTATGTTTATGATGTAAATAGTTTTTTAGCACTATTGGATAACATTGTGAGTCCAAGTGAATATAAAGGAGGGCTTTTTTCACCGCCACAAAAGCTTTGGGAGCAAAATTTTATAAGGGTGCAAAATTTGACAGAACACCGGTCTGTGAAAAAAAGACCCAAATCACACCGGTCCGTGGTGCAAAAAAGGTTGGGAACCCCTGCTCCATTGGTTTTAATCTGGGGATTGACTTGGTTGTATTCATGTTTTCAGTCAACAGCGACAACAAAGGACATGCTTTACCGTGTTGCCAGCCATTTAACCTGCAAAATTGTGTGTTCTACGATTAAACACGCCAGATTTACCTATTAGAAGATTAGACACTCTTCTTTCACCTGAAAATCATGTGTCACAAACTGGCCTAATCTCACATCAATCAAATGCATCGCTGCCATCTATTGGTGATTTTACATCAGTAAAATTGTGTCCAACTTTGACATTCCCAGTCGAGTAGCATCGGACTCATTCTCTGCCATTGACGGCCATAGATGATATATCTACAGTCGTCAATGGTGGTGAAAGTATTACTGTGTATGTCCAACGCTAACATGTATCACACTGTAAAAGTTGCAAAAAAATTTTTTTTTAAAAACGGTCCATGATGGATTGCCTATTGTCATCAATTGTAGCGAATAAACTAAAAATGTTCGCTAGCATGTTACAAGTTAAGCAGTTCGCGCTTACCGGTCCAGTCCGATGAGCAGGCGGCTACGCTCCTCCTCCTTCTGGCTCTCGTTCTTGAGGTCGGCGAAGACCTGCGTGAAGTAGTGCGGATCAGAGTTGATCTGCAACATCTTGGCGCTCATCAGGTCGATGATGGACAGGCAGCGGTCCCAGAAGGCCTCCTTGGAGCTCTCCACCAGGAAGGGCTTGAGCGGGTAGGAGATCTCGTTGCCCATGTAGGAGTATGACAGGTAGAGGCAGGTGAGCAGCACGGCCTGCAGCTCGTGCTCGCCGCCCACCTCGGAGGAGACCACGTCGCGGCACAGCATGTAGACGAAGACTACGTTAGCGGGCGTGATGAAGCCTTGGTCCTGCCAACCCTGAAGCAGGAGGGATCGGTCCACGCTGCGCAGCCACAGCACCGGCTCGGTGGGCGACAAATGCTTCAGGCGGTAGCAGCGCCGGCACAAGAAGTCGCCCAGGCAGCGCAGGAGCTCGCTGGTGGACGCCTGCACGATCACCCGCTTGGGGGTACCCGGGGCGGCGGCCACCGCCGGGGCCTTCTTCACCGACGAATTCCCGTCGGAAGTTTTCGGCGTGCCAGAGTCCTGCGCGAAGGACGACAGGTTGGCGCAGGACTGCGACTTCTTCAGGTTCTCGTTGTTCAGGTGGCTGACATTGTTCTGGTAGGTCCCGTTGGGCTGAACCTTTTTAGAGCTCTTCTTCTTAGCTGACACGGCCACGATGCGCTTCCACGGCAGCACGTTGATGAGCGAGTGGCGTTTCAGACCCTTGTCTTTGGCGTTCTTGCTGTTCTGAACTGCCGTGTAGTGGCCCACCGTGGCTGGCCCGTCCTCGAACAGGGCCGCCTTGCGGTAGCTGGGCGATAGGGACAGCACGGTTCCCATGGCGACGGCGGCAAGGAGGCAGCGGAGGATCTCAAGGCGCTGTCTCGTTCGGATTTCACGCTCCGGGTGGAGTCTGCTGTAAGCCAACCAGATCAAAAACAAGACTCATCAAGACTGACTAGTGTTGCTTCTCATTGGCTTGCCATTGATGCGATTGACGTCCAATCCATTTAGATTGGGAGATCCTAGCGGCAAATTATTGCTGCCTGCCATCCCAGTCCAGATGGATTGGACACCTATCACTGTCAGTTAGAGTCATCCGATTATGACTTCATTAAACGACAGCCGATATCCCAATATTGTCCAATCCAATATCAAACCGATACCAATTTATGCGGTCGTGGACTTAACATATAATGGCTAATTGTATTGTGATGGCCCCACTGTATGCTTTAATAATGATAAATGTAACAACTTCATTATTTTCCAAATCAACATTCTGTGAAAAATAAGGGAACAACTTCAACTGAAGTTATGGCAGAAGTACCTATATTGCACCGCTATTTCTTTGAAGGCAACATGCATATTGGCGAAAACCCGATAATGCAAAACCCATGCTGATATTGTCCGATATCATTTTGAAATGCTTTTATTTTTTATTATCGGCTACCCAATAATATCAGACAACTCTACTGTCAATGGCAGCTAAAGTATTACTGTAGTGCTGCAAAAATTAATCGATTAACTCAAGAAATTCGATTAAAAAAAGCTTCAAATCAAATTTTGCTGCCTCGAGTATTCTTTTAATTAGAATGGCGTTGTAATGGTTTTCGAAGGTGGATACACTGCCCTCTAATGACAGTGAATATGACATAAGTCATTTAACATGGCTGAATCCAGCTGCTCCCTGCTAAGACCAACATAAGGTAAGTTTTTGTTTGAGCTAATATGTTTTTTATGCATTCGTTATTTAGTTTATAGGATTATTTAGTCATTTTGGGGGGGGGGGGGGAATGTGTTTCAATGATTTGTTAATAGCGTTGTAAAAACACATTAGCATTTGATAGCACTTAAGCTAGTGGACTTTTGCTATGCAAGTTAGCTAAATGTTCTTTTATTGTACTTAGATCCTCATATATTATTATTATTGTTTATTTTTTGGGGGAAAGGGTTTACATTTAGTTTTATGGATTTGTGTGGATACACTGCCCTCTATTGACAGTGAATATGACATAACTCATTTAACATGACTGACTCAAGCTGTTCCCTGTTAAGACCAACATAAGGTAAGTTTTTGTTTGAGCCATTAGTTTTTTTTAAAATGCATTCGTAATTTAGTAGTCGTTTTGGGGGGGGGGGGGGGGTGTTTGAATGATTTTTTTTTAAGTGCATTGTTAAAAAAAAGTTAACATTTTATAGCATTTAAGCTAGCAGACCTTTGCAGTCAAAGTTAGCCAATACTTTTGTTTTACTTTGATCCTCATTTATTTTTTAATTCCGTTTGAGGCTAAGTTCAGGTATTTAAATTTATTTTTACATGAAAGTGCAATTCTGCATAGTTTGAAGAAACACTCGGGAATTTTATCTTGTATTTGCATTTAATGCTCTTTTGAAAGTGCAATCGTTGCAAGCCTTTGTTTTACATCTCCTGAAATTGATTCTAACGCAATATAAGGTCTTAATCAGAATACTCGATTATTCGAACTAACCAGATGATTGATTAATCGACTACTAAAATAATCGATAGCTCCAGCCCTATATTACTGTGTCCATCGCATATACTTGATGAAATCCCTAACTCCAGAGGTGAGTACTAATGCGTTACATTTACTCCGTTACATTTACTTGAGTAAAATTGTGAAGAAGAAACACTACTCTTACGCCACTACTTTGAGCTACACTAGTCGTTACATTTTCCATCTTTATTCTACATATTTTATTTTTGCCAGCGATGCAAACAGTAGCTCTACCAGTTTCACCAATGATGCATCGCAAAACATGACACCATTATACCAATCAGACTCAAGCTTGCCGTTCCAATAACACGCCTTCCAGTTCAATCACGTGGCGTCTTTAAAAAACAACATGACTCGAAAGGGCAGATTTTAACCTCTCTCCCAGTTTTTATTTGGTACCGATTGACCAAGAAAAACCGGAGATATGATCCTTTTAATTTTATAATTGGAACTAGGGGTGGGAACCTCCTTGGTACCTCACAATATGATACGATTTGCGATACAAAGCTCACGATAACGATCTCACGATAAGGCGATACGCCGATTATGATACATTGATCCGGAAATCATTCTAGGATATTCTACAAAACAACTAATAAACAGGAAAAAACTATTTTCATCCTTCTGCTGTGAATTGGAATGAATGGATCACTAGTAGTTGTCCAATCTATTGGAGCTGGGAGACACTTAAAACGAATTGGATGTCTTTGGCGTCAATGGCAACAATGTTTTGAATTTGGGTGCATTTCAGGCCATTTGTTGTTGATTTTTAGACACTTTAAGTTGATTTTGGGGCATTTATGGGTCCATTTCTGTTGATTTTGGGGCTTTTATGGGTCACTTCTGGTTTATTTTGAGTTGCAGAACAGGAAGTGACCCAAGAATCTCCCAAAATGAATAGGCAATGACTCAGACTCGAAGAAAAGTGACCTGTAAGCGCCCCAAAGATATATCGATTCTTGGCAGGAGCATGAAAATTTTTTGGGACACAAAGTACCACGATATATCAGCATTTCGATATTTTGTCACACCCCTAATAGGAATCATAAAGGAACTACACATATTACCTATTCAAACTATGTAAAATAAATTTAAAAAAATAAATTGTTACTTTGCTATCAAAAGCTCTATTTGTATTTGTTTCTTGTGTAATTTTGGATAAGGAAAACATTATTCAGATGTTTGGGATGTACCTAAAGCAAAAAATAGCTGTGTTAAAGTCAAAGTTATCTTTGAAATGTATGCTTTCACAAAAAGCTCAATTTCTCTGTTTTTTCATCAGAAATTGGTAAATTGCTCAAACTAAGCTATTTTCTAATGCTGATTTCTAAAGAATGGAAAAAGATTAGGGCTGTCAAAATGATCGCGTTAACGGGCGCTAATTTTTTTTTTAAATTAATCACGTTAAAATATTTGACGCATTTAACGCACATGCCCCGCTCAAACAGATTAAAATGACAGCACAGTGTCATGGCCACTTGTTACTTGTGTTTTGTCGCCCACTTGTTACTTGTGTTTTGTCGCCCTCTGCTGGTGCTTAGGTGCGACTGATTTTATGGGTTTCAGGCTTTCAGCACCATGAGCCTTGTGTAATTAGTGACATCAACAATGACAAGCTACTAGTTTATTTTTTGAAAATTTTACAAATTTTATGAAAACAAAACCATTAAGAGGGGTTTTAATATAAGATTTCTATAACTTGTTCTAACATTTATCTTTTAAGAACTACAAGTCTTTCTATCCATGGATCGCTTTAACAGAATGTTAATAATGTTAATGCCATCTTGTTGATTTATTGTCTTCATAAACAAATACAAGACTTATGTACAGTATGTTGAATGTATATATCCGTCTTGTGCCTTTCCATTCCAACAATAATTTACAGAAAAATATGGCGTATTTTATAAATGGTTTGAATTGCGATTAATTACGATGAATTAATTTTTAAGCTGTGATTAACTCGATTAAAAATTTTAATCGTTTGACAGCCCTAAAAAAAGATATGAACTAACTTTTTTTTAAACTAATCTTTCTTTTGTTGGGTTCCATGTTTATATAGCAATAGAACAGAATTTTCTGTGGGCCTTGCAAAATCAGTCAAAATCTAGTAAAACGGCCGGGAGCGAAGGGGATTGCATCGGTGAAAATGGCTGGGAGTGAATGAGTTAATGGGTTATTGTACAGTATAATTATAACACTTCAAATAGCTAACTTTGTGCTGAGAAAGAAAATACCATTGTTTAAAAATAAAAAAATCAAACGTCTTAAGCAATTACAAGGGTTGTTCCGATCATGTTTTTTTGCTCCCGATCCGATCCCGATCGTTTTAGTTTGAGTATCTGCCGATCCCGACATTTCCCGATCCGATTGCTTTTTTTTTCCTCCCGATTCAATTCCAATCATTCCCGATAATTTTTCCCGATCATATGCATTTTGGCAATGAATTCAGAAAAAAAATGAATACAACTCGGACGAATATATACATTCAACATACAGTACATAAGTAATATATTTGTTTATTATGACAATAAATCCTCAAGATGGCATTTACATTATTAACATTCTTTCTGTGAGAGGGATCCACGGATAGAAAGACTTAATTCTTAAAGGATAAATGTGACTTTGTATATTGTGACTAAATATCGCCATCTAGTGTATTTGTTGAGCTTTCAGTAATTCTTAAAGGATAAATGTGACTTTGTATATTGTGACTAAATATCGCCATCTAGTGTATTTGTTGAGCTTTCAGTAAATGATACTGTAGCCATTTAACTGTTCTGCCCAAATGCATGATGGGAAGTGCAGCCATGACTGAGTGTAGTGGCACCAATTGATATGTCTTCTCTGCGTTGGGAAGTAACATAGGGTGTTAAGAAAAAGATCAACTACTACCTTTCTTCCCCACATTGCTTCCCACGATATTTCTAATTTTTGAGGGAGGGATTGTAAGGCTTTAGCCAATTAAAAAAAGGCTCCAAAGACTGCCAAAATTTACTCATTTTATGCTTCCTTTTAGCTCTGTATATAGGTAAAATGGCGCCATTATAGATGGAACGTGACAATGTGTGAGTGGGCATGCAGCGCATGCGTTACTTGTGTTGAATATTTTAACGTGATTAGTTTTCTAAAAAATTAATTACCGCCGGTAACGCGATAAATTTGATAGCCCTACTTTAAGACAAAACTAAAAGACTGGATGAGTGTAAGACATTTTGTCTGTAACGTTAAATACAATTACAAAACGATGTAATTAAAAAATATATATATAATTAAAAAGGCATTTCCGATATTTTTTTGCCGATTCCGATACTTTGAAAATGACGTGATCGGATCCCGATCGATCGGGACATCTTAAGCAATTACTCACAAGGTTACTCATTATTTGAGTAGTCTTTTCACCAAATACTTTCTTACTTGTACTTAAATACATTTTTTGGAGTATTACTTTTACTTGAGTAATATTATTTTGAAGTAACGCTACTCTTAATTGAGTAAAATTTTTGGCTATACTCTACCCACCTCTGTTTAACTCTTATTCCTTCATGTAAATTAGCGAATCTACCAGTCAATGAGGAATATATAATGGAAAAAATCAGTTTAACTCTTATTCCATGAAGATAAATTGACGCATGCAATGCTATAAAATAATAGTAATTGTGATCAATTGCCCAACTAAATATTGTTTCAGTCTTAATTTTTCCATTCAAGATTTAGTGTTTGTCCTTGCAGATTATATCATCACCATTGATTGTTCTTTGCTGCAGCGCTAGTGTGATTCATTGAGCCGCACAAACACACGCCTGGTGGCAGATGATGGACGGAATGAAGATAATGATCAACAATATATCATGTGTTGCTTTGGTGCAACACTGTCAAAAAAAATAAAACACACCCTAAATGTTGCTCTGCGTTAAAATTTCACCAGACAAATCCATATTTCATGTGCAATGGCTGATGACTGAATCATGCAGCGTTAATAAAATGGACGCCTAGAATGTAAACACCTTCTGCCCAGAGCTCCACTGTTAAATGTGTATTTTTTTTAATCGTGAGCTACTCTATATGTGATCGTCTGCACTGCAGCATATAAACCAAGCGGAGTTTTTAGTCCATCATCGTTCATTATTAGTTCGACATTCATGAAAAAATCCCAATGTGAACGCATTGTCGGATTTTTAATGGTAAATCCAGCCTCTCGGATGCTCTCCGAGGTTCTGAATCTAAGCCCGTGCGTGGAAAACGAAGCTATTTATAGCCCACCTTTCCCCCAAAAGATAAAAAAAAACATCCATCCGTGTGAAAATAGACAGCCACACCACATTGATCGCAATTTAAAAGCAGAAAAACATGAAAAATAAGCTTACCACAGCTCCAAATGACTGCGCGGCGACGTCGACGATGAAGACGGAGCTCTTCCCCTTCATGAACGGCGACTGACGAGCATCTTTGTCCGTTTAAATCCCGGAGAATGAAGTAAAATCATGTATTTATGGAGCAAAACGCACAATGGACGAGCGGACTGCAGGATTCCGGGATGAGGATGCTGTCCTTCCGCTCCTCCTAGTGCGGATGCTGCGAACTGGCTGATGTGTAGTGTAGTGTGTAGTGCAGTGTGATGTTGTGCAGTGATGGCGCAAAGGCGGTGGTCCTCCTGTATCGCGTCCACAGCACGGAGAACGAGTGCACCCGGAGCCCTGCAGGCGTGGTGTGAGTGCAGCGTGCACCTGAACGCAACACCAAGCGTGCGGTGATTGGAGGACGTTTGCGTTTGACCCAATTCGAGGCACGTTGACACTAATCTACAGCCCTCGGGGGTAAAATCAATAGAATATGTGCTCATTTTATGTTTGACACACGTGTTATTCCTCGGTAAAGAGCAAATATTGAAGGCTGGATGTCAAGATAGCAGAAAAGCTGTTTGGGGCGAGAGTTTTGCGTGTTATTTATGAAAAATATATGGCAGAAAACACAGACAAGGCTGAAAAAGCAGTTTCTGCTCGTGCACTCCTCCTTAAAATAAACTGTATTTTAAGCCAAAACAACTGTTTTGTTTGATAGAACAGTATGTCTATATGCTGCCATAGCAGATTCATGGCACAATAAGCCCCTGAACTATTTTTAATTTGTCCGTTTTACCCTGGAAACCCCTGTTTACAGACGTTGCGCAACCGCTTTTGTTTCAGCCTAGCCATAAAAAGATAAGTAATCGTATTTATTATTCGAAATGTCTGTCATTTTTAGCTTAGAATTATTAATTGATGTCTAATATTTAGTTTAAAAAAAACGACTTAAAAAATTATTCACTCATATTTTAACCTTTTAAACAAATTACGTCACAATGAAAAAGTTGGTGTCTGTTGAGTTAATTATCGAGGGTTGATTGAATATTTGCTTGATTGATTGAATATTTGCTTGTGCTCATATATACCTAATACATACATAATACATATTGCCATATTTTTTCTTATTTGATACAACCAGTAAATGATTATTGCTTGCTATACTAGGCCGTAGTATAATGTTTAAGTGTTAAAAAGGGTCGGGGTGACAACTGCCTTGCTTCATGGCCGCAACATTGCGTAACTAGACCTTATAGGACATCTTCAGCATCTTACGTCTGGACTTTCGACGACAATCTTCCATTCGAGGACATCTTCCATGGCCGCAGCGTTGCATAACTGAAGTGTCTGGGTCATTCTGACCACTTTACCTAAGTACCCTTGCTTACACACGTGTATTTAGTTAGTTCCACCTACATGCTCACACATAGCCAACCAAAATCACATGGGTGTCTCCAGCTTGCTTTCCCCCTCCCTTTAGGGCGGCACCCTTCTGTGTTAGGACAAACCCCGAATAAAAGAAGGAGCAAGGAGGTTTTTTTAAGATAAATTTTGGTGACTATACAACGTAATCCAGCATTTCACTGTCTAGTACCTCCTTGCTCTCCTTGGCCAAGAAAACTGAGTGTCTTCTCTCCTTATTTTTGGGTAATTTTACAAATGTCTACTTAAGGGTCTATTTTTTAACTTGACAGTGTCTGTAAAAAAGTCACAGATATCCACCTCATAAAATAAACTGCTGTATTTTAAGCCAAAAGAACCATTGTGTTTGATAGAACAATGTGTCTGTATGCTGCCATAGCAGATTCATGGCGTATTAAGCCCCCGAACTATTTTTAATTTGTCCTTTTTACCCTGGAAACTCCTGTTTACAGACGTCGCACAACCGCTTTTGTTTCAACCTAGCCATAAAACGATGGTAAGTAATCGTATTTATTATTCGAAATGTCATTTTTAGCTTAGAATTATTAATTGATGTCTAATATTAAAAAAAAAAAAAAAACGACTTAAAAAAATTATTCACTCGCATATTTTAACCTTTTAAACAAATTACCTCACAATGAAAAAATTAGTGTCTGTCAAAAAGTCACAGATATCTACCTCATAAAATAAACTGCTGTATTTTAAGCCAAAAGAACCGTTGTGTTTGATAGAACAATATGTCTATATGCTGCCATAGCAGATTCATGGCGCAATAAGCCCCCGAACTATTTTTAATTTGTCCGTTTTACCCTGGAAACCCCTGCTTACAGACAACGCACAACCGTTTTTGTTTCAAACTAGCCATAAAAAGAAGGTAAGTAATTAGGGTTGTTCCAATCATGTTTTTTTGCTCCCGATCGTTTTAGTTTGAGTATCTGCCGATCCCGATATTTTCGATCCGATTGCTTTTTTTTGCTCCAAATTCAATTCCAATCATTCCCGATAATTTTTCCTGATCATATACATTTTGGCAATGCATTAAGAAAAAAATGAATAAAACTCGGACTAACATATACATTCAACATACAGTACATAAGTACTGTATTTGTTTATTATGACAATAAATCCTCAAGATGGCATTTACATTATTAACATTCTTTCTGTGAGAGGGATCCACGGAAAGAGAGACTTGTGACTTTGTATATTGTGACTAAATATTGCCATCTAGTGTATGTGTTGAGATTTCAGTAAATGATACTGCAGCCATTCAACCCAAATGCATGATGGGAAGTGGAACCATGACTGTGCGTAGTGCGACCAATTGATATATCTTCTCTGCGTTGGGAAATAACATAAGGTGTTAAGAAAAAGATCAATTGCTACCTTGCTTCCCCACATTGCTTCCCATGACATTTCTAATCGTAGGGAGAGGGATTGTAAGGCTTTAACCAGTTAAAAAAAGGCTCCAAAGGCTGCTAAAATTCTCTCTACCTATTTTGCGCTGCCTTTTATCTCTATATAGGTAAAGCGGCGCCATTACAGATTGAGCACGACAATACGTGATACTTTTTTTTTTTAAATTAACGCCGTTATCGGGATAAATTTGATAACCCTACCTTAAGCCTGAACTAAAGACTCTGGATGAGTGTAACTAATTAATTAACTAATTCCGTGCCATCGACAGCACTAGATGTCCAATACATTGGCATCGTTAGACTTAATTTGGGGGGGCGTCATCCCCCCTAAATAATTTGACGTTATTTGGAAAAAAAATAAAATAAAATGCTGACATATTCACCATATGAAGTTGCCAAAATATTAGTTCAAATCACCAATCATACAACCTGTCATTATAAACTTAAATAGGATCATAAATCTGTCAGTTTCCCCTCACTTCATAGAATAAGGTAGAGAACCCCTTCAGTGCGTCATTATCAATCCATTCCAAATCAACTGACCGGCCTCGCATCGCCAGAACTCCAGAAAATGTGGCAGCGGTAATAACATTAATATTAATTAATGATAACACAATAATAACGGATCCCATTTGACTGGGTTAATTTTTAAAACCTCATGAAACAAAATTGCATTACATGTACTTTTCGAAAATTAGGGCTGTCAAACGATTAAAATTTTTAATCGAGTTAATCACAGCTTAAAAATTAATTCATCGAAATTAATCACAATTCAAACTATCCATAAAATATGCCATATTTTTCTGTAAATTATTGTTGGAATGGAAAGATAAGACACAAGACGGATATATACATTCAACATACTGTACATAAGTACTGTATTTGTTTATTATAACAATAAATCAACAAGATGGCATTAACATTAACATTCTGTTAAAGCGATCCATGGATAGTAAGACTTGTAATTCTTAAAAGATAAATGTAGTACAAGTTATAGAAATTTTATATTAAAACCCCTCTTAGTGTTTTCATTTTAATAAAATTTGTAATAATTTTCAATCAAAAAATAAACTAGTATCTCGCCATTGTTGATGTCAATAATTACACCATGCTCACGCATTGGACCCAAACGCCAGCAGAGGGCGCCAAACACCAAAAAACAAGTAACAAGCGGACATTACACTGCTGTCATTTTAATCTGTTTGAGCGGGGCATGTGCGTTAATTTGCGCCAAATATTTTAACGTGATTAATTTTAAAAATTCATTACCGCCCGTTAACGCGATAATTTTGACAGCCCTAATTTATTTTAAAGAGAGGTGCAAGAGCAGAAACTGCTTTTTCAGTCTTGTCTGTGTTTTCCATCATATATAAATGATCAGTGTTGGTTTTCTGTTTGTGCAGTTTTGTGCTTGTACACTACGTTCACTTCCATGTTCTGTGTAACTCCTGGGGGCTAAGCCCCCCCGTTCTTAAAACCTAGTGACGCCCTTGGTCCAATTCATTTAAACTCTGGGGACAGGCCGTGAATGCTCGTCTTCCATTGCTACTGATGGCACTCGACGTCCAATCCATTTTGACTGGGAGGAGCGAATGAGCGAACTCCTCCAAGTCAAAACGGATTGGACGTCAAGCACCGTCGATGGCAGCCAATGAGTTCAATAAGTAGTTAGAGTGAAAAGTGCATGACAGGGTTAAATTTTGGCGCAGAATGTTTTTTCGGTACTGTTTTGCCTGCATTTAATTTTAAACAGTACTCAGATCCGTGTCTGCTGTATGACTCACCCACAAAAAAATATTATAAATTAGAAAATGTAGCTTATTTGGAAGAATATTGTCATAAAATGAAAATAAATTGATTAAATAATCAATTAAATCAAAAGATTATCATTACTCATATCCAGTATATTGATTTATATTGATAAAACGACAAGAAATTAGCCTGTCTATAAGACCAGGTTTCGCTCAAGACTCAATTTCCCTGCATGCAGCAGTCGCGGTGACGTCACATCCTGCCCGTACTTCTCATTCAGGCTGCACTTTGAATAAGGAAGATGGCGGCTGCAGCAGTGGTCGAGTTTCAGAGAGCCCAGTCTCTCATTAGCACGGACCGCGACGCCTCCATCGACATTCTACACTCGATAGGTACGAGTCATGTTTTTATTCAGAGTAAAGAAGGGGAATTTTGCCTTCATGGGGACGTTTTTTCGCCGCTTTCTCGGCGGCGTCTTGTCGCTTGCGGGCCGGCTGTGCGGTGCTGACTCACTGCTGAATGGGAGCTACCCTACCGGTGGACGGACGTTAGCTGCCTAGCCGCTTTGCTAACAGGCCTAACATCTCCCACTTGTTGTATTTAATACCTTTTTCCAAATATTCCACTGGAACTAACCTGCTTGTCGACGCTTTACATGTAACACCCGCGAATCGGCGTTGCTAGCTGGCTAGCGTCATTAGCCTGTTGTCACCGTGACAGTGATTGGTGAGGCTGTGACATTTATTTATTTCATTAATTTTTGAGGGAGTACATCATGTTTTCCTTCACAATGACACGACAGCGTTGCGCCGACGTTTGTTGCGATGGTTTTAAAAAGCGAATTGAACGTGTAGGTATGTGTAAACAGCGACTAAGTTGTCCTCAAATTGCCTTGTCACAGCAGACAACTTAGCTGTCAACTAACTCGCGGCGTGTTCACCCTGCTACCTTGACTCATTCCTTACCATTGACAACGATAGACGTCTAATTCTACTAAACTGGGATGACTGCTTGCGAATGATCATCTTTCAGTGCCATTGACGTCTCGGGACGTCCAATCTTTTTTTATTCTGGAAGTCAAAAAGTGATTGGACGTCTACTGCAGTGAATGAGATAACTTGATTAAAATGAGAAATCTGCACGTGTTTAAAATTTGACACCAAAATGTACACACTAATAAGGTTATCACTTTTGGATGTTTTTGGAATTTATTAGGGTTGTTCCGATTATGTTTTTTTGCTCACGATCCAATCTCGATTGTTTTAGATTGAATATCTTCCGATCCCGATATTTCCCGATCCGATTGCTTTTTTTATGCTCCCAATTCAATTCCAATCATTCCCGATAATTTTTCCCGATCATATACATTTTGGCAGTGCATTAAGAAAAAAATGTATAAAACTCGGACGAATATATACATTCAACATACAGTACATAAGTACAGTATTTGTTTATTATGACAACAAATCCTCAAGATGGCATATACATTATTAACATTCTTTCTGTGAGAGGGATCCACTGATAGAAAGACTTGTAAGTCTTAAAGTATAAATGTGACTTTGTATATTGTGACTAAAGTGTATTTGTTGAGCTTTCAGTAAATGATACTGTAGCCATTTAACTGTTCTGCCCAAATGCATAATGGGAAGTGCATCCATGACTGTGCGTAGTGGCACCAATTGATATATCTTCTCTGCGTTGAGAAATAACATAGGGTGTTAAGAAAAATATCAACTACCTTTCTTCCCCACATTGCTTCCCACGATATTTCTAATTGTTGAGAGAGGGATTTTAAGGCTTTAGCCAATTAAATAAAGGCTCCAAAGACTGCCAATAATCACTCTACTCATTTTACGCTGCCTTTTAGCTCTATATATAGGTAAAACGGCGCCATTATAGATTGAATGCGACAATGCGTGAGTGGGTCGTGCAGCGCATGCGTTAAATATTTTAACGTGATTAATTTAAAAAAAAATTTATTTACCGCCGTTAACGAGATAAATTTGACAGCCCTACTTTAAGCCAAAACTAAAGACTCTGGATGAGTGTAAGACATTTTGTCTGTAACGTTAAATACAATTAGAAAACCATTTAATTAAAAAAAAAATATATATATATATTAAAAAAAGGCATGTCCGATATTTTTTTACCGATTCCGATACTTTGAAAATGACTTGATCGGACCCGATCGATCGGCATTTCGGGACATCTTTAGAATTTATTAATACTTGGACTATTTAAATTTCATGAAAAGACGTTCATTAAAAAGCTTTTCTCAGGGCTGCAGCTAACTACCGTAATTTCCGGACTAGGCCGCTACTTTTTTGTTGATTTATTTGGGTTAATAAGCAACACATACCTCCTTGCATGCATTGCAGCCAGTGTTGTTAATAACGGAGTTAACATATAACAGCGTTCCTAACGGCGTTATTTTTTTCAGTAGTGAGTAATCTAATGAATTACTTTTCTCATCTTGGCAACGCCGTTACCGTTACTGAGGATGGAAAGGCGTGCGTTACTATGTGTTACTATATTGGTTGAATGACGCGAGAAAAGTGAGGGAGACTGACTCACCGAGACGACAGAGCAGAGCAGGAGTAGGGAGGAGGCAAAAAAGGTTGTGACGCCGAGCAAACGTGATGCTAGGTGGCTCCGATAATACATGACTGTAGCCGATAGCATACAAACTACGTCCACATGATATGGTAGACATGTTAGAGATATCAAATATATATAGAACTAGATACGAAATGAAAGACACGGCGGCTTTAGCAACATGTACAGTATAGGAACTTGGTAAACAGCCGCCATCTGAAAGCAGTAGACTTCTTAGGAAGGCTCTGTTGTAGAGAACCTTCATCGCAAACCTAAGTTACTTTTTATCTAAAATACTCCTAAATCGGCAAAATCTTGACTTGAATCTATCTTTAAATGATGAAACAGTTTTAAATTTCCACATGTCAAACGTAGACAGAAGGGAACTAATGCAATAATGGGAGCAATTTTAACAACTTTTAATGGTTGATTCAGGGTAAATTAGGGTGAAGAATTGGGCTAGGGCCAATTGTCCCAAAAACGTTTTAAACCTATGTTTTTTTTGTTTTGTTTTTTTTTTGAGGAAAAACAAAGCATGAAAATTATCACCAGTGACTGGCTGGCAAGTAACTAATTACTCTTACATTCAGGTAACTGAGTTACTAATAGAGATGTCGGACCCGATCACGTCAAAGTATCGGAATCGGCAAAAAAATATCGGACATGCCTTTTTTTAATATATATATATATTTTTAAATCGTTTTCTAATTGTATTTAATGTTACAGACATAATATGATGCACTCACCCAGAGTCTTTAATTTAGGCTTAAGGTAGGGTTATCAAATTTATCCCAATAACAGGAGTAATTGTTTTAAAAATGTATCACGTTAAAATATTTAACGCAATTAATGCATGCGCTGCATGACCCACTCGCGCATTGTCGCGCTCAATCCGTAATGGCGCCGTTTTACCTATATAGAGAGATAAAAGGCAGCGTAAAATGAGTAGAGTGAATTTTGGCAGCCTTTGGAGCCTTTTTTTAATTGGCTAAAGCCTTACAATCCCTCTCCCTACGATTAGACCTATCGTGGGAAGCAATGTGGGGAAGCAAGGTAGTAATTCATCTTTTTCTTAACACCCTATGTTATTTCCCAACGCAGAGAAGATATATGAATTGGTAGCACTACGCACAGTCATGGTTGCACTTCCCATCATGCATTTGGCCAGAACAGTTAAATGGCTACAGTATCATTTACTGAAAGCTCAACAAATACACTAGATGGCAATATTTAGTCACAATTTACAAAGTCTTTCTATCCGTGAATCCCTCTCACAGAAAGAATGTTAATAATGTAAATGCCATCTTGAGGATTTATTGTCATACTAAACAAATACAGTACTTATGTACTGTATGTTGAATGTATATATTCCGAGTTTTATTCATTTTTTTCTTAATGCATTGCCAAAATGTATATGATCGGGAAAAATTATCGGGAATGATTGGAATTGAATCGGGAGCAAAAAAAAAAACAATCGGATCGTGAAATATCGGGATCGGTAGATACTCAAACTAAAACGATCGGGAGCAAAAAAAAACATGATCGGAACAACCCTAGTTATAAGCATTAATTAATGCTCATGACGGTGTCATGTCGGAGTTATGATTGTCTAATGACAGTCTTATGGCACCACTGTCAAATAGTGTTACCAAATACCAAAACCAGCAATTAATGAAACAGCTGAAACAGTAATTGAATGAATAATTAGCACAGAACATGAATTCTGATTGTTATTTACATCTGTAGTGCTACAATGCATGCTAAGAGGCATGTTGGACGACAACAGTGTTGACAGCAGAGGTTGACGGTCTCTCCTAAGGGAGCAGTGATGGCCAAATGAAGCTTCTTGAAGCAATGAAGCATGGTGGTTCATTTGGTTTTATGACAGTCGTATAATGCCACTGTGAAATAAAGGATTACCGGTTAATATCTTTTGGTGTAAATATCCCAGAATACAGTGAAGACAGCTGCGGCTTATAGTCCAGTGCGTCTTATCTATGAACAAATGTGTTTTCGTGTCACATTTGGTGGGTGGGGCCTTATAGTGCGAAAATTATGATAATTTTATTTAATAATAGCTTAATATGTCAATAATATCGTTTCATTTTCATCCAATAATTCACAGGTGGTAAACTCGCGGCCTGGGGCTAAATCCGGCCCGCCGTATGACGGCGCCAAACAGCCAATCTATTTTGATCAATTTTTCTTCGTGGTTGTAAAATTCCCCTATTCGCACCTACCGCAATTTTTGGACTAAAAGCCGCTACTTTTTTCGAATCCCGGGGCTTTTATTCCAGTGCGGCGTATTTATTGATTTATATGTGTTAATAGGTAACACTTTATTTTTAAGACCGTCATAATTATGACACGAAACTATCATGGGCATTACTAAATGCTTATGACAGATGTCATTAAGCGTGACCCGGCAAATTAGGTCACTAACTCCATTTATGTCCAGCGCGGATCCTTTACATCCATTCAAAAGTGAGATAGTTTGCTGGATAACACGAAATGACATCTGCTATTAGCATTCTTTAATGCTCATGACAGTATCGTGAAGATGGCACGCCACGATTCGATTCAATTGAGATTCAGGGTGCTACGATTCGATTATTGAATGATGATTTCGGCATTGACGATGATCGTGGTTAACACGATTATCAATGCATTGTACATTACTAATTAATAAAGTAGCCAAACAAATTTATGTCCATTATTTATTTTAAAATATTAATTCAACAGAAACGATAGAAACATGCCCATACAACAAAAACCTGCCCTTAAGTTGCTTTTTAAATTTTTTTTTTTTTTTTTTTACAATAAAGTGCAAAAACATGAATCATTTTAAAGGCAGTACTTGTTTCTCTCGACAATACAATAAAATTTACACGGATGGAATGAATTCCACATTTTCTGGAAACAAAGTGTCTTTAAAAATTAAAGACTTCTTTTAACCAATATACTTTGTTTTCACAGATTTCGGTGCTATTTCGCATGTTTGTAGTGTTACAGCTGTACTTAATCATTGTTTTACACGTTCTGCATATGAAATACATGCTAGCTTATTAGCTTAGCGCTCGGCGCTAACTGTTAACGTCTCAAAAACAACAATAATAAAGGCTAAACAGTACAAGAGGGTTCATGTACTCACCTCTTACAGACGCACACGGGTCTTAGCAACACACTCAGGACATTTTTCAATTGACATGACTTGAAACTAGTGCTGGACATCTGAAAGACAAGGAGCAACGAACTATCTCTCTTCACCTCTCGCTCGTAAAAATCCCTGCCGGGCCCCTGCCTGTCTCATACACAAATTTATTTTCCAGTCTTTTGAAAAGAAGTAAATCTCTCACTCAGTAACCGGCAGCATTCATCATAACGTTGTGCGCGCATCTGTTAAAGGTGTCCGGGCGGCAGACGTGTCTTGAATTTCGTTCTGCTACGAGTGGCTGTCATAACGTTATTAGGGAAAATCATCGTTTTTTTTTTATTTTTTTTATAACCTTTATGAATCGTAATCAAATCGCCACGTGTCGAATCGCGATGCATCCAATAATTGATTTTTTTGGGGGGGGGGGGGGGGGGGGAGACTCCCTTTGTGTCATGTCATAATTATGATTGCATAATGACAGCCCTTTCGGCGCCACTGTCAAAAAAGTGTTACCAAATGCCGTAACTAGCAATTAATGAAACAACTGGAACAATAACTGAAGAAATAATTAGCACAGAATATGAATTTTGATTTATTTACATCTGTAGCGCTGCAATGCATGCTAGGAGGCATGTTGGACAACAACAGTGTTGACAGCAGGTGGCAGCAGAGGTCGACTGTCTCCTCCAAGGGAGCAGTGATGGCCAAATGAAGCTTCTTAAAGCAATGAAGCTTTGCAGCAAATTGTTTCAAAGCTTCATGGTGGTTCATTTGGTCTTATGACAGTCTGATGATGCCACGGTCAAATAAAGTGTTACCGGTTAATATCTTTTGGTGTAAATATCCCATAATACAATGAGGACAGCTGTGGTTTATAGTCCAGTGTGGCTTGTCTCTGAACAAATGCTATTTTTGTCTCAAATTTGTTGGGCGGCGGCTTATAGTCAGGTGCGCCTTGTATTGTGAAAATTACGGTAATTCGAGATTCGTTTTGGAATGTAAACAAGTTTGATCAATTTTCAGTGAGGCGAGACGTCCAGGAGAACGATGAAGAAGCAGTCAGGGTCAAAGAGCAGAGCATCCTGGAACTGGGAACGCTGCTGGCCAAGACGGGACAGGCTGCAGGTGAACTTTTGAACCGCCACGAGTCAATTTTTAAACCAGTTTTTCATAATGAACTACTCTTCTTCCTCACTCTGCAGAACTCGGCGGTCTTCTGAAATTTGTCCGACCGTTCCTGATCTCCATCAGCAAGGCCAAAGCTGCTCGGCTGGTGCGTTCACTGCTCGACTTGTTCCTCGATATGGAGGCGGCTACCGGCCAGGAGGTGGAGTTGTGTCTGGAATGCATCGAATGGGCCAAGGCCGAGAAAAGGACCTTCTTGCGACAAGCTCTTGAGGTGACTATAATGAAGGCGAACTAGGGTCATTAAAAGTTTAGAGTGCGGTATATGTTGGCGATCATGTCTCTCTTTCCATCCTTCTGCTGTGAATTTAAATGAGTCTCTAGTGGAAGTCTAGTCCATTTGAAGTTGGAGGGTGGCAGCGAATGAACACCACCCTCCGACTTTGAATTGATTCGACGTCTAGCGCTGTCAATGCCAGAAAATGAGTTCAGCAGTGTCTGACGAAGTCATGATAAATTTGTGAGTATGCAGAAATGTATTTTTTAAGAAAAATGTTTTTTTTTCCCCTCAAAGAAACGTATCTGCAAACAACATAGCTTTGAGAGCAAAATTATTGTATCGGTGCAACACTAATGTTAAATACTAAGAAATGCAGAAAAATAAACTCGAGTGTTATTGGCACATAACCAGTCTATTTTTTTTCATATAAGTGTTGTTTTCTTTTAACTTTTTTTCATATCTAACTTAAAAAAAATATAATGATAAAAATACTGTATATGACAACAAAATAGCCAGAATAACATTAGTTTTGTTAAAATACCAGATACTGTTACTTGCACTATAAAGTTCTTACAGGTATTTTACCTGTAAGAAACTTGTGACATACTTGCTGTTCTCATTCTTCTTTTTTAGTCAAATTTATGATGGTGTCTGAGCAGTTTTTTCGTCTCCATCTAGTGGTCGACAGTGGAATTGAGGCCAAAAAATGCCAGGCAGACAATAAAACGCAAAATTAAAATAGTTATAGCAAGCAGAGGTTTCTTAAGTTGGGAGTTTGAACACTGACACGATACCTAGTCACGAGAAAACAAAAACTATTCTTAAGTATGGATTTGTTTTTGTGGTTATTAATTTCAGTGATTCCACCTTCTACACCAGGGGTGTCCAAACTTTTTGCATACGGGGCCAGATTTGGCGTGGTAAAAATGTGGGGGGCCGACCTTGGGTGACGTCCTTTACGTAGAACAATATGTATAAGCAAAATTTAGCAAGCCATTTAGTGTGTCACATTTGCTTTATTATTTTTTTTAATAAATAATTTCAACAATCTCGCAACTGGTCTTTGTGGCGTTCTCTTTCGACTCTCGAGCTCTTGCGAAATCCTACTGCTGTGAAATTAAACTAGCTTCAAGTTGCTTCAATTTCTTCAGTTTCAATTTCTTCCTTGTAATCTTGTCGTACATGTCAGCGTGTCTTGTTTGGTAATATCGCCTCACATTGAAACATTTAAAAACAGCGACTGTCTCTTTGCAAATGTTGCAAGACACAGTTGTTCCGTATTTTAGTGAAAAAATAGTCCAATTTCCACCTATCCCCGAAGCGTCGGCCGTCACAGTCAACTTTCTTTTTTTTTGTTGATTGTCGCCATTTTAGAAAATGGAAGTAATGGGTCACACGGAGTAATGTTGCTTAGCCCTTAAATACCTGCAACATGAAGCAGAGAATCCCAAAATTTGAAAAATAAGGTCCTAATGAAACCTATTTTTCAAATTTGTAAAAAGAAAATGTATATGTGTAATAAGCGCTCTAATATCTATTACCCATGGTAAATCATGTTTTTTTCTCATGGAACCTGCAGATGCATGTGTTGACTTGCATCCATTATTTTATTTTATTTTATTTTATTTTTCAAAAGGAAATGTCAAAATTCTAAATTAGTCTCAAAATCATGAAATTTTAGGTGTATCAAATGCGATACATTTGGCAATAAAGGATTAAAGTGCTGCTGCCTTTTAGTGGGTAAATGAGGAGCATCATTTCGTGTGTAAGCTACTTCATATGCTGGTTGCAGTACTGCTGACCAATTTATTAAGTCTGTGCGGGTCAGACGTTATTGATCTTATGACAAAGGCTGGGGGCCGGATGAAATTTGACCATGGGCCGCATTTGGCCCCCGGGCCGGACTTTGGACATGTCTGTTCTACACCATTCACATTGAGAATCATGACAACAGTGAAAATAAATTTGATATTGAACAAAAAAAAGCGAAAGCCCGTTAATCTGCGTCTATGCATTTGACGCGTCACTGCTTTCACAATTATAATATTACTTCAACAATATTAGTGATGAGCTGTCAGAAATGCGGCTGAAGTCTTGAAAAAGTAAACCCTTATGTTGTGTTCAGATCAGAACTGACCCGTTTTCAAGTTTGGTTATCCGATAATCAAAGGTTCTTTTTACATGCCCAAACTTTAGAAAATGGATCAATTTTGACCCAAAAAGAGTATACTGAAAAGGTTTAGTATTTTCAGATCCACTCGCAAAAATATGGGCAGATTTCTAACACAATACAAGGGTTAAAGTAAAAAAATTAAAATCAGTTGATTCATTCATTCATCTTCAGAGCCGATTATTCTTATGAAGGTCGCGGGGTGCTGGAGCTTATCCCAACTAACAACGGGCTGGAGGCAGGGTACACCCTAAACTGTTTGCCAGCCAGTCACAGGGCACATAGGCTATGTTCATACCGCAGGTCTTAATGCACAATTACGATTTTTTGTGATGTTTTTTTTGGCATGCCCGGTCAAGTATAACACGTGCACTAACTCGCAGTCTGACACGAGCTGAGCAAACTGACCCACATGCGCGGAAGCATCAAAACAAATGACTACACATGCTGGCTCTACATTTTCTAGGGTGATCATATTTTGTTTTTCAAAACTAATAATAGACATAAATCATTCCTGTTTAGTCTTATATTCAAAGTTTATGTGCAATTGATAGAATGCATGATGCACTGTGCGTGCATGACGCACACACATACGGTCAGTTTGCCCAACCCCCGGCCATGTAAGCATTATGGAAATAGTGCTCATTTGGCGCACAGAAATAAAACCGAACATTCCCAGGCTTATCCTTCATTTTGATTTTTTTTTTTTCTTATGACTGTTGTCAAGCCTCCCTCCTGCATAAAAAACGAGTTCAAGCTAGATGCTAAGGCTAACGCACAGCTCCATCGCTGCTGTCCCTTGTGCCTCTCTCGGTCTTTGTTGATGTAATTGCTGCATCAATTCTAATTTTGGATATTTGAGAGTTCAGACCGCAGCCACATTCTGGAAAAATGTGGCCCAGATCGGATTTTAATCACATACGAAGATGACCTAGATAGGATTTGAAATGGTACACATCTATATGATTTGTCCCGTTCAGACCATCAAGACGGAAAAACTGATTTTTGCAATAAGACCTGTTGTCTGAACCTAGCCATAGAGACAGACAACCATCCACGTACACCCTCACACCTACGTACAATTTGGAGTCATTTTTCAACTATTTTCTAATATTTTCCTGTTTTTTGTGCCTTCAGGCTCGCCTGATCTCACTTTATTTTGACACTAAGAGGTACCAGGAAGCCCTGGCGCTGGGTAAGTGCTCACGTAGGCTCAATGGCAGCTAATGAAGTCATAATTCCTTGTAACGTTTAGCATCATTTTCGATTTTTGTCAGGCTCTCAGCTGCTGCTGGAACTGAAGAAGATGGACGACAAGGCGCTGCTGGTGGAAGTGCAGCTGCTGGAAAGCAAGACGTACCACGCCCTAAGTAACCTGCCCAAGGCCCGAGCCGCACTCACATCTGCGCGCACAACCGCCAACGCCATCTACTGCCCACCCAAGCTACAGGCAGCGCTCGACATGCAGTCAGGTGGGACTCGCTATCATCATTTTCTAATTTTATATTTTTTTAAAAACAATGTTTTTTTTAAATGTTTTTTAAAGTAGTAGGCCCTTGTGTTTTTTTTTTTTTTTTTTAAACTCATTTGCTCCCAAAAACGTATAAATATGTTCTATTTTAAATTGCTTCAGTCTCCCCAAAACGTAATTATACGTCTTTTGCGTTTTTTTTTTTTTTTTTTTTTTTTTTTTTTACAAGAGGCATCTATAGGTTCCGATGTATCTAAGATACAATGCACAAAGCTCAAAACCCATTTTAAAGCAATAGAACTGGCCACTGGAGGTCAGTAGCGCATTTGGTAAGAACTCATCTCGGGTCAAGAAAGGAAATGAAGAAAAATAGTCAGGAAACGAAGTTGGAGAGATCTTGTGAAGACACGTGAGAATTTGAGAAAACTGATCAGGAAAAAAAAGGCAAACGACACTGGAGGAGTGTTTTGAAAAGAAAACGAAACCATCGTCAAAGAAGGATTAAAAAAAAAAATCTTATCTTGATAAGACAGGCGGTGACGTCCACAACAGCATCAGGTTCCACACGCGTTCTGCGGAGCTCACGTTGCGTTACTCCTTAGCCTGAGGTTGAAACCAACGATGAAGATGATGAAAAAAGTGAGATCTTGATCCAGACTCATCAGATTACTGGGAGCCACCTCATTCAACCGGGAGCAGCCGAGAGCCTTCCCCTTTGTTATGTGCGCAAATAGTTCAACAGTTCAATAGTTATGTGTAAATAAATATTTACATTGTGATCAAAAGCTCTATTTATCTTGTTGTTTGTTATTTTGTAGAACGAAAACATTATTCAGATGTTTGGGATGTCACATAAGCGAAAAATAGCTGTGTTAAAGTCAGTTATGTTTGAAATGTATGCTTTCACAAAAAGCTCAATTTCTGTTTTTTTCATCAGAAATTGGAAAATTGCTCAAACTAAGCTATTTTCTAACGCTGATTTCTAAAGAATGGAATTAGATATGAACTAACTTTTTTTTCTGCTGAAAGAAAAGAGTAATCTTTCTTTTGGTGCGTTCCATGTTTATATTGCAATAGAACAGAATTTTCTGCGGGCCTTGCAAAATCAGTCAAAGTGAAAATGGCTGGGAGTGAATGAGTTAAGAATCAGTTTTTGTTTTGCTGTGCGCAGGAATCATCCACGCGGCCGAGGAGAAGGACTGGAAGACTGCTTACTCTTACTTCTTCGAGGCCTTTGAGGGCTACGACTCCATCGACAGCCCGCGAGCCATCACCGCCCTCAAATACATGCTCCTCTGCAAGATTGTCCTCAACTCGTACGTACACGCGCAGCTAGCTTGTCCTCGCCTTTATGCGGCCTGTTGATGTTTCTGTTTGTTACAGGCCGGAGGAAGTACAAGCTCTGATCAGCGGGAAGTTGGCACTGCGATACACCGGTCGCCAGGTTAGTTTTTTTTTTTTTCCTTCTCCCCCTCTGTTCATGCGGACGACATGATTTTCAATTGTCTCTCCTTACAGACAGACGCACTGAAATGTGTCGCCCAAGCTAGCAAGAATAGATCGTTAGCAGACTTTGAAAAGGTAATAATAGCAGTTTGTCTTATGTCAAGTTATCGTTTGTGTGTATTTTTTAACAAGCATATGTCTTTCTTTCCTTTCCGCAGGCCCTCACAGAGTACAGAGCGGAGCTAAGGGACGACCCCATCATCAACACTCACCTGGCCAAGCTGTACGACAACCTGCTGGAACAGAACCTAATCCGGGTCATCGAGCCCTTCTCCAGAGTGCAGGTGATTTGAATCGTGAGGAAGTCGTATGGAGTAGTGCGTTGAAATAGGAGTTTCATATATGTGCCTCGCCTTGTGTTTTTCCAGATAGAACACATATCAGGTCTCATCAAACTCTCAAAGGTAAATCAACGCAAGTAACACAGAAAATTATTGGTTCTTTTGATATATTATTTACTGTATTCTAACTTCAATGTTCCAAAAATTAATGGGACATGGGGCATTAATTTTTCAACCAAATCCAAAAATTTCAACCCCCCAAAATCCCCATTCATTTCCATTGGCCCACTTTTATATCATTCCTATTCATGGTACATTCAATTTACACATTAGCATTTGAAAATTCATGCAACGTTTAAGATATTTTCACAGAAAAATTCCATTTAAGCCCACTGTCACAGTCAACATCACACATGCGTCATCATTCATTTTCGTGTTATATTTGATTCACACATCTTGCTTTTGAATATATTCACAAATATTTCACATTTTTGACCAAAAACTGACCATTTTGACCTTAAACCAGGGGTGCTCAAGTCCAGTCCTCGAGAGCCCCTATCAAGCTTGTTTTCCATGTCTCTCTCCTTGAACAGACTTGAATCAAACGATCGGCTCATCAGCAAGCTCTGCAGGAGCCTGATAATGATCCTGATTATTTGAGTCAGGGGTGTTGGAGGAGGGAGAAATGGAAAACAGGCTGGATAGGGGCTCTCGAGGACTGGACTTGGGCACCCCTGCCTTAAACAAATCCCATTAAAGGCCAGCTGAAGAGCTTCTCGGATTTCGGTGTAATTGTACGAATATAAACTTTGAGTTCCTCAAAACAACCTTGTCATTTTTAACACGTAACTAGGAGGATAATTTGCGTTTTTTTTTTTTTTTTGCACTCCGTTAATAGTCACTTCCCAAACCCGGAAGTGTGACGTAAATTCCTGAACTCAACAGAACACTATCCACAACGAGTAGCTGCAGCAACAACATTTCCACCGAAAGTAACCAGTCATAATCGCTGTTTTGTGACGCTAACGATGGCAAACGCTCCCAGGAAACATCTACAATCAACCCCTATATGTTTTGACCTGAAGCGTCAGATGACGACGATTTACTCGGCACCGCAGACGTCTGTAATGACTCCGGTTGGCAGACTGACACGTCATGAAAGGAAGAGTGGTAGGCATCTAGCATCGTCATTTCTCTCTGAACCAAAACAGACGAGTAGTTATATAGATCTTGTAATAAATGTAACGAATCGGGTAATAATGTAGCGAGTGTATTTGCATATGTTCCTAAATGCACTGTGTGACTTACGGGATTGAGGGAGGTGCGACGAAGCTAGACGTTTCCCGGGTGTTTTGTTGGTATCTGCTGTGGTAGACCGCAGCTATGTTGTTCCCACAAGTTCCAAAAATAAAGAATTGCAACTTGACTAAGCAGGCAACTCTCTGTCGACGTTACGGTATCAAATTGACATGAATAAACAACCTGTCAACAACAACAACAAAAAACACGTCGCGATCAAGTAAAAAACGTTTCAAATTGCCAGTAAATGTGCAGTAATGGTCTACTTACGTCTTTGAAATACCAAGGTTGTATCCTCCTCAGCCTGGGGTCGGCAACCCAAAATGTTGAAAGAGCCATATTGGACCAAAAAAAAACAAATATGTCTGGAGCCGCAAAAAATTAAAAGCCACAAATAAGCCTAATAATGAAGGCAACTCATGCTGTATGTATCTGTATTAGCTATATTAGCCTACTATCAAAATGACTGTCTGCTAAAGCTACATAATGAGCCTTCATGATTTATGTTAATTTTCCCTGCAGTGCATCCAACGCACCACGTGACTACTCTGTTGTATGATGCCACCTCAAGTTGAACTTCATTACAATATTAATGACTTGTTTCATTGCTTTTATGAAATTATACAAATGCAATAAAGAAATCAGGATTTTTGATGTCGTTTTTATTTTGAGGTTTCGAAAAACAACAAATGGAACGTGCAGAACATGCCCCTTATCTGGGCATGTCTTTGATTTTCTGTATTATCTCGGTTTTGTTTAAGTCTGCAATTCGGTGTTCTGATATGTTGATGAATGTCTCCTTCATGGACTCACCATCTGTGAACGGTTTTCCATGCTTTATTATCTAGTTTTCCACGCTTTATTATCTCCCGGGTAGCAACAAAACATGCAGCAGTAGTGGAGTTTGGCGATGCAATCCACTTTTCATATCTATATTTGCGCTCCTCTAAGTTCTTCAGAAGTAATGGAATCTCACTTTTTATCTCACTCCCAACTGGGTACTCAGCTGCTGGTTTGTTTACAATAGCCACCTGCCTGGCATCCTGCCCGGCTGATAAACGTTTAGCACAGGCTATGACGCAAATCTTTGTTGACAGAAATGTTGAAATTTAATATTCTACAGTTTTACTGCATTGGAAAACGTTAAGTATGTTTGTGTCATTTTTGTCCTCCTACAGAAACCGTATGACAACAAAAAATATTTTTCCCTCGACCATCTTTTTCCATTTTCAAACATTTTTGGAAATGCTCCGACGTTAGCAATTGTTGCTAGGCGGCTCAACCTCCTGTTTATCCCTAATAGTAAATGCATGGAAATAGTGTACGAACGAGATGTTTACTGAGCTAAACCTACCAGTTCTGTCTGAAAATGATGTCCCTGGTGCCAAATTCACTGGTAAAGATGAAGAACATACAAATATT
Organism: Corythoichthys intestinalis; assembly: GCF_030265065.1. Classification (NCBI taxonomy): domain Eukaryota; kingdom Metazoa; phylum Chordata; class Actinopteri; order Syngnathiformes; family Syngnathidae; genus Corythoichthys; species Corythoichthys intestinalis. Next base: position 27,623,279 of record NC_080415.1, read on the forward strand.
CAGTTAAAGAGATGGCTTGAGTGTGGAGGGTTGAAAAAGACCTGATCCAGAGGTAGATTTTTTATCGACATATTTTTCTTGTGTGCATTGCCTTAAGCCACTGACAATAACATTCTCCTGTTTCAACAATCTATCCTCAACCACCATATGCCCTGTCTTTCTTATATATTATATCCTCTGGTTGTCTTACGTCTCTGACCGTTCTTAGGAGTAATTTACATAGCTATTTTTGTGTAGCGATCGCAAATGCTACTCTGTGGCAGCCAGCGAACACTTTTAATTTTTTCATTAATAACATCTTAATTCTATAATTTGTTTACACTTCCCTTTTACTAAAATTACTCCTTTTACAACAGAAAAGGTAACAGTGGCAGTCAGATACTATTTTAATTGTTTTCAGGTCATTCATTATCAGACAAAGGCAGCACAGCAAAACGCCAAGCTCAAAAATAATTACAAATATCAAAATGGCTTACCTCTTCGTCCTCTGTAGGACCATGGCCCCCAACAAAATGTTTGCTGCATATGAAGGTGAACGGCTTCACCTTGGTGGCGTTAAACTGGTCTTTTGGACGTCCGCACAAGTTGATCCATTCTTCACATTTTTTCCTTTGAGTTTTTGGCTTCGGGAAACGTATGAAGAAATTATCCTTCATATGTTGTAATGTCTAGAATTGTGTTGCAAGTTCCATAGCAGCAGTGTTTACTCGCCATGTTCTTTTTTGAAAGATTACTGGCAGAAAAAAGGAGTAATTACATGAGTTGTATGCGAGGGTGTGTCTATGTTGACCCACTTCCGGGATAAGATGGCGACGTACGGTCTAAAAATAGCATTTGTGCGGTACGCTATTGAAGTCTTCAGCTTCCCTTTACATGTAAATCCGATTGACCCTCATATAGCTATTTTACAGTGAACTTACACATTGGCATTTGAACATTCACAGAACATTTCACATATTTTCACATTAGCCAATTTCTGCATCAAAACCCTCAAATCCAAATGAAACATTCAAATACAAAGTTTCATTCTATTTCGACTAAAACGAGTTTTGCATGTTCACATTTTCTGACCAGCATGAAAAAATTGTATCATCAATTTAGCATTTGTTTTTTGTTTTTAAAGGGGGATGTCGAGCGCAAACTATCACAGATGATTCTGGATAAAAAGTTTCACGGTACAGCTGTCAACTTCATCAAATGATTCATTTTGAACTCGATGACACTGAAACATAACTCATTATCATCCTTCCTTTAGGAATCTTGGACCAGGGCGAAGGAGTACTGATCATCTTCGAGGAACCGCCTGTGGACAAAACATACGAAGCCGCCTTGGAAACCATTCAGAACATGAGCAAAGTGGTCGACTCGCTTTACAACAAAGCCAAGAAACTGACATAGGTGATGACATTTAAAAGAAAATCACATTCATGGTAAAGATTTAGACTCTTAAGTGCCATTTTTTCTTCCTCAGAGCAAACTTACAAACGGACGTGCCCGGAGGAAGCGTGTGTGTGTGTGTGCGTGTGTTGAGCCGCGTATGTAACATTTGAAGACGGGGACATGGGAGATGATGACCCCCCCACCACCCATCAGACACACCCCTCCTCCCTCAATGGACAGTATCGCGTTTTTTTTTTTTCTTTCCCCCTCCTCTTTAATTTTTATATTTCCTTTAAATCAGCGGCCGAGCCAGGCCATCAGGGAATCTTATTGTACAACCACAATAAAAAGATTAAAAGGAAGAACAAACAGAACATACCACTTGGAACCTCTTCAGCCTTCAAATTCTGCTCCTAAAAGCAGAAAATTAATTTTCACCCCTTCCTTATCGTTGATGTTCTCCGTGGCTTTCAGAAGCACACTTGTTTGCTTTTTGGAAGGTTGGACTACTCCATTTCTTTTTTTTTTTTTTTATCCCCTTCACCATATCAATGCCAACAGTTTCAGTCCCCACTGTATTTCAGAAATGTATTAAACTCACTATATTTGCTTTCGGTTTTGTGTTTTTGTAAAAATAAACAAAAAATATGGTTGCCACATGCCTGCCCCCTGCCCTGAATGCTAATGTACGTTTATAGAAGAGGTGAGAGGAAGTTTATATGAGTACCAGGTTCGCTGGTGCTCGTATGCCTCTTGTCGGGGTGCAACGTAAATAAGTTAGACGGCATTAAAAAATTTTTTTTTTTTTTTTGCCTTTTAGCACCCCCGACTGCTCTTGTTCATTGTTAGGTCCTAGCATTAGTGTGGTATGCTAGTAACCAAACAATTTGTATGTTTTTTTTGGTTTGTTTTTTTTTTCTCTTATAAAGACATTTTCAAAATAAATATTTTGTATTTTAAAAGACATTTGTCCTGTCTCTTGAAATGACACAAAAGTACTTTGGCAATTGTCTTATTCATATTTTAAATGGGTCAAAAACAGATGTTGACCTTGTTTGGAAAAACAAAAACACCTATTAAAACATTTATTATGAACTACGTTATATAAGAAAAGAAAATGCATGCGTGACACGGCATTATAATTTAGAGATTAAAGCCGAACTTTTTTTTTTTTTTCGCCGTTTTTTTTTATTTTAACACAATAAACAAGACAAACACCAAAATAGACAGAAAATGATAATACAAACCAAAAAAACAAAAGAATACAAACACAAATTTGCCGTACCAAACATTGCACATCAGAGAAGGGGGAAAAAAAATAATAATATAAGCAACTATTCACAAAAAAGTCGTGAAAAATACTATAAGCAACTATTCACAAAAAAGTCGCAGCTTTTCACAAATACCAATTATTTTTTTCTGCTTACCTATTTGGTTTTGATTTTTTGAACAGATTTATTTTTTGAACAGATTTATGTAGCATACCGTTTCATTGTAGAAGTGAGAAAAAGATGGTAACAGCTTGCTGAACTTAGATTTGTCGATGTCGAATTTCGACAACAAAAGTAATAAATATTTAAAAAAATAAAATATTAAATAATATAAAAATGTAATTAATAATAAAAATATCTGCATTCCTGACTTTTTTTTATAAAAACAAAAAATGACATTTTCCCATTTTATTTTTTTCGCCGAATTTTTAACAGCACATTGTTTGCAGTGACGTCCAGCGTGCTTGAGTCACGTGACACACAAGATCCCGTCTCATCTCGCGAGACGTGACCAGAGTCGCCTGCTCTGTCAGCGGAAGAAAAAGTTCACATTTTCTTGCATTTGATCGGCGTAAAAAACAACAAACTCAACGCAAAAATGACGACGAGGGTGAGTGTGCATCTCATGAACCTTTTTCGAAGACGCACAACAACTCAAAAGGGTAAAATTGGTATTTTCGATCACTAAACCGCCCTCCGTGGTAAGAAGAAGCACTTGTCATTCAAAAGTTGGCACACCGGAAAGAAATCTTATGACCACACTCTGTTGATACGAGTAGGCTACCTTTGAAATGTGTTAAATTCTGGGAGAAGGCAACAACAGTTAAGTTTTTTGGCTAAAAAGTTCCTAAACAAGTTCAATTTCATTAGAACGCAGAGCAGCGACTGTTAACGTCAGCAGCTTCCTTCACCAAGGCATGTCAACAAAGTGTTACTCTACGTTTTTTAAGTGCAATGTGACCATTGTTTGCGTTTAGTCTTACACAGTTACTAAATATGCCTCTTTCTGGTCAATAGGTTTAGTAAAGTTAAATGCCAACAACGATAAACTTCCTGTTTAGTCGGCGCAAACTGTTTACGTCATCAAAAATAATTCCGTCTTCGTGGAAAAGCAAGTTTTTAAAAATTGAGTTTTTAAATGGGTTTCCGGCTTTGGCTTGTGGTTAGGGTTTTAATTCAGTGCGTAGGGTTTCAAATTAGAGTATCAATGGCAATTTTAATGGGTTCTAAATTCGGAAACTACAGTATCTTTCACAACCCCAATGTGTCAGTATTCGTCAATATAATGTGAAAAACCGCTCTTTCCATCAGTTATGAGCCATAAACTCAACTAAGCAATAGCTTGGAACTTGAAAAGTAAGTTAGACTGATTCAGTCAAGTCAATGAATACACAGAGGTGGGTAGAGTAGCATTACTTCTCAAAAATATAACTCAGATAAAAGGGCTCATTCAAAAATTTACTCAAGTACAAGTAAAGTAGTCTGTGAGAAGAATACTGAAGTAATAAGAAACATTGTAACTGCTTCCAATGTATGCTTTTTTAAAATCAATTGTATATTTTTATTTCTCAGCACATCTTCATCTCTATGAACTGTTATCATTATACTGTACTATAACCTATTACATGAACCTATTAGGCCAAAAAAATGACACAAAAATACTCGGATTCCAACCAGAACATGAAACATCATCCGTCCAAGGAGCATGGAAAGAAAAAAAACATACCGTAATTTTCGGACTATAAGGCGCACCTGACTAAAAGCCGCCACTCACCAAATTTGACACAAAAACGGCATTTGTTCATAAATAAGCCCCACTGGACTATAAGCCACAGCTGTCCTCACTGTATTAATGGATATTTACACCAAAAGATATTAACCGGTAGGACTTTATTTGACAGCGGCATCATTAGCCCTTTAACACCGAACGTGTCGGATGTGACACGTTTACGCATATCATCTTTGAAGCCTCGTAACGCTGTAATTACGTCGCCCACGTGCCCCTGATTGCTCTCATTTGAAAGTACGGAAGTTGATGTCCACACCAGTTTTTATTTGAAGTCAATCGACCAAGTAAAACGGGAGATAATGTAATTTGAGTTTTGTAGTTTTATTGCACTCATAAATATGCATTAAAACGCTGCATGGACCATGTGTCTGTCTCCATATTTCCATCATTTCTTGTCCTTTTTTCAAAACCGAAAGCAGCACAAAAGACTACATATCCCGAGAGCCGTTGTGATGTCAAGAATGACGAACCTAATGTGAACATTTTTAATAAATTGACAGCAAGGCGCCAACTAAGGGAAAGGAGACACGCAATGGAAGCAACGGCCGGTTGGATTGAGCGAGCGACTTTGAAACGTGCAGAATGAATCGAAAACTAAATTTAGCGCAAGCTAATGCATTATTTCATTAACTCAAGGAATAGGATGAGCTGTATTTGTCATTGTTTTCCTCGGATTAGTCGGCGTCTTGGCGAGTGGAAGTGACAGCAGCTCGCAAACGGCAGAAGAGTAGGCTGTGTGACGTTGTATGTGACGCAGCTCAGTGACCTGTTCAAAAACAAACTTTATTGAGTGCGCAAAAAAAAAAAAAACTTTATTGGGTCGCATGCCTGAAAAAATTGAATTGAACTGAACTACTTGTCAATATTTTTGAAAATACTTTTTTTCAATTTTATATATTTTTTTTTCTTCACTATGAATCTTTTCAATTTCTATATAGATGTGTGTTCGAGAAGCTTAATTGCATGTACATATATACCTTTTATAAGGTGATGGGTACAATACCTAACTTCACAAAAAAATATCCTCCAAAAACTTTTTGTGTTGGATAATATATATATTTTTTTTTCTCACTATTTTGCACAGTATATAACCTGTTTTGACCATAGTATGTGTAAAGGCCAAAAACGCCTATGACCATACCTGCTGTTTGTGTTGAATTGTCAAACATAAAACTATTCAATCTTACTTTTTCTATTGAATGTTTATCCTAACAAGTTAAATAAATATTATCAAGCTTCAAAACAGTTGGTTGAGCATGTTTGGTTGTCAGTGGGACATCAACATTATAAATTTTGAAAAAAGAATTTGGGATTTTTTTGTCTTTTGGGGCCCAAAATGTGGATTGAAATTGGTCAGTGAAGAAAACAACAGTTTGGACATGAAGTTCAAGGTGTCCTGAAAAAAGGGACCCAACTTGGCCATTGTGAACATTTTTTCTTTGAAATATAAAGGCAACATCAAAGGCATGCAAATTCGGCCAAAATAGGCTGAGGTGTTAAAGGGTTAAACTGTCATCAGACCAAATGAACCACCATTAAAGAGCATACGACAGAAGAAGAAAAAAGTCTTAAATGGCATTATTATGTGAATTAGAATCATATTTTGAGACGATTCGACGATATGCAAAAATTTAGCAAAGCGCAGATGACGAGAAATTAGTCTGTCAATCTGCCGGTGAGCCACGCCTACGATTATAGGGCTTTAGCGTCCCCAACAGGTGGATAATGTCAGCGGTAGACTGGGCTCATCGGTTTTACTATTCAGCACATTGAGGGGGAATTACTCAGAACGATGAAAACGCGACGAAGAGAGCCGCAAAATGTCATTGTTTCAGTCTCTCTACTCCAATATTTTTACAGGATATTCTTTTTATCCAAGTATTTTTCCCCAATAGCTAAATAAATGGCTTGAGAAGGACCAGTCAGCCTGTTGAAAGGGAACTATTCACAACGAGGAAAACGCGACGAAGAGAGCTGCAAAATGTCATTGTTTCTGTCTCTTTACTTCAGTATTTTTACAGGATATTCTTTTTATCCAAGTATTTTCCCCAATTGCTAAATAAATGGGATGGTCATGACAAATAACAGTCTTGTGCTAAATGGAATATGAAATAATAAAAATGCATTTATTCAGGACGACATGGCAAAATTACTCCATAATGGTCAAAACTGTCGACTTCACCTTTACTGTCGCACCTCCCGAACGTTATTTTATGACACCTAAATCGGAAATATGTCATTTCCCTTCCCCGGCTTCGGAGAATGTAAACAAACCAAAAGGCGTGACAGCTAGCTGACATGCTAACCCGAACCAAGTATGTTTCAAAGTCTTCGAAGCGGAAAATCACACATAACTAGCCTGGATTTATTGACATGACGACTGGGTTGTCGATTGTCTTCGCGGATCGGCAAACCGCCCGGCGGAGAGCAATTTACAGTTTGTTCCCTGGAGGAGGGTGGCTGCAGTTGTTGTGCAGCTAACTTGCTGCTAATGTGCATGAGGAGAGCTTTTTACATGCCTATCAATGATCAAACGTAAGTAGTCCTTTATTTGAAGAAAGTTTGTAGTGTTTACTTTGTAATCGCTGTATTCTTATTTGACATAATACAAAACAAGATGTTTACTTACTTCCTCGTAAGTCCAATGGTCCCACAGTAAATATCCACGGTGAATGGGAACCTTTTGAAACTCCAAAAAGGCGCATACGCCTCTCCCTCATACAGAATGATTTTTCTGCAGCCGTTTGGCTGGCGTGATGCGAAAAATAAATGTATTAATCCGCAAAATCAGCTGAATCCTTCGTCCTCATACACAACAGTCCGCTGTATAGTGAAGAGGACGTCTTCTACCAAACACGTCACAGCGCCCTCCTCCTCAATGCAAAACCGAAGCCGGAGGTCACTCATTTTCATGGCGCGGGATTAAAAAAACTAAATGAATATAGCGATCGCTTCCACACACATCCAAGCGGTCCATATCATTCAGGAGCATAAAATACCGCGTGTATTATGAAATAAACATGGTTTTTCGTGTCACATGCACTTTAAGCTTTGAACCAATTATTTGCTGCAAAGCTTCATTTGGTCATCCCTGCTCCCTTGGGGGAGACAGTCAACCTCCTGCTGTCAACACTGTTGTCGTCCAACATGCCTCCTAGCATGCATTGCAGTGCTACAGATGTAAAAAACAATCAAATTTATGTTATGTGCTAATTATTTTTCTTCAGTTACTGTTCCACTTATTTCATTAATTGCTAGTTATGGTATTCGGTAACACTTTATTTCACAGTGGCGCCGTAAGACAATCATAATTATGACATGACACTGTCATGAGCATTAATGAATGCTTATAACAGATGTCATTTAGTGTCATCCAGCCAATTATCTCACTTTTGAATGGATGCAAAAGATCTGAGTTGGACATAAATAGAGTTAGTGACATAATTTGCCGAATAACACTGAATGACATCTGTCATAAGCATTCAGTAATGCCCATGTTCGTGTCATGTCATAAATATGACGGTTTTATGACAGTCTTATGACGCCACTGTCAAATAAAGTGTTACCTATTAAGCCAAAGAAATCAACAAATAAGCCGCACTGGAGTATAAGCTGCGGGATCCAAAATGAGGGGAAAAAAGTAGCGGCTTATAGTCCGAAAATTACAGTAGTTTCCTCTGATTGGTATAATGGAGTCATGGGGTTTTTGTTGCGACGTCTTATTCGTGAAACTCGGGCCGTTTACAGGGTGATGCTTTGACACCAAGATGCAACGATTGTGTTGCGGAATGGCTGCACCTTTACACGGTGCGAAGTGCATAATTGGTTGTTGCCTTGTAAAACTGTACTACCCCCTAGGGCCTGGCATGAATACTACATCGTTTTCACGTGGAATTGCGACATCGTTCGAATGGAGACTGAACCAAGACGGAACCATGTCAATGCAAACATGAAATGTGTCGTATTCTTGGAGCGTCACCATGTAAACGGCCCCTGAGACACACTGTCGGCATCTTTGGCAAAAATAAAGTTAATGTGTAGAATAAAAAGGAAAAATGTAATGACTATAATGTAGCTCAAAGTAGCGAAGTAAGAGTTGTGTTACTTCTTCCCAAATTTACTGAAGTAAAAAGTATTGCATGGTAAAAGTACTCTAAGAAGTAAATGCCTCAAAAAGTTACTCATGTAAATGTAACGTGTTGAATTTTGCCCGTCTTTTGTCAGCTGATGCAGGCGGCGCGATGCCCTACGGACAAACTGTCGCTCACCAACTGCGCCATCATCAACGAGAAGGAGCCGCAATTTGAACAGTGAGTTTTTATACTAGTTGTTTGAGATGCCCGTGGGATGGCTGTCATTATTTCCCCCTTTGTTACAGGCACGTAACCGTGCGCAACCTAACACATAAGTATGTGTTCACCTTGAAAACGCACCCAAGCGTCAACATGGGCAGCATCTGCTTCAGTTTGCCGCAGGTACGCTTCCGCACCTCTGCTATGCTGCTTCTCGCCACCAGGGGTCGCTCTTGGCAAAGCTTTCATGGCTTTTTGTCACTGAGCTCCTGTCAATTAAATGTCTAATGTCTCATCTTTGCTTCGTCTACCTTTGCTGTCATTTTTTCTCACTCTACAATTGCAGTGCTTCTCAATTATTTTCTGTCACGCCCCCCCAAGGAAGACGTAAATGTTTCGCGCCCCCCCAAACTCTCTGCCGCCACTGTAAATAGTATCATTTGTCTATAAAATTACTAATATAAATACGCATCTGCCTAACATTGTGTCCCTTTTTTCTAATAAAGAAAAAAAGTAACATAGATCAACTTATAATAAAGTATAACTTTATTATAAACATTGTTTTGTTTGTAACAGAGAAGACTTGATGTGCATCAATTTGCCTGAATTAAAAAAAAAAAAATCACATCCAAACTAAAAAATACACTCAAGGTACATTTTTGACCATTTGATACAGAAAAATAAAATGTAATAAAATCAGTAAATAATACCAAATTAAAATTGATTAGAAACATTCACTCATGAGGACAATGTGCCAAACAATTTGACCGAAAAAACTAATCTGAATAAAAGGGGGGAAAAAAGTGTCCTTGGACAGGACAGTTTTTATTTTTGCAGCTCACAGTATTTACCTCCTTTGCAATGATGTGGAGTTATTTTTCAATTAACATGCTAACAATGCTCACTGGCTTACTGATATAACACTGACAAAGCAGGACGATTGTTGGCAATATTCGGCACGTTTTCACTGAAAAAATCAAGCGGCTTAACAATGAGATTGGGGTCTAATGTCTTTAAGTGGCGTCTTAATTGATTTGGCTTCTTGCTGTCTGCTATAATTATTTTTAGACACAGTAAACAGTGGTCTTTCATCATCACCCACTGTATTAAAAGTCAAAGCTAAAAGGCAAACGGCACGAAAAAAGCGCATTCACGGCGGCCGAGGTAGAACCTTAGGTGAGGGCAGTCGTCGTGACGATCCCAAGCCGGAAATGGCACTTCTCGGGCGGCGACGTGAGAACAGGTGTTCGGCCATTCCTTACTACGCGGCGAAACGTCCTACACAATGCTCAGGGCGCTTGCGCATGCATTCACACGCATGCGCACATCGGTTAGAGGCGGCGATTACTCACTATTTTTGTTTTTATTTAGTTATTTAGAACCTTTTCACAGCCTCAAAGATATTTTTTGCATGTATTACCCTCTCATACTTTTAACCATTGTGTTTTTTTGTGTTAGCTTTGAAGCAGTTGACCACATTAGTCACGTAGCGTGTTTAAACAGTCCTTATTTGATATAACTACATTTAAGTATTTTCTGCAGGCATTTTTCTAGTACCTTATTCCTGTATGCATCTAAACAAAACAAGTTTAGAGCGCACGGTAGTACTTTAGGTGTCAAATTCGACTTATGTAGTACGTTTCGCCGATGTAGCATATTTTGGCAGAACACCGGACAAGACAGTGGGTCGCTGCGTGAGTGAGTCCGGTCGGAAAACGGCTTTCGAAAACGGCGGTGGCACACTGCTCTTCATATCTGTTGTCTGTGTGTGCTGAGTGCTCTTCCTTAGTTCAAAAATACTGCGCGCACTCTGAAAATGAGAGCGCCACTGCCACCTACTGAGTGGATGTGCAAGTACACTTTATTCCAGTACGGCAAAAAAAAAAAAAAACACATAAAACATGTTCCCCGAGGTCACATGCGCCCCCCCTGGCATTGCTCTGCGCCCCCCCAGGGGGGCGCGCCCCACTATTTGAGAAGTACTGAATTAATGTATGTGTTGGTGTAAACTCACTCTCACTTGGCGTCCTTTTTGTCTCATTTTAACACGGGCCGCCGCCGCATCAGCACCCAGGTACTCTCTAACAGTCTCTTCGTCCTATTTTTCTTCTGACAGATTTGAACCCTTTCAGGGACAGTGGTAACTACAATAGACATCTATTCAAAAGTTATAAGCTTAACTCATACACTGTCAGCCCAGGTCAGAGTATGTGTTGTGGTAGTTAGTAAAAGAGGGAAATATTTATTGATTACACTTGGTGATGGCAATAGACGTTCAATCCATTTCAACTCCCAGTTAAAATGGATTGGACATTTATTGCTGTCATTGGCAGCCAAAGCTATGTCAGATTTCTAGAAAAAAATGTAAATCCAAACTCATTTGAAATTATGTCTTTGTTCTTCTTTTTTCAATTTATTGCAATTTGTTTTGATTTATTTTTTTGAAGTTTTAATTCTTTAAAATTAATTATATTTTGTTTATTATATTTATTATTATACACTGGTACAGGTGCCTTTTAAAAATGGGTCACTAGGAGACCTGGTGTTTTTATTGTCATTTTGTTTTTATCTTTTTAATCTTTTCCTTGTATTGTTGTTACTTGAACCTTGAGTCTGTTAATAAATCCATCCATCCATCCATTAGCAAATTATTTTATTGAGAAATTGTCTTCATCCATCCATCCATCCATCCATCCATCCATCCATCCATCCATCCATCCATCCATCCATCCATCCATCCATCCATCCATCCATCCATCCATCCATCCATCCATCCATCCATCCATCCATCCATCCATCCATCCATCCATCCATCCATCCATCCATCCATCCATCCATCCATCCATCCATCCATCAGCAAATTATTTTATTGAGAAATTATCTTCAAATTAGCAAATTATTTTATTGAGAAATTGTCTTCAAATTGGCAAATTATTTTATTGAGAAATTGTCTTCTTTTTTTTCTATTGCACATCGCAAAATATGTGCGGGCAACACTAATAATACAATTGAAAGTCAAATAGAGTTTGCATTAGGCCCCTGGGCCACAGTTTTGAGACCCCTGTCCTTTATGAATGTAATAGAAACATTAATTAGTGCATGAAATCCTGTCTACAAAATGCTTATCTGACATTGTTGTAATTTAAGCCCATGTTGTATTCCTTTTTCATACAGAGAAAATGGGCCGGTTTATCAATCGGACAAGAGGTGGAAGGTAAGCACAAAAGATACTTAAGATCCTTTCAGAACTAGAATATCAAGAAAAAGTGGATATAACATGGAAGTAAATGAATTTAACCATGATATTACATTTTTTAAGGGAAATTTTAATATATAAGAAGATGGAATATCATGATAAAGTAACATTTTTCAAATAAGAATTAAATTAATGATAAATATCACGACAATGTTTCATGTCATTCCAGAAAATTTCTTCCAATCTTTCTTTTAAACCCCATTTTTTTTTGTCCAATGTCTATCAAATCTTGGCATGCGTTATCTTTTATATTTTGAATGTGTAGTTCACTTTTATTATAGTTTTTCCAGTTTATAGTAGTCAGTTTGGCAGGGCAAAAAATAGTTTTTACACATTTCAAAAATTTTGAGCTATTTAACCCTTATATAAACAACTGCCTTCCTATTAGTAACGTCATATTTGTCATTTGGGCTACACTTATCGAATATTTCACCGTTATTCCATCGGAAAAATCAAATTAATCTCACATTGCTACTTGAAAAAAAGAATCCTTTTTTAATTGATAATGATTATTAATTCACAAAAACATTTTTGAAACACTTAAATTCTTTATTAAACTACAAATAAACACATAAATAACAAATAAACAATGAGGTCCAATGCTGATGGCATAATTAGTGTAAAAGACACTAAAAACTGATTCAGAACACTGACTTCACTTTACCAACGGGATTCAAAATAATTCTTTCTTTCTCTGTTTGTGGTATGTTTATATTGTTCTCAGCATTAGAATGAGCACCAGCAGAGTAGAGAAATAAATGTCACGTATCACTGGAGTGAAGTAAGTGGAAAAAAACGTAATGATGCAAGTTAATAGAACGCTAAGACGGAGTATTAAGGCCAAATAAATAAAAATAAAGAAAAGAACGAGCTAAAAGTCATAATATTGCTACTAGAAAAAAAGTCACATTAATATGGAGGAGTAATGTAGATGTGAGCCGCTTTGCACTATACATACAGTGGGGCAAATAAGTATTTAGTCAACCACCAATTGTGCAAGTTCTCCTACTTGAAAAGATTAGAGAGGCCTGTAATTGTCAACATGGCTAAATCTTAACCATGAGAGACAGAATGTGGAAAAAAAACAGAAAATCACATTGTTTGATTTTTAAAGAATATATTTCCAAATTAGAGTGGAAAATAAGTATTTGGTCACCTACAAACAGGCAAGATTTCTGGCTGTCAAAGAGGTCTAACTTCTTCTAACGAGATCTATCGAGGCTCCACTCATTACCTGTATTAATGGCACCTGTTTTAACTCATTATCGGTATAAAAGACACCTGTCCACAAGCTCAGTCAGTCACACTCCAAACTCCACTATGGCCAAGACCAAAGAGCAGTCGAAGGACACCAGAGACCAAATTGTAGTACTACTTTAGCTACCATGGTGATAGTCATCCAATTGGATTAGACGTCCATCGCTGTCAATGGCAGCCAATGATTCCAATTAAATACTTCTATGAAATGAACAACTCCTATTAATGTTGCAGTCTCCACCTACACGTTCGACAAGTCCAAGCAGTGCATCAGCTCCATAACGGTGGAGATCGACTTCTTGCAGAAGAAGAACGCAGACAGCAACCCGTACGACTCTGACGTGATGGCCAATGACTTCATCCAGCAGTTCAACCAGCAGGCTTTCACGATAGGGCAGCAGGTACCAAACACTCCAATATTTGGACGACCGACACGGTGCTTGACACTTTCATTTGTATTAAAACCTATTTGTGTGCTTTTTTAAAATAATGTTTGCAGATGGTGTTTAAGTTTGGCGATAAACCGTTTGAGGTGCTAGTAAAAGAGATGGAGTGCATGGACCCCAGCGTTCTGAAAGGAGACCAAGGCTCGCGCAACAAAACAAAGGTGTCTTCCTGGTCACGATTGCTCATTTTTCAGTGCCATTTACGGCGCTAGACGTCCAATCCATTTCGTCGAAATACTTTTTTTTTTTTTTTTTTTTTAATTAGCACTCCTGGCGCTCCATGAAAATTGTCACGCTAAAAATAATCATGATAATGTTTTCCCCTTAGGTTAACATCGGGTTGTTGCTGGCCAACAGTCAGGTGATCTTTGAAAAGGCTGAGAGTTCTCCCATGACGCTAATTGGTGAGCACGGAATTATTCCAGTGACAGTCTGTGATCGAACTGTGATCATTTGCACAAAGCAATTATGAAAAACTACTCACTTGAAATTGAAAAAAAATGCATAGACGAAATGAGTCCTAATGTCATGGTATGACTTAATATTACGATATATTTTTTAGACAAAATATTTTTAGAAATACAGTGATCAGTCCATCGCGGATTTCCCCACCAACCCCCCCCCAAAAATTAAATAAATTCAGATGAGCTGTCCCAATCCGACCACGTAGTCTCACACTCCCTCCTGGCGCTTTTCCTGGTCAGGCAGTACACTGGAGTTGCTTATTAAAGTTAATGATGATTGACAAACGTTAAGGTTCGATCTTGCCAGAGACGCTTGAAAGCCAAAACTTCAAAGCGCCGCATGCGTCAGCCATCATTTAACTTGTTAAACAGTTGCAGTGGCAACTCATTGTGTGTAAGTGAGCAGCTTGAGCGGATTTGAGTGAACTCACTCAATGAAGCATTTAATAAAGCATTTTTCTACTTTATTATTGTTTAAAAATAATTCGGTTGGACAGCAACATTTTAAAGCCTATCATAATTATTTGAAGTGCTTAAAAACCATTTATTAAAAAGAAATTATATATATAAATGTATGGCGAAAAACACTCAGGTGACTTGGAGTTCCGGTCTGAGACCCCCGATTTGGCCAAATCTCAAAATTGTCCGTTATGCATGAGTGATACATCATTGGAAAGCTTAAAATCTCAATTTTCTGGGGGAAGAAAAATTTTGAACAGGAGGGCATTGAAAAAAAACAACATTTTTTTTAAACAACGAAACTCTAACTGGAGGTGAGAGCACGAGAGAGCAGAATTATAGACACCATGATTTTAACAAGATATTATTTCGTACTTACTTTGTTTCGATCCAAAAACTCCATGTATCGTGTCTCACCGTGTGTCAAGACACATCTGTGAATGGCCACAGCCGGATTTTTGGGTAATATATGGTAATATAACAATGGTCGCGATGCAGAAATTGCACACATCAAGGAGTCGTCGAGATGTTTTTTTTTCATATATTTACCCTTTTAAAAGTTTTTTTTTTTTTTCAATTTTTCTTTGTTTGGATCGATTATCATTCAATATATCAGGGACAGTAACAAAAAAATACAATTAAGCGATAGTTATGAAGTAGATATCTGTGACTTATTTACAGACATCTATTTTTTTCATTGTGACGTAATTTGTTTAAAAGTTTATGCGAGTGAATAATTTTTTGAAGGTGTTTTTTTTTTTTTTAATATTAGACATCAAATTATCATTCTAAGCTGAAAATGACAGACATTTTGAATAATGAATATAATTACTTCTTTTTATGGCTGGGTTGAGACAAAAGCAGTTGCGCGACCTCTGTCAACGGGGGTTTCCAGGGTAAAACGGACAAATGAAAAATAGTTTGGGGGCTTAATGCGCCATGAATCTACTATGGCAGCATGTAGACATTGTTCTATCAAACACAACAGTTCTTTTGGCATAAAATACAGCAGTTTATTTTAAAGAGGGGTGCAAGAGCAGAAACTGCTTTTTCAGTCTTGTCTGTGTTTTCTGCCATATATATATATATTACGCGATTTTTCACTTATCGCGGCGGGTATCGGTCACTCATTTGAATACTATGAAATTTAAAAAAGAAGTATTTATATTTTCATTCATTTCCATTTTATTTATTAACATTTAATCTATTTATAAATTTTACTTATGTTTAAGAATTGAGAACAATATAAAAAATATAATATGACAATAATTACCAAAGTATTTTTTTTTCCAGATTTCTAAAAATAGTCACTTGACCTTAAAAGGCTTCAAAATAAGAATTTATTACTTGATCCATTGTATAAATGCACAGTGAGTTTATAGACAGAAAATTAAAAATGTAACCTAATTAACACATTGCTTGCCATTGACGACCTGTTAACACGACTATATGCCTGATATAAATAATTCATTTTGAAGTATTCCACTACTGTATATATAAATACATTTCATAGTACTCATTATAGCCACAAGGGGGCACCCAACTCACATTTACTGCAAATAATGAAATTCTGTCTGTATGTAGTATACAATAGAGAGCTTTTATTGTCTTCGTACAGAGTACAACAAGATTTAAAGCTTCGCCATAACGTGCACCACATAAAGCAAAAGTACAATAAGGCAAATACAAAAAAAAAAAAAAAAAAAAAAACACAGGTTACAGTGTACACAGATTGGGAATAAAGCGAATAAGTGACTAGCAGCAAGTGCTGATGTAGTGGTAATATAACAGCGCACTGTTATATTATATATGACAATTTACAGCACTCGGACTAGGAGACAGATGCCTTACTTGATATGATAAATGACATTTTGTGCATAGATATTGATGTAACAGTGCAAATATGGTGTAATGTTGCTGTGCAGACATTGCATATGCAGTACCCAGATTGAGACAAATGTTTGAGAACATATTACTGAGTGAGATGCATGTGACATTGTTGTGGCATTAGAAGTGCAATGACAGTGACATTTCAGTGACATACAAATGGCTACAGTTTTTATATTTATTATCTATATATTAAGTCCATTTTGATCTTCTTCAGGAAAATCTAAGACAAGGGAGTCCCGCCAATCCATCATCAGTCCAGATTGGAACTTTGAGAAAATGGGCATTGGAGGCCTCGACAAGGAGTTTTCTGACATCTTCCGCCGAGCGTTCGCCTCGCGCGTTTTCCCTCCGGATATCGTGGAACAGATGGGTGAGTTTTCACCTTAAAAAAAAATAGTTTATCTAGTTTATTTGAAGTTGAGTTACCGCTGTCAGCGCCGGCGTATTACGAGATGTCAAATTCATTCACGGGACGTGTAAATCCTTCAATCCAAGCACACCTTTGAAGGTGAACGCATCATCTGTCATAATTGGCGATTAGCACGCAGGCTAGCGTCTGACGTGCGTCACATGATTCGCATTTCTTTTCGATGAGTCATCCGTTGCTCTTTCTGACACATCAGTTCTGATCCTCAGGTTTGTTTAGACCTGTTCAAAAGAGCTTTTCTTAAAGGATGAAATGGCTAATTGCCATTCCCAAACTCGCCTAATTTGCTAAATTTTCTGTAGATTAAGTCATTGGCTGCCATTGACGGTGCTAGACGTTCAATCCATTTACCTCTCCCATTCAAAAGGGATTGGACGTCAAGCACCGTCGATGATACTGAAACATGAGCATTTTCAGCCACTCCTACCAATTTCAATGTTTTTTTTGTCAATAGTACCCAATTAGTTAACGGGAAAATGAAAAATATATTTAATGTTTACATGATTAAATTTTCATGCACTGTATACCCTCAAAAATGACTAGCCTGTCATAGTTTATTTTATAAATTCTGTGTTTAATTTTCAGTTAAATTTTCAGTTCATAAGTAAAAACAATCTAGAAACCAAGTTTATAATGATAATCATGAAAAACAAACCAACCTATTTTTAACTTGTCATCAGAAATTCTTCAGCTCTCAAACCTAAAATGAGAAACACTGACATCTACAGGAAACTTTGAATCACTGCAGTGGTATACAAACTTGAATTCCACAGACGAGCTGAGCTTTGGAGAAACTCTTGATGAATATACTCACTCATAGACTTCATTACTATTGAAGTGTCACTTCGTCATTCTTTGCGCGACGGCTTATCAGAGGGGGGCCGAGCTTCATTTAGTAATAGCCGAAGACGGCACACACTCATGTCGGATTTAAGCCTGGATTTACTTACGATTGGATTTAACTACAAAAGCTGTACCGCATACAAACAGGAAGGATGATCTCAGGAGTGATTTGTTTGAGGATTCAAGGTAAATGTTCGTACCATGCATGCGTGATTGAAGCATTTATTCGCAGGAATTTTCTTCTTTGTTTACACATGGAGGCGGCTAATTTTCGCAACTGACTATCCTCGTACTTTACTTTTAACCAAGAATCGAGACTGTTTTACGTCCATATCTATAAAGAATTCAGGGATTTAAGCATTTATTCACAAGAATTTTTGCCAGAAAAGCTCCTGGCGTAAAAGGAGCTTTTAAAATAAACGCTAACTGCACGGTTTCTTTGCTTTTAACCAAGAGTTGAGACTGTTTTATGTCCTTATCCATGAAGAATTCGGGGATTTAAGTACTTATTCACAAGAATTTTCGCCAGAAAAGCTCCTGTTATGCCAGGCGGCCGCTAGCCTCATTCGCTAACATAGTAGCTTTGTACTTCGACAATATACGTAAAATAATCGCTAACTGCATGTTTTCTTTGCTGTCAACCAAGAATCGAGACTGTTTTACGTCCATATCTATGAAGAATTTGGGGACTTAAGCACTTATTCACAAGAATTTTCGCCGGTAAGCTTCTTTTACACCAGGCGGCCGCTAGCTTCATTCGCTATGATAGTAGCATTGTATTTCGTCAATATGTGTAAAATAAACGCTAACTGCACAGTTTCTTTGCTTTTAACCAAGAATCCTGACTGTTGTACGTCCATATGTATGAAGAATTCAGGGATTTAAGCATTCATTCAAAAGAATTTTCTCCAGAAAAGCTCTGTTTACGCCAGGCAGCCGCTAGCCTCATTCGCTAACAATATATAGTGTATAATGATATTAAAGGGCTATTCTATTCTATAATAAGTTGTGATTGTACATAGAAATTATTAATAATTTATTTACATATTATTTATAAGTGATCCTGCATGTTTTCCTCAAGTATTAAGTTTCTGATGTTAAATTGAGTGATTTATTAGCTGTTGAAAACAGTAAATAAAAAAAATATATTGCTATTTTGATCAAAAAGTTAAATATGTTAAATATTGCTATTGATCCTGAAAATATAGGGGATTTTTGTGCATCTAGCTTAAAATCTGAGACTTTTATAGCCATTTTAAGTTGTGTTATACTTATATAAAAAATAATGAATCAGGATTTTTATAAGAGAAAGACTTTTAATTTTTTGATGCCGCTGCTCATGGAGACTCATATATGGTTAAGGTAGGTGGCTGTTTTGGTTTTAGGTCAGTAGAAGCTTTGGTTTTGTAAATATTTGAATTTCAAGTTTTTAAAAATAGATCCCCTACGAATCGGCCCCGTGTCCCATGGTTATGAAATCTATGACTCACTGATGGTATCAAATATTTGAATTGTAATTATGAACGCTTGTAATTTTTATCATTTTTTTGGTGGACATTGCTCCTTTACTCATATATTGCCAATCGCTGCCACACTGTAAAAATGATGGTCCATGACGGACTCTTACTCCCAGTCCAAATGAACTGCACGTCTGTCGCTGTCATTGGCAGCCAATGCGTGAATCACCATTAGTAAAAACACGCACACTTTCTCAATGAAGATGGCGACCTTTAGCCAAGCACCAATGAGCTAAAGTCGACCTTTGGCCACGTCCAGCTGGCTATCGCGCTGAGATGTCACAGCCTGATAGCCCGCTAGCCAAAGGTAAAGATATCTAATTGGCCGCTATGAGGAGCTCAGGTGCTGACAGCGGGGGAGGGGAGGTGTCCGCACACTTTTCTGGTGCGAGTGTTGCTTTAAGAGGGAGTTTGACTCGTCTCCTGCAAATGGCAGCCGAGATCGTTATCAGCGGGCCCCTCAATTAGCCCAAATGTCACGACGCAGGTGCAAACGGGCCGCCATGAAAGCCACACTGTCCTACACTAAACACACACTACTCCTGTGTGTTTTTAGGCTGCAAGCACGTGAAGGGTATCCTGCTTTACGGCCCTCCGGGCTGCGGTAAAACACTGATGGCACGGCAGATCGGCAAAATGCTGAACGCCCGCGAGCCAAAGGTTGTCAACGGGCCCGAGATCCTCAACAAGTACGTGGGCGAGTCGGAGGCCAACATCCGCAAGCTGTTCGCTGATGCCGAGGACGAGCAGAAAAGGGTGAGGGATGCCATTAAAATAAAAACAAAGAAATGGGGTCAGTCTATATGCAGATGTAAACTGAATGGTTTGACAGATTTTGAACATTCCCTCCTAAAAAGTCAAGGGTTGATGTTTTCAACTGACTTATTGCACTTTAGATAAAATAAACTATAAAGCTCAATGTACATAGCAAGTGTAATTACACATATTGTGCACTAAAATGCAAAATTAAGTTAGTTATTCGAACATCCGCTAGCTTAATGCTAATATACTATGGAAGATGCCATTAACTTCACTTTGGATCCTTACACTCAAACGTTTTTGGAACATTCATAAACAAGAAAATATGACAAAACTCGAAGGCATATGCTATTTGTACGCTGCAAAAAACAAGTTGTATCAACATACGTTGCCGAAAACAACATATCAACAAAATATTGTTTGTGAGAAGCAGGGTATTCTGTCATTAAGTGCTAATTTTATGTTAGTATTTATTTCATATGGAATTCAATGTCAAACTCCCGTCTGATGTCTTATGTTTTCATTGCAGATTCTTTAAAACTACCAGGTATAAAACCCTTTTTTTTTTCCAGATCACTCAGCCAGAACTACAACTGTTTTGATTTCGATGAATTGTTTACAGATATTGTTGACCTAAAAAAGAACCGAATTCTGTTTTCTTAACACAAAATATTCAGTTTTTATTTTTTTCTCATATTATTCATATATATTTTACATCGCAGAGTTTTTCTTTAAATGTCAAAGGAAAAATTAGCATTAAATTTATTTACGCTTACCGCGGAAAAGCAGCATGGAAAATGAATGAATGAATTAAAAAGGACAAAGGGAAAACCTGTCGATATCAGTGTTGGTTTTGGCAGCCCTTTTAATTTTCGTCTTAGTCTTTTGGACGATATTACTTATTAGTCCTATTCAGATTTTAAGCATCTTGAAATATGTTTGTCATCTAGTTTTAGTCGATGTTTATTAAAAATGTTTTCGTCTGTAAAATTTGAAAAAATTACTCTCAAATAATAAATAAAAGTTTTCAACTACGTATCTCAAATGAACATTGACAGACGAGCACATTTTGTAGCGTCTACAAGGACAATGCCAACTTGGTGATAGTACACACTCAGCAGGAAAACAGTATATTATTTTCAATTATTTATACCCACCTGGACGCCACGAATTGAATTTTAAAAAAAAGTTATCCGAGAGTATAAGACGACGCTCGATTGCCTAATGCTAACACGAATGCTATGCTAACGCTACGAGTTACATTTAGTCTGTGATGATCACTCGGGACAGACTTTAAAGGCTAAAGCAACATTGCATATTCTCTCTGGCTAAGATACGAAAGTAAATCTTACTGTGTGTGCAAGCCTGCATAGAGCCTGGAGACGACACACTGGTGAGACTGGGAGGGTGGGACGCGGCACGTCACATGAGTGACACAACCAGACACTGCTACGATGCAGGCTAACTACACATTAAATGTCACACATTGTGAATATGTGACGGAAACTTGCGCATTTTCGTCGCGTTCTCGTCAGTCAAAATTGGCATTCATCCCGTTATGTTGTAGTCTCCCAAATCATGTTTTTAACCCGTTATCGTCTCCTCGGCGTCATGAAAAGTGTTTATTCACGAAATATTTTCGTTATCGTCATCGTTGACGAAAACAACACTGCCAAATATCTTATTAATACATATTTTTAAAATAAATTCTAAAGTAAAATCAGTCTCTGATATTTGTAGGATCTTTCATTAAGGACTGCAAAAATATTACATTTTATTTTGGCAAAAAACATGTAGTCGTTTTGTTTCGTTTATTCATTTATTTCAGGCATGACTCTCCTTGTGGAGACAGCAAATATGTACAACTCATAAAAAAAGAGCAGCAAAAAAAAAAAAAAATTAAGCAACATTGCAACATCACCTACATGCCTGAAAGGGAGCGGGACCAATTTTGTCCCTTGTGATGAAGTTTCCAATGCACGATTCACTTTCGCGGGCCACATAAAATCGACATGGGGGTGCCGGATCTGGCCCCCGGTCCTTGAGTTTGACACCTGTTATCTAGACGCACAAAAACAAAGTCATTTCTTCAGGAGTGGACAGATCTGCCCTTTAGGGGAGATGATGATAACTTGGTGGTCCGTTTGGATAGTTAGACACTTGCATTAAATCTCAGTCTTCACCACCTAATGAGGCGCTTTTTTGACTTGCACAGCTGCAGGTGTGTGGATGGAAGGAAACCCCCTTAGCGTGTTGCTTTTCCCCAGTAATTGTAAATGATGATAGAAATGTGCCATTTAACAGTTCGGACATGTTATGTTTCAATATCCAGGTCTCAACAGAACCCAAAATCTGTGTCCCCCCCAAAAAAAGTATCTAATTCTTTTTTTTTTTTTTTTTTTGGTCAATAGCTGGGTGCCAACAGCGGCCTGCACATCATCATTCTGGATGAGATTGACGCTATTTGCAAGCAGCGAGGCAGCATGACGGGCAGCACAGGGGTACATGACACTGTGGTCAACCAACTGCTGTCCAAGATGGACGGCGTGGAGCAACTCAACAACATCCTTGTTATTGGTAACACGTCAACACCCTCACATATTTGTCTTTCGAATCAATATTTAGTGTCAAGTTAAGATTAATAGTGAACGATTTAATATTGTGACTGCTTTGTAACACTACTTATCGTCATGTCGCATATTTCAACACACATTCATATTCGATCCATGTCAACTAGGTCAGCTCTCAGTGAATCTTTTTTCTGCGCCAGTGATGTCAAATCCATTGGTGGCCAATGAGAAAAGAAAAACTAGATAAATACTACAGTGTTATGTGCAGTTGTTTTGTGTTCTTTTTGTGTTTTTCATTTGTTGCAGTACTTTTTTGATTAGAAAATGTTTTTGTCATTGATTCGTGGCATTTAAATTTAATTCTGTTTTTTTATTTTCAATATTTTTAAATGTATTTAAAAATAAAAAAGTACATTTATAAAATTAAATTGATTACAAAATAAATAGAATAGATTTATGGAAATGTATTTTTTGTTATATTATCACTATTTTTATTTTTTTAAGTTCTAAAATGTTTTATTTTTCAAATTTATATTTCATTTTTTTCAATAGTTCTAAAATATATCTTTTCTTTTTAAAAATTGTGATGGTATTTTTTCTAATTAAAAAAGATAAATTTTATTTTTGAATGAGCAAAAAATACGATCAATTGGAAAGATGGATAAACATTTATTTACATTAGATATTTTGTATATATTAAATAATGAAAACAATCATTTTATCTTTTGAATTGAAAAATATATTTATTTAAAAAATGCATTTTTTTCCATCAATGTGACGGACGGACATTTCTATGATATTGAGTAGGGTTGGGCGTCGAGCATCGATGGGATCCGGTTCTAACCCTCCGATGCTCCTGGAACCATTGGAATTTTAAAATTTCGATTCCTTGTTTCGATGCCCTGACCACCGAGCGGGGAAAAATGCTGCCAAAAACCATGAAGAAGCCACAAGAAGCGTGTGTTTGTGTTTTGCAACTTGATTACAAACATCGACGGCTCAACTTTAAAAAAAAAAAAAAAAAAAGACCAGACAGCTCAGTGCAACATTTGCAACACAACTATATCATGCAAAGGTGGCTGCACGACCAATATGATTAAAAACCTTCGACTTCTTGGAATACAAGTGCTGAGTGCCGCGTATTTGACACGCTTCACTTGTCCGCTCACCAGTCAGAAACCGGTAAGTAAAACAATAAATTACGTCTGTCTTCTGCTGTCCTCGCAACCCGACCCATGATTAAGCAGTTGACGATGGATGAAATAGTACGAGAATAAGTCTTATTCTTACGGCGGGCTACGGTAGATACCACATGTATAGAGAACTAGATGTGAAATGACAGACTTGCCGGCGTTAGTAAACAGCCACCTTAAAGCAGTAGACTTCTCAGTCTATATAGCTTATTTTATGCAGCTACGTACTTTAGCACGTTGCCGCCTCCGTCAAAATCAACAGTATTAAAAGATCATCAAATTATAATCAATAGAAGAAATTATACTAATGGTTCATCCTAGCTTTCAGCTAAGGTACATGTATGGCTAAAATATGTGTAAATGTTTTCTCCGTGAGCTCTTGAAAATTAAACATCTTTGTGAAAGTGCACTCCTGCGGAAAGAAACTTCATCACATTTAAGTTTAAAGACTGCAATAATAAATATCTGCAATAAATGCAATAATACACTATGGAATTTTTTTGCCCTGCCTAAAAGATCAGAATCAAGAATTGTTCGGAACCCGAATCGAAACGTGGAATCGAAACTGTTCAATTTCAAACGATGCCCAACCCTAATATTGAGTGAACCTCCAACTACTATTGATTTTGCATATACAGCTTTTTTGTTGTTGTTGATCTTAACCTCTATAAGTAACTGTGGAAAAACTGACTCAAGTCAACTGGATAAAGTTAAAAATACTGATTCAGCATCATCTTGTGGCTTTTTGGTCTCAAGCAACTATGTTGAATGAAGTTATGACGCCTAATCTCGACAAAATGAGTGCTTTGCCACTATTTTACAGCATCTCTAGGCACATATGGGATTCACTGTATGAGTAAATTGTGTTACGATCACATGCGTCTGTTCTTTGTCCCTCAGGAATGACCAACAGACCAGACCTGATTGACGAGGCCTTGCTCCGACCTGGACGACTGGAAGTCAAGATGGAAATTGGTAAGACCGCGTAAAGAAACGAGTCTAGACCGCTCGAAAAAGCTCCCGCTTTCCGCTTTCAGGCCTTCCAGATGAGACGGGCCGCGTTCAGATCCTGAATATCCACACTGCAAAAATGCGTCAGTTCAAGTTGCTTGCCAGTGACGTGGACATCAAGGAACTCGCCGTGGAGACCAAAAACTACAGTGGTGCTGAGCTGGAAGGTCTAGTCAGAGCAGCGCAGTCCACCGCCATGAATAGACACATTAAGGTCAGTTTTACTGTAACTCATTTACCGCCATTGACAGCGGTAGACGTCCAATACATTTAGAGTAGGGGTTAGTAGTCTGTCATGGACATTTTAACCGGTAACTAATGTCCAGATATTGTCCAACTCCAAAAATCCAAGACTGATATCAAACCGATACCAATATGTGCGGTCGTGGACTTTACATATTATGGCCACTTGATGCTTTAACGATGTTAAATATAACAACTTCAAGATTTTCAAAAATAAACGTTCCGTGAAAAATAAGAGAACGACTTCAACTGAAACTATGGAAAAATTACCGATATTGCACCACTATATTTATTGTTAAAATCAAAATAGTGCAAACATCAGTTTTTGGAACACTTTCAAAGTGTCAATATGACACTGCCATATATTATATATGGCTCACGCAGGGATGTCATATTGGCCCAAAACCGATATTGAAAAAAACGATGTCGCTATTATCCAATATAATTTTAAAATGCATTAATCGGCCGATATTATGAGCTCCCCGGTAATATAGGACGACTCTAAACTTTTATAGTACGTTACATGTTCGCAATGGACACAGTTATACTTTAGCTGCCATTGAAAGTATTAGACGTCCAATCCACTCGGACTGGAAGAGTGTGGCAGCAATCGTTTGTTCCAAATGGATTGAAAGTCTATCACCGTCAATGGTAATCAATGAGCTAATTAATGAAGTATCATTAATGCTTTTAAAACACTAGGAAGGTTGTTGATCTGTTTGAGTGTTCTAAATGTCAAAGGGCAAAGTTACAGTGAGGTCAATGTAAAAAGTTCATTTTTAAAGCAGATCTGGTCGGTCTAGCCACTGAATTACCCTAGTTTTCAGATTAAAAGTCAACAAAGAACAAACATACTAATGCTGCAACGATTAACTTGAGTAATTCGATTAGAAAAAAGATTTGAATTAAATTTTGCTGTTTCGAGTATTCGTTTAATTAAAGTGGCGTTGTAGTGGTTTGTTTTGAAAGTGTTTGCATTTAGTTTTATTTATTTGGGTGAATACACTGGATACCTCATTTCACATGGCTGAATCCAGCTGCTCCCTGTTAAGACCAGCATAAGCTCAGTTTTTGTTTGAGCTAATGTTTTTTGGAATGCACTCGTAATTTAGTTTATAGGTATATTTAGCTGTTTTTTTGTGTGGGAATATGTGTTAGAACATTTTTTTGAGAGCGTTGTTTAAAAAAAAAAAAAAGTGGGCATTTTATAGCATTTAAGATAGTGGACTTTTGCAATGCAAGTTAGCCAGTTGTTCTTTTGTTGTAATCAGATTCTCATTTATTTATTTTTCTTATACTGTAAGAGGCTAAATTCAGGTAATTTAATTTTTTATGTTCCTAATCTTGATTATCCGAACTAACTAGCTCATCGATTAATTGACTACTAAAGTAACCGATAGCTGCAGCCCTACATTAGACGTTATAGTAAAAACAATCCAATGGAGAACAACAAGCTACATTTGATCAATTTTAAATGCATAATAAAGATAAAATACATATTTTTTAGGGCTGTCAAAATTATCGCGTTAACGCGCGGTGATTAATTTTTTAAATTAATCACGTTAAAATATTTGACGCAATTAACGCACATGTCCCGCTCAGACAGTATTCTGCCTTTTGGTATGTTTTACAGCAAGGTTTTTTGTGCTGTCTAACAGCGAACTCTTGTGGTCGCTTTGCGACATGGTTTATTGCTTTCTTGCCAGTTCAATATGGCTGCACGACGTCTCGGGCTGACGCCTACGTTGTAATGTTGTGCTTATATGATCCTTGGACAAGATTTGTCCGTAAGTATGGTTGTTGTAAAGAATGTACATATTATGTTAGTAAGCGAAATGTTATATTTTTTGTATGAGACGCTTTTTGTTTATGTTTAGTGAACCTGTATAGCGTGCTAAGCTAACGTTGTTGCTAATGCAATGCTTGTGTACTGTTTTTTTTGTAGTTTCACTACGGTCTAAAGAGGACAATGTTTTGAGGCCATTTTATTAATAAATCAGATGAAAAAGGAAGAAGTCTGATTATTAAGGCGTTGTTCATTAGCTGTCTAGCTTTGAAAAAAGTAGACGCTTCGGAGTGAGGACAGCATAGACAGATTTAAATAACAGTAGAGTGAAATCCCCGCTACAGTCCTTATGTACCGAATGTTGAATGTATATATATCCATCTTGTGTCTTATCTTTCCATTCCAACAATTTATTTTACAGAATATATATATAATTTACAGAAAAATATGACATATTTTATCAATGGTTTGAATTGCGATTAATTGCGATTAATTACGATTAATTAATTTTTAAGCTGTAATTAACTCGATTAAAAATTTTAATCGTTTGACAGCCCTAATATTTTTCAAATGAATAAAAAATAGTTTAAATAGAAACTTTAAAAAATATTTTTATTTGTATTATTTATTGATTTTTTTTGTACGGTCATTATTTCTTTAATATTTTAAACTTCTTGTTAAAAAAATGTTTTTTGTTTTTTTTTTCATTATGATTTAAGCCTCCAAATACATTTGGCTTGACTTTGACTTAAATTTGCGTCTGTGACTCTAACATCTTAACACTTATTCAGATATCTATAGCCTAAAAAACAC
Organism: Corythoichthys intestinalis; assembly: GCF_030265065.1. NCBI lineage: Eukaryota > Metazoa > Chordata > Actinopteri > Syngnathiformes > Syngnathidae > Corythoichthys > Corythoichthys intestinalis. The sequence continues at coordinate 27,650,945 of NC_080415.1, forward strand.
AGCATCATCTCTCGATCTCACCCCAAATCACTACCAAATGAATCAGGCTTCATCTTCAGTATGACTTCTAGAAGTAGAAACATGCCTGTCAGTGTAAAATAAATAAATATTTAAAGTCACACCTGTGTATGAGTCGCAGACCCAGCCAAACTATGTGGGGGGGACTTAGAGCCCACAAAATACTAGTTAGTGAATATTCTGTTGTTTTCATGAGAAAACAGCTTCTCATTATTGTGAAGTTCAAGTCAATGCAGCTGACAAAACACTTGAACACACACACATTGAATGCGGCAGATATTAGCAGGCGTTGACGCGTGATGAACGAGACGTCTGGTGCCCTGTGTGAGCATGTTTTCTTCTCCGAGCGCTTCACCGTCTGACCTTTGTACTTTGGAAATGTGTGTGTGTTAGGCTAGCAACACAGTGGAGGTCAACATTGATACGGCGGAAAAGCTGCAGGTCAGCAGGCTGGACTTTATGGCCTCCTTGAACAACGACATTAAGCCTGTGAGTTGGAAGCCTCAAAAACTATGTTGAGTGCATTGCTGACTCTGGTCATGACCGACGTGAACCCGTCTTCCCCAGGCGTTCGGCACCAACCAGGAGGACTATGCCAGCTACATCATGAACGACATCGTTTGCTGGAGCGACTCTGTGTCAGCCGTGCTGGAGGATGGGGAGCTGCTGGTGAAGCAGACTAAGAATAGCGAACACACGCCGCTGGTGTCGGTGCTGCTGGAGGGTAACGTGCACTCACTCACAAAATCTCGTCTAAAAACAAGCCGGGAAAGACATCAAGTTGTGATTGGATGACGCAGGTCCGCCTAACAGCGGGAAGACTGCATTGGCGGCTAAGATCGCCGAAGACTCGCACTTCCCGTTCATCAAGATCTGCTCACCCGATAAGATGATCGGACACTCCGAGATTGCCAAATGTCAAGCTATTAAAAAGGTTGCTATGACGACATAATGTCATGTTATGTTGGGAAAGATATGGCAAGTGGGCCACGTGTGGTCGAACAGTTATGTAATCCGGTTCACGGAGTATTGCCATCATGAGGAGTCGTGCAATACTTGTTGTAGTAATTAGATTTGCTTTTTTACCCCCAATTTGAATCTGAATTATGGAAGTATTTACATTTGAATGTGCTTTATTTTTTTTCTCCTGAATAAATTGCTGACGGATCGGATTGGTACTCGTATCAGCAGATCCTCAATAGCAGGTAACTCGGACTTAAACTGCCATTGACGATGATGGAAGTTCAATCGTTTGGCTCTTTTTAACTAAATTTAAACCGCTTTAAATTAGTCTGTCACTTATAGAACATCTAATCAATCCATTTGAACCAGGAGGGCTAACAGTGAATGAACCCTCCTAGTTCAAATGGATTGGACGTCTATCGCCGTCAAGGTCAGCCAATGAGTGAATTGTACTTCCTGCTTGTTGTCAGATATTCGAGGACGCCTACAAGTCTCAGCTGAGCTGCGTGGTGGTGGACGATATTGAACGTTTGCTGGGTAAGCTGTCCGCCGCACAGTCCAAGAACTACTTTCTGTCGAGTATTTCACGTTCATTTTCCTCTCCCGACTTCAGACTACGTGTCCATCGGGCCTCGCTTCTCCAACCTGGTGCTGCAGGCTCTGCTGGTCCTCCTGAAGAAGCCCCCTCCCAAGGTAAATTGCCCGGGTGTCAGTCCGTTCTTGGTAGAATACATTTTTCAACTTGAAGGAGATACTCAAAAAATACCAAATACAATTTTTCAGACTACAGGTAGTCCCTGGGTTATGAACGAGTTCCGTTCCTTGGCTGGCAATGTAACCCGAATTTCTGCGTAAGTCGTAATTGACCTTTTAAGTACCCCGAAATACTCTCCAATCCTCAAAATAATTGTTCAAAAACATGTATTATACGTCATATTAATAAGATAAAGTAAAATATAAGATATTGTTATATATAAAATATATATATATATTTTAGGGCTTTACTCGCGAGTAAGTCTCCTTGCTGAGAGAAAAGGGTGCTGTGGAAAGAGCAGAGAGATGAGAGAGGGGGGATATCATGGCCGCTCAGGTCGCCAGTGTCACCTCTCTTCAAGGGATCCACGGATAGAAAGATTTGTAGTTCTTAAAAGATAAACGTAAGTATGAGTTAAAATAATTTGATATTAAAAGCCCTCTTGATGTTTTTATACGATTTGTAAAATTAGTTTAACTAGTAGGTCGCTATTGTTGACGTCACAGGGCAGTGACGTCTCATGGTTATGCCACCAGGCTTCCAGAGTATGACTCTAGCGACCTAAACATGTCATCTGTTCAACCCTAATATTTTGAACCCGGGAGATACATTATGAGCATGACAGCACTGTCAATATTTCGCAAAAAGAGCAGCAAAAGCAAAATGAACAGGAAAGACGTGATGAGACGAGAGTATGACAAAACCGGTGTTCTGCCAAAATTTGCAACACTGGCAAAACATCCCACAAGAGGCGAATTTGACACCCAAAGTACTACCGTGTGCTTTCAGCTTGTTTTGTGACAGAACATTTTTTTGACAGAACATACGAAAGATGCCTTAAGAAAATACTCAAACGTAGTAATATGAAATAAGGGTGGTTTGGATACGCTACATGACTAATGTGGTCAACAGATCAACAATCTGCTTTTGAAGCTACGACAAGAAAACACAATGCTTAAATGTATGAGAGGGAAACACAAAAAAACACGATAAAAACACAAATAGAAAGTACTCGCATCTTTTAACCGGTGTGCGCATGTGTTGGGCGTCTCGCCACGTAGAATGAATTACAGTAACCTGGTAGTGTTCGTCTAGTGACAGTGACAAACAACGTCATCACCCCGAGCGTCCATTGCGCGCATAAAACATGGCGCCCTCCGTAGGTAAAAAACATGTACTGAACAATATAAGATTTTTAAATGAATGTCAATATTTTATGTGTTTCTAATAACATATTTTAGTGAACGAGAACAACCGTGGCTTATTAGCGCCTACAAGTCTTTATTTCCGAGGTTCCGTTTAACGGGAGCCTGCCGTTCGAACTCAAAAAAACAGATCGGTACTCGCAAGAGGAGTCTGCACCGGGGGAGAAGCAGCAGCATGAGAACAAGAGAGTGGGACCTGACGCCGTCAGGAACTGCAGGACGGCGGCGACGCTGCTGGGGGAGGAGGAGATCCTGACATGGCAAGAATAAAGTACTGTTTTTAAAAAAAAAAAAAAAAAAAAAACGACTGGAGACAGAATTACGGATGAGTCTCCGGCGTCGTTAAGTCAAAATCTGGGTACGTCGTACCCTGGGGACTACCTGTACATTTATAAAAACTCAAACCTTTTTTTTTTTGTTTGTTTGTTTTTGAATCAACTCTCAGTGTTTCTCCATTGGTAAAATCTTTGACAAAACTTTTACATTTTCGGTTTTTTTATTTTAAATATTTTTTAAAATACATTTCATTATAGTGTATTGGATTTTTTAAAAATCATAATACAACTAGAATATGCAATTTCTGGAGAAATCTACCTTAGTGGTTATTCTTTTTGACAGAAAATAACTTAAATTGCTCCAAAATTAAAAGGAAATGACCCTAAATGTACAGAAAGTGACATGGAAATGCTGCAAAATCATCAGAAATTGACCTGTAAGTACTCCAAAACTAATAGAAAGTGACACTTAATCAACAGGAGGTGACCAATGAACAGGGAGTGACCTGGAAATGCCCTAAATCAAAAGGGTAATAACCAAAATGTAGAGGGAGTGATCCCGGATTGCCCCAAAATATACCAGAAGTGACCCATAATAGCAGGAATTGTAAGTACCTTAAGAATGCTGGGAATAGTCATCTTTCAGTGCCTATGACGGCAGTAGACTTCTAATTCATTTTAAAAGTTTTTTGGTTGTCTTGTGCCGCCAATGTGGTAACAAGGAAAATGCAAAAAAAAAAAAATCCTCCTTATTGTCAAGAATAGTGCAAAATCAAATTTACCCCATAACAACAAATTTCTGGTGACATAAATCACTGAGTACCGATACTTTTGCAATCAAAGATCGTATCTGGATACAACATTTCAGTGTCGATACTTTCGACAACCAGAAAGAAGGCGACATATAGCGAAAGGCGTGAAAGCTGGTTAGCGTTTGCGAGGAACGTCGGCACCGAGAGCTGCGGGTTGGCCAGTGAGCCGCATGTGCATGAGAAGCGGCGGCCGGGCACAGCGGGGCGCCGGGGGGAGCCCCGGCCCGAGGAGAATGAGCCGTGTGAGAGAGCCGAGACCTGGCAGCGCCGCCGCCTGTGTGGCACCTCATCTGCATGCAGCGTGGCAACCCCCCACGCCACGGGGGTGCGGACGGCCGCCATAATCCTCCCAGTCTGCTCGCCGTTCTCCTGCCGATCCTTCTCCTTGTCCTTTTCTTGGCTCGCGTTCGTCTTTATGTCATTTGTAAAAATGTTGACTCTTTTATTTATTATTTCAAATGGAAAAAAATGAGCCCAGTAGATTATCGGTTACTGGCTATAAATTTTGGGTCATTTTCGGTTCATTTCCTTGTTAACTCATTAGTTGCCATTGGGGGCGCAAGATGTAAGATGCACAATATAAATGAATTGGACATCCATCGTTGTTAATGGCAGGGTATGAGTTAATTTTGGGTCGCTTCCTTATTAATTTTAGGGTACTTACAGGCCATTTTCTGTATATTTTTGGAGTTCCGGATTTACTTCCTGTTGAATTTAGGACATTTCTGGGTCACTTCCTGGTCATTGGTCACCTGCTGTTGATTTCAGGTCAGTTCTTGCTGGTTTTGTGGGACTTTCTGATGACTTTGGGACATTCCTGTGTCACATCCTGTACATTTTATGTAATTTCCTGTCAATTTACAGACAATTTGAGAGTTTTTTTTTAGTGCTGCAATGATTAATAGATTAACTTGTGTAATTCGAATAGAATGGTGTGTTTTGAAAGTGTTTGCATTTAGTTTTATTAATTTGGGTGGATAAAATGCCCTCTAGTGGCGACAGTGAATATGACGTAACTCATTTCGCATGACTGAATCCAGCCGCTCCCTGTTAAGACCAACATAAGCTAAGTTTTTGTTTGCGGTAATGTTTTTTTAATGCATTCGTAATTTAGTTCATAGGTATATTTGGCTGTTTTTTGTGGGAATATGTATTTGAACCATTTGTTAAGAGCATTGTTTAAAAGAAAAAGTTGGCATTTTATTGCATTTAAGCTAGCGGACTTTTGCTATGTAAGTTAGCCAATTGTTCTTTTGTTGTACTTCGATCCCCATTTATTTTTTATACCGCTTGAGGCTCAGCTCAGGTATTGGAAATTTTTATGTTCCTTATCCGATTACTCGATTATTCGAACTAACTAGTTCATCTATTAATCAGCTACTAAAAAATCGATAGCTGCAGCTCGTTTTTTTTTTTTTTTTCTAATGTAGATTTTTTTTTTCCTAGTTGAATTTCTCCAGAAATTACCTTTTCTAGTGGTATTATTTTTATTTAAAATCATTTTCAATTACTGTATAATTAAATAAATATTTTTTAAGGAAAAAAACAAAACAAAAAACAGCTAAATTATTATCATAAGTATTGTGCAACTCCTGATAATGTAACTGGTCGCTGGCTTGGCTATCCTTGATAGCGATAGAAGTTAAATCCCTCTGCAGTGGGAGGACCATAAAACTAAAACGTTCACTACCAATCCTCCCAGTTCAAATTAAACATCCATAATGAGTTTGAGACCACGTTCCAGGGCCGCAAGCTGCTAATCATCGGCACCAGCAGTCGCAAAGATGTCCTCCAGGAAATGGAGATGCTCAACGCTTTCAGCACTACCATCCACGTTCCCAACATCTCCAGCGGCGAGCAGCTAATCGAGGCCTTGGAGGTAGCATGCGCGCACATCAGAATATGGCCAGATAAGATGCTAAATGTTGCGATGTTGTTCCTCTAAAGCTGCTGGAAAGTAACAAGCGGCTGGAAAGCTTCCAGGAGAAAGAGAGGGCGGCCATCGCCAACGCCGTCAAAGGCCAGAAGCTCTGGATCGGCATTAAGAAGTTAATAATGCTCATTGAAATGGCTGCACAGGTATGAAAGAATTAGTTAGATTTTTCTACATTTTAAATTTAGTCAGTTATTAGTACTTTTATACATTTAAAAAAAAAAAAAATTTTTTTTTTTTTTGCTCGACGATGCCAGACAAAAATCAAATTTTGCGTATATTGTCACAATATATAAATTTATCATCAAATAGTTTTTGTTCCGAAAAGTTTATTTATAAATGCCTTTATCTATTTAAATGATCGTACATTTTTGTTGCGTCAATGAGAATATACAAAATACATATAGTATACACTTCACCCAACATACTTGCAGATCGAGAGCTTTTTGTTAATTTAATTTTTAATTAGGGCTGTCAAACGATTAAAATTTTTTAATCGAGTTAATTACAGCTTAAAAATTAATTAATCGTAATTAATCGCAATTCTATACCATCTATAAAATATGCCATATTTTTCTGTAAATTATATATATGTTCTGTAAAATAGTTGGAATGGAAAGATAAGACACAAGATGGATATATACATTCAACATACGGTACATAAGGACTGTATTTGTTATAACAATAAATCAACAAGATGGCATTAACATTCTTAACATTCTGTTAAAGCGATCCATGGATAGAAAGACTTGTAGTTCTTAAAAGATAAATGTTAGTACAAGTTATAGAAATTTTATATCAAAACCCCTCTTCATGTTTTCGTTTTAATAAAATTTGTAAAATTTTCAATCAAAATATAAACTAGTTGCCCGCCATTGTTGATGTCAATAATTACTTACACAGTGCTCATGGGTGCTGAAGCCTATAAAATCAGTCGCACCCAAGCGCCAGCAGAGGGTGGCAAAACTCCATAAAACACAATTAACAAGTGGGCATTTCACTCTACTGTCATTTAAATCTGTCTGAGCGGGACATGTGCGTTAATTGCGTCAAATATTTTAACGTGATTAATTTAAAAAATTAATTACCGCCCGTTAACGCGATAATTTTGACAGCCCTATTTTTAATACATGAATTTAGAAATGTTTTTTTTTTTTTTTAATCATTGGATGTCATTGACGGCTATGGACGTCCAATCCATTTGGCCTAGGAGCCTCTCCAAGTCAATGGCATTGAAAGATGATCACGATGAGTCCTGTTTTTTGGATTGTATTGTTGGTGAAGTGCATTGTGGGAACTGAATTTCACGTGGATTTTGGAGAGAAAAAAACAAGGAGAAATATTTTAATGTAATTTATTTTACATATTTAATTACATAGTAATAAAATAGTAATAACACCTGACTATAAAAAAACAACCATTTCAAATAGTTGTACATTTATGAACGAGGTGCATAGACTTTTCACATACATTCGGCTCATGAGTAATAAATCCAAATCGATAAATAACCATCGCGATTAAGTTGAGCACCTCCCGTCGTCCTCCACATCTGGTCGCCAGAGCGTCCCCGCCGCCCCTCGCAAACCGCAATGTGTCGAAACCGATGAAAAAAATACGTGCGGCTTTGCCGGATGATTTGTTGTAAACGCGTCTTGGTCAGCGCTTCCACTTCCAGCACGCTCCGACTTGACGTCGCACGTCCGTCCAAGCGGCTTTTACGTGTCCTGACTCGCGGGGACGCTTCCCGAAAGTGTCCTGCGGCGTCCTATGGGTCCAACCCACATGTGCATTTAATTCAGGAAAATGCAACCCCTTCCCAGAGGTGTTTGTCATACGGCCCACAGGGGCTTGCGGTTTGGCCTTCCATTTGGATTCTGATAAAAATTTTTTGAAACATTTTTTCATGAAATATTCAAATTTGGTTTCCCTCCAAGGATTTACAAGCGTTGACGCTCTTAAATTGCGGTTCGCTTACTGCAGTCCCTAAGGTTGTAATTATCGTTTACTTCTGGTTTTATTACCTTTGGATCAATTATTATTATTATTTTTTTTTAATATTAAAAGAATAATTATTGTTTTTTTGTTTGTTTGTTTTTTTACTACGTTTATAACCTACGGACAAATTCATTTTTATTTTTTGTTTCATTTTATTTTGGCAGGCACCAATACTTCTGACTTTATTACCTTCAGACCAGGCCTTTTAATTGATAGATGATTATATATTTTTGATTTTGTCTATTTTTTTTTTGGGGGGGGGGGGAGGAAGCCAATATATCTGGCTTTTAGCCATTTCAAATCAACCAATTTTTTTTTTTTTAATATTTAAAAAATATTTTCAGAAAAATTGTCTTTATTCAAATAATGTACTTTTTTTAATTTCAAAATGGAGTTTTTTGATGACTTGGATATTGTGTAACTGCTGCGGGCATGTCGTGCGACCACGCCCCAACATTTTCATTCCCTGGTTGTCACGGCAACTTCCTCTCGCATTTTTGGGATGGACAAGCACCTCCTAGTCGCTGAGGATCTCTCGTGGAGGTAAGACACTCACGTTTTCGTCTGTGTCTTTCATAGATGGACGGACACTACAGAGTTAGCAAGTTTTTGAGTCTGCTGCGAGAAGAGAGAGCGTAAGTGGGTCGGTTCGAAGACTTCGGGGGCCTGAAGCACTAAAGCAGACGATTTCATGTTAAAGCTGACTAGTTTAATAATAAACTCATCGGTTGCCATTGACAACGTCCTTTTAAAATGCAGTACATGTTAACGATGGACTGTGTAGTAGTTTAGCTGGAATTGACGGCACTAGGTGTGCAATCCATTTTGGGCGTCTACTAGTGATAAACTCATTTAAATTCACAGCAGAACGTTGAAAACAGTCATATGATTAGATTTCTAGCACCGTCAATGGCACTGTAAAAGTTATAAATGACAAAATAAACTTTTTAAACATTCCGATTAAAGCAACTAGATTTTATGCAAGTATGGATTAATTAAGAAGTGTAGGCACGCACATTGACGAGCTAGTTTTAAATGGAACGCAATTTTTTTAGATGAGGGTGTCATTTATTTTCATGTAGGCATGTGTCGGTTACCGGTTTCAAGGTTTATCATGGTATGAAAACGTCATGGTTTCAAAACCACTAAAATTTTCCGGCCTACCATAGTACGGTATTAGCTATTTTTTAATGTCCCAAAAATACAGTGAGAAATCCGTGGCTTGGCGCGGCAGTGCTCACCCCTCCCCTCCGTTTGTTGCTCTGTCCTGTGTATGTTGGTGACACTGAAAATGAGCTTTTTCCCCCCCTCAAAAAAAGACAAAGTCGCTAGTATGGGAGTACTTTGGCTACCGAAAGAAACAGACAGCCGCGGCTTAGAGGAGGAAGGACAGCAGGACCTCCAGCATGATTTCACATTTACGTGACCATCATCTGTCATTTGATATAAGATTTAAGGGAAGTAAACGCTCTCATTAACGTTTCTTATCAGCTACGAGAGTTAACTCCAGCGTGTTTAGTGTGTCTAGCGATGGCAAAACAAATACTATAACATGAGCTTGTTAACAAGGCTGATTCTGTAAGTGTTGATGTCATGAGCAGCTAAAAAAAAAAGTCAGCAAACCACATGGACAGCTTAGCTTACTGTCTAGCTAGGACTTAGCTCCAACGTCTTGGCGAGGACAGTACAATGATAATACATGTTTTTTGGATAGTTTTTTAAAAAATCATTTAGAGGGTGTTTTTAGGTATTTAAAAGGTAAATTCCGAATTGCGTAGAAATCATGGTTACATCGCCAGCGCAGGAACGGAACAAGTTCGTAAACCGGGGACTACCTGTATATACAGTGGGGTAAATAAGTATTTAGTCAACCACTAATTGTGCAAGTTCTCCCACTTGAAAATATTAGAGAGGCCTGTAATTGTCAACATGGGTAAACCTCAACCATGAGAGGCAGAATGTGGAAAAATAACAGAAAATCACATTGTTTGATTTTGAAAGAATTTATTTGCAAATCATGGTGGAAAATAAGTATTTGGTCAATACCAAAAGTTCATCTCAATACTTTGTTTATTTGTTTGTTAGTCCTCTTCTGGATCATCCAAATTCTCTCTAGCGAACCGCAGACGGGCCTGGGCATGTACTTTCTTCAGCATGGGGACACGTCTGGCAGTGCAGGATTTGAGTCCCTGGCGGCGCATTGTGTTACTGATAGTAGCCTTTGTTACTGTGGTCCCAGCTCTCTGTAGGTCATTCACTAGGTGCCCCCGTGTGGTTCTGGGATTTTTGCTCACCGTTCTTGTTATCATTTTGACGCCACAGGGTGAGGAGGGAGTTGAAAGTCCGTGTTGCCCAACGACAGCCCCAAAACATCACTGCTCTAGAGGAGATCTGCATGGAGGAATGGGTCAAAATACCAGCAACAGTGTGTGAAAAGCTTGTGAAGAGTTACAGAAAACGTTTGGCCTCAGTTATTGCCAGGCCATTTGGGGGCCCTAAGCAAAAAAATGCAAAGGGGCCCATATTTTTGGCCCATCATTTCGTCACAGTGTACTGTGAAACCCATACATGCAATCCAACCCATACATCCATATTTTGTATATTAATCAGATTTTGTTGCACTGCATACTTCAAACTTCTCACCCCAAATGATTGTCAGTACTTACAGTAGATAGCGCCAAACCTTTTTCTAAAAGAGTAAAGAAAGAAGTTAAGGAAGAACTTTTATTTTTTTAAGCTTGTAATCAAGTATCAAAACTCACAAAAGTCAAATAAAGCAAACTGCAGTAAACAAAATAGAATATAAATTAAACAATTGCCAGATTGGGTGCCCCCTAGTGGTCAGGGGCCCTAAGCAGCTGCATACTCTGCGTATAGGCTGGGCCGACCCTGGTTATTGCCAACACAGGGTACATAACAAAGTATTGAGATGAACTTTTGGTATTGACCAAATATTTATTTTCCACCATGATTTGGAAATAAATTCTTTAAAAATCAAGCAATATGATTTTCTGTTTTTTTTCCCCACATTCTGTCTCTCATGGTTGAGGTTTACCCACGTTGACAATTACAGGCCTCTCTAATGTTTTCAAGTGGGAGAACTTGCACAATTAGTGGTTGACTAAATACTTATTTGCCCCACTGCATTTGCCAGTTTGAGATTACATACATTGAGAAAAGTAGCCCTCATTCACTTCGATCATGGTGACATAAACTAACTTGGACCTTCTATCGCGGCTCTTTTAATCGTCATTACTAAATGTTGGCATTATTACACTGAAAACATCTTGCATAAAAATTATTAATTAATATTTTGATCTAGTTGCAGTACTATTTTTGGCCATCAATCCTATATTGAGCACCTTTAATAGTGGCACATAAACTGTTTTACTTTATACATTTGAGTATAAATTATTTTGCCTTCAATTGTACTGAACCTGCTTTGTGTTTCTGACCCCTGACCACAAATTCATGCATGTTTAACCATGTTCTCAACGTGACAGCCATGTTTTTGCCATTTCACCTCTAGATTTGACTCATACGTGGCTATGTAAAGGACGGCAGCCATAAAAAGAAGCGGTAAGAAGACAAAAAACCTGCTGGGGTTTTGTGCAAGATCTGTGTATATTGTAATAGTTGCTGATCAGTGATGTCATTTTTATATGTAAAAAAAAAAAAAAAACATTTGTACACCTGATCATTCCGCTCACCTCAATGTCTTATGTTATTTACTCACATTTTTTGTTTTATGAATAAATTAATTGTGTGACTAAAAAGTCCAATCAGCACTTTTACTTCTCTTCACTTTACTTCGTTTTTTTTTTTTTTTTTTTTTTACTTGCTATTTGAGCTAAGCACATTTTTCCCATTTTGTCAGTGTGATGCATTTGAGAAAACAAAAACCAGACAAGACGGTGTTGTTCAAATATATAATCTTGGTTCAGTCATACAGATATATACATTGTACAATAAATAATATTTATAAAAACATAACATTTACGATTATAAAATCAAAAGGGAATTATTCACTTTTTTTTTTTAAAGAACATTTGTACAAAACTTTGGATATAGCGGGTGGGGGGACGAGGGGGGCGGGAACAGGAAGTCTTTGTGTGGTGGTTTGTGGTTTCAGAGTAAATTATGTGCCTTGACGCGATAAAATTTGGGGTTACTTGAAAGTACAATTTGATCTCGTTCAGCTCATTCGGAAGTGCTTCATTTGTGCTAAAATTAAAAATAATCTGGATGTAGAATTTTTGGTCTTTTAAATTGACCAAATTTAGCACCGTTTTTGTTGTTGTTGTTATTTTATTTTATTTTTTTTAAATTAAAACATGGTATTCATTAAATCTCTTGACAAATATGTGCAATACATTTATTTTAAATGGTATTGAAGGTTACTCTGCCTCTGTATTTTCATGCAATGACATTGACGGCTATAGAAGTCCAATCCAGTTCAAATGGATTGGAAGTCTATCGACATTAATGGCAGCCAATTAGTTAAGTTTGAAAAACTAAAATAATAATAATGATGGTCCACAAATGTGGAAAATAATATAGTACCTTATGAGGGTGAAAATCTTGAATGAACTGTCACCTTAGATATGTTCACTTGACGGTTTTCATCCTACAGTGGTATTAAAAAGTATCTGAACCTTTTGGAATTTCTCACGTTACTACATAAAATCACCTTCAAATGCGATCTTATCGTTGTCAAAATCACACAGATGAAAATACAGTGTCTGCTTCAACTAAAACCACCCAAACATTTATAGGTTTTTATAGTTTAATGAGGATAGCATCCAAACAATGACAGAAGGTGAAAAATTAAGTAAACCCTCTGCCTATGGAGATTTAAAGAGCAACTGAAACCAATTTTTACCAAACATTTTAAGTCAGGCGTGGGCCCAATCACGGATGAGTGGTTTAAACCTGCCCTGCCCACTATAAAACACACAACTGGTAAGAAATGTCTTGATGAGAAGCATTGTCTGATGTGCATCATGGCTCGGTCAAAAGAGCTGTCTGAAGACCTGCGATCAAGGATTTTTGATTTGATACAAAACCATCTCTGAGTCTGGGTGTTCATCAATCGACAGTCAGAGAAGTTGTCTACAAATGGAGAGAGTTTGGCACTGTTGCGCCTTTCCCAAGTAGTGTCCGTCCACCAAAAACGACGCCAAGAGTTCAGCGCAGAATACTCATAGAGGTAAAAAAGAACCTTATTGGGTCTGCTAAAGACTTGCAGAAATCACTGGCACAGTCCAATATCTCTGTGCACGCATAAACTATTTTCCCATTGGCAGTGTATCAAATACTTGTTCTCCCCACTGTATATGTAAAACTATGGCCAAGTATAGTGTTCATGGGAGGACTCCGCAGAGGAAGCCACTGCTCGTTCGCAAAAAGGCACTTGGACACTACACTGAAGTTTTGGCAAAATATTTTGTGGACTGATGAAACCAAAGTTGAATTGTTTGGGAGTAACACACAATGTCATGTGTGGAGGAAAAATGGAACTGCTCACCAACATCAACACCTCATCCCCACCATGAAGCATGGTGAAGGGAGCATCATAATTTGGGGCTGTTTTCCTGCCTCAGGGCCTGGACAACTTGCAATCATTACTGGAAGAATGAATTCAAACGTTTATCAGGATGTTTTGCAGGAAAAGCTGAGGCTGTCTCTCAGACAGTTGTAGCTAAAAAGAGGATAGATGCTGCAACAAGACAATGATCCAAGATACAGAAGTAAATCAACTTCAGAATGGTTCCAGATGAACAAAATACATGTTCTGGAGTGGCCAAGTCAAAGTCCAGACATGAACCCCATTGAGATGCTGTGGCATGACCTAAAGACAGCGATTCATGTCAGACATCCCAGGAATCTGACAGAACTACAGCAGTTTTGTTGAGAAGAATGGGCCAAGATTAGTCCTGATCGATGTGCCAGACTGATCTGCAGCTACAGGAAGTGTCTGGTTGAAGTTGCTACTAAAGGAGGGAGGGGCACAAAATATTAAATGTGATAGTTCACTAACTTATTTTCCCCCTTCTGTCATTGCTTGCATACTATCCTCATTAGAATATGAAAACCTATAAATGTTTAGGTGGTTTTAGTTAAAGCAGACAGTTTTTTCATCTGTGGGATTTTGACAGATCAGCTCACATTTGATGGTGATTTTATTAGTGCTGCAACGATTAATCGATTAACTCGAGTATTCGATTAGAAAAAAATATTCGAATAAAATTTTGTTGCTTCGAGTATTCGTTAAAATGGCGTTGTAATGGTTAATTTTGAAAGTGTTTGCATGTAGTTTTATTGATTAGGGTGGATACTCTGCCCGCTGGTCTGCCTCTTTTCACATGGCTGAATCCAAGCTAAGCTAAGCTAAGTTCTTGTTTGAGCTGATGTTTTTTAATGCATTCATAATTTAGTTTATAGGTATATTTAGCCATATTTTGCGGGAATATGTGTCTGAACCATTTGCTAAGAGGATTGTAAAAAAAAAAAAAAAAAAAAAAATAGCATTTTATAGCATCTAAGCTAGCGGACTTTTTCTATGCAAGTTAACCAATTGTTCTTTTGTTGTACATAGATCCTCATTTTAAAAAAATACCGTTTGAGGCTCAGCTCAGGTATTTTAATTTTTCATGTTCCTTATCCGATTACTTGATTATTCGAACTAACTAGTGTATCGATTAATCGACTACTAAAATATTCGACAACTGCAGCCCTAGATTTTATGCAGAAATGTGAGAAATCCCAAAAGGTTCAGATACTTTTTCATACCACTGTAAAGTTGTTTCAGCAACTAAATTGTAAAATTGTATCTAAAATGAAATATTGAAATTTCTATTGATTAATTTTTGAATTTGTACAAATTGTATTAAAATGTTGAAAATACTTGAACCGTAGCAGACTTTGTGATATCAGCAAACAGTATCGTTGCGAAATTGCTGATTTGCACCACTATGTCATCATCTCATTTTTTTTTTTTAAGAGTTGGATCAATAGCGGCATTTTTTAATTTGTGATTTAGCAATGAGTGACAACCTCGCCTATGAACACCCGCGAGCATTTTTCTGCTGCAACGTTTAACACTCAGCGTGCTGAAGCTTGACTTCATTGTGCCACTTCTGGCATCTTAGCAAAAAAAGAAAAATCTTTCCCGATCATTTCCAGAATGAAGCTGAGCTCGTTCGGATAAAATGTGGTGTTGTGGAATGAGCTTGCCTGTTCGCACACATGCCCCCTCCCGCATACCTGCAATCCCGGCCGAATGCTGACACGTCAGCAATGCGGGGGCTGTAAAAAAATCGGGCCGCGCCAGCGTCGCTCGTCCGTTCAGTAGTTTGGAAGACCCGCAATTTTGTTCAGTAGTTAACACATAAAGGCCTTTCGCTTCCCCAGGCCGCCCGCTCAAGTCAGTTTTTTTTTTTTTCTTTAAGAGGTTGATTTAGTTTTTAAAGTAATCGTCGTTAGAGTGCTTACAAAAAAGTGAGGTGTTAAGAATGAATTTTAAATGCTGTCCAAATTTTGTTCGTGAGCTTCTCTAAAATTTTTAATGCACGCCTTGCTTTTCAACATTTCAGTATTTCGGCTCAAATTGGTCTTCCCACAGTTCCTGCTTTAATTAGCACTGCTTTTGAGTAGAGATTATGATGATTATGATATACCGTAATTATCCCACTATGAGGCGCACCTGACTATAAGCCGCCACCCACCAAATTTGACACGAAAACGATATTTGTTCATAAATAAGTCGCACTGGACTATAAGCCGCAGCTGTCCTCACTGTATTAGAGATAAAAGATATTAACCGGTAACACTTTATATGACAGCGAAATCATACAACTGTCATTAGACCAAATGAACCACCATGAAGCTTTGAACCAAATTGGCTGCAAAGTTTCATTTGGCCAACACTGCTCCCTTGGGGGAGACAGACAACCCCTGCTGTCAACACTGTTGTTGTCCAACATGCCTCCCAGCATGCATTGCAGCGCTACAGATGTACAGTGGGGAGAACAAGTATTTGATACACTGCCGATTTTGCTGGTTTTCCCACTTGCAAAGCATGTAGAGGTCTGTAATTTGTATCATAAGTTCTCTTCAACTGTGAGGGACGGAATCTAATACAAAAAAAAAAAACTGAAAATCACGTATGATTTTTAAATAATAAATTTGCATTTAATTGCATGAAATAAGTATTTGATACATCACAAAAATCGAACTTAATATTTGGTACAGAAACCTTTGTTTGCTATTACAGATACCAAACGTTTCCTGTAGTCCTTGACAAGGTTTGCACACACTGCAGCAGGGATTTTGGCCCTCTCCTTCATGCAGATCTTCTCCAGAGCCTTCAGGTTTTGGGGCTGCTGCCGGGCAACACAGACTTTCAGCTCCCTCCGTAGATTTTCTGTCGGGTTCAGATCTGGTGACTGGCTAGGCCACTCCAGGACCTTAAGATGCTTCTTACGGAGCCACTCTTTTGTTGCCTTGGCTGTGTGCTTTGGGTCGTTGTCATGCTGGAATACCCAGCCACGACCAATCTTCACGGCTCTCACTGAAGGAAGGAGGTTGTCAGCCAAGATCTGGCTATACATAGCCCCATCCATCCTCCCCTCAATACGGTGCAGTCGTCCTGTACCCTTGGAAGAGAATCAGCCCCAAAAAAAATGTTTCCTCCTCCATGTTTCACGGTTGGGATGGTGTTCTTGGGGTTGTACTCATCCTTCTTTTTCCTCCAAACACGACGAGCCGAGTTTAGACCAAAAAGTACCATTTTGGTCTCATCCGACCACGTGACCTTCTCCCATTGCTCCTCTGGATCATCCAGATGGTCAGTGGCAAACTTCAGACGCGTCTGGACATGCACTGGCTTCAGCAGCGGGACCTTGCGTGCGCTGTAAGATTTTAATCCATGACGGCGTAATGTGTTTCCGATGGTTTTCTTTGAGACTGTGGTTCCAGCTCTCTTCAGGTCATTGACCAGGTCCTGCCGTGTAGTTCTGGGCTGATCCCTCACCTTCCTCATGATCAGTGATGGCCCACGAGGTGAGATCTTGCATGGAGCCCCAAAACGAGGCAGATTGACCGTCAACTTGAACTTCTTCCATTTTCTAATAATCGCTCCAACAGTTGTTACCTTTTCACCAAGCTGCTTGCTTATTTTCCTGTAGCCCATCCCAACCTTGTGCAGGTCTATTATTTCATCCCTGATGTCCTTACACAGCTCTTTGGTCTTGGCCATTGTGGAGAGGTTGGAGTTTGTTTGTTTGAGCATGTGAACAGGTGTCTTTTATACAGGTAACAAGTTCAAACAGGTGCAGTTACTTCCGGTAATGAGTGGAGAACAGGAGGGGTTCTTAAAAAAGAACTAAGAGCCGAAATATTTAGTAGTTGGTAATGTATCAAATACTTATTTCATGCAGTTAAATACAAATTTATTATTTAAAAATTATGATTTTCTGGATTTTTGTATTAGATTCCGTCCCTCACAGTTGAAGAGAACTTATGATACAAATTACAGACCTCTACATGGATTGCAAGTGGGAAAACCAGCAAAATCGTCAGTGTATCAAATACTTGTTCTCCCCACTGTAAATAACAATCAAATTTCATGTGTTTCATGTTCTGTGCTGATTATTTTTTCATATTGTTCCAGTTGTTTCAGTAACTGTCATTAAACAATCACAATTATGACATGACACTGTAATGAGAATTAATGAATGCTTATAACAGCAAATGATCTCACTTTTGAATGGCTGTAAAAGATCCGAGCTGGACATAAATGGAGGTAATGACATAATTTGCCGGATGACACTTAATGACATTTGTCATAAGAATTCAGTCATGCCCAAGATGGTGCCGTGTCATAATTATGACGGTTTTATGACGCCACTGTAAAATAAAGTGTTACATTGTAACCCAAATAAATCAACAAATAAGCCGCATTGTACTATTAGCCAGAGGACTCAAAATGAAGGAAAAAAGTAGCGGCTTATAGTCTGAAAAAAGTCAATAAAACGGATGTTTTACAAGTTAAGGCGCCTTAAACGACAAAAAAAACCCTCTGTGGTTGAAACCAGGGGTGTCAAACTCAACTTTGTCATGGGCCTCGTCGTAGTTAGGGTTTCCTTGGGGGAGGGGGGTATTATCCCACAATTAATCGACTAATTGATAGGGTTGGGCATCGAGCATCGATGGGAACCGGTTCTAACAGTCCGATGCTCCTGGAATCGTTCGAAATTTTAAATTTCGATTCGTCGTTTCGATGCTCTGAAGTGGACAAAAAAAAATGCTCGAATTCAGAAACTGATTTTTATATACAAATTAGCCCTGTGAGAAATTCATTTAATCTAAAAAAATCATCAAGAAGTTAAGACTTTAATATAAACTATGAATTTTTTTTTTACCCTGCCTCTTAAAAGAATCTGAATCGAGAATCGTTCAGAACCGGAATCGTAACGTGGAATTGGAACCGGAATCTTTCAATTTCAAACGATGCCCAACCCTACGTATTGACATCTAATAGATTATCAAATGAATTGACAACTATTTTGATATTTAACGAATTGGAGATATTGTTCAACCTCTTGATACTAAATCGTTCCCATTTTTCATTTTTATTTCCATTTTCAAATAAAAAAACGTAATATTCATATTTTAAATTTAAAATGTTTGTTTTAAAGCAACACTATGTAACTTTTCAGTTTTGGTAAATTTTAGCGACGTAGATGAATAAAAGCGGTAGTGTTTTGCCTTAAGCAAGACTGTTTCTCATGAGAACCATCGCACAGTGTTGTAAAATCATGCTCTACGGGTCGCTTGCAGATGGATTAAATGACATTTCTCTTTCCAGTGGCTGTGTGAAGGATGGAATCCAGTTTTGGCTAAACAATAGCAAATGACAATATTGACAATAAGAAAGGTTTGATTTTGTAGCGTATTCCCCCACCTGAATGCCGGAAAGCAGTCAACACATTTGTAGTTTTTTTGGTGTGGCAGTGTTCCTGCCACCCTTCTCAAAGTTAATTAGTGCCAAGCGATACATACCCCCTCAAGATATAAAAGAGGTGTCATTCAACTATGTCAGTCGACATATCACGAATGTTATGAAAAGATTTTACAAAGGTTGAAAAGTTACCTAGTGTTGCTTTAAATGTTAAAAAGAAAATACTCGTCTCTGTAATTTAACAATCAGATTTTACAAAGGTTGAAAAGTTACCTAGTGTTGCTTTAAATGTTAAAAAGAAAATACTCGTCTCTGTAATTTAACAATCTTCATTGGAAACTGAACATTTAAAATTTATTTTAGGGATACACATAATTTACTTTTGTGGGCTTTGAGTTTGACACCTGTGGTTAATACAGACAATCATTTTCATTGAACAGCCTGTAGTACTGAAAACATCGAACAATTGCGTGTGTGCAACCAGAAATCCAAATAAGGATAGTGTTTTAGGTCTATTCTTCTTCGCTCAAACAATGAGTAACAGTCCATCGTGGACTATGATCTTTAAACTTTGACAGTGCAATACATGTTCGCAATTGGCATAGAGATATCTAATATTGATGGCGACAGTCGTCCGATCCATTCTGAGTGAGATGATAGGCTGATAGTCCTCCCATTCAAATTGAATTGGACGTCTATCACTGTCAATAGGTAGCCAGTGAGTTAATTTATGAAATAATAATCGTTCGATCTAGGAGTGGGAACCTCTTGGTACCTCACGATACAATACGATTTGCGGTACAAAGCTCACTATAACGATGATCTGACGATATAGCGACACAACGATTATCGATATATTGGTCAGGAAATCATTCTAGGATATTTTACAGACAACTAATAAACAGAAAAAACAAGGTTTTGTTGTAAATTGGAATGAGTTTATCACAAGTAGAAAATATTAGAGAGGCCTGTACTTGTCAACATGGGTAAACCTCAACCATGAGAGACAGAATGTGGGAAAAAAAAAAAACAGAAAATCACATTGTTTGTTTTTTAAAGAATTTATTTGCAAATCGTGGTGGAAAATAGGTATTTGGTCAAGACCAAAAGTTCATTTCAATACTTTGTTATGTACCCTTTGTTGGCAGTAACGGAGGCCAAACGTTTTCTATAACTTCACACGCTTTTCACACATTGTTGCTGGTATTTTGGCCCATTCCTCCATGCAGATCTCTAGAGCAGTGATGTTTTGGGGTTTTCGTTGGGCAACGCGGACTTTCAGCTCCCTCCACAGATTTTCTATGGGGTTGAGACCTGGAGCCTGGCTAGGCCACTCCAGGAACTTGAAATGCTTCTTACGGAGCCACTCCTTTGTTGCCCTGGCTGTGTGTTTGGGATCATTGTCATGCTGAAAGACCCAGCCACTTCTCATCTTCAATGCCCTTGCTGATAGAAGGAGATTTTCACTCAAAATCTTTCGATACATGGCCCATTCATTCTTTCCTTTACACAGATCAGTCGTCCTGGTCCCTTTGCAGAAAAACAGCCCCAAAGCATGATGTTTCCACCCCTATGCTTCACAGTGGGTATGGTGTTCTTCGGATGCAATTCAGTATTCTTTCTCCTCCAAGCACGAGAACCTGTGTTTCTACCAAAAAGTTCTATTTTGGTTTCATCTGACCATAACACATTCTCCCAGTCCTATTCTGGATCATCCAAATGCTCTCTGGCGAACCGCAGACGGCCCTGGACGTGTACTTTCTTCAACAGGGGGACACGTCTGGCTGTGCGGGACGAGTCCCTGGCGGCGCATTGTGTTACCGATAGTAGCCTTTGTTACTGTGGTCCCAGCTCTCTGTAGGTCATTCACTAGGTCTCCCCGTGTGGTTCTGGGATTTTTGCTCACCGTTCTTGATATCATTTTGACGCCACGGGGTGAGATCTTGCATGGAGCCCCTGATCGAGGGAGATTATCAGTGGTCTTGTATGTCTTCCATTTTCTAATAATTGCTCCCACAGTTGATTTCTTTACACCAAGCGTTTTATCTATTGCAGATTCAGTCTTCCCAGCCTGGTGAAGGTCTACAATTTTGTCTCTGTGTCCTTCGACAGCTCTTAGGTCTTGGCAATAGTTGAGTTTGGAGTGTGACTGACTGATGTTGTGGACAGGTGTCTTTTATACCGATAATGAGTTAAAACAGGTGCCATTAATACAGGTAACGATTGGAGCCTCGTTAGACCTTGTTAGAAGACGTTAGACCTCTGACAGCCAGAAATCTTGCTTGTTTGTTTGTGACCAAATACTTATTTTCCACTAATTTGGAAATAAATTCTTTAAAAAATCAAACAATGTGATTTTCTGTTTTTTTTTTCCCCCCACATTCCGTCTCTCATGGTTGAGGTGCACCCATGTTGACAATTACAGGCCTCTCTAATCTTTTCAAGTAGGAGAATTTGCATAATTGTTGGTTGACTAAATACTTATTTGCCCCACTGTAATGCATTTAAGGTTACTTAAAGGTTGGTGGGGACAATTTTAGCATCCTGAAAAGTTGGCAGTGTATATCCTTACCGTCCCTACGCAAACCTACGCCCTTGCTGCACACATTCCACATTCGAGAAGTAAATTAACACAAATACACGGTCTTAAATTTAACTTGAGATAACCTGTAGGAACCCTGCATAGCTTGCATGTACCTCACTGTAAAACCATTGACTGTTACTCATTGGCTGCCTTGATTGCTGCCAGCAACCACTGAGTAAATTTATAAACTCGAATTAGTTATTAGAACGGTAGGAAAGTTGTTGTTACTGTTTGGTCAATCTAACAACAGTTCATTTTTAGAGCAATTCTGGTTTGTTAGTTTTCACTCATAACCCCTCACTTTTTGTAAGCATAAATCCAACCAGAGTGGTTGGACACTTGAGGTGTTAGATGCTTTAATTTGAATTCCAAAGCAATAGTCTCTTGTCTGTTGTTTGTTTTGACTGCATTTGTATGTTACTGTACATGTGGTTGGCACAGAGGGGAAATAAATAAAGACAATGGGGTGGGAAGTGAACCTCGGGGAGGGTCGGAAGCGTCCACCAGCGCAAGGACCGGATGTTGGGTTGAGAACGGGACGGCGAAACTCCGGTTCCCCCCCCCCCCGTTCACTTGCAGGTGTGCACGTCGTAAACGCGCATGCACTCTTGACAGCTGACGTAGCAGCACCAGTGGAAGATGCAGTGGCACTTCTCCTTGCGCTTCTCAGTCCGGGTGTTGTGTCCGCGACCGCAGCATAGCAGGTCGCAGCCCTCGATACCGTGCGACGACACGTTGCAAGCACGGTCACGCGTCCCGAAGGATCCCGTCTCCTGGTTGGGCTCGCAGAAGTTGGGCGAACCCTCGTAGTAGACCAGGTCACGCTCGGTGGGGTGCTTGAAGAAGGCGTACTTGACACGCAGGGTCTCCACCCAGCCGCGGGACTCGCGGTGCTTCTCCACCACCATTTCGGAGGCGCTGTCGTACTTGTCCTTCAGGTAGTCTCCCAGCATGCGGAAGTCGGGCTGCGCCCACCAGCAGGTTTTGACCTCGCAGCTCCCCGACAGACCGTGGCACTTGCAGCGCAGATGCATGTGGTCCAAGATAGTCTGGGCAACACACAACACGACATTGTTCAAATGGCAATGCAATGATACTTCTCTGGAAGAGAGATGGAATCTGAGATAGAAACATTCCAAAGCCTGCGGTCATACATACTTGACAACCGCATTCAAAAGTTTCATCAGTGGATCCACCAGTGGTGTGATAGAGTACAAATCCTTTGTTACTGTACTTAAGTAGATTTCTCAGGTATCTTTAGTGCTTCAGTTTTCAATTTTCTGAAGAATATTTTCCTTACTTTCTTAAAATAGACTTTGAATTTATGTAATGGAGCTCTTGGCAAAAACTGACAGGAACGCAAATCCAGGAACTTTGACAAATACGCAAGATACAGTATCTCTGATAATATATGGTCTTATGTAAGAAAGCAGAAGTACTGATCCAAGTATTTGCCTTGACTAAGTGTTACTTGATTTGGTTAATACCTAATGTCTGGTTAGCCTATTGTCTATGTTTGCGACTTCTTCCTTAAGAGAAAACAATGCTAGTCAGAACAGTGATACCCATCTACTATAAAAAGTAGAGGCGTGCGAAATTTCCGATTCTTAGATTATTCGCGATTCGGCCGTGGAAGATTCGAGAACGATTCACAAATATCCAAATTCCGATTATTGAATTATACCAGGTAAAGCGGAAGTAAAACACAGTCAGCGCAGTCTTTGGGACGCAATGAGGAATGGACCGAGAGTAAATATCATGTTCAACTCATGCCGCTAGATAAAAAAAAAAAACAATCATACGTGAATGCAGCTGATACCCGGTACAAACAACGCCCAGTTGCTCGTTGCTACAAACATACGGCTACAGTAGATATCATATATATGTAGAACTCGATGCAAAATGACAGACGATGTCGGTGTTAGAAATTGTTATTATTGAACAGAGATGCGAAATGACACTTTCCAGCGTAAGTAAAAAGCCGCCATCTTAAAGCAGTAGACCTCTCTAGAAGGCTCTGTTGTAGCGCACCTAATTAACTTTTTATCTAAAATACTCCTAAATCGGCAGAATCTTGTCTTGAATCTATCTTTAAATGATGAAGTAGTTTTAAAACTTTGACAAAAGTAAACAGAAGGGAAATTATGCAATAACGGGAGCAATTTAACAACTGTAACAGTTATTTCACAACATTAAATTAATTGAATGTAGTTTAAAGTTGCTGATACAGAATGGGGACTGGAGTTTTTTATTTACTGTTTTTTTGTATATTTGTTTACTGTTTAATGTTAACTTGATACTGAAATAGTAGTTTTGTTTAGCCTGAGAGGATGTTTGAACAATTTTTGAACTAATGTATAAAAACATAAAAAATAAAATAAAATAAAAAATAAATAAAATTTAAAAAAAACAAAAAAAAGTAGGGGGGTGCATCAATAATCGTTTTATAATCGAATCAGAGCCTCTGAATCGTAATCGTAATTGAATGGCGTACCGCACGCAGGCTATTTTTAGACCGTGACGTCGCATCGTAAAGCGGAAGTAAAGCCGAAGTGGGACATTAAAGACCCGCCCTCGCATAGACCCAACGTAAAAAGTGCTACTTTTCGCCGGTAATCTTTCAAAAACCAACATGCCGATCACGCATTGCTTTTTTGGAACTTGTAGAAACGACTCTAGACATTACGACCATGAAGGATGTTTTCTTCATACGTTCCCGGAAACCAAAAACTCGGGAGGAAAAAATGTGAAGACCGGATCAACTTGCGCGGACTTTAACACCAGCTCGGCGAATCCATTCACGTTTCATATGCAGTAAACATTATGTTGGGTTGGCATGGTCTTTCAGAGGACAATGAGGTAAGCCATTTTTATATTTTTAACTTATTTTTTTAGCGTAACGTTGTGCCGTACTGCTTCTGTCTGACAATGAATGACCTGAAAAGAATTATAATGGTATCTGACTGCCACTGTTACCGTTTCTGTTATATATATATATATAAAAAAAACAACTTTAGTAAGGGGGGAGTGTAAATAAATTATAGGATTAAGATGTGTTATCAATGAAAAAATAAAAGTGTTCGTTGGCTGTCACTGAGTAACATTTGCGATCGCTACACAAAGCTAACTAAATTACCCCCAAGAACGGTAAGAGACGTAGGACAACCAGAAGATATGTAAGAAAGACAGGGCTGATGGTAAAGGATAGCTTGTTGAAACGGGAGAATGTCATTGTCAGTCGCGTCGATAAAAAAGCTAAAGCTATGCTTAGGTCGGCTCGTTTTTTTCGTCTTTTTCAGCCTTCGACACTAAAGCCATCTCTTTAACTGAATATTTTTATGTTTTTCCACATCTATGCCAGTCAATTTGGCACCAGGCACATCATTTTCGGAGAGAATTGGTAGGTTTAGCGCTGTAAACGTCTCCTTCGTACACGAGTTCCATTCATTTCCTATTAGGGACAAACGATGGCTTGTCCTCGGTTAGCAACGGTAGCTAATGTCATGAATATTAATGAGCGGAACTGACGTGTTGCTTGCGGTACGCCATTGTTAGGTGCCCAAAGATTCCCAGCTCTAATAAAAAGGATGTAAAACTTTTATTTTTGTCGCAGGACACATTGTAGTTACGGTTTCCTTTGGAGGGCCATGATATCTACCGACAAGGTCTGCCACAATTCGAAAAGTATTTTGATTGGCGACTCATCTTTTAGAGGCATTGTTGACCTAAGATTGGAGCCTTGTACTTCTATTTAAATAGTTTTCATTTGAATGTTTTTTATCCAATGTAAAAAGCAGTGAGGAGCAGAAGTATTTTGTAAGTTCACCCACCTAGAAAATTGGTAGAGGTCTGAAATTTCAATCGTAGATGCATTTCCACAAATAGAGACATAATCTAAAAAAAATCTGGAACTCACATTGTATGATTTTTCAATAATTTATTTGTAATTTACTGGAGTTCATATGTATTTCTACTCCTAAGAAAATCAGTGCTAATATTTAGTGCAGAAGCCCTTTGCAATTTCGCTTTCTGTAGTTCTTTACCAGGTTTTCACATATGGAAACAAGGATTTTGGTCCATTCCTCCACCCAAATGTTCTCTAGATCTGTCAGGTTTCGGGGCTGTCGTTGAGAAACACAAAGTTTCAGTTCCATCCAAAGATTTTCTATTGGATTGAGGTCTGGAGACTGGCTAGGCCATTGCAGAACCTTGAAATGCTTTTTACACAGCCACTCCTTGGTCAGCTTGGCTGTGTGCGTTGGACCATTGTCAGGGATTCCCCTACATTGAAGAGATTGCGGCGCACCGCCACACCAAAATAAAAGCCGCCACGCCTTGTAAATGAGATTTTTTTATTTAATTTTTTTTTAAGGCCATTTCAAACTAGCGGCAGCTGAGTGTGAAGAGTTCAGTGGCAACCTATTCATTGTATATTGTAATTTCCGTAACTATTGTGGCCTCCTTAAGAGACGATCGTATTGGGGAGCTGTGACGCAGGGGAAAGCGAGTATGAAGAATGGGAGAACGACGGGCGTGATAGCGAGAGATAGCGGTCGCATTTCGAGGCAGCCCGCTGTTATTTTTATTTATTTTATTTTTATATTATTTTGTTATTGTTACCACAATAAAGTGGGTAAGCCAATACCGACTCCTCTCCTTCTTCCCCGTATCCGGGGCCTTACAGTAGTTTGGATCGGACTTTTCGGCGAAAGTGAGCTGTGGACGGCCGTCTTGGACGGAAGGCCAATTTTGAATGAATTTGCGCCGAGAGGCAGGACCCAAAATAGAGCCTTGCTCTATTTCCAGAGCGCCGCCGCGCTAACTTCGACAACGAGGGGCAGGCGTACTTATTATATCTGTGCTATCAGGCTGTTTCGGCAGACGGATATATGCAATCACGACTGACAAAACTCTGATAAATGCGCTTTTTTTCCCCAAGTTTTGTGTGCTCTGGGACACTCTAAAAATGACTCTCATACCTCTCCTTGCTAAGTTAATGGTACCTCGATGTGCGTTTGTGTGGAAATGTAGTTCAGGAACAACAACTAAAAAAAACTCAACTAGTAAAACTCTTTACACGGCCATCAGAATTTCCCTCCACTCCTTGAAATGGGTCCGTTGACTGAAGGACTCTTATTGTTGTGGTAATGTAGTACGTATTAGGGCCAAATAAAAGGAAAAAGAAGGACTATGACGAAGGTCTGCAACCCGTGGCTCTTTAGCGTTGCCTTAATGGCTCCCTGGAGCTTTTTCAAAGATTTTTGAAAATAGAAAAAGATGAGGGAGGGATTTTTTTTTGTTTGTTTTAAGACGGTTTCTGTAGGAGGACAAACATGACATAAACATTCTTTCAATTCATTAACATTGTAATGAAGTTAAACTTGGTAGCATCGTACAACAGAGTAGTCACGTGGTGCGTCATTCTCTATAGGTTCCACTGCAGGGATAATAAACATTTAATCATGAAGGCTAATTGTGTATTTGTAGCCAATTTAGTCATTTTGATTGTAGGCTAATATACAGTGCCTTGCAAAAGTATTCGGCCCCTTGAACCTTGCAACCTTTCGCCACATTTCAGGCTTCAAACATAAAGATATAAAATTTTAATTTTTTTTCAAGAACCAGCAACAAGTGGGACACAATCGTGAAGTGGAACAAAATTTATTGGATAATTTAAACTTTTGTAACAAATAAAAAACTGAGAAGTGGGGCGTGCAATATTATTCGGCCCCCTTGCGTTAATACTTTGTAGCGCCACCTTTTGCTCCAATTACAGCTGCAAGTCGCTTGGGGTATGTTTCTATCAGTTTTGCACATCGAGAGACTGACATTCTTGCCCATTCTTCCTTGCAAAACAGCTCGAGCTCAGTGAGGTTGGATGGAGAGTGTTTGTGAACAGCAGTCTTCAGCTCTTTCCACAGATTCTCGATTGGATTCAGGTCTGGACTTTGACTTGGCCATTCTAACACCTGGATACGTTTATTTTTGAACCGTTCCATTGTAGATTTGGCTTTATGTTTTGGATCATTGACCTGTTGGAAGATAAATCTCCGTCCCAGTCTCAGGTCTTGTGCAGATACCAACAGGTTTTCTTCCAGAATGTTCCTGTATTTGGCTGCATCCATCTTCCCGTCAACTTTAACCATCTTCCCTGTCCCTGCTGAAGAAAAGCAGGCCCAAACCATGATGCTGCCACCACCATGTTTGACAGTGGGGATGGTGTGTTCAGGGTGATGAGCTGTGTTGCTTTTATGCCAAACATATCGTTTTGCATTGTGGCCAAAAAGTTCAATTTGGGTTTCATCTGACCAGAGCACCTTCTTCCACATGTTTGGTGTGTCTCCCAGGTGGCTTGTGGCAAACTTTAAACAAGACTTTTTATGGATATCTTTGAGAAATGGTTTTCTTCTTGCCACTCTTCCATAAAGGCCAGATTTGTGCAGTGTACGACTGATTGTTGTCCTATGGACAGACTCTCGCACCTCAGCTGTAGATCTCTGCAGTTCATCCAGAGTGATCATGGGCCTCTTGGCTGCATCTCTGATCAGTTTTCTCCTTGTTTGAGAAGAAAGTTTGGAAGGACGGTCGGGTCTTGGTAGATTTGCAGTGGTCTGATGCTCCTTCCATTTCAATATGATGGCTTGCACAGTGCTCCTTGAGATGTTTAAAGCTTGGGAAATCTTTTTGTATCCAAATCCGGCTTTAAACTTCTCCACAATAGTATCTCGGACCTGCCTGGTGTGTTCCTTGGTTTTCATAATGCTCTCTGCACTTTAAACAGAACCCTGAGACTATCACAGAGCAGGTGCATTTATACGGAGACTTGATTACACACTGGTGGATCCTATTTATCATCATCGGTCATTTAGGACAACATTGGATCATTCAGAGATCCTCACTGAACTTCTGGAGTGAGTTTGCTGCACTGAAAGTAAAGGGGCCGGATAATATTGCACGCCCCACTTTTCAGTTTTTTATTTGTTAAAAAAGTTTAAATTATCCAATAAATGTTGTTCCACTTCACGATTGTGTCCCACTTGTTGTTGATTCTTGACAAAAAAATTTAATTTCATATCTTTGTTTGAAGCCTGAAATGTGGCGAAAGGTTGCAAGATTCAAGGTTGCCGAATACTTTTGCAAGGCACTTAATATTTTTTTTTTAAAGGAAAAAAATGGAAATATTTTTATTGTGCGTACGACGATCCGACTAATCACAGTTAATCTCACACGATTAATCAAGAAGACGTTTTAGCCCTTAGTTTCCTTAATTGTGAATCATTTTAACAAAATAAAACCACTTCAAAGAGACTTGGAGGTACAGCTACACAGTAATTCTGTAGCTCACATCAGTTAGTTGCCCCTCAGCACGTACCGCCTTTGTCATTCTTCTATTCTAAATTTAACCTTACGAAAAAATCCTGTACAATTCACCATCCAACCAGAGGTTGGACAGTTGACATCAGATCAGGTGCCTGAGGTGCCCCTGCCTCCAATCAAAGGCGGCATGAGTGGGGCCAGGTGGCAAAGTGAGTTGTAAAAACCATGGCCCATGACGTCGCAGCTGACATGACTGTCAGGGAATTTTTGCTGTAGGTGTGTTGTTTGAAAAGCATTTGGAGTTCAAACACAAACATCTTTCAAATGAAAGAAATCATCAATCATCCTGTTGCTGCTCGTATTATTCAGTGTATGATTAGAGTTTAACTTTCAGTTGTATACATGAAGCGACACTAGAGTTATTACCGAGCGTCCCGCTTCGTTGTTGTGCCGGTTCATGGCCGAGCGGGCGTCGGGTCGGTTCTCCCGAGCGTCTGCGAATTCCCGGGAAACCAGCACGCCGAACTCCGCGTCCTCGCTGCAGCCGCCCCACTTCCATCCCTCTCCGGGCGGTCCCTTGTGATGGGAATCGCAGCCGCACATGGTGGACGTGCCTTCGGCGCAGGAACGAGTCACGGCGAAGGCCACGCCGGCCGAGGCGATGGCGTGCACAAACGCCGACTCTCTGGTTGCTGCGGGAGACGGAGGTCGGGTGGTAAACAGGCAGAGGGAGAGAAGGGAGAAAGTGTGTCAATCTTGTTAAACGTGAGCTTTGCCAACATCCAGAAGCTGCTATTCAAAGTCCTTCCCTTCAAAAGAGGATGCTCACTTGAGGATTCTACTTGGAAATCATTAATGGTTCCCTGCTTTATTGTGTTTTCTTTTTCAGAGATCTGTTTTGATTTGTAACGCCGGGAGAACAGTGAAACGCAGTCGGCACACTCTGGAGCATATACTGTTCTACAAATATAGGCGGTCTGTTTACGGTTACAAGAAGAGACACGCAGTTTCTGGCACACTTACTAACCCTATTATCTGCATCCTCTGATGTCCATCTCCAGAATATTTATTTGTTCCTTTACACATTTTTAAACTATCTCAATCTAGCTTCAGAGACCGAATTGGTTTCAGATTTCAGAGAGGAACTACTACTCTGAGTATTTGGTAGCCACAGAAACATTGACATTCTCTACACACAAGTGCTAAATCCCAAGACAAACCAAACCAAAGCTCCAGAAAGATTAAACTAAAATGCGGTCTTGAATCCTAGATTAAAACAAAGTCTAACAACCTATTCAGTATCGCAACTTCTCCCTTGGACCCTGTCAAACCTATGGTTGATTATCTGACCCCTTCCTCGGCTATTTCTGCTCTCCATCTCCAGAACATCTCCACGCTTCCTCCTTTGAGCATGTTTAAACCATCTTAATCTAGCCTCAGACACAGAATTGATCTGAGATATCTTTGGGAAGAACTAATTCTGTATAGGCCTGCACAATATATCGTTTAAATATCGCCATCGCGATGTTGGCATACGCAATAGTCCTATCGCGTGATGTACAAATGATTATTTATTCACAGTATTTTTTTCTTTTTAACACGTAAACTTTTGGTTTGCTTCATAAAGGAAGCACGTGTGCAGAGACCTGGGGTCCTTTATCGCTTTTATATCTAGCAATCTTCGTCATTTACAGATAAACCCCCTTAAATCAAACATTTCTTATTTCCAGCATCATCATATGCTATTGTTTCACCACAACTGGATTCATTTCTTCATTACTATTCATCCTTCACCCATCCACTGGAAACACAAATGTCATTTAATCCATCTCCAGGCCATCAGGAGATTAGGATTTTACGACACTGTGCCCTGGTCCTCATGGGAAACCCAGTCTTCTTTAACTCATTCACTCCCAGCCATTTTCACCGGCGCGAGGCTCTTTGCTCCCGGCCGTTTTACTGGATTTTGACTGATTTTGCAAGGCCCACAGACATTCTGTTCTATTGCTATATAAACATGGAATCTAGAGGTGTGCAAAATTCTGTATGATTTTGGACTGAAGAGTTGCATGAGCCACAGAAACATTGACACAGTGTACACACAAGCTCTGAATCTCAAACAAACCCCAAAGCTCTAGACAGGAGAAACAAAAATTTGAAGGCTAAAAACGCTTCCCGTTTCTCCAAATTTTTCTCACACCAAATTAGGGGTGTGACAAAATATCGAAATGGTAATATATCGTGACACTTCGTATCCAAAAAGGTTATCGATATGCTCCTGCCAAGAATCAAGATATCATTTTAAAAAGGTGTCAATGTCTAAAAAATAATATAAAAAGGAACCAACAAGTTGCTACTAAAATCTTCCACCATAATAGTGTCCCAGTTAACTCTAAGGCTGTATTGATTATGCTTGACGCCCAATCCATTTAGACTGTGAACATTCGTTCATTCAAAACCAGAGCATTCAGTCATTCTGTCCGATTTTCAGAGCATTTAGAGGTCACTTGCTGTTCATTTTAGGGTATTTACAGGTCATTTCCTGTTGAGTTTGAGTCACTGCCTATTCATTTGGAAGATTCCCAGGTCACTTCCTGTTCTGTAACTCAAAATAAACAGGAAGTGACCCATAAAATACCCCCAAATCAACAGGAAGTAACTGAAAATCAACAGGTAAAGGACCTTAAATGGCCCAAAATTACCTCATTGCCTAGCACTGGCTGCCACTGACGGCCATAGACGTTCAATCCGTTTGAATTGGGAGGGATGGCAGCGAATGAACATTCGTTCATTCGCTGCCACCCTCCCAGTTCAAATGGATTGGACGTCTACTTGTGATAAACTCATTCCAATTCATAGCAGAAGCTTGTTTTTTTTGTTTATTAGTTGTCTTTATGTGTGAAAGCAATTTCCCATATCGACTGACACGGAGATGACGCGGACATTTACCGAGTCGCGTCTTAAGCCCCTTTCACAAACATAACCCCATAAATTCCAGTGTAAGGTGACACGTGATGTACTCGCGTCATTGCGTTCAAACATTTAGAGATATCCCGGGAATGACGCGGGTTGGACACTTTCACAGACTTGTCCCGTGTAGCCCACTGGCGCTTTCTGTGCCGGGAAGGCTGCTGACGCAATTTTATAACCTGGACATTACGTCATTTTTGGTCGGCATTGGCAGTCATCGGTTGTAGGAGCCTTCCCGACGTTGTAAATGTAGCCAATTCAAGATCATCAAGACTGTATGTTTGTATTTAATAAACCCTTGAACACGTCTCTCTGTTGTTTTATGCTTTGAGGTACAACCTTGTGTACAAAGTTGCAGACCTTAACATCGGCAACAAAATAAACCACACATTTCCAAAAATGGACGATGGACTCTCTTCCTCTGCTCTGCGATCCATTAGCAAGTTAATTTCGTTATGTTTTCAGTTTAATTTAGCTATTTTCAGCTTGCTATGTTGATAATTGCGATGTTTGTTTACCGCTTTTTGTCTTACTGCGAAGAAAGAGGAAGTGACGATCAGCCCACAGTGATAGTTATGTTATCAGCGTCATTAACACCTGCTAAACACAAATACCGCTTCCCGGGAAAGTCCTGGACATTATACAAAAGCCCCTTTCACATACGCCAAAACACCGTTAAAATTCCGGGATTTAAACGGGCACCCTGTGTATGTGAAAGCAAATTCCCGGGTCGGCTGACACTGAGATTACGCGGACATTCCACAGATTGCGTCTTAGTATAATGTCCGGGAAAGTCCCGGGACGAGGCGTATGCATGTGTATAAGAGAGTCCATCGTCCATCTTTGGAATTGTGTGGTTTATTTTGTTGCCGATGCCGACCAAAAATGACATAATGTCCGAGTTATAAGCCGCCCTCCCCGCAAAGAGAGCGCCGAGTCTGCAACACAGAACAAATCTGTGAAAGTGTCCAGCCGGCGTTATTCCCGGGATATCTCTCCATGTGTGAAAGCAATGACGCGGGTAAATCCCACGCCACCTTACACGGGAATTTACCGGGATATACGTCTGAAAGGGGCTTAACTGACAACAAACAGCGGCGGGAAATGGCACATAAAATGTAACACCTTGTGACCAGGGTTAGATGGTTAACGAGAACCCCCCTGACGAGCCTCCTCGGAGATTAGGAGGGGGACTGTCGCTTCTAATCCCAAAGGATGATTAAAGACAGTAAACACTTTGTTTACTCCGGGATGAGTGAGGACTCCTGGGAAAAGCAGAGTCCCTGTAGTGACATCAGCCCTTTGTAGCGGTGTCAGGGGGGCCTTAGCGCTCAGTGGGATCTCATGACCTCCTGTCATCCCTGAGGTGTGCTGCTTTGCATCTGGATAGTGTTTCAGGAATGTTGTCATCCCCCCCCCACCCCATCCCAGTTCAGTGCCCAAGGCCTTCAGGTGAAACCTAGCAGCACGTCGGCCTGTTCTCTTTGCTGACACCCTTTGAAGGCAGCAGCTCATTATGTAAGCTGACACCATTGTTTCATAATCGCAGCACACTTGTTGTCTGTGGCTCTGACATTACGCACCGCCGGCTCTTAAACAAACTGAAAAACACTGATACGGGACCCGGGGCGGAATGGGGGATGGTTTAGTCAGGTATAGCCAGAAATTTCAAGACTCTCAGCTATCCATTTAAACTGTTTTCCAAATAAGAAGTTAGAGCTAGGGTTCAACAGTAAAATCAAATCCAAACCCAGAATTTCAAACAATACCAGTCAGCTCAGAGGTCCCAGCTGAATCCCAACCGTGTCGTCCCGGACATGGCTCGGAGCGGCGGCTCGTCGGTAAGGCTAGCGCTGCTGCTGCGACTACCTGCTGGGTCCATCAATTCGCCATTGTTTTCCTTGTGTCACACTGTGTTACGCGCACAAAGGGCCCAGCGACTCGCGCCCCCACCGCCCCGCTCTGCCAGTAGCTGGCATTCCCTAAACTCCCTTAACCAAGCGGGCCCCCTCCCCACCGCGACGGCACCACCACCCGCCCCGCCGTAGGGCTCCAACATCCCGAGGCCAGCTCGGTGCGTCCGGGGCTCAGTCGCCGCGTTGCTCCTCTCTCTGCCTCCCCGTCCCGAAGTGCACACCCGGGCCAGGTTGGGAGAGATCCCCTTTCAGCCTGTTCATGACAGAGTCAAAAGGGCGTGTGAATGGGGCGTCCGTGGGAGCTGGACTGTGTGAGGCGCGCAGCGGCCTTCATGCACAGTAGGGGTTGAGCGGAGCCCCCCGGCCCTTTTCTATTGCCTGTAATCTCATTTGGCCTCCCCTCTCCTTTTGAGTTGACGGAGGCGCTTGGACTGCTCACGCTGCCCACATTCATTCGCTTGTAACACACACACAAGCTGATACTTTTGCAATCAGCAGCAGCACAAGCATCTACCTAAACCATCGCTAACGTGCTAACTACTTGAGCCACCTGATGGATGTGGCAGTTAAAGGTGCGCCGATCCGATTGATCAGGAACGATTTCAGTGTTTTTGGGTACCATTCGATCACTGAAAAATGTTATCAATCTAATCCGCTGTTGGCGTGTAGACAGGGCAGCCCAGGGCAAAGAGTACAGTGGGGCAAATAAGTATTTAGTCAACCACTAATTGTGCAAGTTCTCCCACTTGAAAATATTAGAGAGGCCTGTAATTGTCAACATGGGTAAACCTCAACCATGAGAGACAGATTGCAGGAAAAAAAAACAGAAAATCACAGTTTGATTTTTAAAGGGATCCTCTATTTTTAAGACAAGTAATTCTTAAAAGATAAATTAGTATGAGTTATAATAATTTTATTATTATTATTATTATTATTAAAATTATTTTAAGTGATAGGTCGCCATTTTTGTTACGTCGCAGTCCCGTTGCCGAAATTCCAGCGTGTCACTCCTTAGCTTTCCCAACATGTCGTCAGTTCTACCCTTCCTATTTGAACCAGATCTGAAAAGTGAAGAGCAGGACAGCACTGTCGGTCGTTCACAAGACGAGCTTCAGGGAAAAATGCGTGCAGCAAATACCTGATAAGACAAAAGTTGGACAAAACTGGTGATGCGAGAGAGTGCTGTTGGCAACTCCGGTTGGGAGCGAGAGTGGCTGCTGTCCGGTTTTATTAGCAGATATTCAAGGTAAGCATATTGCGTTTTCAAACTTATCCCAATATACTTATGTAGATTGTTAGCATCCAGAGCTGTCGTGTGCTTTACATACAGTACAGGCCAAAGAGCACACCTTGTGTAATCCATGTCTTGTACATTGTAACGTGGTAGCTAGGATACGTGTATAAAAGTACCAAAAAGGGGAGAAGCTTCCACTTATGCACATTTATCCACAAAAAATAGTATTTCCACCTTGACCACTCTTCACTCGGGAGCTCTGCAGTACGCAAACACGCGTTCCCTGACAAACTCCAACATTGTTGTAAAGTCCACGTCAGAGTCACTGTCGTCACTGTAGCGTGCCATAGTGCTTTAATTATTTAGTATGATTTGGGGAAAACTCCCTCGAAGAATAGTCAACAAAAAAGATAACAATAGCAATCCAAATCCGCGTTTTTTTACTCACTCGAAGATCCAGGAATTAGACCGATCCCATGGCACTGTTGCAGCCGCGATCAGTCGAGATCGTCGAGTCCACAAAATAGACTGATCCAAAAAGCCGCTGTGGGAACGACGAATAAAAAAATAAATAAATGGACAGATCCGAAACCAATATTGCAGATGCGGTGGGACCGTCGGATCCAGAAAATAGACAGATCCCTTACTTGACTGAGGATCCAGGAAAAATGTTCGGGCGCCAGTTGTAACACGTGGTGGGTAGGATACGTGCATACAGGGATTAAAAGGGGAGAAGCTTCCACTTATGCACATTTATTCACTAAAAATAATAATTCCACCTTGATCACTCACTTCACTCCCCTTGTTTCCATTTGACTGGAAATTGCATCCAAAAGCAGCACATCGTGGCATTTTACTTAGAGAGTTTAGGCAGCAATAAGCAATGGTTGAACACGCTACACATTTGGAAAGATCCTAATGACGTCATCACTGCGAGCCCGCAAACCATGGCGCCAATTAACGGTCAAAATATGAACTAAATATTATAAAATATTGCCATTGATTTAACATTTTATGTGTTTCTAACAACATATTTTAGTACAAGAGAACAATTGTGACTTATTAGAGCCTACATGTATTTAAGTTAGAGGATCACTTTAAAGAACAATACCAAAAGTTCATCTCAATACTTTGTTATTTACCCTTTGTTGGCAATAACGGAGGCCAAACGTTTTCTGGAACTCTTCACAAGCTTTTCACACACTGTTGCTGGTATTTTGGCCCATTCCTTCATGCAGATCTCCTCTAGAGCAGTGATGTTTTGGGGCTGTCGTTGGGCAACACAGACTTTCAACTCCCTCCACAGATTTTCTATGGGGATGAGATCTGGAGACTGGCTAGGCCACTCAAGGACCTTGAAATGCTTCTTACGAAGCCACTCCTTTGTTGCCCTAGCTGTGTGTTTGGGATCATTGTCATGCTGAAAGACCCAGCCATGTCTCATCTTCAATGCCCTTGCTGATGGAAGGAGATTTTCACTCAAAATCTCTCGATACATGGCCCCATTCATTCTTTCCTTTACACAGATCAGTCGTCCTGGTCCCTTTGCAGAAAAAACAGCCCCAAAGCATGATGTTTCCACCCCCATGCTTCACAGTGGGTATGGTGTTCTTCGGATGCAATTCAATATTCTTTCTCCTCCAAAAACGAGAACCTGTGTTCCTACCAAAAAGTTGTATTTTGGTTTCATCTGACCATAACACATTTTCCCAGTCCTCTTCTGGATCATCCAAATGCTCTCTAGCAAACCGCAGACGGGCCTGAACGTGTACTGGCTTCAGCAGGGGGACACGTCTGGCAGTGCAGGATTTGAGTCCCTGGCGGTGCATTGTGTTACTGATAGTGCCTTTGTCACTGTGGTCCCAGCTTTCTGTAAGGTATTATTAACTAATTGGCTGCCATTGACAGCGCTAGACATCCAATCCAGTCACAGTCAAAACGAACCAAAATTGATTGGAATATTAAAGGTGCAGTCAGTTGTTTGTGAAAAAAAAATCCTAATTGGCAAGAATCAAGATTTTGGGGCTCGCGGACCCTCTTTCAAACAGCGCACTGTAAACAAGGCAAATGGTGGCGAGGACAAATGTGGAGGCAAGCGGAATGTGTCAGTGCTTGTGTCTGCGCTGGCTGTAGCCAGGAAAGGTGTCTATTATTGTAATTGCCCCAGTTAGTGTTTTGGCAGCCGAATTACAGGCAGCCCTGCGCCTCAGGCTCAAAACTGCTACATGAGGAGGTTTTGTAACGGCTTGCAGTTGAACTCGCCGTACGTGAGTCATTCAAAAACAAGGAAGGCCGGCGTACCTTTATCTAGCACCGGGCCGAAGATGGCCAGGTTATCCTTGATGGTGGTGCAGTTCCAGCGGCGCCCCCGGAACTGGTGCTGGCACTCCTGGATGCCCAGTTTGACGCCCTCGGCCACGCTGGGCATGATCTCGATGTAGTTGCGGCAGAAGCGGAGCTGCTTGGGTACCAGACCTGGGATGGAGCCGCACAGGATGGGTTGGGTACCCAAAGATGAGTACTGCTGCCCCAGGGCTAGGGACCTGGTGGGCAATGGCGACAAGAAACGCATTTACATTTACAGCATCTAGGGAACTTGGCATATAATCTTAGCGTACATTGTTTTACAACAGTTAAAACACATCTGAAAAATCTTTGACCTGATTTGTTTACAAGACTCCACAGTGTCATTTTTTTTTTTTTTAATTTACTGTAAGTCTCAAACGGGTGTCAAGTTTTTTTTAATTTTTAACATTTTTTAAAGCAACACTAGGTAACTTTTCAAACTTTATAAAATATTTTCATTTGTGATAATATGTGGACTGACAACAAGTTGAATGACACCTCTTTTATACCTTGATGGGGTCTGCATTGCTTTCACCGGCACTAATTAACTTTGAGGAGGGTGGCAGGAACCCTGCCACATTCACACAAAAAAACTACAAATGTGCTGACAGCTTTATGAAATACGTCACTTCCCCCTTTCCCCATTCATTATAAAGACGGGAGTCGATGCAAACGCTTTCTTGCGAGTTCTGTAAAGATGGCAGAGCAACAAAAGAGACAAAAGTTCTGTCTGAGGAGGGGAAAAAAGGGAGACTACCAGGATATAGAGAAAAAACAATGGCCCGACTTTAACGCACTGTTGGGACAGCCCCCCCCAAATTCTACCGAACTTGTCAGCGCTAATGAGTTGCTTAGCCACACCAAGCCACACGGTTGCTAACTGTCATATGCTATTGTTTAGCCACAACTGGATTCATTACCCTATTAATATTCATCCCTCACACACCGCTGGAAACAGAAATGTTGCTAAATCAAGGGCGTAGGTTTGCTTAGGGACGGTAGGGACATAACAGTACCAACATTTTAGGATGCTCAAATTGTCCCCACTCACTTTTACTCAACCTTTTTTGCGTTATATCATGATTATAGGAAATTTCGAATTATTCCCATATGCTGTAAGGATAGAATTGACCCTACCATAATTAAGTGAATTATTTTCATTATGTTCAGACTTACATTTACATCATTTGACTTGCTGAATGTGCCAGTCCATTTTTTCCTCAAACGCGCTCTGACGACTTGACCCTCCCAACACAAGCACTCACAGCCCTCACAGAAATACAACTCCTACGACCCCTTTGAAGTTTTTTTTTCGACCACCGATAGCATCAGCCACTGTAAGTACTGTACAAATACATCAATGTTGTGGAGGTGGGGAAGACACTACTAATTTTGCTCCTGAAAATTTGAATTCAGAGTTAGCATAACATTAAACTGTGAATTTGCTAACCTGCAAAACTCAAGTAGGAAGCTGCTTAGAGAGACGTGTTTTGTATGTGCTTTCTACTGTTAACGTTAATTAGACTTACTAAACTTTGTGGTCTGAAGACAAATGTTTATTTTTTTGCATTCCTGGATAGTTAAGAGATGATTAACAAGTGTATGTTAATATAATTTATGTTTGAATATTGCAATTTAAATTTGCTAATAAAATCCAGTCATTTATCCTGGAGGGTTTTTAAAAAATGTTTCTTTAGTAGTTTTTGAAAACAAAGGTTTGAATCAAATGGTGTATCACTTGAACCAATACTCATGGGAAACGCAGTCTCAAAACACTACCGCTTTTGTCCACCGGCATCGCTAAAATCGACTATAACTAAAAAGTTACCAAGTGTTGCTTTGAATTTAGATTTTTAATTAATTAATTAATTAAAAAAATATTTTTTTTTTTTTTTTTTTAAGTTGAGTCTTGAACTTCGTTACCTCCGATATTTTAAAAATTAAATCCAGGAAATGCACTTCATGTCAACTTTAAATGATTTTTATTTTTTTTTTAATTAAAAAAAAATGTTTTATTATTTTGATTTTAACCAAAGTATTTTTTTTATATATAGAAATATTCAAAAAGAAAAAAACATTTAAAACCTGAATACATTTTTTTTTTTAAATATACAGCAGGGTTTACTAAATCCGGACCTCGGTGCCACTTTTCCTGTCGTGTTTTCCATGTCTCCCTCCTCCAACACACCTGAATCAAAATAATCAGGATCATTATCAGGCTTCTGGAGAGGTTGCTGATGACATAATCATTTGATTCAGGTGTGTTATGGGAGAGAGACGTGGAAAAAAACGACAGGAAAAGTGGCACCGAGGTCCAGATTTAGTGAACCCTGATATACAGTGTATACACATATATATATATATGTATGTGTGTGTGTGTGTTACTTTTAACACATTATCTGCCATTGAAGGCAATAGACGTCCAATCGATGCCTCCTTGTGACAAATTCGTTTCAATTCACATCTGAAGGATTAAAAGAGCCACATGATTGGAGTCAAGTTTAAATATTATTTTAACTCCTTTTAAATCAAGTTTTGAGCTCCAAGACTTTAAAATGTGCCATGTCATGTAGCTCTTTTCATAATTCGACAGTGAATTTAAATGAGTTCACCACAAGTAGACATCCAATCCCACTTCAAATGAATTGGACGTCGATCACTGTCAATGGCTGCCATTGAGTCGGGACACTTTTTCGTGAGTTTATGTCTTCAGTCAGAACACCTACCAACAGCTACTGAACTCAGGTGAGTCCATTCGAATATACTCATTAAAATAAACAACTTTTGTTTTCCAGCGCGGTTGCATTTCTGCTTTTATTCATTGCAAATTCCTCCCTCACAGTTCGTGTCCTCCATGAACTTCCTACATTCCCGATAATGGTGACGTGCCGGGGGGAGAAGGCTTTCTGGATGGAAACCTGCCACGCCAAAGCGGCAGACACATTCAACTCTGACAGTGAGTCACTAATGTACTTCAGACTGACAGCTCCTGTTTATTTATCGAAGGACCTAGGGTATGCCTCTCAATCAATCAATCAGTGGAGAGGTTGGACGAAACTCTCCGAGTTGTCCAATTTTTCATCCGATCAAAGAAAGACATGAGCGCGTCGGTGTTTTAACCTGCAAAATTCCGATGACAAGCTCAAGCAGAAGCTAAATAGAGAGCTTTTTATATACTGGACAAATGTGACTCAAATGTATTTGTGTTGTGTACTACTGTCATGATACTAACATTTTCATCTCGATATTGAGACTCAATACCAAGTTCATTTTTTTTTAATTAACTTTTTGCTTCTCCGTTGGTGTTTTGACCCCCCCCCCCCCCCCCAAAAAAAAAAAACTTTCTAAAATTGTCCCAAAATCAACAGGAAGAGACCCAAAATGTACAGGAAATGACTCGGTATTGCCCCAAAATCCTCAGAAAGTAACCCAAAATCAACAATAAGTGACTGAGAAATGCCCCAAATTACCGGGAAGTGACCCAAAATGTACAGAAAGTGACTCGTTAATGCCCCCAAAATTTAACCTGACCTGACAAAATATAACCTGAAATTTTTTTTCGCGTCACGTCACGTCAGCCCAGTGCGCTGCAGGCTTTTGTTGCTGCACCAGGGAGAGTGGTGTGACCCTTTCTGGGTTTCAAAAAGATCCTGTTCACAGCAAATAATGGGCAAAACAAGTATGACAATGGAGCGACCATTTGACGGATGAGGAAGTGGATAAGCTATGTGTTTTACATTATGTCGAATACTGGGATCATGGCACATGTTTTAATCAGGAGGTGGCTTGCATTTTGTGGGTGACACCACTCCCTGTCCACCAAGAAGGCAAGGCGGGAGTGGCCGCCTTCCTCGGCCGATGCTCTCGTCTACGGTTCTTGATTGTGTAAAGACTTCCACCCCTCTCAGTCCTCTTCACGTGCCCGCCAAGAGAGCGCTATCCTCGGCTTGGGCCCAGGCAGTCACGCGCTCTGACGGTGGCCGGTTTGTCCACCAAGAATTCGCCATTTTCGGCGTTCATTCTCCTGCTGCATCCCCAGCAACGAGCACTACCTGCCTGCCAGGGCCGCAGCAGCGGAACGACCAGCCAAAACTTGCTCGCCACCGGGGGCTGGCCGATCGGTGGAGATAATCACGCCCGCCGATGTGTGTGACATAGTCAGGGTAGTTTTGCGTGATTTTTCGTGTTCGAAAGGCGAGGAAGAGACATGCAAGAGCCGCTCAGTTCGGGTTAGCATGTAGCCTAGCTCTTAGTCTCCGAGTCCACGCCGGGAAATGACTAGAGCCGGACTAACTCCGGTGTTATAA
This sequence comes from Corythoichthys intestinalis, assembly GCF_030265065.1. Classification (NCBI taxonomy): domain Eukaryota; kingdom Metazoa; phylum Chordata; class Actinopteri; order Syngnathiformes; family Syngnathidae; genus Corythoichthys; species Corythoichthys intestinalis. The sequence goes on from NC_080415.1 coordinate 27,692,537, forward strand.
TACCGTTCGGGAGGTTTAAGAAGTTGGCAGTTTTGACCATTATGCAGTAAATGAGCTCTGTCTTACTGATGAATGCATTTTTAATACTTCATATTCCATTTACCACAAGACTGTTATTTGTCATGACCATACAATTTATTTCGCAATTGGGGAAAAAGAAGAATCTCCTGTAAAAATATTGGAGTCGAGAGATAAAAACAATAATGACATTTTGCAGTTTGCTCTCTGTCGCCTTAGTTAGTTCTGAATCTTCCTCCTCCATTGGGCTGAATTCTAAATTCGCTGAAATCGCTAAACTGCTGAAGTCATCACCCAGATGGAGGCGCCAGAGTGCTTTAATGACAGGAGGAGCTAAACGGCAGATTGAAAGACTAATTTCTCGTCATCTGCGCTTTGCCAAAGTGTTTTATTTCGTCGAATCGTCTCAAAATATGATTTTAATTCACATAATAAAGCTATTGAAGATTTTTTTATGGTGTCACATACTCTTTAACAGTAAGGGACACGTAGGTGCCCCAAAACTAATTGAAAGTCACCCGAAATCAACAGGAATTGACCCGGAAATGGCCTAAAATCAACATGAAATGACTCGCGAGTACCCTAAAATTAACAAGGAAACAACCCAAAATAACTCATTGACTGCCATTGACAATGAGACATCCATTCATTTAAACTGGGAGGACTGGCTGTGAATGCTCATCTTTCAGTGCCATTGACGCCGTGAGACGTTCATAGGCCTGTCGCGATAACATATTTTAGTGTGCGATAGTTTATTTCATAAATTATTGCGATATGCGACATTATTGCACCCCCCAATTAAAAAAAAAAATAATTACAATAACACTGTGAGAATACAGTATATATTACTAGATCATGTACACCCATTTAAACGCAATAAATGTTTACTCTTAAATTCAAAAATACTTTTTAAGAAATCACAACTAAAAACAATAGACCATGCCTCTTTTAAGTAAAAGACAACAATATTAATACTGCACAGAAACACAGAATAAACAAAATGTGTTTTTTAAGAAAAAATTAAATTCCACTTAATGATTTAAGCATCTAGGCAAATGAAAACTTTTCCCCTTATAGCTTCTGCTATGGCGTTCCATGTTTAATACAGTGGTACCTCTACATACGGAGTTAATTCGTCCCAGGAGCTTGTTTGTAAGTCGAAATGGTCGTTTGTCGAGCTGGATTTTCCCATAAGAATACATTATAATTCCAATAATTCGTTCCACAGCCCCACCTTTTTTTTTTTTCCTCCACCTGCAGTCCTGCACTAAACCTAAACTGCACTAAACTAAAAAATAGCCTAAACCATCCGGCAGTCAATCCGAACCACTGACGCGGAAGGTATACGTTGAACCATAGGATATAATGCGAACAAATTGGCTCCGGCGCTATTTTTTGCCGGACCCAGAACAAAAATGCATTTTGCGTAGTTGGTAACAAGGAAGCTGAACTTTTAACAGCACGTCAGCCGCACGCACGCACGCGAGGCGATAAATCGCAGCGGAAAAATTATTGCCTTCATTTTTATTTACCGTGCGATAAATGGAATTATTGCATATTGCGACAGGCTGAGACGTTCAATTCATTTTGACTGGGATGGGCAGTCAAAATGAATTGGATGGCTAGCGCCTTCACTGGCAGCCAATGTGTTCAATGAGTTGCCCTATTATCTCATTTTACTCTGTAAATCTCGTTGTACTCTTTACAATGACAATAAAGACTATAAGTAGTGTTGCCAAATTTATCGCGTTAACTGGCGGTAATTTTTTTTTTTAATTAATCACGTTAAAATATTTGACGCATTTAACGCATGCACAGAATGACCCGCTCATGCTTTCCCTCAAACAGATTACAATGATGTCGTTTTTTTGCACATTGAGAGCTAAGAGGCAGAGAAATGCGAGTGGACACAGGCGTTCATTGGACCGCGCCCTTTATTGGCATAAACTTTGGCAACTCTTTCACAACAAATATAACTATTGTGGCGAGCGATGTGAGGAACAATGACAGATGATCTTTTTCTTAACAAGCTTCATTGAACACAAGGCAGAACATATACCATTTGCAGCCACCACTGACAGTCATGGTTGCCCAACTTCCCATCATGCATGTGGGCGGAACATTTAAGTCGCTACAGTATCATTTAGTGAAAGCACAACAAAAATAATATTCCTATCGCTCAAAAAATATAATGTTCACAAAAAGAAAAGCGCTCAATGCAAAGAGAACTGGCATTCCCAGTCAAAATAGCTATGCAAAATACATGTAAAACTTACTCAGACTTTGGTCAAACTCTATTCAAACATTTCATTTAGCTCAACAAATACACTAGATGGTGATATTTAGTCACAATATACAAAATATCAGAGGTCTCGTACGTTGTGAAGTCACACTCAAATGAGCGTAAGGTACAATGAACCCGGAAACTACGGCATCAGTCAAGGGGCAAAACGCACTCGTTGGCTAGATCTCTAATTTTAAAACTCGTCATTGACACCTTGTGGTCGATTTCAATCCCTACCTTAAGTAGTTAAAGACACTGTGGAAGAACGGCAGGGAGTCCATGTGACGTCCCGCTCGGCGACGTCAACAATGGCGAGCTATTAGTTTATGTTTTCATTGAAAATTTTACAAATTTTATTAAAACGAAAACATTAAGAGGGGTTTTAATTAGGGCTGTCAAAATTATCGCGTTAACGGGCGGTAATTAATTTTTTAAATTAATCACGTTAAAATATTTGACGCAATTAACGCACATGCCCCGCTCAGACAGAATTAAATGACAGTATAGTGAAATACCCACTTGTTAATTGTGTTTTATGGAGTTTGGCCGCCCTCTGCTGGCGCTTGGGTGCAACTGATTTCATAAGCTTCAGCACCCATGAGCATTGTGTAAGTAATTATTGACATCAACAATGGCGGGTTTCTAGTTTATTTTTTGATTGAAAATTTTACAAATTTTATTAAAACGAAAACATTAAGAGGGGTTTTAATATAGAATTATATAACTTGTACTAACATTTATCATTTAAGAACTACATGTCTTTCTATCCATGGATCGCTTTAACAGAATGTTAATAATGTTAATGCCATCTTGTTGATTTATTGTTATAATAAACAAATACAGTCCTTATGTACCATGTGTTGAATGTATATATCCATCTTGTGTCTTATCTTTCCATTCCAACAATTTACAGAAAAATATGGCATATTTTTAGATGGTCTGAATTGCGATTAATTGCGATTAATTGCAATTAATTACGATTAATTAATTTTTAAGCTGTAATTAACTCGATAAAAAATTTTAATCGTTTGACAGCCCTAGTTTTAATATAAAATTACAATAACTTGTACTCACATTTATCTTTTAAGAACTACAAGTCTTTCTATCCGTGGATCCCTTTAAGAGAAAGAATGTTAATAATGTTAATGCCATCTTGTGGATTTATTGTTATAATAAACACATACAGTGCTTATGTACAGTATGTTGAATGTATATATCCGTCTTGTGTCTTATCTTTCCATATCAACAATAATTTACAGAAAAATATGGCATCTTTTAGAGATGGTTTGAATTGCGATTAATTGCGATTTTAATTTTTAATCTGTGATTAACTCGATGAAAAATTTTGATCATTTGACAGCCCTCAGACTAAGTGCCTTAACCCTTTCTACTAAGGGTTAAGACACATTTAGAACACAATCGCTCTGGAGCTGCTGCTGTTGACCACTGCTCACGCCCAGATACTCACGCACAGGTTGCTAATTTCACGTGTAACCCCATTGATGGTCGGGTTGTTGACGTCATACTGTCTGGTGACTCAGCATTTTGTCTTTGCTCTGTCTGCAATCTCCTATTTTGGACACAAAGTTCAAGTTCTGATCTGATTTTAGGATGTTCTATCAATCCGCAGGGTGCATGAGAGATGAGTGTCAGCCCCGAGGGAGTTGTGAGTGGAGCCATGTTAGCACGTGGACGCTAGCTCGTTTCCTCCTTTTACCGGTTTCTCGGAAGCCATAAGCAACATGTTCCGACCGGGGCAGCGACCGGTAGAACTCTACGAGGGGGCATCTGCTGCAGGCGCTGGGATGAACGGCAAAGAGTGGCAGCGGCGGAGGCAGACTGCAGGCTTTGGCAGGTGCGTGTCATGGCAAGTCCTAGACGGGGGGCCTCTTCTGGACGCCATGGCTTTGAAGCCTGTTTGGGTTTTTTTTTCTGGAGCCGTTTAACAGGCCTATGTTAACTTTTTAGCATAAATACTATGAGTTATTTATTTTTGTTTACAGAAATCACCTCTAGAGAGTTACTTTAGGCCACCGCAGAATTTATTTCTCATGGAAATGCGCTAAAATCAACCAAAGTGAACAAGAAATGTCCATAAAAAGTCACACAAGAGCAAAAGGAAGTGAAACAAAAATGCCCCAAAAGCATAGGCGGAGTTTGACTTTTGTGGCAGGCGGGGCAAAACATGTTGATGACCCCGAAACGCAGTGTCAGCAATAAAATTAACTTACAAGATACAGTGGGGCAAATAAGTATTTAGTCAACCACCAGTTGTGCAAGTTCTCCTACTTGAAAAGATTAGATAGGCCTGTAATTGTCAACATGGGTAAACCTCGACCATGAGAGACAGAATGTGGAAAAAAAAAACAACAGAAAATCACATTGTTTGATTTTTAAAGAATTTATTTCCAAATTAGAGTGGAAAATAAGTATTTGGTCACCTATAAACAAGCAAGATTTCTGGCTGTCAAAACTTCTTCTAACGAGGCTCCACTCGTTACCTGTATTAATGGCACCTGTTTTAACTCATTATGGGAATAAAAGACACCTGTCCACAACTCAGTCGTTCACACTCCAAACTCCACTATGGCCAAGACCAAAGAGCTATCGAAGGACACCAGAGACAAAATTGTGGACCTGCACCAGGCTGCAATAGGTAAAACGCTTGGTGTAAAGAAATCAACCGTGGGAGCAATTATTAGAAAATGGAAGACATACAAGACCACTGATAATCTCCCTTGATCTGGGGCTCCATGCAAGATCTCACCCCGTGGCGTCAAAATGATAACAAGAACAGTGAGCAAAAATCCCTGAACCACACGGGGGGACCTAGTGAATATACGTATTTTAATAAATGCTTTTTAAGTAGAGCTGGGAATCTTTGGGCACCTCACGATTCGATTACGGTTACGATTCAGAGGCTCCGATTAGATTATAAAACAATTATTGATGCACCCCCCTCCTTTTTTTTTAATTAATTAATTAATTTATTTATTTTTTTAATGTTTTGTACATTAGTTCCAAAATTGTTCAAAAATACTCTCAGGCTAAACCAAACTACATATATGCTATATATACATATAGCAGTAAACAAATATACAAAAATAACAGTAAATAAAAAACTCCAGTCCCCATTCTGTATCAGCAGCTTTAAACTACATTCAATTAATTTAATGTTGTGAATCAACCGTTAAAGTTGTTAAAATTGCTCCTGTTATTCCATAATTTCCCTTTTGTCTACTTTCAACATGTGAAAGTTTTAAAACTATTTTAAAGATATATTCAAGTCAATATTTTACCGATTTAGGAGTATTTTGGATAAAAAGTTAATTAGGTTCGCTTGGAAGGTTCGCTACAATAGCCTTGCAGGGAAGTGTACTGCTTTAAGATGGCGGCCGTTAACTAACGCCCGCATCTAGCTTTTTGTAGATGTGCTGCTAACGCTACCGAATCTATATTGCATCTAGTCCTATATAAATGATATCTGCCGTAACATTATGTGGATGTACTTTGTAGCAGCTTTTCGGCAGCAGTCAGGTATGTTGTTGTGTTTTTTTATCTTGTCGCATGAGTTGAGCTAGAGCCCTGAGTTGAGCATTGGCATTTCCCGAGGGGCCGGGTAATGAGAAGCATGTTGTTTAGCTACTCTCGCTTCGTTCCTCATTGCGTCCCAAAGACCGAGCGGCGCGCTGAGTGTGTTGTACTTACTTTACTTCGCATATTTCACTGATCGGAATTTGGATGTTTGTGAATCGTTCTTGAATCTTCCAAGGCCGAATCGCGAATCATCTAAGAATTGGAAATTTTGCACACCTCTATTTTTAAGCACTTCAAGTGTTGTTTATTATGTTATTGTCCCACCGAATTATTTTTAAACCACAACATAGTAGAAAAATGCTTGACTTTATTGAATGCTTCATTGATTGAGTCCAGTCACACACAATGAGTTGCCAAAGCAACTGTTTAACAAGTTAAACGATGATTGACGCATGCGGCAAGATCAAACCCAAACACCTGTCAATCATCGTTAACTTTAATATGCAACTCCAGTGCACTGCCCGACCAACAAAGAGCAGGGAGAGACAGTGTGACTACACGATGGACTCGGGAACAGCTCATCTGTTTTTTATTTATTTATTTATTTTAATCAGAAAAAAATCCGCGATGGACTGAGCGCACAAAGTTTGCAGCACAAAGTAGCGAGGGATCACTGTATTTTATTAATTGATAAATGCATTTATTCATAAGTCATTCTATTTGTAAAATATTAATTGATCATTTAAAAAAATCACAACATTTTGTAATACTTAATCATAACAAAGTTAAAAAATTTCACTTGCCCTTTATGTAGTGGTACCGTGACTGGAAGTGAATGTTCACTGTTTTAGTACCACTGACGGCGATCTGTTTGAACTGAGAGGGTGCGAATGATTAGCGAATGAGGTAATTGAAGTACCTGAAAACTCTCAACTCAAATGACTGAGTAGGGTTTGTTTGTTATGGTTAAAATTAGCCGTACATATGAATAACTTAGCTGGTGCACTAACTGCACTAAATACCTGCAGGACTGATGTACAGAAAGGTAGGCAGCTCGCACATGTTCACCCTCAAGGCTAAAAAGCTACTAAGGAACTGTCTCAGATGTATAAGTAGGTACTTCCTCCAAGTAGGAAGTAGGTATCTGGGGAGCAATCTGTTCTTGAATCTGACCTTTCGATAGGAAGGACAACAAGGACTGAACGGAAGACTCTTGAATAAATCAAGCTAGCATATGCTAAATCTTGAGCGTCACGTCCCGGGTGATTTATTAGAATTCAACTCGTATTTACCTCAAAATGTGGACGGATAAGCGGACGCGTGTCTAATTCGCCCGCGGGCCAACGCGTCACTCGGCGTTGTTATTCTCGAATCCCTCAAGAGAGTCCGCGGTGAGAGACTAAGTGGGCCACGGATGGTTGGCGGCTTTTCCCGAGGACGGGACTTTTTCTCGTGTTGACGACTTCTTCTGTGGCACACGTTTGATTTGTAGTCCAACAGCTTCCGGCTGATCAGATAAAAAAAAAAAATAACAGGACCGTTGAAAGATGTTCCAACCTGTCGGGAGCTCATCCCGCCGCCGTTGGAGTGCAGCGTTGGGACGAGGACGCCCTGCAGTCACGGGAGGGAAGATGAACGCCACGTAAACTCGCCAACTCTCCACTGAGACCGTCAGGCACGTTAGGCGTGGAGAAACCGACACGAACTTGATTGCTTGCATAAGCAGATGGGGAAGCTTGATATAGTCACAGTTGATTTTTGTGCGTTCTGAGAGGAGTAGGCCTCTCACGGGACCTGTGCGCTATTTAGTTTGGAAATGCCAGAAACCAAAATTTTGGAGCTTTGAGGGACTGGACGTCTCAGGATGTCGGATTTTTGGGTAATTCCGATTGTTTGTGTGCCGCTGTTCACATCGCAAAATCGATACGTACCAGGTGAACCGAATGTGTCCATGGCAAAACAAAAATGGGCCACGGTTCTAATTAGGGTTGTTTCGATCATGTTTTTTTTTGCACCCGATCCGATCCCGATCGTTTTAGTTTGAGTATCTGCCGATCCCGATATTTCCCATTCCGATTGCTTTTTTTTTTGCTCCCGATTCAATTCCAATCATTCCCGATAATTTTTCCCGATCATATACATTTTGGCAATGCATTAAGAAAAAAATGAATAAAACTCGGACGAATATATACATTCAACATACAGTACATAAGTACTGTATTTGTTTATCATGACAATAAATCCTCAAGATGGAATTTACATTATTAATATTCTTTCTGTGAGAGGGATCCACGGATAGAAAGACTTGTGACTTTGTATATTGTGACTAAATATTGCCATTTAGTGTATTTGTTGAGCTTTCAGTAAATGATACTGTAGCCATGCCCAAATGCATGATGGGAAGTGGAACCATGACTGTGCGTAGTGCTACCAATTGATATATCTTCTCTGCGTTGGGAAATAACATAACGTGTTAAGAAAAAGATCAATTGCTACCTTGCTTCCCCACATTGCTTCCCATGATATTTCTAACCGTAGGGAGAGGGATTGTAAGGCTTTAGCCAATTAAAAAAAGCTCCAAAGGCTGCCAAAATTCACTCTACTCATTATACACTGCCTTTTATCTCTCTATATAGGTAAAACGGCACCATTACAGATTGAGCGCGACAATGCGTGAGTGGGTTGTGCAGCGCATGCATTAATTGGGTTAAATATTTTAACGTGATACATTTTTTAAAAAATTAATTACCGCCGTTATCGGGATAAATTTGATAACCCTACTTTAAGCCTAAACTAAAGACTCTGGATGAGTGTAACATATTTTGTTTGTAACATTAAATACAATTAGAAAACAATTTAATTAAAATATGTATATATATTAAAAAAAAGCATGACCGATATTTTTTTGCCGATTCCGATACTTTGAAAATGACGTGATCAGACCCATCTCTAGTTCTAATAGTTTTGTTTAGTTTTTTTATTGTGTGTTATTGTTTTGAATGCAGCCATTTTGTGAATTTTAAGCTACAAGAACTACTGGTGCACGATAATTATTGGTCCGATAATAAGAATTATGACGTCATCCCAATAAATCCAATAACATTAGTGATAGGACCGATAATATAGGGTGACCAAACATCCTCTTTTGCCCGGACAAGTCCTACTTTCACGTAGTGTCCTCGTCGTCCGGGCGGGTTTTATAAATTCATAAAAATGTCCGATTTTTATGATTTTTCACAGGACCAATTTGAAGAGAATCCCTCCGGCCGCTGGGTGGCAGCGCCGGCCTGCGATGAAATGGCTCCTAATAGCAGGGAGGGAAGGAGTAGTTCTTTTTGTTTTTGTTGGCAGTTTACCCCTATCATGAGGCATTACCGCACTCTACTGGGTTGACGATTTGGCCACAACGCCTGCCCAGTTGTTAAGTTTTTTACGATAAATACGTATATAATGGCAACTGTTGACTTGTGTCGGAGCTTTGACTGTAAAATCCCGTTTGGTGTCGCAGCGTTGCGCTGCCGATGATTGTAAACTTTTATAGCAAAGTTTGATTTTTGCCTCAGCTAGCTATCAGTAAGCTAAACCGCGCTAGGCATTATGGGAAACGTAGTTTTGAACTGCTACGTTTGGAAACATGCTGGCTGAATAGTTTGTCAGTTTATTTCGGTTTTTGTTTGTGTGCAATCTAGAACATTGAATGAGAATATCAATTGAATGGGAATAACAATTTGTCAAGGACAATTGTCGTGATAGTAATTCATAAAAATGTTTAGTTGGCACATAGCCTACTGTGTGTATGCGTATTGACTGGACTACATTTCTATGGGTCTGCATTATATATTATATTTAATATAATATATAATTATTTTTTTTAAGTCATTATTTTTTTCAAACTGCATTTTCCATCCAGAGTGAGGGGGCACACTTTAAATATATTAAAGTGATATAGGCATCTTTGAGTGAACTTCGAGTAAAATTCAAGTATCTTGAGGCCGGGCTGAGTGTCCTCTTTTTTTGGAAATCAAAATATGGTCACCCTAGATAATATGTACTGTGCTGGCTTTACAGTTTACACACTAGTATGGGAAATCAGTTGACCATTTGCGGGGCATTGCTCCCACCTGCTGGACAGAATAATTCGCTGCATCTATTTTTTGTTACAGTAGTTTGGTTCGTACACTAACACATTGCGGTGTCTAGCGGTAGCATTGACAATTGTGAATGCTTTCCGTAAGTATTTTATGTGTACTATAACATATGGATGTGCAATATATGTTTTCTTTCTTGAGAGAGGGGTCATATGTACAGAACTTCATAAGTTGTTGTGTTATAGAAGCCAGCCAATGCTTTAGTAGCTCAAGCTAGTGTGCTATGCTATACATATAATAGTTGTGTATATAAGTGTATTGTGCAGTTTGTTGCATAAAGAGTATTGAATATGTGTATTTTTCTGTTGTATTTTCACAATATTAAGATGTGTCTTCCCATAAAAGCAAGAAAAGACCAAGCCTTGTGGTTTGTCTGTTGGGCAGTGCAGAAGTGGAACGCACTGTTTTGTTGATGTCATTATGAAAAATCTGGTGAGATCAAAGGCAAATCCATGTTGAATCCACCACTAGTTTTTTTTTTGTTTTTTTTTTAAACCTCCAGGTGTTCAAAAACTCAGGTTATACATTTGAAAAATTATATGTTTATTATCGGTTATCGATATTGGTATCGGCTTTGAGTAGCAGGAAGTTATCGATATCGGTTTTTAAAAAATGGCTATCGTGCACCCCTAACAAGAACCAACATTTTCTTAACCTGATAGCTTCACGTACAGTGAGAAGTATTTGCACCCCTTATTATTGTGCAAGTTCAGCCACTTAGAAAATAGATAGCAGTCTGAAATTTCAATCATAGCTGCATTTTCACTTATAGAGACATATTTAAAAAATAAATAGATCTGAACTCACGTCATATGATTTGTCCGTAATTTATTTGTAATTTACTGGGGTTCATAAGTATTTGTACCCCTGAGAAAATCAGTGCGAATATTTAGTGTAGAAGCCTTTGTTTGGAATTGCATAGGTCAGACGCTTTCTGTATTGTAGTTCTTCACCTGGTTTTCACATATGGAAACAGGGATTTTGGCCCATTCCTCCACATAAATCTTCTCTAGATCTGTCAGGTTTCAGGGCTTTCGATGAGAAACACGAAGTTTCAGCTCCAACCAAAGAATTTCTGTTGTATTGAGGTATGGAGACTGACTAGGCCACTCCCGAACCTTGATATGCTTTTTACGCAGCCACTCCTTGGTCAGCTTGGCTATGTGCTTCGGATCAAAGGAAGCCTCAAAGAAGCCCCAAATCATGAGGTTTCCACCCCCATACTTCACAGTTGGGATGGTGTTCTTGGAATTGTACTCATCGTTCTTTTTCCTCCATGCACAAAGAGCAAAGTTTGCACCAAAAAGTTCAACTTTCGTCTCATCTGACCACAGGACTTTTTCCCATGACCCCATTGTATCGTTCAAATAGTCCCTGGTAAACTTCAAATGGGAACCTTCTGAGCAATGCATGATTTGAAACCATTGCACCGTAGTGTTCTACTGACAGTATCCTTTGAAACTGTGCATCCAGATCTCTTCAGGTCATTGACCAGCTCCTGCCGTTTAGTTCTAGTTCCACTGTTGTTGACAACGCAATGCACTTTGGGCGGTGACGTCACTGGGGAGCACTGCCGTACTTCCACGGTGTCACTTACAAATATTAGCTACATAAACATGTCGTCGGTTCTGGCCTTCCAATTTCAACCCGAGTGATGTAAAGTGATGACCAGGACGGCACTGTCGATATTTCACAAAACGAGTAGGCAAGGCAATTAAATGTAAGTCTCAAGTGGGATTCAAACCGTCGTTTCCCGTACAACAGAGGAGCGCGCGTGACGTTAGGCATAATTTTCCTTATAAAGCAATCCCAACCTAAATGGGTTGTCTGTCTGTGCGGTAAAACCTGAAAGGGAAACGCAACTGAAAAGAAAGTGCTTGACTACGGAATTAAAAAACGCGGCTCACTTCAGACAGCAAGCAGACAATAATAACAGGGATTGCGTAAAAGGGTTTATTGAACACACACAAATAAAAAAAAAAACACGCGATCGTTAAGAGGGAGACACAAAACGGCTCCATGATAGTGGGTCGGGATCAATTAAAAAAAATAATAAAAACTTGGGAAAACCACGGTGAGAGGCAGACAAATGAAAAAAAAAACAAGGCAACGATGCAACTAACAACTAAGGGATATACAAACTGTCAAATGGCAGCAAGTCTATCTCGGCAAGCCGCTTATGATCGGTTTAAAGACACTACTGTTGAGCTGGAATTGGATGCAGGTACGACATTGGGAACTCATCCCACATCTCTGTAACAAAACAATCTGACTAGCAGCAGAATGTGACAAAATCATGCCAGTCGTCATACTAGCTTCGCTTGCCAGCTCGCACGGCTATTCTCCCAGTTCAGCCCAACCACAGTGTGCATTACGCGTGTAACACATGGATGGCCTTCTAACAAGGTCTAACGAGGCTCCACTCGTTACCTGTATTAATGGCACCTGTTTTAACTCATCGGTATAAAAGACACCTATCCACAATCTCAGTCAGTCAAACTCCAAACTCCACTAGGTCCAAGACCAAAGAGCTGTCGAAGGACACCAGAGACAAAGTTGTAGACCTGCACCAGGCTGGTAAGACTGAATCTGCAATAGGTAAAACGCTTGGTGTAAAGTAATCAACTGTGGGAGCAATTATTAGAAAATGGAAGACATACATGACCACTCATAATCTCCATCGATCTGGGGCTCCATGCAAGATCTCACCCCGTGGCGTCAAAATAATAACAAGAACTGTGAGCAAAAATCCCAGAACCACACGGGGGGACCTAGTGAATGACCTACAGAGAGCTGGGACCACAGTAACAAAGGCTACTATCAGTAACACAATGCGCCGCCAGGGACTCAAATCCTGCACTGCCAGACGTGTCCCCTTGCTGAAGAAAGTACACGTCTAGGCCCTTCTGCGGTTTGCTAGAGAGCATTTGTATGATCCAGAAGAGGACTGGGAGAATGTGTTATGGTCAGATGAAACCAAAATAGAACTTTTTGGTGGAAACACAGGTTCTCGTGTTTGGAGGAGAACGAATACTGAATTGCATCCGAAGAACAACATACCCACTGTGAAGCAAGGGGGTGGAAACATCATGCTTTGGGGCTGTTTTTCTGCAAAGGGACCAGGACGACTGATCTGTGTAAAGGAAAGAATGAAGGGGGCCATGTATCGAGAGATTTTGAGTGAAAATCTCCTTCCATCAGCAAGGGCATTGAAGACGAGACGTGGCTGGGTCTTTCAGCATGACAATGATCCCAAACACACAGCCAGGGCAACAAAGGAGTGGCTTCCTAAGAAGCATTTCAAGGTCCTGGAGTGGCCTAGCCAGTCTCCAGATCTCAACCTCATAGAAAATCTGTGGAGGGAGTTGAAAGTCCGTGTTGCCCAACGACAGCCCCAAAACATCACTGCTCTAGAGGAGATCTGCATGGAGGAATGGGCCAAAATACCAGCAACAGTGTGTGAAAAGCTTGTGAAGAGTCACAGAAAACGTTTGGCCTCCGTTATTGCCAACAAAGGGTACATAACAAAGTATTGAGGTGAACTTTTGGTATTGACCGAATACTTATTTTCCACCATGATTTGCAAATAAATTCTTTAAAAATCAAACAATGTGATTTTCTTTTCTTTTTTTTCCCCACATTCTGTCTCTCATGGTTGAGGTTTACCCATCTTGATAATTACAGGCCTCTCTAATATTTTCAAGTAGGAGAACTTGCACAATTAGTGGTTGACTAAATACTTATTTGCCTCACTGTATTTCAATAAAAGATAACAATTGTTGCTTATTAGAGCCTACAAGTCTTTAAGTCCGAGGGTCCCTTGTACGGCGTACGTCCGCCGTCACTGCAACGCAGAAGCATAAATCAGCTGGACATGGTGATGCTATGAAACCTGTCTTTCACCAGACCATTTGACTCTTATACCGACCCATTAAAAAATTGTCAATTACTAATTACATCCAATTCAGATCAGGGTTTTTCAGGTGGAATACAGTTTTACAGTAAAACTGTTGACGCTATTGCCAAACAACCGTTAAAAATTCAAATACAGACCCTGTTCAGTCTCTCTAGCTGGTAGTCCCTCAGGATAGAACGGAACACTCCAAGTAGAATAACATCACAGACTTTCAATTTAGTAAGCAAAGTATTCCACGCCCCAGGGGCAACAATGCTGAAAGCTGTTTTTACAAAGTCACTCCTTACTAGAACAAAAGATAAAACAAGTATTGCACACATTTAAAACACCAGGCCATGTTTGACCAGTTCACAATGACCCAGAGGGCTACGCAGGTGTGATCAGCACACCTTTAGTCGTCCGTGCGACCCCTTGCTCATAATGATCACGCCAGCCAGTGAGACGTGTGAGCTAATGAAGACTTTAAATGTGAATGCCGTCCTGATGAGTTCGTAGCCTTTGGGCTTTCGAGGTTTCCCTTTGAGGAACTGGCCCAGCCTGTGTTTTAGTACCACTAATAGCCATGCGCGCTGGAGGTGGGACCAGAGGGTGGAATGATTGTTTGGTGGTCTACTTTGTCATTTCCTACGTGATCACAACGCATGTGCTTTGATGGCAGGCCAGATTACGCTTGCTTTGAAAGGTGCTTTTGAAGAGCTCATCTTGCTACTTCATGTTGATGTTGACATTGCTACCTTGAAACCAGTTTCACTTAGATTCATTAAAGTTGGCAGGTGTGTCTATCACATGTACTTCCCCCCAAAAAAAGTCTAAAAAGTTTAAAATGTTCTCCAAGTCAGTTTTTGTGGTTTGAAATAAAGAGTCTAGGGTCACTTTGGTTGGTTTTGGCGGTTCTTTTGAAGTTTGAAAAATTCAGCCCCCAAAGACAGTTTGACTTAGCAATGTGAAATTTGACAGTCATGTCTATCAAGAGTAGACGGTAACACTTTATAATAACTATCCGTTTTACTAGTTAATAGATCATTAGTAAACTGTTGATAAATAATTTATTGTTGATTTGTGAATTATTTGTTAACAGTTTGTTAAGCATTTACAGGGTGTTCTTAACCTGAAACACAGTTTGTGTAGAAACGTTTCAAGTTTTTGTGTGTAACGTTTGGCATTTCTATCTTTTCAGGTTAAGAAATTTTGATAAGGCATTTTGCAGGCAGCGCTCATGTTGCACATCTATGAAAATCTGCCATAGAACCAACAAATATTTGTACTAGAGAAGAGATGTCCCGATCGATCGGGATGCGATCGGGTCCGATTACGTCATTTTCAAAGTATCGGAATTGGCAAAAAAATATTGGCCATGCCTTTTTACAGATTTAATATGTTACTCATCCAGAGTCTTTAGTTTAGGCTTAAAGTAGGGTTATAAAATTTATCCCGATAACGGCGGTAATTAATTTTTTTAAAAAATGTATCACGTTAAAATATTTAAAGCAATTAATGCATGCACTGCACGACCCACTCACGCATTGTCGCACTCAAACTGTAATGGCGCCGTTTTACCTGTATAGAGAGATAAAAGGCAGCGTAAAATGAGTAGAGTGAACTTTGGCAGCCTTTGGAGCCTTTTTTAATTGGCTAAAGCCTTACAAATCCCTCTCCCTACGATTAGAAGTGTCATGGGAAGCAATGTTGGGAAGCAAGGTAGCAGTTGATCTTTTTCTCAACACCTTATGTTATTTCCCAACGCAGAGAAGATATATCAATTGGTAGCACTACGCACAGTCATGGTTCCACTTCCCATCATGCATTTGGGCATGTCTACAGAATCATTTACTGAAAGCTCAACAAATACAAAGATGGCAATATTTAGTCACAATATACAAAGTCACAAGTCTTTCTATCCGTGGATCCCTCTCACAGAAAGAATGTTAATAATGTAAATGCCATCTTGAGGATTTATTGCTATAATAAACAAATACAATACTTATGTACTGTATGTTGAATGTATATATTCGTCCAAGTTTTATTCATTTTTTTCTTAAAGCATTGCCAAAATGTATATGATCGGGAAAAATTATCGGGAATGATTGGAATTGAATCGGGAGCAAAAAAAAAGCAATCGGATCGGGAAATATCGGAATCGGCAGATACTCAAACTAAAACGATCGGATCGGGAGCAAAAAAACATGATTGGAACAACCCTAATTTGTACTTTTCTTTGTATATTTAACCAATAAAAGTTCAACATAAAGTGTATATAGGTTTATTAAGATCCATCAACTAGCATGGACATTTAGAATGGGGTCAACCATATTTGAACACCCTGTAAATGCTTAACAAACTGTTAACAAATGCTTCACAAATCAACAATAAATCATTTATCAACAGTTTACTAATGATCTATTAACTAGTAAAACGGATAGTTATGATAAAGTGTGACCGAGTAGACCTACAAAAAAGTCTCAGGATCCCATGCATGAAAACACACAGGAAGTCTGCCATTCTGCTTTGAAGCAGCCGTATAAAGATCAGTGTGTCCATACCTCGTGTCCTTCTAATTTTTGAAAGAAAAAATACAGCCCCTCAAGCCAGTTTCATTTAGATACATGAAACTTGGCGGCTGTCTTTGTCATGATTAAAAAAGTAAATAAAAGAAAAAAGTACAGCCCTGGACACCAGTTCACTTGGCAACCTGAAATTATTTGGTGGACATGCCTATCAAGGGTATAGCCACAAAAAAATCTCTTGAACCCATCCATTAAAAGGCATATGTAGTAAGCCATTTTTGTTTGAAGTCAGGATGTTTTTTAATATCGCCATCATGAGTAGACCCATAAAAATGAATTTCTGTGGGCAGAACGTGATTCAAAAAATAGAAAGTGCTATTTTCTCTGGCTGAAGTGCACCTGCCTGCATCACACAGCCTTAAAGAGCATACGACATGAGAAAAAAAGTCTTAAGTAGCATTATTATGTGGATTAGAATCATATTTTGAGACGATTCGACTATATACAACAATTTAGCAAAGCGCAGATGACGAGAAATTAGTCTTTTAATCTGCCGGCTAGCCACGCCTACCATTATAGGGCTCGAGCGTCTCCAACAGGTGAATGACGTTAGCGGGAGAACGGGCTCATCGGTTTTACTATCCAGCCCATTGAGGGGGAATTATTCAGAACGAGGAAAACGCGACGAAGAGAGCCGCAAAATGTCATTGTTTCAGTCTCTGTACTCCAATATTTTTACAGGATATTCTTTTTATCCAAGTATTTTTCCCCAATAGCTAAATAAATGGCTTGAGAAGGACCAGTCAGCCTGTTGAAAGGGAACTATTCACAACGAGGAAAACGCGACAGAGAGCTGCAAAATGTCATTGTTTCTGTCTCTTTACTTCAATATTTTTACAGGATATTCTTTTTATCCAAGTATTTTCCCCAATTGCTAAATAAATGGCATGGGTTAGTGTTGTGCTAAATAGAATATGAAATAATAAAAATGCACTTATTCAGGAAGACATGGCAAAATTACTCCATAATGGTCAAAACTGTCAACTTCACCTTTACTGTCGCACCTCCCGAACGATATTTTATGACACCTAAATCGGACACATGTCATTTCCCTTCCCCGGCTTCGGAGAATGTAAACAAACCAAGAGGCGTGACAGCTAGCCGACATGCTAACCCGAACCGAGCGATGCTTCAAAGTCTTCGAAGAGGAAAATCACACATAACTAGCCCGGATTATTTGACATGACGACTGGGTTGTCGATTGCCTTTGTGGATCGGCAAACCGCCCGGCGGAGAGCAATTTACAGTTCGTTCCACGGAGGAGGGCGGCTGCAGTTGTTGTGCAGCTAACGTGCAGCTAATGTGAATGAGGAGAGCTTTTTACATGCCTATCAATGATCAAACGTAAGAAGTCTTTTTTTTTTTTTTTTTTTTTTTTTTTTTTTAAAGTTTGTTGTGTTTACTTTGTAATCGCTGTATTAATATTTGACATCATAAAAAACAAGATGTTTACTCACTTCCTCATTAGTCCAATGGTCCCACAGTAGTAACACTTGGCCAATATCCACGGTGAATGGGAACCTTTTGAAACTCCAAAAAGGCGCACACGCCTCTCTCTCATAAAGCAAGATTTTTCTGCAGCCGTCTGGCTGGCGTGATGCGAAAAATAAACGTATTAATCCGCAAAATCAGCTGAATCCTTAGTCCTCATAAACAGTACGGCTGTTTAGTGAAGAGGACGCCTTCTCCCGTACACATCACAGCGCCCTCCTCCTCAATGCAAGACCGAAGGCGGAAGTCACTCATTTTCATGGTGCGGGATTAAAAAAAACTAAATAAATATAGCGATCGCTTCCACACACATCCAAGCGGTCCATATCATTCAGGAGCATAAAATACTGCGTGTATTATGAAATAAACATGTTTTTTTGTGTCACAGGCACTTTAACTCAGTTTTTTTGTTTTTTTAGCCACAAGTGAACTTTAACCCCCATCCCTTGGCTTCCTAGCGCCGTCCCTGCCCTCTTTGCTTCTGTCTGCGAATTACAGCGCGAAATCCTCAATCCTTTCACACAGAGCGGTCGCACTGGGAATCATTTAAAGTGATCCCTCCGAGATTGAGGAGTTGAAGGTTTTTCGGGGGGACGTGTGGGGGGTCAGCTTGTCAGATAATGACATTCCTGAGACCCGGAGATGGAGTCTTCAGCTCCATTTAAGCTGTTTGGGGTCACACTGAAAGTGTGTACGCGAATATCAACTTTGCTTTCAGATTTTGGGGGGAAAAGTTATTGTCAAACATGAAGTCACTCTGAAAGCGACACCTTTTCATAGATAAACCTGAAATTTTGTGAAGATATCAATCACATCATATGGAACCGTGGACCATCCCGGAAATTGAATTTGGTGGAGAAAAGACATTTTGGCACTATGGAGCCTATTCATTTATTCGCACCCTCCCAGTCAAAATAGATTGGACGTCTAGTGCCATCAATGGTACTGAAAAATTAGCATTCACAGTCAGTTCTTCTACTTTAATGTGTTAAGAACCCAAAAAATTCAGCTCACGAATATAGTTCAAGATGACTCAAGAACGAATAAAGGGATTATTATCAGGCTTGCAGGATCTTTGTAGTATGAAGAGGTAATGAGGTCAAAGGTTGCAGAGGTCAGAATTTTGTTTTAACGAGAGATCGACTAAATTAGGTTTTGCAGGACCGATACTGATTTTTAGTAGTTAGAGGGCCTGATAACCAGTGTTGGCAATAACGACGTTAGAATATAACGGCGTTACTAACGGCGTTATTTTTTTCAGTAGTGAGTAATCTAATGAATTACTTTTCTCATCTTGGCAACGCCGTTACCGTTACTGAGGGTGGAAAGGCGTGCGTTACTATGCGTTGCTATATTGGTTGAATGACGCGAGAAAAGTCTGAGGGAGACGGACTCACTGAGACGACAGAGCAGAGCAGGAGTGGGGAGAAGGCAAGGGAGTGTGACGCCGTTGCAAACGCGATGCTACTATGCTAAGTGGCTCCAATAATACCTGACTTTAGCCGATAGCCTACAAACTACGCCCACATGATAATGGTAGATATGGTTGACATGGTAGATATCACATGTATATAGAACTAGATGCGAATTTGACAGACACAGGGGCGTTAGCAACATGTACAGTATAGGAACTAGATGCGTTAGTAAACAGCTGCCATCTTAAAGCAGTAGACTTCTAAGGAAGGCTCTGTTGTAGAGAACCTTCCTACCGAGCCTAAGTAACTTTTTATCTAAAATACTCAGAAATCGGCAAAATTTTGACTTGAATGATGAATGATGAAACAGTTTTAAAACCTCCACATGTCAAAAGTAGACAGAAGGGAACTAATGCAATAATAGGAGCAATTTTAACAACTTTTAACGGTTGATTCAGGGTAAAGGGTAAATTAGAGTAAAGAATTGGGCCCGGGCCAATTGTCCCAAAAACCTTTTACACTTCACATAGTGTGACTTAAGTTGCAAGGGAGCGTGACGCCGTTGCAAACGCGATGCTACTATGCTAGGTGGCTCCAATAATACGTGACTGTAGCCGATAGCCTACAAACTACGCCCACATGATGCTTCGGTAGATATCACATATATACAGAACTAGATGCAAATGACAGACACGGCGGCATTAGCAACATGTATTATAAAGAACTAGATGAGTTAGTAAACAGCCACCATCTTAAAGCAGTAGACTTCTCAGGAAGGCTCTGTTGTAGAGAACCTTCCTAGCGAACCTAAGTAACTTTTTATCTAAAATGCTCCTAAATCAGCAAAACTTAACTTAAATCTATCTTTAAATGATGAAACAGTTTTAAAACTTACACGTCGAAAATAGACAGAAGGGAACTAATGCAATAAAGGGAGTAATTTTAACAACTTTAACGGTTGATTCACAACTAGGGCTGTCAAACGATTAAAATTTTTAATCGAGTTAATTACAGCTTAAAAATTCATTAATCGTAATTAATCGCAATTCAAACCATCTATAAAATATGCCATATTTTTCTGTAAATTATATATATATTCTGTAAAATAAATTGTTGGAATGGAATAATAAGACACAAGATGGATATATACAATGGGTTTTCCCATTGGCAGTGTATCAAATACTTGTTCTCCCCACTGTACATTCAACATACGGTACATAAGGACTGTAGTGGGCATTTCACTCTACTGTCATTTAAATCTGTCTATGCTGTCCTCACTCCGAAGCGTCTACTTTTTCCAAAGCTAGACAGCTAGTGAACGACGCCTTAATAATCAGACTTCTCACTTTTTCATCTGATTTATTAATAAAATAGCCTCAAACCATTGTCCTCTTTAGACCGTCGTAAAACTACAACAGCAAAAAAAGTACACAAGCATTGCATTAGCAACAACGTTAGCTTAGCACGCTATACAGGTTCACTAAACATAAACAAAAAGCGTCTCATACAAAAAATAGAACATTTCGCTTACTAACATAATATGTACATTCTTTACAACAACCATACTTACGGACAAATCTTGTCCAAGGATCACATAAGGGCAACATTACAACGTAGGCGTCAGCCCGAGATGTCGTGCAGCCATATTAAACTGGCAAGAAAAAAAAAAAACCATGTCGCAAAGCGACCACAAGAGTTCGCTGTTAGACAGCACAAAAAGCCTTGCTGTAAAACTTACCAAAAGGCAGAATACTGTCTGAGCGGGACATGTGCGTTAATTGCGTTAAATATTTTAACGTGATTAATTTAAAAAAATTAATTACCGCGCGTTAACGCGATAATTTTGACAGCCCTATTCACAACATTAAATGACTTCCACACATAGCAAAGGTTACTATCTAGTTACTGCAATATCAGCAATCCCCCTGTGTCTAGTTAAGTTTAGGTTAAAGAATTGGGCTAGGGCCAATTGTCCCAAAACCCCTTTAAACTTCACATTGTGTGACCTGTGTTTTTTGTTTTATGAGAAAAAAAAACATGAAAATTATCACCAGTTACTTTGCCAAGTAACTAATTACTCTTACATTCAGGTAACTGCGTTACTAACGCAATTACTTTTTGGGAGAAGTGATTTGTAACTATAATTAATTACTCTTTTAAAGTAAGATTAACAACACTGCTGAAACCGATATTCATTTGCAGTAAAAGCGTAAAAAAATTGAATAATGCAAACATTAAACTTAAGTGAAATGCCTAAAGCATGTTTATTGAATCACACAAAGAGAAAATAATAACTCCAGAAGTGCCTGATTTTCTAGACTCAGAAACATCTCTTATAAAGTTGAATAAATAGTTAAATAAATAGCTGTCTGAAATCTTTTCCACAGAAAAGAAAGCCATTATGACCTTGTCTAAGTATCCTTAAGCAATATACTAAACCCCATGTTGCTCCTTGGGATGCGTCACCAGTAGGTAGATGAGGATATAGTGTGAAGCGCTTTCAGGGCCTTAAAAAGGTGGACAGGTGCAATACAAGTGAAACTCCATTTACCATTTAACCACTCAGAGGACGGGGTGAATACTAGTGCAGGTTACATCAGCAGGCAGGAGAGCGAGGCGCGGCTGCATCTGAGCCGAAATAACCCATTTATGAATTAATATTTTCATATCTTCCGGTTGGATTTTAAAAAAGGCCGATACCGACCTGTCAAATTTCCAAATATCGGGGCCGATAATTGGCCAATTATTGGTCTATCTCCAGTTCTAACTTCTTAAAGGGATCCACGGATTGAAAGGTTTGTCGTTCTTAAAAGATAAACATTATTATGAGTTAAAATAATTTGATATTGAAACCCCTCTTGATGTTTTTGTTTTTATACAATTTGTAAAATTTAACTACCGTAATTTTCGGACTAAAAGCTGCTACTTTTTCCCTCCACTTTGAACCCTGCGGCTTATAGTCCAGTGCGTCCTACAGTGGGGCAAATAAGTATTTAGTCAACCACCAATGGTGAAAGTTCTCTTCCTTGAAAAGATTAGAGAGGCCTGTAATTGTCAACATGGGTAAACCTCAACCATGAGAGACAGAATGTGGAAAAAAACAACAGAAAATCACATTGTTTGATTTTTAAAGAATTTATTTCCAAATTAGAGTTGAAACTAAGTATTTGGTCACATACAAACAAGCAAGATTTCTAGCTGTCAAATAGGTCTAACTTCTTCTAACGAAGTCTAACGAGGCTCCACTCGTTACCTGTATTAATGGCACCTGTTTTAACTCATTATCAGTATAAAAGACACCTGTTCACAACCTCAGTCAGTCTCACTCCAAACCCAACTATGGCCAAGCCCAAAGAGCTGTCGAAGGACATCAGAGACAAAATTGTAGACCTGCACCAGGCTGGGAAGACTGAATCTGCAACAGGTAAAATGCTTGGTGTAAAGAAATCAACTGTGGGAGCAATTATTAGAAAATGGAAGACATACAAGACCACTGATAATCTCCCTCGATCTGAGGCTCCATGCAAGATCTCACCCCGTGGCGTCAAAATGATAACAAGAACGGTGAGCAAAAATCCCAGAGCCACACGGGGGGACCTAGTGAATGACCTACAGAGAGCTGGGACCACAGTGACAAAGGCTACTATCAGTAACACAATGCGCCTCCAGGGACTCAAATCCTGCACGGCCAGATGTGTCCCCCTGCAGAAGAACGTACACGTCCAGGCCAGTCTGCGGTTCACTAGAGAGCATTTGGATGATTCAGAAGAGGTCTGGGAGAATGTGTTATGGTCAGATGAAACCAAAATAGAACTTTTTAGAACACAGGTTCTCGTATTTGGAGGAGAAAGAATACTGAATTGCATCTGAAGAACACCCTACCCACTGTGAAGCATGGGGGTGGAAACAACATGCTTTAGGGCTGTTTTTCTGCAAAGGGACAAGGACGGCTGATCTGGGTAAAAGAAAGGATAAATGTGGCCAGGTATTGAAAGATTTTGCGTGAAAACCTACTTTCATCAGCAAGGGCAATGAAGATGAGACGTGGCTGGGTCTTTTAGCATGAAAATGATCCCAAACACACAGCCAGGGCAACAAAGGAATGGCTTCGTAAGAAGTCCTGGAGTGGCCTAGCCAGTCTCCAGATCTCAACCCCATAGAAAATCTGTGGAGGGAGTTGAAAGTCCGTGTTGTCCAACGACAGCCCCAAAACATCACTGCTCTAGAGGAGATCTGCATGGAGGAATGGGCCAAAATACCAGCAACAGTCTGTGAAAAGCTTAGTTACAGAAAACGTTTGGCCTCCGTTATTGCCAACAAAGGGTACATAACAAAGTATTGAGATGAACTTTTGGTATTGACTAAATACTTATTTCCCATCATGATTTGCAAATAAATTCTTTAAAAATCAAACAATGTGATTTTCTGTTTTTTTTCCACATTCAGTCTCTCATGGTTGAGGTTTACCCATGTTGACAATTACAGGCCTCTCTAATATTTTTAAGTGGGTGAACTTGCACAATTAGTGGTTGACTAAATACTTATTTGCCCCACTGTAGGTGCAGCTCACAGTCGGGTGCGGCTTATCTATGAACAAATGCAGTTTTTGTGTCAAATTAGTGTAGTGCAGCTTATAGTCTGAAAATTACGGTAGTAGGTCGCCATTGTTGTTGATGTCGCAGGGCGGTGACGTCACGTGGTTATGCTGCCGGACTTCCAGAGTATGACTCTAGCGACATAAAAATGTCATCTGTTCAACCCTTTCAATTTGAACCCGAGAGGAACATTCATGAGCGTGACAGCAGTCGACATTTCGCAAAATAAGCAGCAAAAGCAAAATGAACAGGAAAGACGGGATGAGACGAGACGAGAGTAGGGAAAAAAAAAAACTGTGTTCTGCCAAAATGTGCTACACGAGGCGAATTTGACACCCAAAGTACTACCGTGCGCTTTCAGCTTGTTTTGTTTAGATCATTGTCGTCTTAGTCTTTTGGACGAAAATACTTATTAGTCTTTGTCATGTTTTAGTCATTTCAAAATGTGTTCGTCTTCGTCTAGTTTTAGTTGACAATTCTCAAAATGTTTTCGTCTATGAATTTCAAAAGTTTTAGTCCATGAATAAATAAATAAAGGTTTCCAACAATTTCGAATGAACATGACAGACGAGCACATAACTGTAGAGTCTACAGTACAAGGACATCACCATTTTCATGATGATAATACACACTCAGCAGGAAAACAGCACATTATTTGCAATGAATTAAACCCACTTTCCAAGAGTTTAAGAAGACACCGAGTCACCGTTGTACGAGCCCAAATAATGGTTTAGTGAATTATTCATGTTAATTGTGAATAATTAATTTTGTTCTATAAAACTAGCTTGCGTTATCACGTTTGATGATATGTGTGGAAGTAGCTTTTGTGCGACAGTTGTGCTAAGGCATAAGGCAGAGAGCCACACAGTTTTTCGACCTCTCTTGATTTCTTTGGATTTCTCTGTTTGGCTTTCAAAGTGGATTATTTTTTTTTGTTTCCTCGTTCTATCGGTTTGCTCTTTTGTTTACGTTTTGTTGGTTTAAAGGAACTCAATACGAGCAGTAGGAGTATTTTTTGCCGCTGTCCAGCGTGCTTGGAGAGGAAAACGAGCGAAAAGAGCGTCGTGCTGGGGCTTTTTACGTTTTGGAACCTACAACCGTGCTAAATGCTAATGCTGACACAAACGCTATGCTAATGCTACAGGTTAGTTTAGTGTGTGACGATCACTCAGCACAGACCTTTAAAGGCTAAAGCAAAATGGCATAGCCAAGATAAGAAACCAAAACTTACCAAGTAGCACCTGACACATATTTCGCAAAAGGAGCCTGAAATGGGGGCACGTTTAGGCCTTTGTGTGGATCGGGGGGAGGTGCAGCACGTCACATGAGTGACACGACCAAACATTGCTAAATGCGTGATAACTACACATACAAAAAGAAATTGTGAATTTATGACGGAAACTCTGGCAAATTTTCATCTCGTTCTCGTATCGTTATGTTTTAGGCTCCCAAGATACGTTTTCAGCACGTCATCGTGACGTCATCGTCATGAAAAAAATTGTTCGTTGACGAAATATTTTTGTTACCTTTGACGAAAACAACACTGGTTTAGATGCATACAGACAGAACATACTAAAGATGCCTTAAGAGAATACTTAAACGTAGTAATATCCAACAAAGGTGGTTTAAATATGCTACGGTACGTGACTAATGTGTCCACAAATCAACAATCTGCTTTAAAGCTACCACAAGAAAACACAATGCTTAAAAGTATGAGAGGGAAACACATGCAAAACGTATTTTGAGGCAATGAAAAGATAATTAAAGACTCAATAAAAACACAAATAGTAAGTACTCGCTGCTTTTTAACCAATGTGCGCATGTGTTTGACGTCTCGCCGCATAGAAGGAATTGCAGAACACGTCTAATGACAGTGACAAACTACGTCACTCGTCACCCCGAGCGTCCATTGCGCGCATTCAACATGGCACTTTTCGTAGGTCAAAACATCTACTGAGTATTATAGATTTTTAAATCAATGGCAATATTTCACTTGTGGCTTATTAGAGCCTATAAATCTTTACGTCTGAGGTTCCCTATAACTGATTAGCCTATTTAACTCCAATTTGCAGTTAGAGTAGAGCTGAAACGAATACTCGAGCAACTCAAGTAACTCAAGTTAAAAAACTGATCCGAGTAATTTTATTCACCTCAAGGAATCGTTTAATTTTGTCAACTCTAAGCATCACATTTTGACTGGACTACTTTTAATGCGGGTGCATAGAGGAAGAAGCAATAAAATTTTTTTATTTTTTTTTAAACCCTTACTGCAGCCGACAGCCGCTACAAACTACGCCGACATTGCTAAAAACTACGCCCACATGATGCTACGGTGGTAGCAGGTAGTGTATGATGCGTCTTATAGATATCACATGTATGTAGAACTAGATGCGAAATGACAGACTCGGCGGCATTAGTAAACAACCACCATCTTAAAGCAGTAGACTTCTCAGTGCTAATAAATAAGATTAATGTTACTGTCACTCGCTCACATAGCGTTAGCCCTGCGGCAGGCTAGGTTTCTTTTAATTATGACCACTGTTGATGCATGGCTAACGTGTCTTACATACAGGCTTTATTTAATTTGTGAAAACATAGCGCTGTAGAGTGATGAGGGTGTAAAAAATTTAATAATGCTAACTGTCAATTTTAGGTCAGTAGTCATTGCTGGATAAAACACCAAGTAGCACTGGTCCCTAATGTGCTCCAATACAGCAGGTATCATACATTTATTTTGAACACTGCGAAAACTCAAAATCCTATCAGGACTTACAGTTTAGACTAACTTAAAAGTTAACTAGAACTTAAAAATAGCTTGACACAAATGGAAATTTAATTGAAACGTGGGAAAAACACCCAACTTTTAAGTGATGTGTGTGATCAAGCATAATGACATTTTTAGGTAAGAAATATATATAAACATTTTTTGTAAGATCTAGAAGTTTTTGGAGTGAAAGCAGTGAATTGGTCTTTTATTCTAGTCACATCTGAGATGCAATTGTTGGCTGTTTTCAACAATGTACATCGAAAATAAAGACATTAATTGACTGACAATGGTTCAATATTAGATTAAATGTCTTGTTTTCTCATGTATATTTTAGGACTGTCAAAATTATCGCGTTAACGGGCGGTAATTAATTTTTTAAACTAATCGCGTTAAAATATTTGACGCAATTAACACAAATGCCCCACTCAGACAGATTTAAATGACAGTACAGTGAAATGCCCACATGTTAATTGTGTTTTGTGGAGTTTTGCCGTCCTCTGCTGGAGCTTGGGTGCGACTGATTTTATAGGCTTCAGCACCCATGAGCATTGTGTAAGTAATTATTGACATCAACAATGGCGGGCTACTAGTTTATTTTTTGATTGAAAATTTTACAAATTTTATTAAAACGAAAACATTAAGAGGGGTTTTAATATAAAATTTCTATAACTTGTATTAACATTTATCTTTTAAGAACTACAAGTCTTTCTATCCATGGATTGCTTTAACAGAATGTTAATAATGTTAATGCCATCTTGTTGATTTTTTGTTAAACAAATACAGTCCTTATGTACTGTATGTTGAATGTATATATCCATCTTGTGTCTTATCTTTCCATTCCAACAATAATTTACAGAAAAATATGGCATATTTTATAGATGGTTTGAATTGAGATTAATTACGATTAATTTTTAAGCTGTAATTAACTCGATTAGAATTTTAATCGTTTGACAGCCCTCGTATATTTATTAATTGCTTTATTAATTAAAAAAAAAAAAAAAAAATCCAATTACTCGATTAATCATTAGAATTTTCAGACGATTACCCCATTACTAAAATATTCGATAGCTGAAGCCCTAAAGTAGAGTGCCCCTTTAACCAAATGTGGCAATAGTTTGAATTTGGCTGCTGAGGCGGAAGTGCTCCTCGAGTTTTTAACTTCCAAAAACATGTTTTCTGGGGAAATCTCGAAAATTTCCCTAAATAAATCCAATAAGAACAATATAATTCAGCCTCTTAATCCAGTTTCATCCATTAGCATGACTGTTGGTAGACAAGACGCTATGCTTGACTCTCGAAGTCTGCCATGATGGTTAGAAACATCCTTTCCAAAATTCCATTTTTAACACAATTGCTTAAAAAACGACTTCTCATCGTTTGTTGTGAAAGTGAAGACTGCGGTTCGACACCACTGTAGTCTGTTTCCCTGCAACATTCTTGAATTTATGAGGCCAATTGACTCTCCAAAGTCTCCTGATTAGCGCTCCCTGCTTGAATGTATCCAGTATGCGCATATCGCTGCTCCCTCACAATTTACGGCCAGAGAAGCCCGCCGGGCTCTTCGCTGAAACCTAACTCGTTTGACGTTGGGGGGGTTCCTGACGACAGGCGTTCCTCAGCACCTGCGCCGTCACCTGGAGCCACGGCGCTGAAAATTTGTCAGCCCCAATCAAAGGCGCCCACGCGCTTTGTTCGGGAACACGACACCGAACCCGCGGGTCAGCAAACCGAGCCCTTTTGTGACTCGCGCGGTGGTCCTGCTGGCGGCCAGCAGTGGGCGTGCAGGCATCGCGAAGCACTTGGCGACCGCCGCCGCGCTAAATGGAGCCACATGCTCGCTGGGCTACCGAAGGCGTAGTAGCGTTGACAACTCGCGACCGTCCTGCCAGATCGCTTTTGTCACACGCTCGTTTATATCCACGAGAAGACATACTTCCAAATCGCTGAAAAGTTCAGCAGGATTGCGCAGGGGCTCACACAGAGGTGACAAGTCGTAACCATAACAAAGCCAAACGCCAAATTGTTTTGGCTTGAAAGCTCATTTTTAACTTGATGAATTGCCATTTTTGTGTTCTTGGTAGAACGGGACTTCTCTGAACACATTTTCTTCTTGTGAGATTAACTGATTAAGTTGCGCGAATGATCGCTGCCAGCCCTCCCAGTCAAATTGGATCGGACTTCTAGTGCCGACAATGGTAGCCAAGGAGGTAGTAATAAGCAAATTGTGTATATTATGCTGCTTGATGCTTAAATTTGACTAGAATGAAGTTGGAAGTTTTCATTTATTCTATTACCGTATTGGCCCGAATATAAGACGGTGTTTTTCGCATTGAAATAAGATTGAAAAAGTGGGGGTCGTCTTATATTCGCAGTCTAGACGTTATACCCATTCACGACGCAAGATGGCGCCAGATATCATTGAAGCGATGGTCTGTCATAACTAGGGCTGCAGCTATCGAATATTTTAGTAATCGAGTAATCAACTGAAAATTAGAGATGTCAAAGTATCGGAATCGGCAAAAAAATATCGGACATGCCTTTTTTTAATATATATATTTTTTTAAATTGAATCGTTTTGTAATTGTATTTAACGTTACAGACATAATGTGTTACACTCATCCAGAGTCTTTACTTTAGGCTTAAAGTAGGGTTATCAAATTTATTGCGTTAACGGCAGTAATTAATTTTTTAACAATTTATCACGTTAATATATTTAACGCAATTAACGTATGCGCTGCATGACCCACTCACACGTTGTCGCGTTCAATCTTTAATGGCGCCGTTATAGCTATATATAGAGCTAAAAGGCAGCGTAAAATGAGTAGAGTGAATTTTGGCAGCCTTTGGAGACTTTTTTTAATTGGCTAAAGCTTTTCAATCCCTCTCCCAACGATTAGAAATATCGTGAGACGCAATGTGGGGAAGAAAGGTAGTAGTCGATCTCAGAGCCGGCCCAGCCTATGGCCTATGACTATGCCGCTGCTTAGGGCCCCTGACCACTAGGGGGCCCCCAATCTGGTTATTGTTAAATTTAGATTCTATTTTGTTTACTTCAGTTTGCTTAATTTGACTTTTGTGAGTTTTGATAATTGATTACAACCTTAAAAAATAAAAGTTCTTCCTTAACTTTCTTTTAGAAAAAGGTTTGGCGCCATCTACTGTAAGTACTGACAATCATTTAGGGTGAGAAGTTTGAAGTATGCAGTGCAACAAAATCTGATTAATATACAAAATATGGACGTATGGGTTGGATTGCATGTATGGGTTTCACAGTACACTGTGACGAAATGGTGGGCCAAAAATATGGGCCCCTTTGCATTATTTTGCTTAGAGCCCCCAAACGGCCTGGTCGATCTTTTTCTTAACACCCTATGTTATTTCCCAACGCAGAGAAGATATATCAATTGGTACCACTACGCACAGTCATGGTTGCACTTCCCATCATGCATTTGGGCAGAACAGTTAAATGGCTACAGTATCATTTACTGAAAGCTCAACAAATACACTAGATGGCAATATCTAGTCACAATATACAAAGTCACATTTATCCTTTAAGAATTACAAGTCTTTCTATCCGTGGATCCCTCTCACAGAAAGAATGTTAATAATGTAAATGCCATCTTGAGGATTTATTGTCATAATAAACAAATACAGTACTTATGTACTGTATGTTGAATGTATATATTCGTCCGAGTTTTATTCATTTTTTTCTTAATGCATTGCCAAAATGTATATGATCGGGAAAAATTATCGGGACTTGAATCGGGAGCAAAAAAAAAAAGCAACCGGATCAGGAAATATCGGGATCGGCAGATACTCAAACTAAAACGATTGGGATCGGATCGGGAGCAAAAAAACATGATCGGAACAACCCTACTGAAAATTATATCGATTAATCGAGTAATCGGATAAAACATATTTTTAGGTGAAGACCAATTATAAATATACATGAGAAAACAAGACATTTGATCTAATATTGAACCATTTTCAGTCAATCAATGTCTTTATTTTCGATGTACATCGTTGAAAACAGCCAACAATTGCATCTCAGATGTAACTGGAATAAAAAATAGACTAATTCACAGCTTTCACTCAAAAAACTTTTAGATCTTATAAAAACAATATATATATATTTCTTACCTAAAAGTGCCATTACGCTTGATAACACACATCACATAAAAGCCAGGTGTTTTTCCCACGTGTTTCTATTTCTGTCAAACTATTTTTAAGTTCTAGTTAAGTTTTAAGTTAGTCTAAACTGTAATTCCTGATAGGATTTTGAGTTTTTGCAGTGTTCAAAATAAATGTATGATACCTGCTGTATTGGAGCACATTAGGCACCGGTGCTACTTGGTGTTTTATCCAGCATTGACTACTGAGCTAAAATTGACAGTTAGCATTATTAAGTTTTTATTTTATACCCCCATCAATCTACAGCGCTATGTTTTCACAGATTAAATAAAGCCTGTATGTAAAACACGTTAGCCACGCATCGACACTGGTCATAATTAATAGAAACCTAGCCCTCCGCAGGGCTAACGTTACGTGAGCGAGTGACAGTAACGTTAATCTTATTTATTAGTGCTTAGAAGTCTACTGCTTTATGATGGCGGCTGTTTACTAACGCCGCTGACTCTGTCATTTCGCATCTAGTTCAACATACATGTGATCTCTATGAGACGCATCAGACGCTACCTGCTACCACTGGAGCATCATGCGGGCTAGTTTTTAGCAAAGTCGGCGTCGTTTGTAGCGGCTGTCGGCTGCAGTAAGGTTTTTTTTTTGTTTGTTTGTTTTTTTTATTGCTTCATGTGCCTCTACGCACATGACATCAGCGCGTTGTCCCGCATTAAAAGTATTCCGGGCAAAACGTGATGCTTAGAGCTGTCAAAATTAAAAGGATTACTCAAGGTGAATAAAGTTACTCGGATCAGTTTTAAACTCGAGTTGCTCGAGTATTCGTTTCAGCTCTAGTCATGACAGATCTCAGCTATTCTCAAGTTTAACCAGTTTGCATTATTTTATTGCAATGTTTTTCCTTATTCAGATTTGTTTCAAGACTACAGTTACAGTTAGACTTCACTTTGATTGTTAATGCAGTTATTGCAATTTTGTTGTTTTATCATAATAGATTGGTTTATTTACATTTCAAAAACCAGACGCCATTCATTTACGAATGTGATTGCACTTTAGTTTACATATTTAAAAGTTCAGATATTAAGATTTGAATGAGGCAAAATAACTTTTTCTCTCAAATATATTGTTATAATCTTTTTTTTTTTTTTTCAGATGTACTGTAATTCTGTATAAAAATGAATTTGGTGTTCAAAAAGTCTTTTTTCAAACTTGAGTCTTGAAAAAGAGAGAGTCATCTTATAATCAGGGCCGTCTTATATTCGGGCCAATACGGTATTTGATTAAAAGGGAGATTTTTACTTAAAAAAAATTGAAGGAAATGTTATTTTTGAAAAACATCTAGTACTGCAATGATTAGTTGATTAACTTGAGTAATTCGATGAGAAGTTTTTAATCTTCGATTAATTAAAGTGGCGTGGGAATGGTTTGTTTTGAAAGCAAGGGCATAGGTTTGCATAGGGATGGTAGAGACATAACACTTCCAACATTTCAAGATGCTCAAATTGTCCCCACCAATTTTTAAGCAACCTTATTTGCATTATATAATGACTTTATATTATATAAGTAATTTAGAATGTCTTCCCAAATGTTGTCAGGATAGAATTGACCCTACCATTATTAAA
This sequence comes from Corythoichthys intestinalis, assembly GCF_030265065.1. NCBI lineage: Eukaryota > Metazoa > Chordata > Actinopteri > Syngnathiformes > Syngnathidae > Corythoichthys > Corythoichthys intestinalis. The sequence continues at coordinate 27,725,031 of NC_080415.1, forward strand.
TGATTTGCATTATATTCAGACTTACATTTACATCTTTTGACTTGCTGAATGTGCCAGTCCATGTTTTTCTCTCAAACGCACATTAGATTGGCTGATGACTTGACCCCCCACGCCCCAACACACGCACTCACAGCCCTCATAAAAATGCAACATGTCGACAACATGCCACCTCCTCCGCCCCCTTTTAATTTTTTTCGACTACTAGCAGTAGCAGCCACTGTAAGTAATGTAAAAAGAAATCAATGTTGTGGAGGTGGGGAACACACTACTAATTTTGCTACTAAAAGTCCGACCACAGAGTTAACATTAAACTGTGTGAATTTGCTAACCTGCAAAATACAAGTAGGAAACTGCTAACATTTATTAGACTTACTAAACTTTTTGTTGTTGTTGTTGATCCCTGACTACAATTTTTTTCCCAGTTATATTTAATTTCTTTATTTAGACACACAATGTTGAGTCGTTTTAAGACAAATGTTTATTTTTTGCATTCCTGCATAGTTAAGGGATGATTAACACGTATATGTAAATATAATATATGTTCAAATATTGCAATTTAAATTTGCTAATGAAATCCAGACATTTATTCTGGAAGTTTTCAAAATGTTTTAGTAGTTTTTGAAAACAAAGGTCTGAATCAAACGGTTTATTACCTCAACCAATACACATTAAAGTATAAGTCAATACAGATTTATTTTGTTTATCACCTGAACCAATAGACATTAAAGTATAAGTCAATACAGATTTATTTTGTTCATCACCTGAACCAATACACATTAAAGTATAAGTCAATACAGATTTATTTTGCATTGATAATTTAGCCTATCAATTAATTAGGTTCATATTCATGAGAAATGTAGCCCTGACCCACGTTCACCCAATCTGTTTGCTCTTATTAATGTCCCGTCCTCAGCAAAAAGTGGACATGTAGGTTATGCTGTTATATCGTCCCTACCAATGTTGAGACCAAACCTGCGCCCTTGTTTGAAAGTGTTTGCTGATTTTATTGATTCTGGTGGATACATTGCCTTCTAGTGGCAACAGTGAATATAACTCATTTCACATGGCTGAATTCAGCTGCTCCCTGTTAAGACCAACTAATGTTTTTTTTATGCATTCGTAAATTAGTTTATAGGTATATTTAGCTGTTTTTTGTGGGAATATGTGTTTGAACCATTTGTTTAGAGCATTGTAAAAAAATTAAGTTAGCATTTTATAGCATTTAAGCTAGTGGACTTTTGCTATGTAAATTGTACTTAGATCCTCATTTATTAATTAGTTTGAGGCCCAGCTCAGGTATTTTAATTTTTTATGATCTTTATCCGATTACTTGATTATTCGAGCCAATTAGTTCATTGATTAATCGACTACTAAAATAATAGATAGCTGCAGCCCTAAAAATATCAATAATAAAAAACAAAACTGACCCAAATGGGATTGTTTATAATTTTTTTATTCATGTTTATCAAATTTATAAATTTAATCATTTGTTTTAATTTGTAAATTTTTATTCATTATACATTTTCTCATGTTTTTAAATTAATATTTAATTGATTTTTTAAAAATTCAAATTAAAAATGTATTTAAAAGCTAAAAGGAAAAAGTCTTATTTGTACTTCAATTTGTTTAATGTGTAATTTAATAAATGCTTTTAAACTAAAGAGGAAAAAAATCATACATATGTTCTTTTAAACTTATTTTTAATTTAATTAAAGAGATATATATATATATATACATTTTAAATAAAAAAATTACTTGTTCATTTTTTGTTTTTTTAATGTTTTAATTTTAATAATTTTTCTAAATTAAAAAAAAGTAAAAACAGTAAATATTCTCTTAAATTCTTAAAAAAAAAAATTTTTTTTTACATAAGAAAACAAGATAAAAACCTATAAATATGTCATTAAAAATGTATTTTAAAAAAATTATCTATTATATATATTTTCTGGACTATTTTTTTTCCTAATCCAGTTCAATTTTTCTCTCCTGTAGTTGACCTCTATTCTGCACTTAATTTAAATTCCAATTTCATGCAATTCCGACATCCACATTTCGGCGAATTACATCAAACTCGAACTTTCCATCCATTTTAATCCCCCGCCAAATCGTTCCCCGCCAAATCCATCAACGACGGAGGCCTTTTTTCCGTCCTTGTATTTTTGTTTTTTGCCGTTGGCGTCGTCGCGGCGTACTCACCACCAAATGGGATAGCCTCCCAGCACCCGCGAGCCGCACAGCAACGCGCACAGCAAATATCCAATCAGGTACAAATCCATGAGGCCAGCCTGGTTGGAGGCTTCAACGCATGGAAGCTCCACTTTCTAATTCAGATCAAATTGTCGCAAAGAAGAAGATAAACGTCCTTGTTGTTCGCGTCGGGCCAGGAAAGTGTGTGAGGCTCCTGTGAGGGACGCTCCTCTTCTTCTTTCCCTCCCTCTTCTTGTTCTTCTCCTTCTTCTTCTTCCCTAAGGTAGATGTCTTCCTCTCGCTGCACTTTTTTCTCCCTCAGGATGCCTCATCCACAGGCCCAATATTAAATGGGAGGGAGGGCAGGAGGAGGGAGGTGAAGGGGGGGGGGGGGGGGGGTTGGAGATGTCAGCTGGCAAGCCAATCACAGGAGATGGCCTTAGGTTACAAAAAAAAAAAAAATTATTATTCCTTCCCATCTGTCAATCACCCCCTCGCCCCCTCTCCGGTCGTGTGCAGAGAGGGCGTGACGCCACAAGAAGGTAACTTGTTTCCACCCCCCCCACCTTGAAAAAAATTGCTAGCCGACTAATTGATCCGGATATCGGTCGGCGTGTTGATGCACGCCGGCGAAAAAGTGGGAGTGGGGTTACAGTGAATTTTCCAAATTGTTGCCCGCCCGCCTCAGCGTGGGGGGGGTATAAAAAGAGCTGCAATAAAGCCATAAAGTGCGGCGGTGGCTGAGACAGGCATGCGACGGCCCAAAGGCGACACTTTTTACATCAGCACCATTGTCATTCTGATGGCTGGGAGGGAGGGAACAGGGGGCTTGTGATGGATGGCCTGGAGTCATCCGATTCACATACGAGGAAACTGATCGGCATGAATACCGACAAGATAGCGAGCATCAAAGCAGAGGCGGGTGGACATCCAGACAGCCGGATGTCCTGTCACATGCCACAAAATGAGATTTGTATCACTTCCTGTCGGGGAATCTATAACAGTGGTTCACAAAGTGAGGGACGAGGACCAGTAGTGGTACGCGGGCTCCCTCTTGTGGTACGCATAAGAAAATGTTCAAATCAGTGTTGTTTTTGGAAGCCCTTTTAAATTTCGTCTTAGTCATTTTTGGACTATAATACTTGTTAGTAAGGGTGTAACGGTACATGTATTTGTATTGAACCGTTTCGGTACGTGGTGCTCAGTTCGGAACGGAGGCGTACCGAACGAGTTTCTGACGTAATGTAACCCTTACTTTTCGAGGCTGTGAGTCGATCGGGTTACAGTTTCTTTGTGTAGATCAGGGGTCCCCAACCTTTTTTGCACCACGGACCGGTGTGATTTGGGTCTTTTTTTCACGGACCGGTGTTCTGTCAAATTTTGCACCCTTATAAAATTTTGCTCCCAAAGCTTTTGTGGCGGTGAAAAAAAGCCCTCTTTTATATTCAGTTGGACTCTCAATGTTATCCAATGGTGCTAAAATACTATTTACATCACAAACATACATGTGCAACACGGAAATGGCGTAAATTAATGCTTAATGACACGGCGAAGTCGTTAAGTGAGAGGGCTACGTGCAGTTGTTGTGTGCGCCTAACATGGCAAACGTAAGTTAATATTCCTTTCTTTAAAGAAAGTTTTTAGTGTGTACTTAGGAATCGCTGCATTCGCAGTCCTTTTTAACATTACGCGCATGCCAACTTTGTCAGAACACCGGCAATGTGCGGCAGAAGAATACAGCAAATATAAAATAGCATTTGTTTTTAGCCCGTCATGTTAAGTGCAGGGAAAAAATACAACTCACCCGCTGAATCAGTGGGAGGCCTGAGTTTGTTTCGTTGAGACGAAATGGTCCCGAGATGGGAAAGTGAGAGAAGCTAGCATCACAAATACACGATGTTGGAAATTGTAGCAGTTTTCAGCGCGCTCCTAGCGATGTCAGGATATTCCGAAATGACTTTAATCCAGAACTTCGGTAGAGTTGTTGTCTCAAATGTACGTCTAAATCGCTGTGATTTGCTGATATTCCTGTTCCACAGACATGCTCGAATCACTCGATTTATTCACATACGGGTCACGAATTCACTCCTTCGCAGTTCGTGGGTCTTTAGTGATTGGGAAGTAGCATAAATTTTGTTTTCTTTGTGGTTGTAGGCACATCTTCTGGCTCGTCAGGTTCCCTTTTCCCCGTAAAAAGTCTGTCCAAAGACGTCTGTTATTCAGTCATTCTAGTGTGGGGGCTAATTATTTCCGGGAAGAAATGTGATTGGCGACGACCTACGTCATACGTTATGATCGAGTCCAAGCGCGCATAGATATACAAAACGAGATTTAGTGCTAACAGCCCAATCAATGCACTTCTATGACGACCTCCTATCCTGTAGTTGTATATCTAGAGTAGACAGGGATATTGGTGTGTTAAGCGGCACAGGCCAAAGTCAATTGGCCAGAATGCAGTCGTTAATAAATTATTTATTATATCTGCACGGCCCGGTACCAAATGCGCCACGGACCGGTACCGGTCCGCGGCCCGGTCGTTGGGGACCCCTGGTGTAGATTATATTTACTCCGTCTTCTCTACTATAATGAGTAGAGGCGTGCGAAATTTCCGATTCTTAGATTATTCGCGATTCAGCCGTGGAAGATTCGAGAACGATTTACAAATATTCTAATTCCGATTATTGAATTATACCAGGTAAAGCGGAAGTAAAACACAGTCAGCGCGGTCTTTTGGACGCAATGAGGAACGGACCAAGAGTAAATATCATGTTCAACTCATGCCGCTAAATAAAAAAACAATCATACCTGACTGCAGCTGACAGCCGCTACAAACAACGCACAGTTGCTAGTTGCTACAAACATACGGCTACAGTAGATATCATATATATGTAGAACTAGATGCAAAATGACAGACGACGTCGGTGTTAGAACATGTATTATTGAACAGAGACTTTCCGGCGTAAGTAAACAGCCGCCATCTTAAAACAGTAGACCTCTCTAGTGGCCCCGTTTGTAGCGAACCTAATTAACTTTTTATCTAAAATACTCCAAAATCGGCAGACTCTTGTCTTGAATCTATCTTTAAATGATGAAATAATTTTAAAACTTTGACAAAAGTAGACAGAAGGGAAATTATGGAATAACGGAGCAATTTTAACTGTAACCGTTGATTCACTATATTACATTAATTGAATGTAGTTTAAAGCTGCTGATACAGAATGGGGACTGGAGTTTTTTATTTGCTTTTATGTTTGTATATTTGTTTACTGTTATATGTTAACTTGATACTGAAATAGTAGTTTGGTTTAGCCTGAGAGGATTCTTGAACAAGTTTGGAACTAATGTGCAAAACATTAAAAAAAATAAAAATAAAATAAAGGAGGGGGGTGCATCAATAATCATTTTATAATCGAATCGGAGCCTCTGAATCATAATCGTAATTGAATCGTTAGGTGCCCAAAGATTCCCAGCTCTAATAATGAGGACCAACACGGTAGGACAGTATAACCCAGAAACGTCAACGGCGCGACAACGTGGCCGCCGCGAGAACGCAGTAAAACGCGGGCGTTAAAGTCAGCCAATGCACACCAGTCACAGTGCGGCCGGGTGTTAGACGCATCCCAGAAGCGGCTCAACACAACGCACGTGAAAAGAACGGCAGAGTTTATTATTTGACGCGAGACGCGACCCTCCTGCGTCAATACTACTACAGGTAGCTAGGATCGGGCAGACCGGAAGTCACTCGTATAAAAATACGGTAGATCCGGTCGATTTTCAAACTAATATGCAATCGTAACCCACTTTTTGAGTCCATCAGAACTCTGAGTGGTAGATCGGGGCACAGTTGACTTGTCTTTGTTGATTTACTGCTGTCTTCTCTGCTATAATAATAACCAACACGGGCCCGTGTTCAATACAAAACCCTCCTTCCACAACAAAACAAGTAGGAACTAATATTTACATAGGAACTAAAGTTATGCAACATAAAATATACCATATAAATGGATACTACATCACATTTGTAAAATATAAACACATGATAAAAAAATAATAGCCCATTTAAATAAAATTGAAATGAGCTAAAACACCTGTAATTAAATAATAAAAATAATACACACATCCTGCTTACACAATTAAATTCATTAATTTCTGTGTGGCGCTTTGAGAAAATCCACCAATAAAGCTTTTGAAAACCGTTCATAAGAAAAGAAAAAATGATTCATTGAGGCATTTCATTTGTAAAATACATGTTAAAATCTTTGTCATTGGGATTGCTTTTCTCTTTAGCGCAGGACTTCTTTTTGCTTCTTTCTTTCAGAAAGAAAGCTGACCAATACGCGGGGTCTGAAAGGCAAATTATTGTTGGATTATCTTTAAATACCCGCCACTTTTTGAGCAGAATTCTAGCTTTGTATAGGCTAATGTTCCTATTGTTGAAAGCACAAAGGTGTGTAATAAACAACTAGCACATTTATATTTCGCATTTTGTTTGTGTCTTACTGTACCGAAAATGAACCGAACCGTGACCTCAAAACTGAGGTACGTACCGAACCGATATTTTTGTGTACCGTTACACCCCTACTTGTTAGTCATAGTCATATTTTAGTAATCTCAAAATGTGTCTTCGTCTAGTTTATGTTGACAAAACCCGAGACTAATTTCGTCTAGGTGTAGTCGACGTTTACAAAAAAATGTTTTCGTCTGTAAAATTAAAGAAAAATACTCCAAACATGAATAGATAAATATTTCTAACTATTTCGAATGAACATTGACAGATGAGCACATATAGTAGCGTCTACAAGGACAATACTAACTTGGTGATAATACACTCTCAGCAAGAAAACAGTACACAAACTGTATGTAAAAAAGTTGTCCCAGAGTTTAAGAGAACAGGATGCTCGCTGCTAGCATTAGGCTAATGCTAACTCGGAGCGCAAATGCTATGCTAATGCTACAAGTTACATTTAAGCCTGAGTTATGCTCCATGCTCCTGTGTTGCGGTGACGGCGCAGCGACTACGGAGTCATTCGACATTCGATGGTTCACCGGCCAGGTGACGCGTTGCTCTGTAATACACCGCCAAGCCACTAGAGGGGTGTTGCGTTATGTTTGTACGGTGTTGGTGCATGCTTGGGCACCCCCTTAAACTCCGCTAATGGGTGGAGCGTGCACAATTTGGCAATGTGAGGTAGGGAACCCAGTATTATGTAAATCACCTGTAAGTATTGATATGTTGACAACCAGCCAGTGAGTGAAATACGTGGCAATTTTTCCCCACAAAATCCTAGCACAGCAATGTTCAAACTGTGGCTTATAAAGATAAAACACTATAATGACATTTTACCTCATTGGCTGCTATTGAAGGCAGTAAGTAGGGCTAGCAGAGATCGAAGCAGCCAATGGGTCTTTTTTACAGTGTGATACATGTTAGCAATGGATGCAGTAATACTCTGCCACAGCGATAGCTGTCCAATCCATTCAGAGCGGGAGGGATGACAGCGATCATTCGGAGTGGATATTGTGCTCCTCCTCCTTTCTGAATGCAGCTCGCCTACATTCACGCAGCATAACGTAGACTTGGCTTTTCAGTAAGCCACAGTAATTTTTGTTGTTCTTCTCAGAGGATAAAGAACATACGCCTTTACGGTTTAATGTGGCTATGTTATTGGTTATAGTATTCTCCTTCAAAGTATAATAACAGTTCATACAGATTAAAAATAAACATTGTTTAACAAAAAAAAAATCAAACATCGTAAGCAGTCACTCGTAACTTAGGTATTCTTTTCACCAAATACTTTTTTTACTTGAGTACATTTTTTGGATGACTACTTTTACTTGAGTATTTTTATTTTTTAAAGTAGCGCTACTCTTACTTGAGTAACATTATTGGCTACTCTACCTACCTTTGCTCGTATCTAAACATTTTGCTCACAAACACTGTGAAAAGGATGGAAACAAATGGAAAGGAAACAAGCAGGAAAACGATGAAAGGGATTGGAAATATGGTTGGAAAGTTTGGAAAATGAATGGAAAGGTTGTAAAACAGGAAAATGAAAACTGAAAGCGGTTTTCTTGGAAGATCTTATAATTCCTACCAATGAATAGCCTTTTTGTGGACTTTAGCGTGCCTAAAAACTGTCATTGGAATACAAATGTATTTTCACTACTTCTAAAAATGGAAAGTTTGAAAAAAAGATAGCCCTTGAGACCAGTTTTTCCAATCAATCCAGAATTTGGTGGGCATTTCTGTCATGACCAAATGCACGAAAAAGTGTCAAGTACCCATGTCCAGAATTGATCAGGCAGTCATTTGTGTTGGTTTGAAGTAGCCATTTTGAGTAGATTTAGGAACTCCCACTGGAAAATTCAAATACCACAGCAGTGCTAACCAAATTGATTCTATTTGATAAATTATCTAATTTTAGTGTCAAGTGTGTGTTTCATATTCAGATGATCTGCTTCTGAAGATACTGATTCTTTCAAGTGTGATGTTCCTGATTTCATAGGTTTTGTTTGTTCTTAGTGTGAGGTTTGTATTCTGTTTGAGGGTTTGAGTTGGTTCAGTTTACAGCTTTCTGTTGGTTTTGGTTAGAGTTTCTTGTTCTGGTGACAGTGGTTTTGGGGTCTGTTTAAAGCGGTCGTTCTGGTTATGTTTACTACAAGGTTTTTGTTTTTTTAAACAGATATGATGTTCTGGTTGGATCTCGGTACTGGTTCTATTCATAGAATTGTTTAGTTAGTTAGATTTGAGAGATTCTAGTTCTTTCAGTGGTGAAATGTAACGAAGTAAAATTTCTTTGTGACTGTACTTAAGTACATTTTTGTGTATCTGTACTTTACTTGAGTACAAATGAAGTGGTTTTTTACTTCACTACAATTTACAGCACGTATCTGTACTTTTTGCTCAACGACTTTTCAAATGGTCGCCTGCGTTACGTGTTACTTTTGTATGTTTTTTTTTCTCATTGTGAATTGATAGTTTCATTTTCATGCCTCTGGCGCATTTAAAAAAAAAAAACTACTATATATTACAACTATATTGTAATTGAGCACTAGAGGCAGCAACACGAGTACAAGCAAGACTAGGCAGGTGAACAAGATGTTGACCAATATGCTGTATGTGCACACTCTTGTACAATAGGTAGGGGTATGCACCTGTTAGTTGCTTGCAATCCGCCATTAAGCTAAATTTGTGAGTTTTTTTAGCTTGAAAAGCTTCGGTCTACAGTTCAGTAAATTTTATTGCTTGTTTTTATTTTTCCATTTTGCGCAGTTTTAAATAAAATTGAGCAGTCAATGAATTTTCTGGTTGTTACTTTGAATATTTGATCAGATCTATATATAATTTTAGCATCGGGAGAAAATACTTTTAGTTTTAGGTTGTAATTTCTAAAGCAAATACTTTTGTACTTGAGTATTTTTTTTCATAGGTACTTGTATTTTTACTTAAGTAATTTTTGCCTGTTTCTGTACTTACTGTAATTTTCCCCCTCACTTCGAATCCTGCGGCTTATAGTGCAGTGCGGTTTATTTTTGATTTATTGGTTATTAAGTATTAATAGGTAACACTTTATTTGGCAACAGCGTCATAAGACTGCCTGAAGACCGTCACAATTATGACATGACACCATCCTTGGCATAAATGAATGCTTATGACCAATGTCACTAAGTGTCATCCGGCAAATTATGTCACTCACTCCATTTACAGTGGGGCAAATAAGTATTTAGTCAGCCACTAATTGTGCAAGTTCTCCCACTTGAAAATATTGGGTAACATGGGTAAACCTCAACCATGGGAGACAGAATGTGAAAAAAAAATAGAAAATCACATTGTTTGATTTTCAAAGAATTTATTTGCAAATCATGGTGGAAAATAAGTATTTGGTCAATACCAAAAATTAATCTCAATACTTTGTTATGGACCCTTTGCTGGCAATAACGGAGGCCAAACGTTTTTTGTAACTCTTCACAAGCTTTTCACACACTGTTGCTGGTATTTTGGCCCATTCCTCCATGCTGATCTCCTCTAGAGCAGTGATGTTTTGGGGCTGTCGTTGGGCAACATGGACTTTCAACTCCCTCCACAGATTTTCTATGGGGTTGAGATCTGGAAACGGGCTAGGCCACTCCAGGACCTTGAAATGCTTCTTACGAAGCCACTCCTTTGTTGCCCTGGCTGTGTGTTTGGGATCATTGTCATGCTGAAAGACCCAGCCACGTCTCATCTTCAATGCCCTTGCTGATGGAAGGAGATTTTCTCTCAATACATAACCCCCTTCATTCTTTCCTTTACACAGATCAGTCGTCCTGGTCCCTTTGCAGAAAAGCAGCCCCAAAGCATGATGTTTCCACCCCCATGCTTCACAATGGGTATGGTGTTCTTCAGATGCAATTGAGTATTCTTTCTCCTCCAAACCATAGAACCTGTGTTTCTACCAAAAAGTTGTATTTTGGTTTCATCTGACCATAACACATTCTCCCAGTCCTCTTCTGGATCATCCAAATGCTCTCTAGCGAACCGCAGACGGGCCTGGACGTGTACATTCTTCAGCAGGGGGACATGCCTGGCAGTGCAGGATTTGAGTCCCTGGCGGCACATTGTGTTACTGATAGTAGCCTTTGTTACTTTGGTCCCAGCTCTCTGTAGGTCATTCACTCGGTCCCCCCGTGTGGTTCTGGGATTTTTGCTCACCGTTCTTGTTATCATTTTGACGCCACGGGGTGAGATCTTGCATGGAGCCCCAGATGGAGGGAGATTATCAGTGGTCTTGTATGTCTTCCATTTTCTAATAATTGCTCCCACAGTTGATTTCTTTACACCAAGCATTTTAGATCTATTTAAGATTTAAGTCTTCCCAGCCTGGTGCAGGTCTACAATTTTGTCTCTGGTGTCCTTCGACAGCTCTTTGGTCTTGGCCACTGTGGAGTTTGGAGTGTGACTGACTGAGGTTGTGGACAGGTGTCTTTTATACCGATAATGAGTTAAAACAGGTGCCATTAATACACGTAACGAGTGGAGTCTCGTTAGACCTCGTTAGAAGAAGTTAGACCTCTTTGACAGCTAGAAATCTTGCCTGTTTGTAGGTGACCAAATACTTTTTTTCTCCATTCTAATTTGGGAATAAATTCTTTAAAAATCAAACGTGATTTTCTGTTTTTTTTTCCCACATTCTGTCTCTCATGGTTGAGGTTTCCCCATGTTGACAATTACAGGCCTCTCTAATCTTTTCAAGTCGGAGAAATTGCACAATTGGTGGTTGACTAAATACTTATTTTCCCCACTGTATGTCCATCTCGGATTTTTTACATTCGTTCAAAAGTGAGATAATTTGCCTAATAACACAAAATTACATCTGCATTCAATAATACTCAGAGCAGTGTCATGTCAAATTCAGATGGTTTTATGACAGTCTTATGGTGCCACTGTCAAATACAGTGTTACCAAATACCATACTAGTGATTAATGAAACAACTGGAACAGTAACTGAAGAAATAATTAGTAAAGAACATGAATTTTGATTGTTGTTTACATCTGTAACGCTGCATGCAAGGAGGCATGTTGGATGACAACAGTGTTTACAGCAGGTGGCAGCAGAGGTTGACTGTCTCCTTCAGGGGAGCAGTGATGGCCAAATGAAGCTTCCTGAAGCAATGAAGCTTTGCAGCCAATTGGTTCAAAGCTTTATGGTAGTTGATTTGGTCTTATGACAGTCTGATGATGCCACTGTCAAATAAAGTGTTATCGGTTATCTTTGGTGTAAGTATTCCATCACATAGTGAGGACAATTGTGGCTTATAGTCCAGTGCGGCTTATCTATGAACAAATGCTGTTTTGGTGTCAAATTTGGTGGGTGGCGGCTTATACTCAGGTGCGCCTTGTAGTCCGAAAATGACGGTATGTAAAAAGAAAAAAAAAGTGAGTACTTCATCCACCACGGAGTTGTTTTTAGTTAATGTTTTGGCTATGTTGAAGGGAGGCTCTGTTTCCAGTGGGTTTTGGGTCTTTGTAGGAAATAGTGATTTTTTTTTGTGTGTGTGTGTGTGTCAGGTATGTCTTACATTAGGTTCTGTAACTGTTAATAGTTGGTTAGTTTAAGGGACTTCTTGTTCTGTTTGGTGGGATATTTTGGAGATATTTGTTGAAGGTTCTTGTCCTGTTTCTGGATGTTTAGGATTTGTTTCTGTGTTACCTGGTTGGGGTTGAGTCCAGTGACAAGCGTGGAGGTCAGCAGTGAAGTTCACCTTACACAGACACGTAGAGTGTCTTTTATGTAAGAACAAAGAGGAAGAAGAACCACTGGACCTGCCTCTGGAGTGTGAGGGGGCCACAGAACGGTGGTCCCTCCCTGGATGTCCATGTGTCACACGAGCAGCCCGCAGGTCTGTTTTCCATCACCGGCATTGTCGCGTTATTACGACAGCGTCAGAAATGTGCCGAGCTCAGCGTTGGGACCGTTTTGGATGACGAACTACTCGCGAGGGAAATGCGACACGACGACGTTTTGATTGACGAGCGCAGGGCCCGGGCGATTGCCTGCGGTCGGACACCCGACAACACTGGAAGCGTGTTTCCCCGCTCCGAGCCAATGCGGCTGGAAGCGGCCGCGGCGGTTAAGGTCAAGAATGTCGCTGCCAATTGACGGCTTTTACGCACTCACACACTGTTGGCCAACGCCTCGGTGTGCATTTGGAGGGGGGGGGGCGCTGCAAGGGAAGGGTGGGTTGGGGGGTGTCAATGAGGTCCCCTACTGAGTCGGTTTCTACGGTGACCTGAGAAAGGCCGTAAGTAGGTCCGGCCCTTTCTCAGGCCTAATCAGCGTATTAGCACAAAGGAGGACATGTGTTGACCCCCCCTCCCCTCGACTGCCCCCCTGCCCGACTCCCTCCAACAGCATGACTGGACACAGAGAGCCAATAAAACCCGGATTAGGAGGCTATCAACACACACTGAGCTGTAGCCACAAACTTTGTGAACACGCCCGGGCCCCGCCCCCCTCCGATGCCATCTTTGCGCTTTATTGCCAGCGTTTTTTCTTCCAGTCGCCTTTGCTTCCTTTCAGGCCCGTAAGCCCCTCGTACAATGGACGCCCAGAAATGACTCATTTTGTCGGCAAACTCGCAATCGGAATCGGCTTTATTGCCCGAGTATGGTAAAACACACAAGGAATTTGTCGCAGGTAGATGGGGTCGTGATCAAAAATGTACATTTAGGGCATACCGCAGTTAAAATCTTCAATATAATTAAACTGTCAAAGAAACATGACAACAGGTCGGGATTCTTCCATTCTTTGTAACCATAGGCGGAGTTTGACTTTTGTGGACAGGGGTGGCAAAAATGTTGATGAAACGCAATGTCAGCAATAAAATTAACTTACAAGATATACAGTTTATCACAAAAGTGAGTACACCCCTCGCATTTCTGCAGATATTTAAGTATATCTTTTTATGGGACAACACTGACAAAATTACACTTTGACACAATGAAAAGTTGTCTGTGTGCATCTTATATAATAGAGTTAATTTATTTTCCCCTCAAAATAACTCAAAATATAGCCATTAGGGTTGTTCCGATCATGTTTTTTGCTCCCCATCCGATCCCGATTGTTTTAGTTTGAGTATCTGCCGGTCCCAATATTTCCCAATCCGATTGCTTTTTTTTGCTCCCGATTCAATTCCAATCATTCCCGATAATTTTTCCCGATCATATACAATACATTTTGGCAATGCATTAAGAAAAAAATGAATAAAACTCGGACGAATATATGCATTCAACATACACTACAAAAGTACTGTATTTGTTTATTATGACAATAAATCCTCAAGATGGCATTTACATTATTAACATTCTTTCTGTGAGAGGGATCAACGGATAGAAAGACTTGTAATTCTTAAGGAGAAATGTGACTTTGTATATTGTGACTAAATATTGCCATCTAGTGTATTTGTTGAGCTTTCAGTAAATGATACTGTAACCATGCCCAAATGCATGATGGGAAGTGGAACCATGACTGTGCGTAGTGCTACCAATTGATATATCTTCTCTGCGTTGGCAGTTACTACCTTGCTTCCCTACATTGCTTCCCACGATATTCCTAATCGTAGGGAGTGGGATTGTAAGGCTTTAGCCAATTAAAAAAAGGCTCCAAAGGCTGCCAAAATTCTTTCTATTCATTTTACGCTGCCTTTTAGCTCTCTATATAAGTAAAACGGCGCCATTACAGATTGAGCGCGACAATGCGTGAGTGGGTCATGCAGCGCATGCATCAATTGCATTAAATATTTTAACGTGATACATTTGTAAAAAAATATTAATTACCGCCGTTATTGGGATAAACTTGATAACCCTACCTTAAGCCTAAACTAAAGACTCTGGATGAGTGTAACATATTATGTCTGTAACGTTAAATACAATTAGAAAACGATTTAATAAAAAAAATATATATATTTAAAAAAGGCATGTCCGATATTTTTTTGCCGATTCCGATACTTTGAAAATGACGTGATCGGACCCGATCAATCGGGATGCCGATTGATCGGGACATCTCTAATAGCCATTAATATCTAAACCCCTGGTAACAAAACTGAGTACACTCCTTAGAAACTATGTTCATCCCTAAATATCTACTGCTTGTCATTTTCCCTCCAAAATGTCATGTGACTCGTTACAGGAGTGCTGTCAGCATTGCTGCAGAGATTGAAGAGGTGGGGGGTCGGCCTGTAAGTGCTCAGACCATACGCCACACTCTACATCAAATTGAAATTGGCCCGTCTCATCAGACCGTAGGACATGGTTCCAGTAATCCATGTGCTTTGTTGACATGTCTTCAGCAAACTGTTTGCGGGCTTTCTTGTGTACCGTTCATTTCATTCATTTTTGTTGTTTTATTGCTTTACAACTTTTATAGACATTTTACCAGCAACGTCTTAATTTTAAATTAATCTCTGCATATGCCCAAAAGTGACCCAAAATGAACAGGAAGTCAGCTGGAAATGCCTCCAGATTAACCCAAAATTAGCAGGAAGTGATCCATAAATCAAAAATCAACAGGAACAGACCTGGAAATAAACCTAAATCATAGTGACTCAAAATGAATAAGAATTGACCCAGGAATCAACCGGAAGTGACTTGGAAATGCACTAGGAATTGAACCTATATATTGGAAAGTCAATTATATGCAATGACATTTCATGCCACCGACTAGCCGCCCCCCCTTAATCTCCGCATATGTTTGTAACTGTTGTATAATTGTTTAAAAATCCACAAAAATGACAACATGCCTCTACAGCAGGGATTTCAAATTCATGTTTGTCATGTTTGGTTCCAATACATCTTCTAACTTGGGCCCTGAATCAATTGGCAGCTAATCGAATGGAAAACTACTGTATTTTGATAGTAGAGGAATTTTTTTACAGACAGTGAAAAAAAAAATCAAGATTCTTAACTCAATGGTGGCGATAGGTGTTCAATCCTATCAATCAATTGGACGTCTACCAGCGACAAACTAATTTAAATTCAGCAGAAGGATGAAAAGTGCCGCAATGATTGGACGTCAGTCATTGTCAATAGCAAATGAGTTTGAATAGCAACTTTTTTGTCTTTTAAATTTTCAATTTTTAATATTTAAACATTAATTAGAGTTGTCTGATAATTACTTTTTAACAGATAACCGATATCCTGTATTGTCAAATTCCAAAAATCTGATACCGTTGCCGATATATGCGGTCACGGACTTGACATATTATGGCTAATTGTATTGTGAGCTCACTGAATGCTTTAATAATGATTAATGTAACAACTTCAAGGTTTTTCCAAATTAATATTCTGTGAAAAATAAGAGAATACCTTCAACTGAAATTATGGGAAAAGTGCCTATATTGCACAACTGTCACGTAGGGGGTGCATGAAGGACCCAAATGCAGGGACAATGGGGAGGCGAGGCAAGGTGAAGGTGAATTCAAAATGGTTTTAATAACAAGCAAAAGTCCAACAAAAAAGCAAAGTACAAACCAAACTCAAGGAGAACAAAAGACTGGAGATCAAAACATACTTAACCCGGAATGAGGGCTTGGACGGAGCTACAGACACTGGGATAGAAACATGGATTGGCATGAAATTGACAATGATGCAACAAGAACAGACAGCACATGGGGAACTGAAATACAGACATGGGGTAACGAGACAATGAGACATAGGTGTTTGATACAAGAGGCAGCTGATCGGTAAAGACACGAGGGACAGGCCACAACAGGTTAAATAAATGGATAATCACATGACAAGACACACTAGAGCACAAACCTAACCCAACTTAACTCAAAGCATGACAACAACTATATTTATTGTTGAAATCAACATTTTGCAAACATCAGTTTTTTGGATCAAGTATAAATGCAAAGTGCCAATAAGGCAATTAAGCCCCTTTCAGACTTAAATCCCGGTAAACTCCCGTGTCAGGTGACGCAGGATTTACCCGTGTCATGGCTTTCAGACATGGGGAGTTGTACCGGGAATTACCCAGGTTGGACAGTTTCGGACTTGTCCCGTGATGGCGCCACTGCACTCTCTGTGTGGAGAGGGCGGGATTTTATAACCAGGACATTACGTTCTTTTGGTCTGCATCGGCAACAAAATAAACCACACATTTGATGAACGATGGACTGTGTCTTCCTCAGCTCTAAGATCCAGTAGCAATGTAATTTTGTTATGTTCCCTGTTTAATTTTGCTATCTTTCCGTTTGCCATGTTGATGATTGTGATATTTACCCTTTATACCGCTTTTCATCTTACTGCGAAGAAGGAGGAAATGACGATCGGCCCTCCATGATATTTACGTCATCAGCCTCCGCGCTTTGACCCGGGAATTAAACGGCTGCTTTCACACATGCCGCGTCCCGGGTAGGTCCAGGACAGTGAACAGGTTAATGTCCATGTCATCTCCGTGTCAGTCGACCCGGGATATTGCTTTCAAACATAAGGGCTACCCGTTTAAATCTTGGGATTTAACCGGAGTTCAGCGTATATCTGAAAGGGGCTTTATTCTGTCCTCATTGTCAACAGATGGCGACAAATCAGTCTCTCAAGAGAAGTCAGACACTGGAGTAAAGTTGAATTGGCTTTACTGTGATCATCTTTCTCTTGACAAGAGCACTGATAATTTTTGGGGAAAAACAAAACAAAACATTGTATCAATAATATGAAACAAAGTCACAAATAAAGCAAAGTATACACCACATTTCAATTTGAATAGCAACTGGTATTACAGCTAGCAAGTAATAAAATAATGACCATTTAGCTCTCTCTACTCGCAATGAGCTTGCGTCGACATATGATTACGTCAGCAGAAAGTTTTCAAAACTAATTACACCTCAGCACCAGCAAGGGGCGTCAAAACATAAGAAACACAGACAGGCAATAAATGGACAGCACCACACTGCCATTTGCATCTTGGCCCAAAACCGATGTCGATATTATCCGATATCATTTTAAAATGCTTTTATCAGTCGATATTATCTTCTACCTGATAATATTGGACGACTGTAATATTAATATTAAAACAAATTAAATCGCGACCACTGTAATTACGGCAAATATACAAAACAATTGAAATGCTATTGTCATGAAACTATACCGATGTACTATTTTTTTGACCGCATCATTGAATAATCCAATACACTTCAATCACGCCTTCTGCTTGTACGCTTTCCGATTGGCTAGTACTCGTTGCGCTGGGCAACTAAAATTCCAAAAATTAGATGATGTCAGACGGAGAGTTTAGTACATTTTGGGCAAGGCTGATAGTTTTTCTACTGTAAAATTATTTGGATGTGATTGGACGCGGGGCAGGCCAAGAACACATTTTATGCTGCTCGTAAATCACATGACTTGACTATGAGTCATGTGATATCAGGGATGGCGCTTGCCAACATGGCCGAGATAGCACTTTTGACTAGAAGCTGTTAAGAATATGTCATGTCAATAAAATCAGAATGGATCGTCATTGGTCAATTTGGGTTTTAATTGGACTTCTGGGGGATTTCTTTGGCCTGACATACTGATCTCACGCACTGGCCACTTTTTTAGATACACATAATTTATTTCCCAGTCAAAATAGATTTTAATTTTAATATTAGGGGGGGGGGGGGAATGTGTTTTTGGGAGCTATAACCTTTTCAGTTGTTTTTTTTTTTTCCAATTTATTTATTTTTTAAAAACATTTTATTCATCAATTTATTTATTCATTAAATAAATGATTTGAAAAAAATAAAATAACTAGAGGAGCGCGAGAGCAGACCACCACGAAGCAGCCGAATTCAAGAATTCCCATTTTTATTACCTCTGCGACATTTGACTTTATCATCTTATGACCAACCCTTCAAATTTAAGTTAAATATACTAACTCGTTATCAAGCTAGCATGAATTTCCTTTTCTGACCTTTTATCTTATTACCCTAAAATTTAATCAACTCTTCCGTTTCATTTCAAACATAACCTGCAACTTTGCTCATAATCCATTTATTTGTCTTTTAGTTATTTTGAATTGTTATAAGGACCTCTGTGAAGTTGGCCCCCCATCAGATGCAAATTTATATAAAAATGGTGTCAATCGTTTATGCTTCGTTTGTGCTGTAAAAAGTTTCGTTAATTTCGAGTGATGACGTCACGCAGCCCCCCCATTTATTGCAAAATGGGCCTGAAATCGTGCCATTCGTTTACAGTCTTGTTAATAACGGCGATAGAGTATAATGGCGTGTCTAACGGTGTTATTTTTTTCAGTTGTGATTAATTTAATTAATTACTTTTCACATCTTTGCAACGCCGTTACTGTTACCAAGGACGTGAAGGGGTGCGTTACCACAATTTGGTTGAATAAAATACGAGTTGTCTGATTTTGTCAGATTCTTGGGAGAGAACAGAGCGGAATGAGGAAAGGGGGTGGTGATGCCATTGCAAATGCGATGATAAATGTCAAGGTGGCTTAGAGCGTTAGCATAGCATTCGCGTTCTCGTTAGCATTAGCATTTAGCAACTTTTTTTTTTTTTTTTTTTTTTTTTTTTATAACATACAGTTCGTGGCATCCAGTTGGGTACAATTAAGTGAAAATAATGTACTGATGAGTGTGCTTATTATCACCAAGTTGGTCTTGTCATTGTAGATGCTACAATATAATGATACAGAAAAGGTGCGAGTGACGTCATCACTCGAAATAAATACAGGTAGTCCCCATGTTACGACGTACTCAACTTTCACGATTTTGACTTTATGACGCCGAAGTCTTGTCCGCCATTTTGTCTCCAGTCTTTTTTTTAATTGTACCTCACAGAATCTTATTTTTTACTTTACTTTATTAACTTGACTTGTTCTGTCTTCACTAAACGTTAAATTGGTCAGCTTGACAGACAGCAAACAAAGCAATTGCACATTATGAACCTTCCTTCACTTTCGACAATTTGTAAAGCTGTAACACAGATACTGTCTGTATACGTCTGTTCAAAACGACACGCATTTGAACAATAAAACACTCAAAAAAAAAAAAGATTGGTGTTCAAACGTCCATTTATGCTCATCAATATGTAAATTTAGTACATTAAATTAGCCTAATTTGCTTCACAAAAGTCCGCTATCCTAAATGCTATGAATGCTAACATATTTACAGTTGTCATAGCAAATCGCTCACACGTAACTCCACAAACTGTAGCTCTAAACTTAATTACAAATGCATACAAAAACATAAACTAGCTGAAGCAACTTACAGCCGTATGTGGGCCAAACCACAGCGCAGCTATCGTTTATCCATGTGAGACGTCTGAGTGCTCCTGTATGGAAGCATTATTGAACGACAATCCAGCCAGACCCAACACTGCCACCAGATGGCAGTGTTTCCTCCACCAGTAAACAAAATACAATACTTTTGGACTTTTTGGAAAGTTATTTTGACATTTTAAAGGGTTAATTCCGATTTACGCGGAAATTTGCCTTACGTCGCCAGCGTAAGAACAGAAGTTGTTACCAATATCTATGACACAATAGCAGCATAAATTAAAACTTTTACAGCACAAACAAGCACAAATGTAGCATAAACGAAAGGCACCATTTCGGGTTCTTAACTCATTGCCTGCCACTGACGATGGTAGATGTCCAAGTCATTTAATGTTGAAAGACTGGCTGTGAATTTTTATCTTTAAGCATAGACTTTACCATCAGTTGACAAGACGGCTCCTACAGACACTGCGCCACGCCTTCCCGTTGGGGGCCGACCCACGCAGAACGTTTGGCTTTCAATATGATCAACTCAAGCACACGCTGCGGTCAAACAAGCAGGCAGGAGTGTCTCAAGAGTGATTTGGTCGAGGATTCAATGTAATTATTATATAAAATATCCCCATGCATGCACTTTGAAACGTGAAAAAAATGTATGGAAAAAAATTAGTGGAACTTTAACTTGAAATATGTATGTAAAATGAATGATAACTGCCCGGGTTTTTTTTTTTTTTTTTGCTTTTAACCAAGAATCTGGACTGTTCTATGTTCATATCTCTAGAAATTCCGAGATATATGCGTTTATTTACAAGAATTTTCAACTTAAAAAGCTCTCTGTTTTGTGATGGCCGCCATTTGTAACCATACACAGTAGCGTAACTTTACAGTCAAATGATCAGGTAATTTTCGGCGAACTGGCCATCTTTTAAAAAAAAAAAAAAAAAAGTAGTAATTTAGACTTTTCTGCATCCATACAAAAAGAATCACTTTTTACGTGTTTAATTCTATGTAACATTTCAATCTAAAAATGACGAGGGCCAGCTAGCCGGCAAGACGTGCTGAGGAATTAGTAACATCGGAATTCAACCTAAATACATTGTTATTGTATACAGAAATATGCTAATTTTGCTTTTGTTGAGTAAGGTTAAAATGATTCTGCATGCTTTCCTCAAGTTTTAAGTTTTTTGATGTGAAAATTAAGTGATTTATTTGCTGTTGAAAACTTGTCAAAATTGCACTCAAAAAAAAAAAAATCTAAGTTGCTATTTTGGGCAAAAACTTATATGATATGTTAAAAATTGCTATTGATGCTGAAAATATAGATGATTATCTATGGATTTGGTGATTTTTGTGCATTTAGCATAAAATTTGAGAATTTTATAGCCATTTTAAGTTTTGTTTACTTGTATTAAAATCCCGATTTTTTTTTTTTTTTTTTTTTTTTTTTTAATAAATATTATGGAACGACTTTTGAGTTTTTTGATGTCGCTGCTCATGGAGACTCATATATGCCCAAGGGGTTTTGGTTTTAGGTCGTTAGCAGCTTTGGTTTTAAAAATATTCAAAGTTTTTGAAAATAGGCCCCCTTTGTGTCGGCCTCGAGCCCCCGTCAACTAATAGTGAAGTCTACGCTTTCAGTGCCATTGACGGGGCCAGACGTCCAATCCATTTTGATTGGGAGGGAGCAAATGAACAAATGAATTAGTAGGCTTCTTATGCAAATTATGTAAAGCCAGTCCACGAATTCAACCAAAATGTATTTTCTCTACCAAACTAAATTTCCGGGATGGTCTATGAAACTTTCTTACGTTCAAATGTGATTGATCTTCGCTGAATTTCACAGACACCGACAAGCAAACATACGGAACATATAATATTATAATTAAAACCTGGTGTCCAAATATTTACCATTCAATTGTAATATATTATTTCTATATATGCTACAATTGTATACCAAATATTAATATTTTGGCCTATAGGATGCTAAATTTGATATACACGTGTGTGGATGCCAGGTGCCTTTTTTTAATTAGCAAAATTAGTCACTTGCCCTTTAAAGGTTTTTTTTATTATTATTATTTTGTTTATAATAGGTTTTAATTCACATTTTGTAGCTTTCGTGGGGTTACCGCGCGACATGTCCTGGAAGTGTTTGTGGGGGATCATATCTACCCCTTTTGTCAAGGGGTACAAAAGGGGACAAGAACTCTTGGTCCAAAAGAACCCCTTTTCATGAGAGCAGCAAACACTCCATCCCCTGTGTGTGTGCGCGTCCCACAGGGATGGTGGGCCACTCTTGAGCCGGACACTGAAGCGTCCTAATTAAAGGCCACTTAAGCCCCACAAAGTGCGGCGGTGCAGGTTGGTGTCGTTGAGAAGGGGGGGTGGGGATTCACGGCACTCGTAAACAAGGGGGTCCAGGACAGCGGGACAGAAGGGGGTTACATGCCACAGACTTTGTTCACACAAGATGAAGAGTCAACAGCCCCCCCACACAACCCCGAAAGTCCCTGAAGCCCCCCCATCCTAGCATAACGTCCACCCCCCCCCATCATCCATCCCCCCTAATAAGCAGCACCTTCACAACAATGCCAACCCACTCCCCTTCTTTTGCTCTCAATCACTGTTGGGACAATAAGAGGGACCCCTGCCGCCCCCCCAACACCACCGCACCGTCCCGCGGCCCCTCCCCAGCCCCTGAAACAGACACTTCTTTTATTGAAATTCTTTGCTGTTCTAATCCTCCGCTTCCTCCAGGCCCAATAATGGACTCCCCGCATCATCAGCCTTTTCCAGCCAAGGCCGCTGTCGCATCACAACCTGGCCCGGGTCACAAGTCCACCCCCCTCGTCCCGCGGATGAGCGGGGGCGCACGCCTGTGGCGTTTTAGGGATCACAAGCAGGGCAGGTAATGTTTGATAAATAGACACTTTTGGTGTGTTAGCCAGAAGTACAAAAAAATATTGTTTTGGGTGTATGTTTAATCTTTGGAAACACATTCGTGGGGTTAATTTTGTTAAGAAAAAATAAAAATGTTATTTATTTTGTATAAACCAGACATTTTTTTTTATTTCCCCAAAGAATTAAAATACAGAATTCTGTTATTTTTTAACAAAAATATTTTCTTTTTTATATACAGTGAAGAGCAGAAATGCACCCCTTGTGAGTTTGCAAGTTTACCGTATTTTTCCAACTATAAGTCGCAGTTTTTTTCATAGTTTGGACGGGGGTGCGATTTATACTCTGGAGCGATTTATGTGTGAAATTATTAACACATGATTATATAATTTCACATGTTATTTTGGTGTTTTGGAGTGAGACAATGTGCGTTACTATGCATTACTACGTTGGTTGAATGACGTGAGAAAAGTCAGAGACGCGGAGAGAGAAGAGTGTTTGTTGTTTGTTGTGCGCTGTAGCAAACGCGATGCTAGGCTAGGTGGCTGAAATATTTCCTGACTGCAGCCGACAGCCTACAATCTACGCCTAGATATCACATGCTTATAAACTACATGAGAAATGACAGACTCGGCGGCGTTAGTAAACAGCCGCCATTTTAAAGCAGTAGACTTCTCAGAAAGGCTCTGTTGTAGTGAACATTCCTAGCAAACTTTAAGTACATTTTCATCTAAAATACTTCAAAATCCGCAAAATCTTGACTTGAAGCTTAAACGTTAAATGATGAAACAGTTTTAAAACTTTCACATGTCGAAAGTAGACAGAAGGGAACTAATGCAAAAATGGGAGCAATTTTAACAACTATAACAGCTGATTCACAACAATGAAAAGTGACGAAAGCGGAGATTTTATTCTGCCAATTTGTTGCCGAACACAATTTGCCCCCAACCATTGCTGATCACTTCTCAGAATTAGCAAAAGAAATGTTCCTTGACTCAAAGATTGCATCGGTAAGTTAATTTTATCAATTGACCTTTTTATTTTTTAATTGGACACATTAACAAACTACCTTCAAGTCAAACTGAATTGCGAGCTGAAGTGCCATGAAGTGCAGCCATCAAAAGACATGATAGAAATTGCCAAAAATGCTACATAAAATTATAACAAAAGTCACTGTTAAATCTTAGTAATCATGATGTAGCTGAAGATATTGATTGTTCTTTGATTGCACCAGGTTATGTTACAATATTATAAATAAATTCATGTTATTTTAAAAATTGAGTTTTATTTTTGTTTCATATTGCACGCTATATACAACGTTGTAAGATTAGTCACCGATTTGTAAGGTCATCCGTCACTATTTGTAAGATTGCCAACGGCCTCGGGTTGACAGGTATGGTCAGGGGTGAAAGTGGGCCAGAACGGTCAGGAACGCAGTTCCGGTATAAGATTCAGGGCAGGAACGCAGTTCCGATATAAGATTCAGGGCCTGAGTTCTGTACACGGTGCTTTGATTCCAAAAATATGATGGCAACTATCAAAACGCTATGTAAAAAAAAATGCTAAGCTGCCACACATGCATTTCATCTCCAAGAAGAAAACAATCTACTTACTAACATCAGATTTAGATACAAAAGTGTTAACAACAAGCATACTAAAGTGCTTGTGTAGCATAATCCGTTTCCGATATTTATTATTTTATTCCACGGATGGCATGGAGGTTTACCCAGCTGCTGTAGTTATCCGAGTCTGACGATGATGAGTCACGTCAAAATGCCAATGCACGCAGCAAAGCAAAACGCCTGGACTCATTTATCCGTTCAATTGGCTGACATACTGACATGTGATCAGCAGAGATAGTTAGCTCTGATTGGTTCAAATGTGCATGTTTTCTGGAACAGCAAAAACAAACAAACAAACAAAGGTTTGTTGAATTGATTCGACAAAAAAGGGCAATGCAACAGAAAATGGATCAAATCTTTAAGCGCAAGGAAAGAGTTGAGGAGGCTTATCATATTTAGTTTTATTTGCTCTGATGGGGAGGTTCTGAACATCAGCTGTCAATATGCACTTTGGACTTACAGTATATTTGTTCCTTTATGTTAGGCTACTTATTCATTTCCTTATGATTTAAAAAAGTCAATGTCTGCGCGATCTTCAAAATATATTCCATTTCACTCTGCATGATATGAGTCATTTGTACTTATTTTTCTGAATGTATGCTACTTATGTCTTTATTATTTAAAAAAAAAGCAAAAGTAAATGTTTACATTAACTTCAATTTTAATATACATCCTATGTTCTTAAGTTGTTAAAATTGAGATTTGGCATTTAGTATGTGAGGAAATGAGGGAAACAAAAAATTAGGAGATGGAGGTTGGGGTTATTGCTGTTTTTGTTTAGTTTACAAATCATTGAAAAAAAAATACAATTTTGAATGAAAATCAGTTTTTGTATATGTTATAGAAATAACTGAGCCAAAACAGTTTTCTTTGCATTTCAGTAGTTTTAGGAGGTTTGATCCCCCCCCCCCCACCCCCACCCCACCCCCCCACCCCAAAAAATGTAGATATAAAATAAAAATAAAAAAAATTCTGGCTCCGTGGCGACCTTCACGTCGGGGAGTTCCGGCAAGAAATTCTAGCCACTTTCACCCCTGGGTGGTGACTGGTGTTATTTATGTGGTCTATGTCCAACATTACTAACTCCCTGTAGAACCTGAGCCATTGGTGACATCTGCTGGTAAAATATTGAACAACAGTTAACCACACTGATTTAGTCATTCGTTCATTTTCCATGGCGCTTTCCCTCACGAGGGTGCCCCTGATTTAGAAAGGTTCAAATATTGACCTTACTACTTCACTAATAGGTATATTTAAAATTAAATACCCGTCTTTTTCACAAAATCATTCCCATATAACATGTTTGCAAAACAGCCCACGTCAGTCAGCATATTTTAACAAGATATATAGTATTATTGCCTGTAAACACACATATTCTGTAACAATTACTGTACATGCATGTGTTGCAGGTTTGAGCTGCTAAAACAAACAAATATTATGTTGACAAGAAAAGAGTTTCATTTTTCATCACTGCACTCGCCCTCAAAGCTCAAAACAGTGCCCGAGGCACACCGACCTGTTTGCGGGTGCAGGTGTCACATGACATTGCATGCCATCAGAACACAGTCGACCTTTGGCCTCAGGCGACGGCGGGCCTGAATTAGTACAGTGGGTGGAGCTTATCTGGAACATGACACAGTTGATCTTTGATGTTGGAAGCAGACTATCAGCTGTCACTCATCTTTTGTTGTTGTTTTTTCTTCTCTTGCCCTCCAGCAAGGTTGAACCAGGCCTCCCTTTGTGCGCTTAGATCAAGTGTGAACCTGAGAGCTAGACTTGGAACACTTTTTACACAGTGATACAGTTGACTGGTAGACAGTCAATGTCTGAGTAAATATACAGAACAGTGGTAGCAAATGTAACCATTAGACTACAATGTGCTATATAACTAATTCGCTTTACTGTTTGAGAGATAGGAGCACAAAATATTTGTGCTATCTTCAAATTCTTGTTTGTTAAAGATTGTTCACGTGGAATGGCATCAAAATGTGACGTTAAATCGTTCTTAGACATTAGTTTTGACACATCAAATATGGTGGTCATACTTACGTAGAGCAGTAACGGACCAACCCCACTAAAAAAAGTCGTTACCTTAGATTTATTGCAATTTCAATAGCTATTGGCTTATTTTAGGAACGTGACACCAGCCGACCAATCACAAAACAGTGAAAAGCTCCGGGAAGGCGGGACAATAGAGGCTCAACTCTGACAGCGGCGTGGGGGCGCGAAGAGATGACGTCAAACCGCTAAACAGAGTCGTGTTGTCAGCTGCTGAGGAACGACGACAGAAAAAAAGCGGTCGTGTGTGCGCAGCTTGTCGGTGATTAACTTTACGATTTTTAAGGTCTTCGCCGTGAAGCTGCGAAGATGCTAGCCGTCGTTCCGTAAGCGAGAGCCACGCCGAAACGGACACCGGGATAACGGACTGTTCGAACCTATTCAGGTCGGTGTTGGAGCCATTTTTGTCTGTTTTTTTTTTGCTAAGAAAACTGGAGCCCTGTTGCAATTTTAACAACTTGTTGACAAGTTGAAAAATTACTTGATTGTTTACTTCTGCGTTGAAGTCCGGGTCAGTGGTCGCTTAGTTAACTTTAGTACGTTACGTCAGTCACCTTAAATGCTGCCTTCGGATTGGCTGCCGTGACTAATTAGTACCTTTGGTTTTGGAGCACGTTTACCACATTTGTCATAATAGTCATTACTCCAAAGGAAGGTACATAAATAATCCAGTTAGACTATTTTTGTCTCATTGTTGGCATAATACTTTCTATCTGTGATTATAGTTGGCATGTCTGCCACAAACAAAAATGTTCAACACCTACATTTTACTGAATGAAATCATGTATACTTTGATTCTCCTTTTGCCCATATAGGTGGTAGCTGGTGTCTCCGCCATGAACGTGGGTACGGCACACAGCGAGGTGAACCCCAACACGCGTGTGATGAACAGCCGGGGTATGTGGCTGTCGTACATTCTTGGCATCGGCCTGCTGCACGTCATCTTGCTCAGCATCCCATTCGCCAGCGTGCCCGTCGTGTGGACCCTCACAAACCTCATCCACAACCTGGTAGGCCATTGTGTACGACATACCGTAAATTCTGCAGTCTAGTGCACCTGACTGTAAGATGCACAAACCAAATTTAACGCAAATATATGCTTCAGTCAAG
Source organism: Corythoichthys intestinalis (assembly GCF_030265065.1). Taxonomy (NCBI): domain Eukaryota; kingdom Metazoa; phylum Chordata; class Actinopteri; order Syngnathiformes; family Syngnathidae; genus Corythoichthys; species Corythoichthys intestinalis. Next base: position 27,752,662 of record NC_080415.1, read on the forward strand.
TCCACAAAGCACTTAAAAAAAGTCGCTACAATTAAAAAACATAATGAATAAAATCCACTATTTCGACCTAGCATAGCAGCTTATTAGTAGCCTCAGCTGGTTCTTCTGTAATGGCACGAAACATTGGATGGCGTCTTCTTCGGCAAAAATCCAAACAAACAAATAATCTAGCATTAGCCTAACATAGTAACTTCATTGTAGCGAACTATGGAGCTCCTTATTTCAAAAAAATCTGTCAAGGTCTTCTTTTGAGAACAATTTTGGCATATACTTGTAAAAAAACTTCTAATCAGTGTTGTTTTTGGCAGCCCTTTTGATTTTCATCTGTCTTTTGGGCGATAACATACGATAGTCATATTTTAGTCATTTCAAAATGTGTTTGTCTTCATCTAGTCTTTGTTGACAAAAACCCACGACTAATTTCATCTAGTTTTAATCGACGTTTACTAAAAATGTTTTCGTCTTTAAAATAAATTTTACAAAAAACACTCCAGAGATAGATAACTACGAGCACTTATTGTAGCGTCTATAAGGACAACGCCGACATGGTGATATTACACACTCAGCAGGAAAATAGTAGATTATTTTCAATGAATTATACCCACCTGGACGCCTTGAAGAGGATGGTCACCGTTAGCATTAGCCTCATGCAAACGCGCATGCTATGCTAACGCTGCGAGTTACATTTAGTTGTGATGATCACTCAGCACAGACCTTTAAAGGCTAAAGCAACATTGCATATCCTCTCTGGCCAAGATAAGAAAAACAAAGTTTACCTTGTGTGCAGCACATCACATGAGTGACACAACCAAACTGCTACAATGCAGGCTAACAACAAATAAAATGTCACACGTTGTGAATATGTGACGGAAACGTGTGATCGTGCATCTTTGTCCCGCTCTTGTCTCGTCAGACGAAAACTGGCATTCGTCTCGTTATGTTTTAGTCTTCCAAAACATATTAGCTCATTATCGTAAGACCATAATCATGAAAAAAGTGTTCGTTGACGAAATATTTACGCTATAGTCATCGTTGACGAAAACAACAGTACTTCTAATTAGGGGTGTGACAATATATCGAAATGGTGATATATCGTGATACTTTTTATCCCAAAATGTTATCGATATGCTCCAGCCAAGAATTGAAATGTTTTAAAAAGGAGTCAGTCTTAAGCCTGTCACAATATGCAATAATTCCATTTATCGCGCGATATATAAAAATGAAGGCTGTAATTTTTCCGCTGCGATTTATCGCCTCGCGTGCACGTGTGTGCGCGCGTGCGGCAGACGTGCTATTAAAAGTTCGTTACCAACTGCGCAAAATGCATCTTCGTTCCAGGTCCGGCAAAAACTAGCGCCAGAGCCAATCGTTCCCATTATATCCTATTGTTCAACGTATACCGGCCGCGTCAGTGCTCCGGAGTGACTGTGGACCATCTATGGCGCGCCGGTGTTGTTGACGTGTGGGCGCTCCCGTCAGGAGTGACATTTCACGCGGGGCGGCACGCTGGATATTTACAACGAAGTCCGCCAAAACATTGTTACTGACTTGGCTGCTACGAATAACCTCACTTTGACAACAAACAGCTGAATGAAATTAAGAGCGCTGTGCTTCAAACTCGTCCTGTTTATGAAAGCCGTCATATGCTGGTGTTGTGTAGTAATGAGCAGATGTGACTTCAGCGGCGCTTGCTAGCTTGTTTTTCTGTTTATTAGTTGTTTGTAGAATATCCTAGAATGATTTCCTGACCAATTTATCAATAATCGTTGTATCGCCATATCGTCAAATCATCATTATCGTGAGCTTTGTATCGTAAATCGTATCATATCGTGAGGTACCAAGAGGTTCCCACTCTTACGTTCTTATAAACGTAGACTCAACAATGCACTCCAAACACAACATAGTTCTGTCTTTTCTGCAGTTGCTGTCAATAATGAGCATTTTCCTCATGCATGGCAGTGTATGTACCTCCTCCTGCACACTGTCAAAGGGACGCCTTTTGAGACCCCCGACCAAGGCAAGGCTCGCCTCCTCACGCACTGGGAGCAAATGGACTATGGCGTGCAGTTCACCGCCTCACGCAAGTTCCTCACCATCACGCCCATCGTCCTGTAAGGAAAGCACTTAAATCTTGACTATATGTCAGTGTTATTTTTTTTTTTTCTGTTAAAGTATTTTTATGTGTCGCACAGGTATATCCTCACCAGCTTTTACACAAAATACGACCGGGTGCACTTCGTTGTCAACACGGTGTCGCTGCTCACCGTGCTTATTCCCAAGCTGCCGCAGCTGCACGGCGTCCGTTTGTTCGGGATCAATAAGTACTAATTGGCATGGTTGTGATGCCATTTCTCAACCACAAGGGGGTTTACGGGACACCCCCAGACAAAGAGACAATGTTTGTGAATTTCCGACTGGAAGCGGATTAGACGGTAGTTAGTAGAGGAGCTTCCCTGCATGCATCAGTGCCGCTTTTGTAGCATTTCATGTCCAGATTTCATATTTATTATTATTGTTAATGTTGTTTTTTCGGCGTACCTGCTGTCGCCATTAAAAGGGCTGAAATGGAAAATTTGTTTTCACTCATTTGCTAGCTTTGACGGCGATAGACGTCCAATCCGTGAAGCATGAGCATTGACAAATGGATTGGACGTCTAGTGCCGTCAATGCAAGCCAATGAGGTTGTTAGCAAGTGGTTATGTATTATTATTTTTTTTTTTTTATAGGATGTGTATATATACAGTATTTTTCAAATTCACTGTTGTCAAGTGTCATATTTGTCCTCTTTTAGTTATTGTATCAGGGAAAGGTGGAGTACCATGACTGGTCGTGAGTCGCAGGTAAGACTTGTTCATTTGTTTGTATAATCATCTTACCATGCGCATCTTGCTTTCGAAGCCACATTTTAGAGGACTAGAACGATTGGTCGCCATTCAGATTTGGTTTGTTGTTCTGTATTTAGATACTTATGATTGTTGATATGACAAAATTGCGAAATATTAAGTCGGGATTACCATTCAAAGGTAGTTTTTGTTATATGAATAAATGGAGAAGAGATTTGTTTACTTTGCCTTTTCATGTATTTTATAAAAAAATGAATATATCCTCATAGAAAACTGTAGATTAAAATGTCCTCATAGCATACAGCAGGGGGGCCCATTACGTCGATCGCAATGCTAGTGTGGGTAACTCGCGGCTTTATTTATTTATTTATTTTAAAAAATGTGAATAGTTAATTATGTTGTGTGAGCAACATATTAGGTTAGGCAGGCCTCCTATCCCCCTTAAGGTAGACCACAGGGGGTTTTCGCCTTGCAAAGTAGATCTTGGAGCAAGAAACAATGCTGGCATGCAGCTACAGTAATTACAAGGAAAGGCAGATCGTCCAGTAGAGGGCAGCAAAGGTTAGTGCATTAAAGCCTTGTTTACATCCAGGCAAGTGTCACCCTCCCCTCTATAATAAGTACAATAATGTGCCAACATCGTGTTATTTACACATTAATATCACTCACTGAATAGGACTGTGTAAAGCTTTGTGTTTTTTTTTTCTTTTGTTTGCAGTCATGTGTCTAAAAAAAAATGCAAGGAAACAAAATAATTAAGGTCAGTTTCTTATTTGGGTGCCAACAACTGCTCTTAATTGTTGACAACATTTTTGTGCTCTTGAATGAAAAATCCCATTCAAAAATCTTAAAATATTTCACGAAAAACTTGCCAGTGCGATCAATGTTGTAAAAACTTCCAGAAGAGATTAGATAAAGGACAAGACACAATTAGGAAAAAATCTTAATATTACAGGTGCATATAAAAAAAATGTAAGAAATATTTAATGTACAATATTTACAGGGGAAAAAAAACCATTACCATAACTGTTAAGCGGGTAACCACTAGCATGCTAGCACAGACAACAATTGAATCTAAGGGCCGTTTTACATGGTGACGCTACGACACCAAGATGCAACGACTGTATTGCGGAATGGCCTTGCCTTTACAGGGCGACGGTGAAAACGGAAGGTGAAGACACAAACTTTTGATTCCGGCCTACAAAGCAGAACGAGTCTGTTGCGAGAATTGCTCCGGAACCATATGAATGAAACGCTCTTATGCTAATGTGCAGTCGCTGCTACTGAACATTGAAAACAGCAAACATTGTGGAACGTTTAACGGCTTTAATTGACTTTTCATAATATTTTTTAATTTAAATGTTTTATGTTTGTGTGTTTGTGCCTTTTGAAGCAAAAGAAAAACCGTGGACGCCATTGGTTCGAATGGGCGGGTATGTTGTTTTCCGGGCTGAGGAGGAGGTTGTCAAAAAGTCCATCGGCTGCCGCCTCATAAACCTGCACTGCCGCCTAGGGCCTAGCATGAATACCACATGGTTTTCACGCAGAATTGCGACATCGTTCGAATGGAGACGTAACCATGTAAAAGCAAACATGAAAGTTGTCATATTCGTTGACTGTCATCGTGTAAACTGCCCCTAAGGCTTCGCCAACTTTGACAAACTGAATTATGTCTACCCTCTCAAGCAAAACAAAAAACTTACGAATCTCAAAGGATTCAAGACAACTGTAAGCAAAAGATGGATATGCATTCATTTTGTGTGGTTGTGCTACGTTAGTTAGCATGTTGATCCGTTGACCGGTGCTATGGTTAATGGATCCATGGCGCGTCACCATGTAAACGGCCCTTTAGTGCTTAGACACACCTATTCTTGTTAATGGAAAACAATCTGTGCTGGTGCCACCCAAGGGTGTAGGTTTGGTCTCAACATCGGTAGGGACGATATAACAGCATAACCTGCATGTAAACTTTTAGCTCGGGACGGAACATTAAAAAGACCAAACAGATAGTGTGGAAGGGGGGGTCAATGCTACATTTCTCAGGAATATGATAAATAATTGATAGGCTAAATGATGAATGCAAAATAAATCTATTGACTTACAGTAATTTTCATGTCTATCGGTTCAGGTGATACACCATTCGATTCAAACCTTTGTTTTCAAAAACTACTCAAGAAACATTTTGAAGCCTTCCAGAATAAATGTCTGGACTTAATTAGCAAAGTTAAATTGAAATATTTTACCATAACTGATATTTTTCTGGTTCTGTACTTTTCAGCAGAGTTCACTACATTTCTCAATGATTTATTAACAGTATAAAACACATACAGGAGGACACTTCTCTCTAAGCAGCTTCCTACTCGAGTTTTGAAGGATTGGCAAATTCACACAGTTTAATGTTATGCTAACTCTGATACAGGTCCAACTTTCAGTAGCACAATTAGTGGTGTGTTCCCCACCTCCACAACCTTGACAATTGCTGCTGCTGCTCATTATCTAATGCAAATAAGTTGCTTAAAAGTTAGTGGGGACAATTTGAGCATCCTGAAAAGTTGGTAGTGTTATGTCCCCACCATCCCTGTGCAAAGCTACGCCCTTGGGGCCACCTACAAGTTAACAGCATATCAAAATAGCAATAGCACTTCCCTCAGTAGTTAACATTGGCTACCTGTAGCTGTTCTGAATACAGCGAGCAATCACGAACAGACTGGAGTGTGTTGCATTCAAATACAACTCCAAAAATTAAGACAAGTGGCCTGCTTAAAGCTCTGCTGGACGAGGCATATAAATGAAGGAAGGACAGGATGTGTGGCCTATACTTAACCTTCCTATCCAAACTTCGATGATTTGTTGATACCGCGTTTGCCAAGCAAGCACGATGGAGAGAATGCAACAAAGTGACTTTTACAGTGAAAAGATCAATAGTTATCAAATCAATTTTTCCTTATTTGTTTTTAACCTTCAAGGCAAGTTTAATGGGTGTTCACAAACTAAATTCTTAAGAACTTTATATACACTGCCTTTCAAAAAAAAAAAAAAAAAATCTGTTGAAACTAGTCACGTGCAGTACATACATGATACACGTCTTCACCTCTACCCGGCCTGTATTCTTAATGGATCATGTCGTTATTTCAATAATTCATAAGTGACGACAAGTCATTGTTGTAATTGAATGTGCGCCAATCATAAATAATCAAGAGCGTTGAAGATTCCCAGGACACTGAAAACACCACTGATTCCCATTGAATTGTGGCAGACGTACATAGGCGAAGTTTGGCTTTTGTGGGAGGGGGTGCAAATAGGGTTGCCAAATCTCTAAAGAGAAAGTATAAGGGACACCTCATTGGTAGAGCCGGGGGCCCGATAACTAATTTTAACCAAACCCGAATTAATTAGGTACATATTTTAGTGACACAAGCACACGGAAAAACAATAATTATAAGCAATAGTAATTTAATACAAAATATACTAGGATAAAATTAACATCTATCCTGCTTAATTTGAAACAGTAATTAAAAAAATGTAACCCTTAAGGTTCTGAGCCTTGTGCGTGTGTTTGGGGGGGGGGGGGGGGGGGGGGGGGTTGCTTTACAGGTGTTGACTCTGGATGCTTCACAAGCAGCAAATGTGCGCGTAGGCTTTCTCTCTCGTGCGCTCTTCGTTTTGCGCAAATACGTTCTTCGTGTTTATATGCGCTCTTACTCGCATGTGGAAGGATTACCTGCTCTATGCTTCCTGCCCCAAAATAAAAGCATGCATCACAAAACAAACGTTAACATTATTAAAAAACAACAACTGGAGACAAAAGAGCGGACGAGACTCCAGCGTCGTAAAGTCGAAATCATGTAAATCAGGTACGTCGTAACCCGGGGACTGCCTGTACTTTGTAGAATTTGTTGTTTGTTTTATTGCTTAACTTTTAGAGACAACATTTTACCGGCCAGGTCTTTTTTTTAAAAATTCATATATAGAGCCTACCCACGTACCACGTGCTCGCTGTATGGTTCCGCCCACTTGTCCGTCATTGTGACTCTGTATTAGCATTGTTTTCAATTGATGGCGGAATTTAAAATGCATTTCATGGAAGACCCGGTGCTTTCTGATGCCGCAAACTCACTGGATCTGTTGCATAAAAGGCGTTATGAGGAAAAGCTTCGTTCTATACAGTCGCCAGATCCATATTTGATGCCCAAATCGATGTTTTTCGACCCACTGTCTTCGCCCTGTCTGCCTGACATCTGCTACGCAGATATTTACAATTATCTTGTCCACACTAAATCAGCCTATTCTCATGAAAATATGAAAAACTTCAAGAGCTTGGAGGCTTATAAATACTTCGTTGCTGGTTGGGTGAAACAGGTCCTCGTCCACGAAAATTCGGCAGGAATCTATCTTGTGCTTGGAAAGGTGAGTTACGAAATTTTCAATTCAAAATCTTTTGTTATTGCTAACATCCACTGTCAAGTCTAATGTATTTCATGTCGTTTGTCAATGGAGTTAAGGCTTTTAATGTTTATATGGTTTAGCGATAGCACTCTCACTACATACATACGTGTATGTTGTCGGCGATTAGCCTAGCAATGATCTTAATTGTGGTTATTTGTCAGCCCCGTAGACGAAGCCAGTTTCTTTCACTTGGTACCAGCTAAATATTATTCAAAAAATAACGATGGTGGAAGAAAGGGAAGTCACAAACATCTTGAATTTGAAACTGTTGTACTACGTCGTATGTTGTCGGCGATTAGCCTAGCAATGATCTTAATTGTGGTTGTCAGGCCAAAACCCTCTAAATATATATTAAATGCATCTTACCGGATATAAAATGACTACTACATAGTCTGTGGTGATTTTTTGGTGTCCAGTTTTCACGTCGAATTGCAGCCGTCCATTTCGCTCTCCTCTTTGGATCCCTCGGAATACGGTAAAACTTCAAGTCTCTCCTTCCATCTTCTCTGTTAGTGCAACCAACAGCCACACACGCCTTCACCATTTTGATTATTAATGTTAAGGAGCAGAAAAACACGCCGTAAATAGGAGAAATGTACGTAGCCGTAACAGGTTAACACTATGTTTTGACGGACAAGTGGGCGGAACCATACAGCGAGCACGTGGTACGTGGGTAGGCTCTATAGGAAAGTCAATTCCATACAATGACATTTTTTGGCCACTGGGGGGGCAGTGCTCCCCTCAATTTACACATATGCAAGCATATCTCAGTAGCTGCCACGGTGATAGATGTCCATTCCATATTGACAGAGAGGGTTTGCAGCGTTAAAATAAAGCATTTTTTGCAAAAAAATCAGTTTTTGTTATGTTTAGAAATAGGAACACAATATATATATATATATATATATATATATATATATATATAAACAAAAAAAAAAACTTTCACGACCTACCAAAATTTTGTAGTTTTCTGCTGTAGTTGCATTTTGAAAAGAAAAACACTTGTGTGACCTCTCAAAATAATGTGTCAATTTCTACAGTTTAGAATGAATTTTCTGAGAAAATCCAAATTGTCTTTTTTTCACTAAAATTCTTCTAAATTATATGCTAAATAACATTACATTTTAAAAAATTGCCCTATTTTTGGGATTTTTTTTTTTTTTTTAAAGGACAAAAAATGCTACAAATACAGTGCTTTTTGTGCAAAATAATACATTACATGTATGTATTAACCAATCATGTCACTTAAATGAAGAAAACATTCAGTAATAGGGGGGGATGGTAATTGGCGCAAAAACAGAAATTTTAGAATATGCAAACCACCACTTACACAGCAAAACTACATCAAAAATGGGACAGAATCACACCAAAGAATGGGTTCTACTATTAAAAAAAACTTCTGCACCCTGCAACTGAAGTTTATGCTGCATATACCACAATAATGCTTATGTCCACACTCAATACAATGATGTCAACCAGGGTTTCGGTGCTGCAGGAGATGTACGACCTGGAAAGGCCGGCAGGGCAGCTCTTCTGCAGCAGCCACACCACCCTGGGAATGGCCTCAGCCATGAATAAGGTCATGAGGGTGCTGGAGGCAGAAATGGGCGTTGACAAGGTGATCCAGAGCTTCATGGTTGATCTGGACAGCAAGAACAGCAGCGTAGCAGGGCAGGGCATGTGCTTGAAGTTGGTGGCCCCAGAGTACAGTGCCAAGCCCTGGAACAAGAACAAGGAGTTCATGATGTTCTTGGAGGAGAGGGGCGCCAAGGCTGTCCTATTCAGCTACAAAGACAGCAGGTTCGGCTGCCTCTCCAGGGCTGCTGCAGTGCTGCTTTACCACTGGCCCCACCTGTGCGAGTTTCTCGCCCTAAACCCCAGCATCAACAACCGCCTTGCCTGTCTGGTGAGAGAGGTGATGGGACTCACCTACCTGAAGCCGGTGCTAGCAGTGTTCGCCTGCCTAGGTGTACACCTGGTGGAACCGTTCTTCGCTCACACCATCAGCCCCAGGGCCACCCACAGCAAACTCAAGCTCTTCTACACCAGCCTGTACAGAAGTATGGACGTCAAGGAGGTGCCTGAAGACTTCTACACCTTCAACAAGCCGGTGTTTGATGGGGTGGAGGATGATCTGTTGGAGGGCGTGAAGCTAAGCTACAAAGAGGAGGTTCTGGAGGCCGTCACGAAGGTGGCCAGGGAGCATGTGGAGGAAGTGACGAAGCTGACCAGTGTGATGCTGCCGCACATGAGAACTGTGCTGGCCAGGCAGCGGCGGGACTACAGCATCGATGATGAGCGGTTCCCCGCTCAGTACCCAGTGGAGGAGCAACCTGCGAACGTCGACGAAACCCCTGTGACAAACCTTGCGGCAGAGAGGGCTTGTGGTAAAGTCGACTACAGGCTTCACAAAACCCGCAGCCTCCAGGCTGTCAGCAGGCAGATGATTCTGCAAAGGTGCAAGGAGCTGAGGGAAGACCAAACCCCCAGCTTTAGGGGCTATAGGGAAGCGGCCATGGCAAAGAGGGAGCTGGAGCTCACCTGGACGAGCTCCATGAAGGAGAGGATGCAGAAGGGGTCTGATGAGAGGAGGGAGGCTTCACTGCAACACGAAAGGAAGAAACTGGAGTCCCTGGAGAAGCTGAAGGAGAGCGGTGGGCCCTTCACTTCGGCAGAGGAGGTGGACACCTTCCTGGCCGACATGACCGCTAACAACATGAAGGAGAAGCAGGAGAGGATGAAGACAGAGATGCAGTACGCGAGAGACACAAGCACGCTCCTTCCCAAGACAGATCCACTCTTCAAGATTAGAAAGACAGATATAAATGGGAAACAGAGAGACAAGACAGCTCAGGAGTTTGGGGAGGCTCTCAAGGTCTTCTTGGGGAGGAAGGGGGATAGGAAGGTGATGGACTACAACACCTTTAAAGAATGTCTCAGCAAGCTCGTGACAGGCTCCTAAAGCCGTTCTGTGAGACATGCGCAGTCTGTTGTTGTGCCTGACTTGAAATACATCGGTTGCCATGCTGTAATAATTCATTGCCTATACCTACCTATGTGTGCATATGCATGCCCATGTTGCAAAAATATACAATGTCAGGGTGCAGAAGTTTTTTTTAATCGCATGATCATTCCAAAGGTACCAATCATCATTATTTTAGGTGCGGAACACGTGATTGAGTGGCAATTTGCATCGGTTGAAGTTGACATTTATCATCCCCCCCTATCAGTAAACCCATTTTTTCCCCACAACTCATTGGCTGCCATTGACGGGATAGACATCCATTTGATTGCTGCCAGACCCTCCCAGTCAAAATGGATTGGACCAAGGTTTGCATAGGGACATAACACTACTAACTTATCAGGATGCTGAAATAGACTCCACCACCTTTTCAGCAACCTTATTTGCATTATATGAATACTTCCGTTATATAGGACATTTAGATTGTCTTCCCATATGTTGTAAGGATAGAATTGACCCGACAACTATTAAGTGAATTACGGTACTTTCATTATTTTCAGACTAACATTGACCCCTTTTTACTTGCTGAATGTGCCAGTCCATTTTTTTCCCTAAAAGGCACCTTAAATTGGCTGGTGATTTGACCCCCCCCCACACACACACATGCATTCCCAACCCGACAGAAATACAGCATGCCGCCTCTTCTGCCCCCTTTGAAGACGAGGGATATTAGAAGTTTCCGCCAGCAGCAGCCATTCTAATGTAAAACGACGTCAAAGTGGTGGAGGAGAACACACCACTGATTTTGCTACTAAATGTCCAACCTGCATCAGAGTTAGCGTAACAGTCGGTTGCCAACGGGCTGACACTCACAAGGGATTTACACGATTACTGGTTTTAGATCAAAGAGCTGATTTATGTACAGTCCACGCCTCCCAATCACTTATCTTATAGATTTCCCCCCGCTCCTTCTTTCCCTGGTCAACAAGCCCCCTACATGGTGCCAACCGGAAATGCATCTAACTGATGATAGCACCAACATATTCATAGTTGGTGTAGGCGTCCAATGTATTTCTTGTTCTTGTTTCTTTTCTTCTGTTCCCCCATAACTCCTTACTGTTCGCTGCTTTGTCTTAATAAACGAGGTATATTGAATGATTACAATGGGAGTATGTCATACTCTCAATGTGAAACATTAAAACTGTTCAGACTTCCATTCTCCGTGTCAAACAGCTGAACAGGATGGGTTAAAAAAAAAAAAAAAAAAGTTTGCGTAACATTAATCTGTGAATTTCACGAACTTGAGGAATCTGCTTTGAGAAAAATACCTTACTGTGTTTTCTACTGTTGATGTTAATTAAACTGTAAGAAATGTAGTGAACTAAGGATTATCCCCTTATAGTTAAACTGTAAGAAATGTAGTGAACTAAGGATTATCCCCTTATAGATAGATAATTAATGATCAACAAATTTGTATTTCTTGTGTATGTTAATTTGTGTTCAAATATTGCAATTTAAATTTGCTAATAAAACCCAGACATTTCTTTTGGAAGTTTTCAAAATGTTTTCTTAGTAGTTTTTGAGAACAAAGATTTGAATCGATCGGTGTATCACCTGAACTAGTACACATCAAAGTTAGTATAAATCAATACAGATTTATTTTGCATTGATCATTTAGCCTATCAATTAATTAGGCTCGTATTGGTGAGAACTGTAGCCCTGACCCCCGTTCTCCCAGTCTGTTTGGTCTTATAAATGTACCGTCCCCAGCAAAAAGTTAACATGCAGGTTAAGCTGTTTTATAGTCCCTACCAATGTTGAGACCAAACATACGCCCTTGGAATGGACGTCTATCGCCGTCAATGGTAGGAAACAAGCAAGTGCTAAACTTTGTGTCGGTATTCAATTCCTTCAAACCCGCCGCTCCTAATCCTCCCGAATGGATCGATGGAACAAGATGGAGCGTCAGCGGGCCTCGCCTCAGCACTTTGCCCCGATTATTGATCGGTGTGAGAGGAAGCTCTTTGCCGTGTTTGACCGTGATTGTGGTCTGCCGTGTCGGGCGACGGGATGACTTTTTCGGGTTGTTGTTTATTTGCTGCGTTCACTCAGAGGAAGAAGAATGAAGGCGCTTTTATTCTCTTCCAAAAAGCTTTTTGTGTGCCAGCAAACTTGGCGCGATTGGAAAGGGAATTAATCTGCCTGAGCGTGGGGAGCATTTTTCATTTTCTGAAAAGGAATTCGCCAAATGACTCTATTTGTGTTAGGGAGTGTTGTTGTTTGATTAGTAGAGTAATATGAACAGCTTTAAAACATAGTTTATCTTCAAATTTCAGTAAATATTATCTGATTACGGTCATCAATCCTTGAAAGCAAGCTGGTGATCTTTGTGTTGATTCCAGATCAGACTATTTACAAACATCTGCTATTGCTTTGGAGAACAATAAGAAACATTTTTGTCGATTTTTCCCACAGATGCGTGGCCTTTATGATGCTGCATTATTTTACTAATTCTGTTGGCAATTACGAGGTGGAAATGAGCATGTTTTTAAAATCAAGTTCATAGATTAATTGTTAAAGTAATCATTAGAATAATGTGAGCTTTTATTGTTATCACCATAAAATAACACAGTAAAATTATATTGAATTGTCAATTTAAAATGTAGAAACCAGGGCCGGCCCAGCCAATACGCAGACTATGCAGCTGCTTAGGGCCCCTGACCACTAGGGCGCCCCCAATCTGGCAATTTTAAAATTTATATTCTATTTTGTCTACTACAGTTTGCTTTATTTGAATTTTGTGAGTTTTGATACTTGATTACAAGCTTAAAAAAATAAAAGTTCTTCCTTAACTTCTTTCTTTCCTCTTTTAGAAAAGGTTTGGCGCTATCTACTGTAAGTACTGACAATCATTTGGGGTGAGAAGTTTGAAGTATGCAGTGCAACAAAATCTGATTAATATACAAAATATGGACGTATGAGTTGGATTGCATGTATGGGTTTCACAGTACACTGTGACGAAATGGTGGGCCAAAAATATGGGCCCCTTTGCATTATTTTTTATTTCCAAGTCATAGATTCCCCATTAGATATATTCATAAAACGAGGGCTAGTACTAACTCTTACTGCTATCATGTATACACTGCTGGCCAAAAGTATTGGCATCCCTTCAATTCTGTCAGATAATGCTCAATTTCTCCCAGAAAATGATTGCAATTACAATGCTTTGGTAGTAATAGTATCCATTTATTTGCTTGCAATGAAAAAAAAAAACAAAAGAGAATGGGGAAAAAAAAATTGTCATAATCATTTTACACAAAACACCAAAAATGGGCTGGACAAACGTATTGGCACCCTTTGAAAAATCATGTGATGCTTCTCTAATTTGTATAATTAACAGCACCTGTTACTTATCTGTGACACATAACAGGCGGTGGCAATAAATAAATTACACTTGCAGCCAGTTAAAATGGATTAAAGTTGACTCAACCTCTGTCCTGTGTCCTTGTGTGTACCACATTGAGCATGGATAAAAGAAAGAAGACCAAAGAACTGTCTGAGGACTTGAGAAGCAAAATTGTGAGGAAGCATGGACAATCTCAATGCTACAAGTCCTTCTCCAAAGACCTGAATGTTTCTGTGTCTACTGTGCGATGTATCAATAAGTGTAAAGCCCATGGCACTGTGGCTAACCTCCCTAGATGTGGACGGAACAGAAAAATTGACGAGAGATTCCAACGAAAGATTGTGCGGATGGTGGATAAAGAACCTTGACTAACATCCAAACAAGTTCAAGCTGTCCTGCAGTCTGAGGGTACAACAGTGTCAACCTGTACAATCTGTTGGCATCTGAATGAAAAGGGACTCTGTGGTAGGATACCCAGGAAGACCCCACTTCTGACCCGGAGAAGAAAAAAAAAATCAAGCTGGAGTTTGCCAAAACTTACCTGAGAAAGCCAAAAACATTTTGGAAGAATGTTCTCTGGTCAGATGAGACAAAAGTAGAGCTTTTTTGGGAAAAGGCATCAACATAGAGTTTACAGGAAAAAGGAACCAGGCCTTTAAAGAAAAGAATACAGTCCCCACTGTCGAACATGGCGGAGGTTCCCCGATGCTTTTGGGTTGCTTTGCTGCCTCTGGCACTGGACTGCTTGACCTTGTGCATGGCATTATAAAGTCCGAAGACTACCAACAAATTTTGTAGCATAATGTAGGGCCCAGTGTGAGAAAGCTGGGTCTCCCTCAGAGAGCTTGGGTCTTCCAGCAGGACAATGACCCAAAACACACTTCAAAAAGCACTAGAAAACGGTTTGAGAGACAGCACTGGAGACTTCTTAAGTGGCCAGCAATGAGTCCAGACGTGGATCCCATAGAACACCTTGGTCACTAGTCACCTTGGTTGCTAGTCACATGATCTGTTCGAAAAAATAATTTTGACCCATTATAAAAATATATATTTTTTGTTCATTTCAATCATTTTTGTTGCAGTTTTATTGCTTTACAACTTTTATATACTATATATAGGAAAGTCAATTACATGCAATCACACTTTTCGGCCAACAGGGGGGGGCCTGGCCCCTCACCCCCCCCCCCCCCCCCCCCTTAAAATCCGCTTATGCCAGCATGTTAGTTCCATTTATTTTGTTTCGACATTGGCACCTTTTAAAAACGTTATCTCGATTCTTGGCAGGAGCATATCGATAACCTATTGGGATGCAAAGTATCACGATGTATCACCATTTCGATATTTTACCACACCCCTACTCAGAACCTTTTTTTCAAACTTTAACAAGTTTTATGTACTTAGTCTAAATCAGGAAGCTGTAATAAATTGTTATTTTTGAAGGAAATAGTCGTCCATTTTGTCTTCATTGTTACTTACAACCAGGGCCGTTCCTGACCAGTTTGGTGCCCTAGGCAACATATTTATTGGCGTACCCCCCCCCCCCCCCCCCTATTTTCACCACATATATTTAAACACACTGAAAAAGCACCTTATCTCCTTGTAATTTATTATATAAAAAAAGACAACGAACAAAGGCAGAAATTAAAAGAAAAATGCTGTAATAACTATTCAAAAGCACCAATGAAAACACTTCAAAAACAAATGTATTAAATTAAATTACTATTGTTATTACAATATGATTAACACCCACCCACACAAACCTATATAAAAACACACAGAACACTTTAAAATGCAACTTTTTTTTTTCACCTTGACACACCTTGTCTTCACTGATGCAAAAGCATCTATTGCACTTTCATATGACAGTTGTTTTGGAAGGTGCACTTCTTTCCTGGACTTGGTGGGCTTGTACTTGGTGCGGATGTGGATAAGTTCGCTGTAAAAGATGGCCCAGGATGTACATAGGTAGAAAGAAAATATTTCAGAAGAGCATCTACAAAGGGAAGAAAGTGGAATGTTACATTATATTAGTCAAATAGCTGTTGATTGTGAAACCAGCATGACATAACCATAATAGCGCCTAAATTCTTGCAGCCTATTGTACCTGTCTATTGGATCCGGTCAATATCTTTGGGCGTAGTTAAAAGAAAATAAATTCTTGAAGCACGGCAACTGCACAGGACTATCCAATAATAATGAATTAAATAATATATGATAGCAAAAAAATAATAAATTGAATGTTTTTACATGAACGTGATCGCCATTTTAATGAATTAATGACACATTTAATACAAATGTTTGCATTTAAATCCGTGGCACTTTTACTCCCCAATACCACAGAACTAAAATTTTTAATTCTATATTTAATGGTGTATCTATTAACCTTGGCACTTTTAGGCAAGGCAAATTTATTTGAAAAGCACAATTTAACACAAGGTAAAAGTGGTTCACATCACATAAAAATAAGCAAGACAATTTTAGTCTCCCATATATTTTGTCCAAATTTCTCTAAAATTGCGGGGGGGGGGGGGGGGGGGTAAATTTAACAAACTAATCCACAGCTGGCTGAATACTGAAAATATTTCTAAAACAACAGCCTGGCTAATGATACAGTATAATTTTGCTTTAGCACTAAGTCATATAAGCTCTATGTAAGTAACCGCTAGCTTGCAGTCGCGCTAAGTCTACGTGCTTATGCTGTTGAAAAAAATCATCTCAATGAACCTCTATTTTTCCTCACGTCTTTGCTGTCTTCTTTCTTTTTCTTCTTTTGTCTTTTCATGAAGTTGACTTGTCACCGTAACGTCGCTCAATTGTGAAGGCTAAAAATAGCACTTTCAGGTAGCTCACTGGTCTGCTGGGTGGTGAGACTAGGGTCCGTAGTGAAATGATCGCATCACAGGAAAAAGTGAAACGGGCAGAAGGCACACTAGAAAAATGATTATTTAAAGACTTATTATGAACAGTTTTGTTGTTCTTTTGTTTTATCGTTTTTTATAATTTTTGGAATGCTGCTTTCATCAAATATTATATTTATGGTTGTTCCGATCATGTTTTTTTGCTCCCGATCCGATCCCGATCGTTTTAGTTTGAGTATCTGCCGATCCCGATATTTCCCGATCCGATTGTTTTTTTTTTTTGTTGCTCCCGATTCAATTCCAATCATTCCCGATAATTTTTCCCGATCATATACATTTTGGCAATGCATTAAGAAAAAAATGAATAAAACTCTGACGAATATATACATTCAACATACAGTACATAAGTACTGTATTTGTTTATTATGACAAATCCTCAAGATGGCATTTACATTATTAACATTCTTTCTGTGAGAGGTATCCACGGATAGAAAGACTTGTAATTCTTAAAGGATAAATGTGACTTTGTATATTGTGACTAAATATTGCCATCTAGTATATTTGTTGAGCTTTCAGTAAATGATATTGTAGCCATTTAGCTGTTCTGCCCAAATGCATGATGGGACATGCAACCATGACTGTGCGTCGTGCCACCAATTGATATATCTTCTCTGTGTTGGGAAACAACATAGGGTGTTAAGAATAAGATCAACTACTACATTTCTTTTCCACATAGTTTCCCACGATTTTTCTAATCGTTGAGGGAGGGATTGTAAGGCTTTAGCCAATTAAGAAAAGGCTCCAAAGACTGCCAAAATTCACTCTACTCATTTTACGCTGCCGTTTAGCTCTATATAAAGGTAAAACGATGCCAATATAGATTGAACGTGACAATGCGTGAGTGGGTCGTGCAGCGCATGCGTTAATTGCATCAAATATTTTAACGTGATTAATTTTTAAAAAATTAATAACCGCCGTTAACGCGATAAATTTGATAGCCCCACTTTAAGCCAAAATTAAAGACTGTGGATGAGTGTAAGACATTCTATAACGTTAAATACAATTAGAAAACAATTTAATTAAAGAATATATATATATTAAAAAAAGGCATGTCCGATATACTTTGAAAATGACGTGATCGGACCCCGATCGATCGGGACATCTTTAATTATTTGAATATTTTTCTTGACGCCTTTTTGGACGCTGGTGCGCCCTTAGGCGGTTGCCTAAATCGCCTTATTGGGTCTGCTTACAACGTGCCCAAAACAACTTCAAGTAAAATTGTGACAGTAATTGAAGAGTGCAATTTATCCGATTAATTGATTAATCATTTAATTAATTATCCGATCAATCGTTTATGAAAAATAATCATTCGTTGCAGCCCTAATCTCAGCACTCAATAACCGCCCGCAATAAGGAGTTGACATGATTCTGTGTCGGGGCGACGCCGTAGCTACGCTGTCGACGGCGTACTCTGCTTAGACCAGATGCCGTAGCCTGAACATGAAAAGAACCACAATGATAGACGTCCATCCATTTGGACCTGGTTGGCCGGCAACGATCATTTGAAGAAGGGAACGGGAACACCAGTCTTCTCCTTTTGGCGTTTCCCTTCAGGGGTCGCCACAGTGAATCAGTTGACTCCATCTAACCCTGTCCTTTCGATGTCCAGTAATTCAACGGTACAATTTAGCACAAGTTGTTCCCTTGCCCAATGGATCTCCTCCGTGAGATCCGTTCAAATTTGCACACGAAACATGTTGAGGAACATGTTTCTAAAAATAGCCCAAGCCTTTCATCAGATTTTGCATGGAAGCTGAAGAAGAGGCAAGGGAACTCTTTGATGGGGTTTGCATTTTTTAACACCGCCGCTGCATACACAATGCATGCCAAAGCTTTTAGTATGCCGCTGTATAAATTCGCCTTTGTGGCAACGTATGCGGTCGCAAAGCATTGTGGCACGGCTCTCCCTCCTAATTTTTCATTTTTGTGGGAAACTTTACAGTGGAAAATATTGTTTGTGTGCTTTGTTGGTCACTGTGATGTCATGCAGGAAAAAAAAACCCCACGGATGTTCATGCTTCTGTGCCATTGACGGCGATAGAAGTCCAATCCATTTTGATTTGGAGAGGGCCACCCAATCCATATGAACTTGGAAGTTTGGCAGTGAAGGAGTTAACATTTGGTTGCCATTGGCGGCAATGGACGACCAATCAAATTGAACTGGGAGGGTCGGCTGCGCCTTCAGTGGCAGTAAATAGTGAAACGGGATCATTCAAAGGCAGCGGATGGTTGTCAGCCAATTAGCTAACGTAGACACTATTCTAATGGAATGGAATGGTTGCAGCATACGATGTAGGGTTAGGGGCAAATTAAGAAGAAGACAAAAAAACTTGGAGGTTAAAGTTGTACTACGAGAAAATAAGTCATATTATTAGATCGGGTAAACCGCTACGCACTTTACGTACATGCGCCTTAGCTGTTAGCTACGATGAAGCGTCAATATAAAGCCATCTATTGTTTACAATTTGATGTCGATGAGCCAAAGAATCAAGGATTTCCTTATTTATGAAGCAGATTCCAAAATAAAGACTCAGGAGATGCACAATATTATTCCAATTCGCTATTATGTCACTTACGTCGTAAAGCTACTACGTGGCTGGGAGCTACGACAAAGTGTCGGTAGCCTATAAATCATTCTATTGGTAATGATTTGATGTAAATGAGTCAAATTATGAAGGATTTCCTTGTCCTTATTTGTAAAACCGTTTGTAAAACACAAGATGCTTTCAGTATCGTGGATTTTAAAGGAGGCACAACATTACCGCTATGTAGTAGTACGACTTTTTTTCTCGTAATAACATTACTTTTTTCTCATATTGTTACTACCAGAATAAAAGTCGTATTATTTCGTTAGGCTAATGTAGCTATATAAACTGCTACTTACTTTACGTACAGTGAGGCAAATAAGTATTTAGTCAACCACCAATTGTGCAAGATCTCCTACTTGAAAAGATTAGAGAGGCCTGTAATTGTCAACATGGGTAAACCTCAACCATGAGAGACAGAATGTGGGAAAAAAAAAACAAAGAGGGCTAACTTCTTCTAACGAGGTCTAACGGGGCTCCACTTGTTACCTGTATTAATGGCACCTGTTTTGACTCATTATCGGTATAAAAGACACCTGTCCACAATCTCAGTCAGTCACACTCCAAACTCCACTATGGCCAAGACCAAAGAGCTGTCGAAGGACACCAGAGGCAAAATTGTAGACCTGCACCAGGCTGTGAAAACTGAATCTGCAATAGGTAAAACACTTGATGTAAAGAAATCAACTGTGGGAGCAATTATTAGAAAATGGAAGACATACAAGACCACTGATAATCTCCCCGATCTGGGGCTCCATGCAAGATCTCACCCCGTTGCGTCAAAATGATAACAAGAACGATGAGCAAAAATCCCAGAAGCACACGGGGGGACCTAGTGAATGACCTACAGAGATCTGGGACCACAGTAACAAAGGCTACTATCAGTAACACAATGCGCCGCCAGGGACTCAAATCCTGCACTGCCAGACGTGTCCCCCTGCTGAAGAAAGTACTCGTCCAGGCCCGTCTACGGTTCGCTAGAGAGCATTTGGATGATCCAGAAGAGGATTGGGAGAATGTGTTTTGGTCAGATGAAACCAAAATAGAACTTTTTGGTAGAAACACAGGTTCTCGTGTTTGGAGGAGAAAGAATACTGAATTGCATCCGAAGAACACCTTACCCACTGTGAAGCATGGCGGTGGAAACATCATGCTTTGGGGCTGTTTTTCTGCAAAGGGACCAGGACGACTGATCTGTGTAAAGGAAAGAATGAATGGGGCCATGTATCGAGAGATTTTCAGTGAAAATCTCCTTCCATCAGCAAGGGCATTGAAGATGAGACGTGGCTGGGTCTTTCAGCATGACGATGATCCCAGACACACAGCCAGGGCAACAAAGGAGTGGCTTCGTAAGAAGCATTTCAAGGTCCTGGAGTGGCCTAGCCAGGCTCCAGACCTCAACTCCATAGAAAATCTGTGGAGGGAGTTGAAAGTCCGTGTTGCCCAACGACAGCCCCAAAACATCACTGCTCTAGAGGAGCTCTGTATCGAGGAATGGGCCAAAGTATCAGCAACAGTGTGTGAAAAGCTTGTGAAGAGTTACAGAAAATGTTTGGCCTCCGTTATTGCCAACAAAGGGTACATAACAAAGTATTGATATGAACTTTTGGTATTGACCAAATACGTATTTTCCACCATGATTTGCAAATAAATTCTTTGAAAATCAAACAATGTGATTTTCTGTTTTTTTTTTTTTTTCACATTCTGTCTCCCATGGGGCGGCACGGTGGCTTAGTGGTTAGCACATCTGCCTCACAGTTCTGAGATCAAGGGTTCAATCCCGGGCTTCGGCCTTCCTGTGTGGAGTTTGCATGTTCTCCCCGTGCCTGCGTGGGTTTCCTCCGGGAACTCCGGTTTCCTCCCACATCCCAAAAACATGCATGGTAGGCTGATTGAACACTCTAAATTGTCCGTAGGTATGAGTGTGTGCGTGAATGGTTGTATGTCTCCTTGTGCCCTGCGATTGGCTGGCAACCAGTTCAGGGTGTCCCCTGCCTACTGCCCGTAGTTGGCTGGGATAGGCTCCAGCACCTCCGCGACCCTCGTGAGGAAAAGCGGCATGGAAAATGAATGAATGAATGAATGTCTCCCATGGTTGAGGTTTACCCATGTTACCCAATATTTTCAAGTGGGAGAACTTGCACAATTAGTGGTTGACTAAATACTTATTTGCCCCACTACACGTACATTTTTTTTCTTCTCCTTTATTGGGCCATAATCCTCTGTTGTAGCAGCCTGTTGATTGTTTTTTTGTTTTTTTTAAACTGACACATTTTTAAAACGATATGCTCCCACCAAGAATCAATATATCGTTAACCCTTTGGGCTGCAAAATATCGTGATATTTCTCGATATATTCTCACACCCCGAGTTTATACAGAATATCGTGATATTTCTCGATATATTCTCACACCCCGAGTTTATACACTGATCCCTCGCTACCTCGCGCTTCAAACTTCGCGCCCTCAGTCCATCACAGATTTTTCTTCTTCAATTAGAAAAATTAATAAATAAATACAAATGAACCATCCCGAGCCGATCACGTAGTCTCACTCTCCCTCCTGCTGCTCTTTCTTGGTCAGGCAGTGCACTGGAGTTGCATATTAAAGTTAAAGATGATTGACAGACGTTAAGGTTTGATGTTGCCGCAGATGTTTGGAAGTCGAAGCTTCAAAGCGCCACATGCATCAATCATCGTTTAACTTGTTAAACAGTTGCTGTTGCAACTCATTGTGTGTAAATGAGCAGCTTGAGCAGATTTGAGTGGACTTACTCAATGGAGCATTTAATTAAGACAAGCATTTTTCTACTTTATCCATGTTTAAGAATATTTCGATGGGGCAGTAACTTGTTTAAAACTTATCATAATTATTACCTTTGAAGTGCTTAAAAAGTATTAATCTATATATAACCATAAAAGTTTTTTTTTTTAATTATACTTTTGGGAAAAAGAATGAAAAAAACATCTTATATGTATGTCTTTCCAATGCTAAATCTGAATAAATATATTGAACACACACAATTACTATTTTTTTTTTTTGGGTTGGGGCGCTACTTCGCTGTTTTTCACTTATCGCGGTGGGTTCTGGTCCGCATTGCTGTATATACAGTAGTATGTTTTTTTTTTTTTTTTACCAACCTCGGCATAAAAATGGTGTTGGAGATATTTTCTATTTACTGCCTTTGACAGCGATAGACGTCTGATTCATTTGAACTTGGAGCGCTGGCAGGAAATATGGCAGCCAATAAGGGTACGGTCCTATGAAAACAAGCTTGTTAGCAGCTACTAAACCGGGATGCTAATCAATAAACCTGAGTGAACAACACCATGACAAGCGTCAGCCTACAAAGTAATCATTGGAAATCATTGACTGCAAGCGTTCACTTCATTGCGACCACTTAAGAGACTCCGGTGCTCTTCTGCGTGAGTTGAAGTTGCCACATTTGCTCCAGAGAAATATCAAAATATGAATTTTATCGGCTGTTCAGTCACATTAGCGTGACTATCGCAATAAAAAGGCATTTGCAGTTTTCGTAATATTCCCTCAAAGGTAAAAAGTGATAAAAGGTCGGTTGATATCGCAGATATTATCAGGAAGGGTGCCTTCGGCAGGCTTTATCAAAGCCTCCCAGTAACTCCTCTCCAAGAAAAAAATACCACAAAAGCTGACATTTCTGTTGAAGGCGGACAGATTAGAAGATTTGAGATGAGAAGCAGGTTTTGCTGGAATTGCAGCGTGACGCACCAATGATTGTGTTTTCTGAGGATTTTGAAACAACCGGATGTCAGGACAAGAAAACCTATCAAGCAGAATTCAAATATTTGTCAACTACTTTACTCATCAGTTGCCATTGACAGCTATAGAAGTCAAATTAACTGTGATGATGATTCAATCGCTGTCAACCCTCCCAGTCAAAATGGATTGAACGTCTATATCCGCCAATGGCACTGAAACATCATCATTCAGTAACAGCCATCCCAGTTCAAATTGAATTGTTTTCTGCTGTTAATAGCAGCCAATCAATGAGTTGACTATTTTTGCATGCATATGCTTGCATTTGCATACACTTGCATGGGTTGCTTTTTTCAACTAATGTGGTTTTATTGTCAAACTAGACACTTTCCCCTTGTAGAATGCAGAGGTGGGTTGAGTAGCCAAAGATCTCCAGCAGCGGCGAGAACGAAAAGTGGTATCTGGTAAGTGGTAAAGTTGATTTTGCCATGTGGCATTTGGATTTTGCCATGTGGCATTTTTATGGTTTATGGCAAAATGGATTTTGGTTTCTGGCATTTTTTGCTATGTGTTTAATAAGTAATAATAATAATTAATAAGGTAGATGTCATGGAATAAATGTAACACATTACTACCCACCTCGGGTAGTGTGAGGTAAAGTCTTGTTTTTAATGATTAAAAAAAAAAAAATTGCATCAGGACCGTATTGCACTATTCTTGTGTTGCACATACAGTATTCTGTTCAAGCAAGATATAATTGCTCACTTAGAGTATCTATTTTCCTATTATTATATATTTTTATTTTAATACATATTTTTTATGCTGGAGTGCCACATCAAATTTCGCTGTTGACAATGTTCTTGCTACAATGACAATAGTTCTATTCTATTCTATTCTATTCTATTCTATTCTATTCTATTCTATTCTATTCTATTCTATTCTATTCTATTCTATTCTATTCTATTCTATTCTATTCTATTCCTATGAATTAACAATTCGTTTCATCTACAGCACTGATGCTCATACCAGTTTTTAGACTTCTACTTCAAAAGAGCCCAACAGCAGCAAGCTCAGCATTCCTTGCAGAGGTAGAACTACAGTTCCCAGAATGCATCGCTCAAACGGGCACATGTGCCCTCTGCTGTCACCCACATGATTAACATTTGGTTGTGGACACCTGGCTGGACAGGAGTGGAGTTTAAAACGGTAAACATAATATTTTTATACAACTAAACGCAAAAAGTGTTTTTGTTACCAAGTCATTTTCTTTCAAAACGTCTGTTCACCTAGTCTAATTTGATCTAAGGCTAATGTTAACACGAGTGCTTACTTGATGCTAACTATAATTAATTGCTGTAAGGAGGATAAAATGGCGGCTTTGTTGTGCTGTTAGGGCTTTCTTTTGTTGTTTTTCTTTGTCAAGGTATGTTTTTTTGTGACAAAAGTAGTTTTAAATCGTAACCTTGTAGAAAACAAAAATACCTGACCCGAGAGCCATTTTCAAGAAATGACATTTATTCTGCACTATTTCAACATCACGTCTTAAAAATTACTTCCAAAGGTTGATGTGCTTTACAGGATTCGAGTTAGTTTGACGTCAACTGTGTCCTGACTTTAGGGACACCCTGTGTAATAAAAAAAAGACCATAAGATTTATAGTTATTAGATTAGACTGATGAAATTCTGTGTTTAAATCTCAAAGGACAAAAATACCTTCAACAGAGAGGGATTTCTTTTTCTAACGAAGCAGAATTCCACTCCTAACACAAACAAATTCTGGTAAGTTTGAGTGTTTTAATTTCCATGGACTAATTAGAAGAATCCCTCATGTTGGCTCCTGCAGAACCCTCCGGAGTCTATGAGGATGAGCGCCAGCATGGGTTGCCTTCGCAGCCAGTGGCATCAGCTCATTACCACGCACTGCTTGCAAAGTGAATTCACTATGAAGGAGCTTTCATGTGGGCTGCGCTAGTGATGAAAGTCAAGGGAGTCGCCGTCTTATGTGGGCGTCGTACGGCAGGGAAGAGGCATCTCACTCGAGCGGGTCAGTCCGGGCGTTTCTAACTTCATTCCATCAGGACAGGCTTCAATACAGCTTGAAAATGTGTGCTTTACTTTTTTGATTTGTAGCACATTTTCCCCTCAAATATTATCCGGCATCATCCAGTTGATAAAATAGTCCAACAATCCTAATGTTAAACTCCTGACTGTGAGTTGAAGACCAAACTATCTGGGTAATGGCGCACATAACAGCGGTATTCCCACCTGCTGATGCCGCCTGTTGAATAATGAATGAGCCCAGCGGCAGTGTGGCTCAATGAAGGAACACTTAACCCTTGGTGTCATGTAAGCCGACAGAGGAAGAGATCAATCCTTGTCGGGTTAATGGAGGCCGTGTAAACGTTGTTGTTGATGGACCCTCACTCACTCACTGGTGACGCGTTTGCTTCCTTTGCAGTCTGCGCCAGGATGAGGCAACTGACCAACACCTACACTGGACTGAAGACATCGACACAATCAGGTAGTAATTGGACATTTGCTTTTCAAGACACTTGGGAATTCCTTGACTGAAAACAATAATCTTTTTTCAGTAAAATGACTACAATTGTTCAGTTACATATAAAAACCAACCGTTTGGATCTTGATGCATTCTCTCTTGTTGTAGTAGATGAATGAATAGGTGTAAAAGTTTTGCCCACGCAACAACCCAAACTGAAGTCCATGTTTGCTATGTTTATTTGCTACTAAAGATGTCCCGATGCCGATTGATCGGGTCCGATCATGTCTTTTTCAAAGTATCGGAATCGGCAAAAAAATATCGGACATGCCTTTTTTAAATATACTGTATATATATATATTTTCAAAATTAAATCGTTTTTTAATTGTATTTAACGTTACCGACAAAATGTCTTACACTCATCCAGAGTCTTTAGTTTTGGCTTAAAGTAGTGCTATGAAATTTATCGCGTTAACTAATTCTTTTTGAATGAATCACGTTAAAAGATTTAACGCAATTAACGCATGCGCTGCACGACTCACTCGCGCATTGTCGCGTTCAATCTATAATGGCGCCGTTTTACCTATTTATAGAGCTAAAAGGCAGCGTAAAATGAGTAGAGTGAATTTTGGCAGTCTTTGGAGCCTTTTATTAGTTGGCTAAAGCCTTAAATTCCCTCTCTCAACAATTAGAAATATTGTGGGAAGCAATGAGGGGAAGAAAGGTAGTAGTTGATCTTTTTCTTAACTCCCTATGTTATTTCCCAACGCAGAGAAGATATATCAATTGGTGCCACTACGCACAGTCATGGTTGTACTTCCCATCATGCATTTGGGCAGAACAGTTAAATGGCTACAGTATCATTTACTGAAAGCTCAACAAATACACAAGATGGCAATATTTAGTCATAATATACAAAGTCACATTTATCCTTTAAGAATTACAAGTCTTTCTATCCGTGGATCCCCCTCACAGAAAGAATGTTAATAATGTAAATGCCATCTTGAGGATTTATTGTCATAATAAACAAATACAGTACTTATGTACTGTATGTTGAATGTATATATTCGTCCGAGTTTTATTCATTTATTTCTTAATGCATTGCCAAAATGTATATGATCGGGAAAAATTATCGGGAATGATTGGAATTGAATCGGGAGCAAAAAAACATGATCGGAACAACCCTATTTGCTACGACAACAAAAGCACATGAATAGGACCAGTGTTGTCAATAACACGCTACTAAGGCTACGTTCATACTGCAGGTCTTAATGCAAAAATCTGATTTTTTGTCATGTTTTTTTTTTTTTTTTTTTTTTTGGCGTGCCCGTTCAGATTATCTTTGTCCATTGAGACCGTTCAAGTATTACGCATGCGCACTAATTCGCAGTCCGAAATGCGCTGAGCAAGAAGACCTGCATGCGCAGAAGCATCAAAACAAAAGACTACACATGCTGGCTGTTATTTGTCATTCCAGGGCGATCATATTTTGATTTCCAAAAATATGAACACAAATAACAGACATAATCCCCGTTTAGGTTTATATTCAAAGTTTCTGTGGATCAGTTGCATGCACCCACTGTCCATGTACGTCGCACACACACATACGGGCAGTTTGCCCCGACTCTCGCCCGTGTAAGCAGTCTTGAAATATTGCTCATAAAGAGCAGAGAGAAAACCGATCATTCTCAGGCTTTTCCTCAACCCATTTAAATTTTTTTATGACTGTTGCCAAGCCCGACCCTTCCCCAAAAGCCGTGTTCCAGGCAAGCTAGGCGCTAACGGACAGCTGCACCGCTACCTAGCTCCTCAGGATGCAGTGAAAGAGTCATGAGAGAGACCACAAACAGCTGCATTTGTTCATTGGAAATACAGCCATTACTTTACATTTCTGTCCAGTAAAGATGACAAAAATATCTCCGTGCGTTGCAAGCTTTGCGCGGGCTCAAACAGACTCGTATGAATGCTATTTTCAGACCGTGACGTCGCCATCGTAATGCGGACGTGGGTCATTATAGACATGCTCGCGCATACAATCCATGTTATTTTTGCTTGTTTTCGCCGGTAATCTTTCAAAAAAGAACATGCCGATCAAACACTGCTGCTATGGATCTTGTAGAAACGACTAGACATTACGACATATGGATGTTTTCTTCATACGTTTCCCGAAACCAAAAACTCGGATGAAAAAATGTGAAGAATGGATCAACTTTTGCGGCCAGCCAAAAGACCAGTTTAACGCCAGCAAGGTGAAGCCATTCACATTTCATATGCAGTAAACATTTTGTTGGGGGCCATGGTCCTCTCATAATTACCAATTCATAATTACCAATTAGTTAATTGTAAGGAGCATCTTTCCCAGAGCATTAAATTCAACAGAAAGTGATCTGTAAATTCCCCCCAATTTGGAAAGACTGGCTGCGAAGGGTCTGGCATAGACTTCATAATGGTATTGACAGGACACAGGACGCGGGGCCGATGAATGGGGGGCATATCTCCGTCACAGCTGACCAAGTGGAAACACAAAGAGCTTTTTATGTTGAAAATTCTTGTGAATCGTCTTTAAGTCACTGTTGCGCCGCCTTACCACAACAAAGAGCTTTTTACGTTAAAATTATTTTGAATAAATGCTTAAATCCCTGAATTCTTTGTAGATATGGATGTAAAATAGTCTCGTTTCTTTGTTTACAGAGCAAAGA
Source organism: Corythoichthys intestinalis (assembly GCF_030265065.1). Lineage (NCBI taxonomy): Eukaryota > Metazoa > Chordata > Actinopteri > Syngnathiformes > Syngnathidae > Corythoichthys > Corythoichthys intestinalis. Next base: position 27,780,754 of record NC_080415.1, read on the forward strand.
ACCGGGCAGTTAGCATTTATTTAACGTAAATATTGCGAATTATGATGCCATTGCTGTAGCCGCTAATTTCTCCCATTGATTTTTTTTTTTCACAACGTTTCAAAATCCATATATAGTACGAAAAATATAACCACCTTGAATCCTCGAACAATCAATCTTGAGACAATCCTTCCTGTTTGTACGCGGTACAGCTTTCGTATTGTTATCCTAGATCCGGCGTTGAATCGCCTCACGTGTCGCTGCAACGGACTACGAATAACTGAAGCGGACTGTGGGATGGGCCCTTTGCTTGAAGGCGTTGCGCAGTGACTAGCCGAATTGACCAGTCAATAGACCCTACTCACCTACGTCACAAAATGACGTGTCGCTGTATCCGGCCGCCATATTGTCCGTATTTTTTAGACTTATTCACATTGTTTTCAATTAGTCGTGCAAGTTACAGAGCAATTCATGGAAGCCCCGGTGTTATCTGACGCTGTAAACTCATTGGATGCGTTGCATAAAAGGCGTTATGTGGAAAAGCTTCAGTTTATCCATTCGCCAGATCCATATTTGATACCTAAATCGATGTTTTTCGACCCGCTGTCTTCGCCGTCTTTGACTGACATCTGCTAGCTACCCTGATATTTACAACTATCTTGTTCACACAAAATCAGCCTATTCTCACGAAAGTTTGAAAAACTTTAAGAGCTTGGAGGCTTATAAATACTTCGTTGCTGGTTGGGTGAAACAGGTCCTCGTCCACGAAAATTCGGCAGGAATCTTATCGTGTGCTCGGGAAGGTGAGTTACGAAATTTTCAATTCAAAATCTTTTGTTCTTGCTAACATCCACTGTCAAGTCTAATGTATTTCATGTCATTTGTCAATGGAGCTAGGGCTTTTAATGTTTATATGGTTTAGCGATAGCACTCTCACTACATACATATATTATATGTAATAAATATGAAGTGCGATAGCACTACTCCAGATTGTCCCTAGTTGAATTTATTTTTTGGCTTTTGACCTCAATAGTGAAATTGTAAATTAATTGTATGACAACTGTCTGATTATCCCCTTATAATTATATATTTTCAGGTAGTTCATTCACAACGTCTGAGTGTATGTTGTCGGCGATTAGCCTAGCAATGATCTTAATTGTGGTTGTCAGCCCAAAACCCTCTAAATATATATTAAATGCATCTTACCAGATATAAAATGACTACTACATAATCTGTGGTAGTCGTTTGGAGCCCAGTTTTCTCGTCGAATTGCAGCAGTCAATCTCGGTCTCCTCTCCGGGTCTCTCGGAATACTGTATAACTTCAAGTCTCCGTCTATCTTCTCTGTTTTTGCAACCGACCGCCACACATGACTTCACCATTTTGATTATTAATGTTAATGAGCAGAAAAACACGCCATAATAGGAGGAATTTACGAAGCGCTAATGCATTAACATGACGAGTATACGGACAACATGGCGCGGGGGCGTGGCTGTGACGTCACGTGAGTAGGGTCTATACCATTATGAAGTCTATGGTTCTGATTTCACCATATTACAAGTGGATTAGCAGCAATTCTCAATTCTCTCTCTCTAAACAACATCCGCATTATACCCTGGTGTGTGCGCTCACTGCTAATATTCTAATAAACGGCGAGATTAGTGAAGTGTCATTAAAACATCCCGAGGCCGCCTCGTCGTCTGCACGGCTGTACTCGTTAGTCCCCAGCAGTAATTGATGAACACGCTGCTCGCCTGGCCATAACGAGCATGCGGATTTTAATTAAGTGCAAATCCAGTGTGCTCCCATGCCGCATTTGTCTCAATAACATCTCACACGTGGACTCGCCAGTTAACCGCGCAATATATGAACGGACAATTTAATAAAGAATATTCTATGTGAATATTTTCCGGGATTATTTGCTCACGTCTTCTTCGCTCCAAGCAACAATGGACTGTGACAGTCACTAATCCAAACGGCTCCAGTCGGCCTGATTTTTCATCTTTTGCCGCGCTTTATCGTGTTTACGCACGCCGATGCAAAGCGTCAGCAGCGCCTGCCAAACTCCCACAATCCAACAGGCCGTCTGGGCTCTTGTTGACACGCCAAGAAATCATTTCCTGATATTTTTCTTTGCCCCTACCCCTTGTCAAAAGATTGCGGGCAGGCTCGAGGTTTCCGTGGCAACGTGTTTGTGTTGGACACAAAGCCTGGTTTTTCATTTTCATTTTTTTTTTTTTTCTTAATAAGCACATATTTGCGGATCTACCCGTCTTCACCGTCCATCAATCATGGAATAGTTGGCCAATATGGCCTGAACACATTAGTTGCCATTCATGGTAATAGACGCCCAATCCATTTTGACTTGGTGGGCTGGCTATCGCCGTCCAAGGCAGTTACTGTGTTTGAAAAAGGAAAAAAAAAAAAAAAGGGGGTTTTTCTTTTTTTTTTTTTTTTTTTTTTTAATGTGACATCATTTGCCAACATAATTAGTTGAATTGTGCACAAAAATGCATTGTATTTGTTTTGTATTTTTTTATTTTTCCAAAAAGCACGGAATAAACTATTTTCAGAGACTGCACAAATTTTCAAAGAAAAAAAAAACGTCTTCGTGTCTAATTGTGTCTGCAATAATAAAAGGCAATGAATTAAAAAAAAAAAAAAAAAAAAAAGTTTTTAGTGAATCGACTTTTGTGACATGATTATCATATTTGCAGAATAAATGCACTGCTATTTGTGGAAATTAAACATTTTTCTTTCACAATTTTGATTCCCCGCCCAAATGTACACTTTTAGTAGAAATTAGGGGTGTCAAATGATTAAAATTTTTAATCGAGTTAATTACAGCTTAAAAATTAATTAATCGTAATTAATGGCAATTAATCACACTTCAAAACATCTGTAAAATATGCCATATTTTTCTGTAAATTATTGTTGGAATAGAAAGATGAGACACAAGATGGATATATACATTCAACATATGGTACATAAGTACTGTATTTGTTTATTGTAACAATAAATCAACAAGATGACATTACCATTATTAACATTCTTTTAAAGCGATCCATGGATAGAAAGACTTGTAGTGCTTAAAAGATAAATGTTAGTACAAGTTATAGAAATTTTATATCAAAACCCCTCTTAATGTTTTCGTTTTAATAAAATTTGGAAAATTTTCAATCAAAAAAATAAACTAGTAGCCCGCCATTGTTGATGCCAATAATTACTTACAGAATGATCATGGGTGCTGAAGCCTATAAAATCAGTCGCACCCAAGCGCCAGCAGAGGGCGACAAAACTCCGAAAAGCATAAGTACACATTTATCTGTTCTGTCATTTTAATGTTTGAGCGGGGCATGTGCGTTAATTGCGTCAAATATTTTAACGTGATTAATTAAAAAAATTAATTACCGCCCGTTAACGCGATAATTTTGACAGCCCTAGTAGAAATATATAATACAGTAATAGAAATTAATTACGGGAGTATTTGACCTTTGACCTCATTACCCTCAAATTTAATCACCTCAGTTTCATATTAAAATATCTTGCGAATTTTGATTCCCTGCCCAAATGTACACTTTTAGTAGAAATATATAATACAGTAATTGAAATTAATTAAGGGGGTATTTGACCTTTGACCTCATTACCCTCAAAATTAATCACCTCAGTAAAATATCTTGCGAATTTGATAACTCAAGAACAAATACATAACCGAACTCAAGAACTGAATACATAAATTCCGCCTTCTTTGTTGCCTCATTTCTAATTATGTATCATATTGCCTCTGTAAAGCCCTTTGAGACTTCTGTTGTGATTGAGGGCTATACAAATAAAATTGAATTGAATTGAATTCTGTATGTTTCACCTACTAGTGGTGGTAGTGGTACCTAGGGCTGTTCGAGTTTGCCTTACAGGAAAATCCCGATTATTTTCTCTCAAACTCGATTTTTTCCGATATCGATTATGATTTCTTGGCTAAATAATAATAATGACACACAAAGTATTCGAAATGTGTTCTGTTTCGACTTATTGTTTCCTTATTTGAACTGAAAGTGCCAGTGAACATAACTCTGTTAATGCACACAGAACAATCCCTTGGGATTAAGAGCATTTTATTTATACAACAGCAGACTCCAGCTCTTCTGAATTGAAGCAAAAATGAAAGAAGAAAGTGCATGTACCATTTGAAACAAAATCAAACATGAGAAAAGATAGTCAGTCAGTCAGTCTGTAATCCAAATAGTCAATCAAGTCAGTCAGGTGAAGAAGGTAGGGAGCCACGCTCAGGGTGATGTGTTGTCATAGTTCTCTGGTCTTACTTACATAAATTAATGATTAGTGCAAAACTGTCATAACTGCAAAACTCAATAATAACAGTATGCAAGGTGGCAATCACCTTGTCAAAACACAAATATGCACTCCAGTGAGGGTAACATAAAGAATAATCCCTTAGGTTTATGAGCACCTCATCTTTACAAAAGACGTCAGGTCAAACACATTAACTCATTCACTCCCAGCCATTTTCACCGGAGCAAGGCCCTTCGCTCCCGGCCGTTTTACTGGATTTTGACTGATTTTGCAAGGCCCATAGAAAATTCTGTTCTATTGCTATATAAACATGGAACCCAGCAAAAGAAAGATTAGACTCTTTTTTTTCAGCAGAAAAAAAGTTGGTTCATATCTTTTTCCATTCTTTAGAAATCAGCATTAGAAAATAGCTTAGTTTTAGCAATTTTCCAATTTCTGATAAAAAAAACGTAGTAATTGAGGTTTTTGTGAAAGCATACATTTCAAACATAACTGACTTATACACAGCTATGTTTTGCTTTAGTTACATCCCAAACATCTGAATGTTTTCCTTTTACAAAATAAGATAAACAACAAGAAAAATAGAGCTTTTGATCGCAAAGTAACAATTTATTTACACATAACTAAACTATTGAACTGTTGAACTATTTGCGCACATAACAACGGGGGATGCTCTCGGCTGCTCCCGTGGCTAATCTGATGAGTCTGGATCAAGATCGGTGTCACTTTTTTCATCATCTTCATTGTTGGTTTCAACCTCGGGCTAAGGAGTAACGCAACGTGAGGTCCGCAGAGCGCGTGTGGAACCTGACGCTGTTGTGGACGTCATCGTCTGTCTCATCAAGATAGATTTTTTAAAATCCTTCTTTGGCGATGGTTTCGTTTTCTTTTCAAAACACTCCTCCAGTGTCGTTTGCCTTTTTTTCCCCCAGATCATTCTCCACATTTTTCTCAAATTCTCATGCGTCTTCACAAGATCCCTCCAACTTCCGTTTCCTGACTAGTTTTCTTTACTTCCTTTCTTGGCCCGTGATGAGTTCTTACCAAATGCGCTACTGACCTCCAGTGGCCAGTTTTATTGCTTTAAAATGGGTTTTGAGCTTTGTGCACTGTATCTTAGATACATAGGAACCTATAGATGCCTCTTGTTAAAAAAAAAAAAAAAAAAAAAAAGAACATATTTATACGTTTTTGGGAGGAAACGAGTTAATGGGCCAATGAACAATGTGCACATAGATTATATTTTCAAATATATTTCTGAATTTAGCACAACTTTGTGCAAAAATCGACTACTTAACCAAAAAAAACAACAGGGTTTTGCTTTTTTTCCCCCTTTCAAATGAGAGTTCAATTGGTGAGTATTCCTGTCACCAAAATGGATGCATCAAAGTTGTTGTTGATGCGGCCTATGAACGGGTCTATCATTGCCATCAGCCTTTCAAATAGCCATCAGCTTCGCCTATCTCCTCATCTAGGAATCATTTCCAGAGATGAGGCGTGATCACAATCTTGAGACTGACAAGATTGAAAAATGCCCCTTTGATAGCTACAGCGGCCAGTGCAATCGTCTTCTCCTCGGCAATCACACAATGTTGTTTGCGGTTCAATAAAATATGGGTGGTGCTTGAAAACGTTTCTCCGGAAGAATGATAAGCTTGCTTTTCTCTTGCGCTCGCGAATTGGGAGGTGTGCGGTGTTGTAAGTGGACATCCCGTCGAGTCTTGAGAAAGTCCAGAAGCTCCGCGACGACCACGTGACCTCCTCGCTCATTCATTATTCACAAGTGCACGCAGAGTACATTTGCGGACAAATTAGAGGGGCGCACGGGGTTAAAGGTCCGAAGACTGGAAGTCACGTGTTGATCCGGCCAAGTGTTTCTCATGAATAGTTCATTTCATTTCACTCAGCAACTCTTAAAAGTAGAGCGCGTGCATAGTCACGCAAGCTAGTCAAATTTGAGAAGTAGGTGATTGGGGCCACCTGTTAATGCATTCATGATGAAAGCTGGTGCCAGCTGCTTGTCATTAGCATATGTACGTAACTGACTTTTGCCTATATAAGGACATTAAGATTCACAAAGTTGTTTCAGAAAGATATATATACTTAAATACGTACTGTATATGGAAGTTTTGACTGTCTTTGTGTGTGTGTGTGTGTGTGGGGGGGTGTCTTTGTGTGTATGTGTTCGTCTCCAAAGGACACCAAAACGATTGGGCGGATTTTGACGAAGTTTTACACAGTTGCACTTTGTTTCTGGGAGTGTTCTTAGATGGGATTGATCTCTGTAGAGCTCCATTTAGTGCCGAAAATTCCATTTGAACCTCCAAAATGTGGAGGCGACTGCGCAGTCTTTTGGACAAAAAATGCATCTCTTGCGATCGCAATGTCGCAGTTGGCTTTCAAACTTTACGCTGTGCCGTGAAGATATGTTGTGGGTTTGAGTAGTCCACAACAAGACGCTGGATTATTATTATTTTTTTTTTTCCAATTTTCCGGACTATTCCTAAGGGATTAATTTCGGCTGAATATCTCTACTGTAGCGACTGTTATTTATTTTGTGTTACGTCCGCAATGGTACATGGTTAGATGTGGCAACCATGACTGACAGTGATGGTTGCCGTTGTTATGTTCTGGTATTTTCTGTTCAATAAAGGCGATGTCTATTGGGGTCGTGCAGTGTATGGGGCAAAAGAGCAGCAAGTGTAAAACAAAAACTTCCACAACACTATACACAGTGATTGAAAATCTATTGTGCATTAACCCCTTTATGTTGTGTAGTGTTACCTCTACTTACGAACGTCTTTACAAACGTAATCTTCAGGTTATGACACGCCTAATATTGTCTCTTGTTAAGAAATTTCAGGTTACAAGAAGCAAAAATGCAGTACATTACTGTAAAAGATGCGTATGTACCGTATTGGCCCGAATATAAGACTGCCCTTATTATAAGACGACCCCCTATTTTTCAAGACTCAAGTTTGAAAAAAGACTTTTTGAACACCAAATTAATTTTTATACAGAAAATAATTACAGTACATCCGAAACAAATGATTATAACAATATATCTGAGAGAAAAAGCATGTTATTTTGCCTCATTCAAATCTTAATATCTGAACATTTAAATATGTAAACTAGAAGTGCAATCACATTCGTAAGTGAATGGCTTCTGGTTTTTGAAATGCAAATTAACCAATCTATTGTGATAAAACAACAAAATTGCAATAACTGCATTAACCATCAAAGTGAAGTCTAACTGTAACTGTAGTCTTGAAACCTGACTAAGGAAAAACATTGCAATAAAATAATGCAAACTGGTTAAACTTGAGAGTAGCTGAGATCTGTCATGACAGAACGTCGCTTCAAGGATATCTGGTGCCATCTAGCGTCGTTAATGAGGAGAGTAGCTGAGATCTGTCATGACAGAACATCGCTTCAATGATATCTGGCGCCATCTAGTGTCGTGAATGGGTATACTGTCTAGACCGCGAATATAAGACATATATATATATATATATATATATATATATATATATAAGACCTCTTTTTCAGGCTTATTCCAATGCAAAAAAACACTATCTTATGTTAGGTCCAATACGGTACTTTTGGCTTTTAAATGTCACGCCACAAGATCATGATGCCCTATTAGTCATAATCTTTCCCATCATGCTTCAGTAATGGGATTCTGTTCTCTGATTGGCCAATTGTTGATGATGTTTCAATTTGGGTGTAGCAGTATGATGATGTGCACTGGCACGACGGTGTTATTGTTGCTATAGCACAGGGGTGGGCAAACTATTCCACAAGGGGCCACCATGGGTGAGGGTTTCTGTTCCAACCCATCAAGAGGAAACCTTTTCACCAATCTGGTGTCTTGCAAGTGCAATCAGTTGATCGCGGTCAGGTGCTGCTTGTTTCAGCAGAAACCTCATTGGTTAAACTGTCTATGCTGGATCAGTTGGATCAAAGACCAGGACCCACTACAGCCCTTGAGGACCAGTTTTCCCACCCCTGTTATAGCGGGTTGACGTCTGAGCCAAAGGAGCCCAAGTCTCCTCTGGTTTTTGTCTCACAAAGTATTTGTTTTACCTTTGCATTATATTGTATTATCTACCGTAATTTCCGGACTATAAGATGCACCTGGCTATAAGCCGCCACCCACCAAATTTGACACGAAAACATTTGTTCATAGATAAGCCGCACTCGACTATAAGCCGCAGCTGTCCTCATTGTATGATGGGACATTTACAGCAAAAGATATTAAGCGGTAACACTTTATTTGCCAGAGGCAACAAAAGACTGTCATAAGATCAAATGAACAACCATGAAGCTTTGAACCAATTGGCTGCAAAGCTTAATTGCTTCAAGAGGTTTCATTTGGCCATCACTGCTCCCTTGGGGGAGACAGTCAACCTCTGCCACCTGCTGTCAACACTGTTGTCGTCCAACATGCCTCGTAGCATGCAGTGCAGCGCTACAGATGTAAATAACAATCTTGTGCTAATTATTTCTTCGGTTACTGTTCCAGTTGTTTCATTAATTGCTAGTTATGGTATTTGATAACACTTCATTTGACTGGGGTGCCAAAAGACTGTCATAAGACAATCATAATTATGACATGACACTGTCATGAGCATTAATTAATGCTTATAACAGATGTCATTTAGTGTCCATACGGCAAATTATCTCACTTTTGAATGGATGTAAAAAGATCCTAGGTGGACATAAATGGAGTTAGGTGACATAATTTGCCGGATGACACTTGGTGACATCTGTCTTAAGCATTCAGTAATGCCCTTGATAGTGTCATGTTATAATTATGACAGTTTTATGACAGTCCTGTGACGCCACTGTCAAATAAAGCGTTATCTATAAATCAACAAATAAGACCGCCTGGACTATAAGCAGCAGGATTCAAAATATGTGAAAAAAGTAGCGGGTTATAGTCCGAAAATTACGGAACTTCATTACAGGTAGTAATGGTTAGGTTAGGTATATGGAATGATTCAAATGTGTTTGGCCGTTGTGATATTCCGATTTTATCCCGATTATAAAATTTTATGTGGCGTTTCAGTAGTGCTTGGAACGGATTGGAGCATTTACATGTAAAATGCCTCTTTACATACGGAATTTTCTGGTTACGAAACTACTTCCAGAACCAGTTAATGTTGTAAGTAGAGGTACCACTAAGCTAAGAAAAGTATGTTTTATCTGTGATTCGGTTGTATTTAGTGATGCCAACAGTCCCGGATTACGCGGGACATCCTGGAATTTAGGAAGTTCGTATCGTTACCGCCTGCGATCCGAACTTCCTAAATGCCAGGTCGTCCCGCCCTGTTGGCAACCCTAGTTGTATTGCATTCACATTAGACAAACCCAAGCAAAGCCAGGCCATACTGCTAGGCACGTATATAAAGTTCGATGTCTGATGTTTTTACAGATATGTACGCAACAATATAAGTGGATTTTGTTACATGGTGTTCATCCTTCATTCCACGGACTGCATCATCTAACCACAGCTATGCATACTCTGTATATATCATATGCATACTTAACATGCTGTGTTCAAATGTGAAGTGCCTCAACATGTACAGCTTTCAAGATTAAGCATTTCTCTCCCTCATGATCAACGATCCAAGCAGAAATTCACGTCCCGGTAGAAAGAACATACAGGCTAACATGAGTGTTGTTTGTTTGTGATGTTACTGTGGATTAGCGCGGAACCTGCCACTTCCTCCCTTGCTCGGACCGAACGCACAGATGTGCTGCCTTTAAGTCACCGCTCATGCCAGCCCCGACGTTATTGAGGAGAGCGATAACACACTGCGGGTAATAAAGCCAGCTTTGCGTGCGTGTCAAGGGTCAGGGTGGGATATGAGCTAGCTTACGTGAGGGTTTCCTGACATTGTTCTCAGTGGACTCGCAACACAACTGATATTAAAAGACAATACAACCGCCTTTATTAATTGTTCAATTCTGTTTGCCGGAGAAGCGGCAGGGAATTGCTTTGATTTCTGAATCGGTTTCTTTTCCTATGTCATGTGAAGTGTTTGGTTTTTAGCATTTCATTGGCTATGGCTTTAAGAAATCTTAGATAAATCCGTATTGTGGCATTTTTAGTAAAAATAAAAGGGATTGGAGAAAAATTTCCTTTAACGCTTTACTCTTTCGCGGCAAGGCTAGCATAAATGATTGGCAGATGTTTTCCGTTGGATGTAATTAATTCTTGACCATCTCAAGAGAGCTTCGCCTCTATAAGCGCTCACATGCAATGATAGGGTCTACAGGGAGACGGACAGCTGCTGACTAATAATTCATGGCTACCACTGGAGGGCTTTTTAAACGTTAACGCTTAAGAGTTTTTTTTTTTAGCTTCATATGTTGACGACATATCCTGGCTCGTAACTAAATATCCTGATGGAAAGAAACTCGCAGCTAAACAACACAGCCAGTTTTTGTCTCTACCAGACAAGGAAAAAGTCGGCTTGTTGAGTGGGTGGATGTGGTACATGCACAACACATGCGCACATGTGTTGCTTGTGCATTGTTGGTCGCCAAGTGGAGTCAATTTATGCAGAGAAAATATTTCAACATTTGGAAGATGAGACATTTGGGTGTCTTCCCTAGAACAATGGTGTTAAACACTGTTAATGTGACCTACTTAGGCAGATTAACTCAGTGGCTGCCATCGACGGAGATAGATGTTCAATCATAGACTTCTCTATATGTCAGCTCAGGGCCGATCCGTAGGGGGCCTATATTCAAAAACTTTCAAAAAATCAAATATTTTCAAAACCAAAGCCGTTAGCGACCTAAAACCAAAACTGGCACCTCTCTTAGGCATATATGAGTCTCCATGAGCAGCGACATAAAATTCAAACTCGTTCCCTAAAAAATCCTGATTGTTTTTTTTTTAAATAAAAGTATAACAAAATTTAAAATGGCTATAAAATTTAACGTAGATGCACAAAAATCACAAAATGCAGGGATAATCACCTATATTTTAAGGATCATTAGCAATATTTAACAAATCAAGTTTTTGCCCAAAATAGCAACTTAAATGCAGAATCATATTAATTTTACTCAACAAAAGCAAGATTTGCATTTTTTATATACAATCACAACTTATTTAGGTTGAATTCCGATGTTACAGTTGCCTTGTCATGTCTTGCCGGCTATCTGGCCCTTGTCGTTTTTTGACTGAAATGTTACATAAAAAAAAAAAAAAAAAAAAAAAAACACCTAAAAGCTTTTTTTGTTGTTGTTTTTTTTTTTTTTTGTTTGTTTTTTTGTATGGACGCAGAAATGTCTAAATTACTACTTATATGCCCCAAAATGGGCAGTTGGCCGAAAATTACCTGATCATTTGACTGTAAAGTTATGCTACTGTGTATGGATGCAACATGGCAGCCATCACAAAACAAAGAGCTTTTTAAGTTGAAAATTCTTGTAAATAAATGCGTACATCCCGGAATTTCTATAGATATGAACATAGAACCGTCTAGATTCTTGGCTAAAAGCAAAAAAAACGGGCAGTTATCATTCATTTTAGGTAAATATTTCAAGCTATAAAACGCAAATGATATTCTCTCGTTTTACTTGGTCGATTGACTTCAAGTAAAAACGGGCGTGGACCTCAACTTCTGCACTTTCAAATTAGACCAACCAGTGGCACGTAATTGCAGCGTAATCAGGCTGTCAGGGAAATTCAACTTTGAACTCCAAGACAAGTGTTACCTGGATAGCTCGATTAGAGAAATGAATACAACCCCAACCATGGATTGCTTTTCTTCGAAGGCTTCATGAACAAGAGCTCTCGGGTACAAAATGATGTGATTCAGCCAGGAGCTGTGATCACCCAGAAAGTCAAAGAAGTACGATAGAGGCTGGACATTTATACTGTTGAAAGGGCGGTGCCGAAGCCGACCGTGAAACGAAACTTACGAGGAAACGAAACTCATCATCTCACAAACCTGGGTATTTTTTCATACAAAAACATCTTTGAGCTGAGATCTTGAACACCGGTCCCGGCTAGAACGATGATAAGAAACCACAGTCCTCCCTTGTATTCATTCAGGGCATATTGGAAAACATAGGAACATAACTGTCCATATTTGGGCATATTGTGATACAATCGTCAAGGCCATGGGAAGGCACACTCAAACAGATTAACAATGACGCTCTATGCTACAATGTTCTCATGCAAGCGTAACAAAAGCATACAAAATATAATGTATAATGGTTGTTTTTTTAAGCATGAATAAAATTCTCTCACAGGCTTCAAAGATTATATGCGTAAACGTGTCGTCGTTGACACGGGTTTTAACATTGTGCTCATAGAATTCAGGTGAAAGAATGTTAATGTGTTTTAAGGATTGGGTTACCGTATTTTCACGACTATAGAGCGCACTTAATAATATTTGAAAAGAAACCACTTTAACACTAGAAAATCCAGCAGAGGCCGACTCGACCTTTCCCAAGACAAATACCCCTAATATTCTCCTCCACAAACTCAGCCTGTTTGTTTTTCTCAGTTTTCACTCATTTTCTTGTACTAACTTCAGACACAGTGACCACAATTCATGCTCCATGCCCATGATTCAGTCCTTCTAAACTATAGACACAATTCCTGCTTTACAGTCAAATTGCATTTCTAAAACGTTATATTTCAAAACAACGTACACATTTGGGCCATTTGTTTCTGTTTTTGTGTGTAGTGTAGGAGTAGTGAGTTAAAAAATGTGTAAAAAGTGCAAAACTCCATGAATAAATGTAAATAAATAAATGGGACTATTAGGAGTATCAGAATTCTCTGGGACTTCTAGTGTTAAAACAATAAACTTTTTTAAATTTTTTTTTTTTTTTTTTTTTTTTTGTAGTTTAATTTCTTTAGAACTGACTTGATACACTGAAGGGGATTAAAAAGAGATCATTCAAACATTTCAATCAATCTTTTTGCATACCAAGAGAAGGAGCCTGAGCACCACTGGGTACCACACTTTGAGAACCCTTATTCATTTTTAACATTATTTCCTACATGTGTGGCAAAGCATTCCATTGACAGCATGTGCTAGATGGGTCAAAGGGTGTGACGGGATCGCGTGCATCCAAGCCGCCAGAACCTGTCGTGTGTTCCTTTTGAGTCTAAACTCAAAGAAAGAAGCTGCATGTTTGTTGGTCACAACGACTCAACGCAGACGTTTCCTCCTGCTGTGCTGACCTTTTCCCGCTGTGTTCTAATCTGAACTATATACTGCCAAGGTGCTGACAACACAGGAGGGTGCTCATGGATGTCTTCTTCGCTCAAGACAAAAAAATGGCTTTTAGCACTTATCTATACGAGGCAAGATGGAAAGTGCCAAATTGGAGGCCGCCATTAAGCGCCTGAAATTTTCTCCGCTCGCCTCGTTGATGGCGAAGAAGCCGAGAGTACTACAACGACGCTCCCGAGTGTTGATAATGTGTAGGCGCTCTTAACCGGAGCCTTCAGAATCGGCGCATCCATCAGTGGAGATTTGCGGGCCTCATCATCCCCCCCGCCACCGTTCCCAAAGAAGTCCAAATCAGTCCGTAATAAGATTTGAGACGTCAAAGTGTCTCTCCTTTTGACGAGGGGAAATGGATCTGATGGAAATGAGTACCAAATGCAAATGTCCCACCGGGATGATGAGCCCTGGCACAATAGGACGCCAGCGTGACGGAAAGATGAGCCCCTCCGAATCGGGCTCATCGGCTGTGCTGATGTTCATTTGGAATAAAGCCAGCCGTCATCGCGTACTTTCTTCAAATCATCACCAAGATTTTTTTTCAATGTGCAAAAATGGTGCCGAAGTGTGCCAGCTGCTCTTGATTAGCATATGCAAAGCAACCCCCTGTTGCTCGCTTCGGGACGTGAAACTGCCAGGGTTGCCAGATCGAAAAGACTCTCCAGCCCTATCGCACCGTAAAACCCGCCCAATTCAATTAAAATGAGCTCAAATTACAACCTCCCGTTTGAGATAACATGCCTCCCTTGTATAACTCGATATTTTCATATTATGGGGTGACAGATTGACAACCAGCTCTGAAAACTAATTGCCCCAACTTTGTTAACTTGTTCTGTAGCTATCATAGTTCCACACAAACACTTAACATAGAGATCAGGAAATCAAGTAAGGGACCACAAAATACTGTCCAGTGGGGTGCAAAGTTTTAGATCCTGGAAACTGGTTTTCACACGTATAACTGTAAACATGTTTCAGAGGTACCGTATTGGCCCGAATTTAAGACAGTGTTTTTTGCATTGAAATAAGACTGAAAAAGAGGGGTCGTCTTATATTCGCGGTCTAGACATTTTACCCATTCACGGCGCTAGATGGCGTCAGATATCATTGAAGCGATGTTCTGTCAAGACAGATTTCAGCTACTCTCAAAATTAACCAGTTTGCATTATTTTATTGCAATGTTTTTCCTTATTCAGATTTGTTTCAAGACTACAGTTACGGTTAGACTTCACTTTGATGGTTAATGCAGTTATTGCAATTTTGTTGTTTTATCAAAATAGATTGGTTTATTTACATTTCAAAAACCAGAAGCCATTCATTTACGAATGTGATTGCACTTTAGTTTACATATTTAAATGTTCAGATATTAAGATTTGAATGAGGCAAAATAACATGCTTTTTCTCTCAAATATATTCTTATAATTTGTTTCGGATTTACTGTAATAAAAATTTTTCTGTATAAAAATTAATTTGGTTTTCAAAGTCTTTTTTCAAACTTGAGTCTTGAAAAAGAGGGGGTCGTCTTAAAGTCAGGCCAATACAGTATATGTCAATATCGGTTTGATATCGGTATCTGATTTTTGGAGTTAGACAATATCGGTTTTCTGTCAAAAAGTAATTATCAGACAACTACAGTTTTATTTGATCATTGCTTAACTAAATGATGTAGATTCTGATTATTTACTAGTCAAAACCAATAGGCAAGCACAGAATAGAAAATATAGTGATTGTAGAATTTTCGCAAACTGTCGTTGGTTAATGAAATGTCTTTGTCCACCTGGACAAAGACCAGGTCTTACAACCCCACCGTCGCTCGATACTGCAAGAACCTTTGCCGTATTGGCTCAAATCGACTTAATGAAGGTGAGATTGGGAAGCCGTGCCGGCGAGCCGCAAATGGAGCGCGATCCATTATTCAGGACACGGACTCTCCAATGTCAACCATTTGTCAGATTAGCTCTCACTTGTTTGGATTTGGGGGGTGGGGGGCTCATGCGGTAAAACCAAACAGACTCTAAGATCACTGTAACCATTAACATCCCGTTCATATTCATGAACGCTTTGGGTTTTGCGAAGCTCACATTTCCTTTGTGTCGCTCGAAACACATACACCTAATAGAAACAGACAGATGATCAGAACTGAACAATTATGAACTTCCTAAAGTTCATAATTGATTAGTTGTCGATTAATCATGACAGCTAAAATGGATTGGACCTCCATCGCCATCAGTGAGTAAACATAGTTTCTAACTCACAAAATAACTTACTAAAGCACCAGCAATTGACTGTCTTCCATCTGAAACGTTGCCCCGCTAGTTGACACCTTGAAGAATGAGCGACTTAAAAACGGCTTTCGATTCATTCTCCGTAATTTAGAAAATGAGGGGGCAGAACATCGCAAGCGGAAAAATCTCATGCCTGCATTATTCATCTTGTCAGGTGAGTGAAACATGTTCTGTATGAAGTGCGGTAAAAGAGAATAGTAGCGCTTACACCCAACATTAGAGAACCAAGCGCTTAACCTCGTTTATACGGCACATTTCATTGTGCTTCGCAGAGGAGCAAGGGTGTGTTTAAATTATGCACATGTTCCAGAAACTATTTTTAAAGCCCACAACAGGAGAAAATGTTACTAATGAGAGGATGGACCTCCACTAAGTTTTTCGAGTGAACATCTGTGATTTGAAAGAAAACGTAAATGTAATGGGGCCGCCACAATTACTTGACTAATTGACAGTGAATCCGTTAGGAAATCACTTGACAACTCATTTGAAAGTCAATCATTTGACCTGAAAATGATCCAAAATCCTCTTCTTTCAATCTATCAATAGTAACACTTGAGGTAAGACTTCATTTGAAATATAATTATGAGATGTCAGTATCATGAACAATAATGAATGCTTAAGACAGATGTCATTAAGTGTCCTAACCCTAACACAGTTCCTGAACTCTAATTCCAACTCAATAAGATTTGAAAGTCTTAATCAAAAAAAAAAAAAAAAAAAAAAAAAAAAAAATATATATATATATATATATATATATATATATATATACATATATATAGCGTACAATGTATTTATTCAGATTTAGCATTGGAAAGAGATACATAAAAGACATTTTTCCTCTTTTTTTCCCCCGAAAGTATAATTGAAAAAAAATTATGTATATAGAGTGATCCCTCTTTTTTCGCAGTTAATGGGGACCAGAACCCGCCGTGATACCTGAAAAACTGAAAAATAAAAAAAGGTTTTTCAAGAGTTTTATTAAGATCTATCATTGGAAAGAGATTTTTTTTTTTTTTTTTTTTTACTTTTGCCCCGAAACAAATTTATAGAAGCTTTTTTGTATGTAAATAGTTAAATAAATGTTTTTAAGCATTTTAATTGTTTAAGTTTTAAACACATTACTGTTCCACAGAATTATTTTTAAACAAGAAAAAAAAGTAGACGCCCGATCCATTAAAAAAAAAAAGCAAAAAAAAAAAAAACCCTGCATGTCTTTATTAACTGCTTCATTACTGCTTCATTGAGTGTCCACACAAATCCACTCCAGGTGCTCACTTACACACGATGAGTTGCCACAGCAACTATTTAACAAGTTAAACGATGATTGACGCATGTGGCGCTTTTGAAGCCCATGTATCTGGCAAGAGCAAACACAAACATCTGTCAACATCGTTACCTTTAGTAAGCAACTCCAGAGCAGTGCCTGATGAACAAAGAGCAGGGAGAGGGAGCAATAGTGAGACTAAGCGACTCGAGACAGGTCAACTGTATTTTTTTATTTCTTATTTTTTTTAAATCTGTGATAGATTGAGGGCGCGAAGTTTGAAGCGGGAAGTAGCGAGGGATCACTGTATAATGGTTTTAAAGCACTTCATATATAATAATTATGATAAATTTTAAACATGTTACTGTCCCACCAAATTATTTTTAAACAGGAATAAAGTAATAGGAAAATGCTTGGCTTTATTAACTCATTTACTCCCCAAAACGTATCAAAACGTTCTATTTTTAATTTTTTCAGTGTCCCAAAGACTTTTACGTTTTTGTTGTTGTTGTTTTTTTCAAAAAATACATCTCTGGGTCGTGATTCAATTTAGCTCCAAAGCACAAAGCTGAAAATCCATTTTAAAGCAATAAAACTGGCCACTGGAGGGCAGTAGCGCATTTGGTAAGACCCGCAACCCGATTGAACGGCCAAGCCGCACGGCCGGGCCCGGCGGAAGACGACCGAATGGATGCCAGACGGCGGACGACCGAGCAGAACAACCGGTAGGACGCCTGGGATGCCAGGCGCTGGACAACCGAGCAGAACGACAGAGACCACTAGTGCAGAGGACAATGCCTTTTAGTCCGTGCTGCTCGCGGGCAGAGCCCGCAGAGACTCAAAAAAATTCATCTTTATGAGGTAGACGACGATGAGGGAAAAGTTTAACCGGCTGTCGCGGCCAGAATAGCCTCATCTTTCAGTTAGTTATGTGTAAATAAATTGTTACTTAGCTATCAAAAGCTCTAATTGTCTTGTTGTTTATCTTATTTTGTAAAAGGAAAACATTATTCAGATGTGTGGGCTGTAAGTAAAACAAAAAATAGCTGTGTATAAGTCAAAGTTATGTTTGAAATGTATGCTTTCACAAAAAGCTCAATTTCTGTGTTTTTTCATCAGAAATTGGAAAATTGCTCAAACTAAGCTATTTTCTAATGCTGATTTCTAAAGAAAGGGAAACTATATGAACTAACTTTTTCCTGCTTAAAGAAGAGAGTCTAATCTGTCTTTTGCTGGGTTCCATGTTTACATAGCAATAGAACAGAATATTCTGTGGGCCTTGCCAAATCAGTCAAAATCCGGTAAAACGGCCGGGAGCGAAGGGTGAAAATGGCTGGGAGTGAATAAGTTAAATGCTTTATAGTGAGTCTATTCAAATCCTCTCAAACTGCTCACTTACACACAATGAGTTGCTACAGCAACTGTTTAACAAGTTAAACAATGATTGACGCATGCAGCGCTTTTGAGGTCCGTGTCTCTGGCAAGATCAAACACAAACATCTGTCAACATCGTTAACTTTAATAAGCAACTCCATTGCAGTGCCTGACGAACAAAGAGCAGGGAGAGGGAAAGAGGGACCGAGAGTGAGACTAAGCGTGTAAGAGTGAGACTCGGGATAGCTCATGTGTATTTTTTATTTTTATTTTTTTAATTAAAAAAAAATCCGCCATGGACTGAGGGCATAAAGTTTGAAGCGCGAAGTAGTGAGGGATCACTGTAATTTGCAAAATGACACTTAATGACATCTAAAGCCCTCATTCATGTGCATGACAGGTGTCATGTCATCATTATGACAGTCTTATGACACAGTTAAAAATAGTGTAACTTTAAATGACTTCCTGACTTCCTTTTGATTGTTTGTGGCAATACTAAAATGTAACTTTCAAAAGAAAATACAAGCAATCCCAACTCTACCAACATAACAAATCCAGCAAATTCACGCTATCCCGCATCGAACGGTTTCGCCGACAGCTGCACCGCAAACGACCCGACTGGACCGAAACCCTCGCTCCATATTTATCAGCGGCCTGGCGAGGTTTACATAGAGCGGTTATTATCCATCTGGTCTACACGACAACTCATCCGACCGTCCTTCGAGCCAGATGTCCTTTTCGACAGAAGGGACCCCCGCGCGACCACGTCTCTGCCGTACGGCACGGGCCGAATGAATGAATCACACGCACGGTGACAAGACTGCTTCGTGCTGCAATGCCAGACTCTATTAAGCGCTCTATAAGTGCTGTTTACCATTTTTTCCGCTTAAAGATGTGATGATGAAATGCTTGTTTCTGGGACGCTTGTGTTGAATCACGTTTAGCGGTGGGACTCATCCATCTTGCCGTCACGATTGACGACACGACCGCTGATGTTTCCTCTATTTCTGGCCATTGTGTCTGTTTGGAAAGCGGGACGGTGGCCAATTACCGCCAGGAACCCTGCCGCGCGTCTGCCGCATTACTGCGTTCACACCAGGGTCACGCTGAGTGCAGGCCGGCGGCTGACGGCTGGCTTATGCAATCGGGGATCATCAGTGTCCGCACCTGATCTCACGGCACGCTAATGCGATCCGGCGCAGTGGTTGGAAATCACTCGATCAAGTAAAGTTAACCCAATGACTGTTTGTCCATACAGAAGAACTCTTGTCAGTGCCAGTGATGAGGAAACTTGCCAACCAAAAATTCCTACGACATTCTCAAGTAGTGTAAAACGGCAGTTCTGTGATGATAAAATACAGGGTGACCCCAGAATAAAAATGGGAACTTTTTAACAATCAATAAAATTAAGAGTCATGGATGACAAAATTTTTATAGTACAAGTAGTCCCCGGGTTACGACGTACCCGACTTACGTGATTTTGACCTTATAACGCGGAGTCTCGTCCGCCATTTTGTCTCCAATTGTTTTACTATCTGGGCCCAGATAGTAAATGTTTTATTTATTTATTTTTTTTTGAAAGACGTTTCTTCGGCGTGCCACACAGTCCAAACTGTTTGACCTACCGTCACAGTTCAAATATCAAAATGACTGGAATTTTTGTGCAAGGCAGGGATTTTTTTTTAAATGACCCCCCCGTTCAAATTTCCCATTCATTTTCAATGGCAGAAACTGACCATTACAGACATTTGACATTCAACTGGCGCCCAAGTAAGTCAATGCCATTGACAGCCATGCAACAGGAGGTGTCCCTAAAATGTCTCCAAATAAACAGCAAACGACCTGATATTAATGTAAGTGTCCCTCTCACTCATTTGCTCCCAAAAACTTATAAATACGTTCTATTTTTAATTGTTTCAGTGTCCCAATGACGTATTTATACGTCTTTTAAGTTTTTTTTTTTTTCCACAAGAGACATATCTAGGTTCTGATTCAACTTAGCTCCAGAGCACAATGCTGAAAATCCACTTTAGCAAATAAAACTGGCCACTGGAGGGCAGTAGCACATTTGGTAAGACCTGCAACCCAATTCAACGGAACGAACAGCCAGGCCGCACGGCCGGGGCGCCTGCGGAAGACAACCGGGAGGATGCCCGGGATGCCAGGCCCTGGACAACCGAGCAGAACGACCGGGACCACCAGTGCAGCGGACGATGCCGTTGAGTCCGTGCTGCTCGCCGAGCAGAGCCCGCGCCGCTGTGCTCGGCCGCTCGCGTCCCCCGTACCCTCCAGTGTCCCGCGACTCAGTTGGAAACGCGTACGGCCAAATCAGTTCCCCCCCAGGAACACAAGTTCCCCAGGCGAACTCTGCCACGAGGCAGTGGTCACCACAAAAGAAAGACTAAAAAACATCTATATGAGACAGGTGGTGATGACGGAAAAGTTTACCCCGGCTGTCGCGGCCACAACAGCGTCATCTCTCAGTTATGTGTAAATAAATTGTTACTTTGCTATCAAAGCTCTATTTGTCTTGTTGCTTATGTTATTTTGTAAAAGAAAAATATTGTTCAGATGTTTTGTTAAAGTCAGTTATGTTTGAAATGTATGCGTTTACACAAAGCTCAATTTCTGTTTTTTCATCAGAAATTGGAAAATTGCTCAAACTAAGCTATTTTCTAATGCTGATTTCTAAAGAATGGAAAAAGATATGAACTAACTTTTTTTCCTGCTGAAAGAAGAGTCTAATCTTTCGTTTGGTGGGTTTAGGCATGTGCCGCTATGAGATTTTGAAGGTACGATAACCGTGAGCAAAAATACCGCGGTTTCATGGTATCACGGTATTGCAATTATAGCTCCAAAATTTTGAGATGTATGGGTTTTAAAAAAAAAAACTTTTTTCCATTGAATAGGATTTTTTCCCCCCAGAACATATTTGCAAATTGGAACATGAATATAATGTGAAAATAAATAAACAAAAAATAATTGTTATATAAAAAAAGTAAAAACACTTCTAAATAAAATTAGAAAGATATATATACTGTATGACTTTTTTTGAGAGTGGGAAGCTCAAGTGAAGTGTTGCCATTTTCAGCCACTGTGTCAACTCGTCTACATGATGTCATGCCTTTGTGTGAAAAAGCATAAAAAATTCATAAGTTAATAAGTTAGTTAAAAATTTATAAGTTTTATAAGTTAGTTAAAATGTAAATATTGTTGAGGAAAGATTTCATCTAAAAAAAACAAAAAACATTGGGAGTGAGACCTCTTTTCGCAATTAGTGATCTCTGACGCTATCTTTTTTTTTATCCCCCTTCATTCAAGCTTGTTTCTCACTTAGCGGCTGTGAGACTTAAAACCTCGACGAAGCTGCTCTCCCAGCTAAGCCTAGGCTAACATTCGTGTTTGTAAATTTTAGTTAGTTTGTATATTGAATTTGAAAGGAAAATGTGTGTTTTGTTTTTAGCGAACTTTTTCATGGTGCTACACCGCTACTGCTATCCTGTTGAACCTACTCACATGTGGAAAAATACAACTGTACAACGTTTTAAATGTATTCATTTTGTATATTTCACCACGATTTGAGAGCTCCTCAATAAATTGAAGAAAAGTACGCCTTGTGTTTGTTTTTGGGTTTGCTGGCTGTTTAGCAGAATAGCTTCACTGACACACAGCAACAAACGGGAAGGGATGAGCGCTGCCGCGCCAAGCCACTTTGGCTGCATTTTGGCACACGAAAAATAGCGAATACCGTACTAAGGTATGACGGAAAATTTTTGTGGTTTTGAAACAGCGACGTTTTCACACCACGGTAAACTGTGAAACCGGTAACCGGCACGTGTCTAGGTGGGTTCCATGTTT
Source organism: Corythoichthys intestinalis (assembly GCF_030265065.1). Classification (NCBI taxonomy): domain Eukaryota; kingdom Metazoa; phylum Chordata; class Actinopteri; order Syngnathiformes; family Syngnathidae; genus Corythoichthys; species Corythoichthys intestinalis. The sequence goes on from NC_080415.1 coordinate 27,803,082, forward strand.
ATATAGCAATAGAATAGTTTTTTCTGTGGGCCTTGCAAAATCAGCCAAAATCCAGTAAAACGGCCGGGAGCGAAGGGGGTTGCATCGGTCAAAATGGCTGGGAGTGACTGAGTTCATGTCCTCAAATAAACAGGAATTGACCTGACATTACCAGGAAGTGTCGCTAAAATGTCCCTTAATCAACTGGGAGGGTCTTCGATCTGTATCTACCACAGCAAAGCCTCATCGTAATTTCTCAAGAAATTGCAGTTTCTACTTTTTTAAAAATAATGTGGACTTTTGTTTTGTTATGCATGCTTTTATTTTGTTGCAGGAAGCGAACAGCAGGTAGTACCCTCCACGCGCGAGTAAGGGGCAGTTTACATGGCGACTGCGACACAAAGACGCAATGACTGAGTAGCGGACTCGCCTCGCGTGTGCATATGGTGTTGGCGAAGACGAAAAATTCTGAATCCTGGCTCCAAAGTGGAAGAATCCGATTGAGGGGGGTTGAGGGGGGCGCCCTTGGCATGCATATCAAAGGCTCCTGCGGCGTGAGACCGCGCAGTTAACATCAGCACTCGCACACGTCACATTGGGCGTGCGCAGCGGTGCTACTAAACAATAAAAACAGCAAATATGGTGGAAAGTCTGCTTTAATTGACTGTTCTAATAATATTTTTAAATCAAATATGTTGAATGTTTCAATTTTTGTGCCTTTTTGAACAAAAGAAAAATGACATTGCTTCGAGTGGGCGGGCATATTTTTTTCCGGGCTGAGGGAGCTTGGTGGGGTCAAAGTGCATCATTCTCTGTTGCCCTGTAAATTTGCACTGCCCCCTAGGGCCTGGCATGAATACTACATCGTTTTCATGCGGAATTGCGACATTGTTCAAATGGAGATGCAAATGCAAGTGCAAATTTGAAATGTTTCGTATTCTCGGAGAGTCGCTATGTAAACAGCCCCTAAGAGTGCATATACGCATGAAGAACATATGTGTGCACAAGAACAAGAGGGAACACATTAATAAACGAGTCGCACAGCCAAGTGAGGGATAGGGCAAAGATTACAGCTGGAAGCCTGCGCTCACATTTGTTGTGTGTGAGGTATCCACAGAGGAAACACCTGTACTGTATATATCACCTTTTGTACTGTTTATCGTGCGTTTTACTTGGTTTGAGTTTGTGATTGTTTTTGATGATGTGCGGACGCTAACTGATAGATGCTAATCGTTTGTGTGGTATGTTATTGCAGTATCAGCTGCTAGTTATAAAAGCAAATTTGAATCACTGTTATAAAAGATGGAACTGCCTTAATTTCATTTTCATTTTAGTTTCATTCTGCACGTGTTGATGTCATGAACAACTGAATAAAGTCGGCAAACCACGTCTGACATCGTCATTTCGGTACTTAGCTCGCTGTCTAGCTAGGACTTGGCTCCAATGTCTTGGCGAGGACAGTACAATCATGTATAATACATGCTTTTGGAGAGTTATTTTGAGATTTTGAGGGTATTTAGGGGTACTTAAAGGGTTCATTCTGACTCACGTGGAAATTTGGGTTCCGTCGCCAGCGTAGGAACGGAACTCATTTGTAACCTACCTTCAATTTAATTCAACATTCACCTACATATTTAGCACTGTTCACATAAATTAATGAAAAATACAAATATTTTGATGTGTTTAAGATTATTGTTACCCTAACTCTTTAGACATTTGATTGAAAAGCAATTATAACCAAAAAGTTAGGGACGTTTTGCCTTTCGATCGATTTGATTGGATAGTTGCTTAACCATTTAAGACCGAACGTGTCGACGACGACAAAATTACGCATATCATTTTTGAAGCCTCCTCACGCTGTAATTACGTCACCAACGTGCCACTGGTTGGTCTCATTTCAAAATGCGGAAGCTGAAGTCCACGCCCGTTTTTACTTGAAGTTTTTACATTAAAACGCAGCATGGATCATGTGTTGATGTCCATATTTCCCTCATTTCTTGCCCTTTTTCAAACCCCCCCAAAAAAACGAAAAACTACATGTCCAGGAGCCACTGTGACTGTGAGGTCACGATTGACGGATGTCATGTGAACATTTTTAATAAATTGCTGAGCGAGGTGCCACCTAAGAAGAGGGAGCTGAGGTAGCAAGTGACAGCTGGTTGGATTGAGCGAGCGACTTTGAAACGTGCGGAATGAATCGAAAACTAAACTTAGCGCAAGCTAAAGCATTTTTTCATCAAATTGAAAAGGATGGACCAGATTTGTCGGTTTTCATCGGCTGAATCGGCGCGTGAGAAGTGACAGCAGCACGCAAAGGGCGGAAGAGTGGGTTGTGTGACGTAGTGTGTGACGTAGCTCTGTGTCCTGTTCAAGAGGAAACTGAGTGGCATGCCTGATAAAATTGAACTGAACTCGTTTAATTTCAGTATTTTTTAAAATACTTTTTTTCAATGTTATATTTGATTTTTTCCCCCTCACCAGCAGTCTTTACAATTTGCATATAGATGTGTGTGTTCAAGAAGCTTAATTGTATGTATCTACTTTTGATAAGGTGATGGGTGCCATACCTAACCTCACAAATAGATTCCTCCAAACTTTTTTTTATGTTTGATGGATAGATATTATTACTATTTTGCACTCTAGGTCTACTGCATATAACCTGTTTTGACAATAGTATGTAGAAAGGACAAAAACGCCGATGACCATACGTAAAGATCCCGATCAATTGGGCCCGATCACGTCATTTTCAAAGTATCGGAATCGGCAAAAAAATATCGGACATGCCCTTTTTTAATATTATATATAGTATATATACAGTATATATTTAAATTTTTGAAGTTTTCTAATTGTATTTAACGTTACAGACAAAATGTCTTAAACTCATCCAGAGTAGTTTTGGCTTAAAGTAGGGTTATCAAATCTATTGCGTTGACGGCGGTAATTAATTTTTAAAAAAATAATCACATTAAATAACGCATGCGCTGCACGACCCACTCATGCATTGTCGCTTTCAATCTACAAATACGCTGTTTTACTTATAGATAGCGCTAAAAGGCAGCGTATAATGAGTAGAGAGAATTTTGACAGCCTTTGGAGCCATGTTTTATGTGGATAAAGCCTTACAATACCTCTCTCAGCAATTAAAAATAACGTGGGAGGCAATGTGGAGAAGAAAGGTAGTAGTTGATTATTTTCTTGACACCGTATGTTCTTTCCCAACGCAGAGAAGCTATATCAATTGGTGCCCCTACGCACAGTCATGGTTGCACTTCTCATCATGCATTTGGGCAGAAGTTAAATGGCTGCAGTATCATTTACTGAAAGCTCAACAAATACACTAGATGGCAATATTTAGTCACAATATACAAAGTCACATTTATCCTTTAAGAATTACAAGTTTTTCTATCCGTGGATCCCTCTCATAAAAGAATGTTAATAATGTAAATGCCATCTTGAGGATTTATTGTCATAATAAACAAATACAGTACTTATGTACTGTATGTTGAATGTATATATTCGTCAGAGTTTTCTTCGTTTTTTTCTTAATGCATTGCCAAAATGTATATGATCGTGGAAAATTATCGGGAATGATTGGAATTGAATCGGGAGCAAAAAAAAAAAAAAGCAATCGGATCGGGAAATATCGGGATCGGCAGACACTCAAACTAAAACGATCGAGATCGGATCGGGAGCAAAAAAACATGATCGGAACAACCCTAACCATACCTGCTGTTTCTGTTGAATTATCAAATATGAAACTATTCAGTCTCATTTTTTTCTGTGGAATGTTTATCCTAACAAGTGGAATAAATATTATCAAGCTTCAAAATGTTTCGTTAGGCATGTTTGGTTGTCAATGGGACATCAATATTAAGGTTTTTCTTTTTGGGTCCAAAATGTTGATTATAATTGGTCAGTGGAGAAAACAGTTTGGACATGAAGGTTATAGTGTCCTGAAAAAAACAGGTCATTGCGAACAATGTTATCTTTGAAATATAAAGGCAACATGCATGCAAAATCAACAAAATAGGCTCAGATGTTAAAGGGTTAACCAATCAACGTATCGATCCAGAGCTATATCGTTACACCAATAGATATCACATAAAACGCTAGCTCTCCAGGGCAGATTCGTCAGCATAACTGGTGGCCTTCTTGCAACGGGGTTTCTGTGGCGGGTTTGATTTGTAGCAGATGTTAAGGTGAGTGATTTGGTTTATATAAAATCATACCATCGTCCTTCCTAGGGGGCGCTACACACATTTACGCATACTTTGATTCATTTTTTTTTTTTTTTTTTACATTTTATCAAAGTTTTCACCAGTGTTCACCTGGCTGTTGAGTTTGGTGAGTTTTGAAGCATTCTGAGGGGGTCAAAGTAGGGCTCAAAAAGCATTGGCGGGACAAAGAATGACTGCTAGGGGGCGCTACATAGTGTATTTGGAATTTGTCTTTACACGGTATCAAAGATTGCACCTGTCTTGACCTGCCTGCCGATTTTGGTGCATTTTGAAGCATTCTAAGGGGGTCAAATTGAGCTCAAAGGGGCTGCGGAACAAAGAATAACTATAATAATAATAATAAAACCGAGGAACCACAATCGGTTACCTAAAAACATTGTCACCTGCATGTCCATACTGTTCAGTTATAGACAGTGTTGTTAATAACGGCGTTAGAATATAACGGCGTTACTAACGGCGTTATTGTCTTCAGTAGAGAGTAATCAATTACTTTTCTCATCTTTGCAAAGCCGTTACCGTTACTGAGGCGGGAAAGGCGTACGTTACTATGCGTTATGATGTTGGTTGACTGATGCGAGAAGTCTGAAAAAGACGGACTCACTGAGATGAGAGAGCAGAGCAGGAGTGGTGAAGAGGCAAGGGAGTGTGACGCCGTTGCAAACGCGATGCTACTATGCTAGGTGGCTCCAATAATACCTGACTGTAGCCGATAGCCTACAAACTACGCCCACATGATGCTTCGGAAGATATCAAATATATACAGAAGTTACAGAACTAGATGCAAATGACAGACATGGCGGCATTAGCAACATGTATAATAAAGAACTAGCTGCATTAGTAAACAGCCGCCATCTTAAAACAGTAGACTTCTCAGAAAGGCTCTGTTGTAGAGAACCTTCCTAGCGAACCTAAGTAACGTTTTATCTAAAATGCTCCTAAATCGGTAAAAATCTATTTTTAAATGATGAAACAGTTTTCAAACTTACACATGTCGAAAATAGAAGGGAACTAATGCAATAACGGGAGTAATTTTAACAACTTTAACGGTTGATTCACGACATTAAATGACTTCCACACATAGCAAAGGTTACTATCTAGTTTTCGTAATATCAGCAATACCCCTGTGTCTAGTTAAGTTTAGGGTAAAGAATTGGGCTGAGGCCAATTGTCCCAAAAACCCATTAAACTTCACATTGTGTGACCTGTTTTTTTGTTTGTTTTTTGAGAAAAAACATGAAAATTATCACCAGTTACTTTGCCAAGTAACTAATTACTCTTACATTCAGGTAACTGAGTTACTAACGCAATTACTTTTTGGGAGAAGTAATTTGTTACTAATTAATTACTTTTTTAAAGTAAGATGAACAACACTGGATATAGATGTGTTCTCAGTCAAATATAATCAAATCAGCTTTTATTTTTTTGACTTTAGACCAAATCACAAGTTATCTCAAGGATAAAACAACACATGTTTTAAGGTGCGTAGCCCTACGCTGGATATTTCGACCTACTTGAGCATTGTAGCTTTTTTTTTTTTTTCTTGCCCCCCCCCTCCCAGGTAAGACTCCCTTAGGGGCTGTTTACATGGTGACTCTCCGAGAATACGAAAAACGTCAAATTTGCATTTGCATTTACGTCTCCATATGAACAGTGTCGCGATTCCGCATGAAAACGATGTAGTATTCATGCCAGGCCCTAGGGGGCAGTGCAGATTTACTGGGCGATAGAGAATGATGCACTTTGACCCCACCAAGCTCCCTCAGCCTGGAAAAAAATATGCCCGCCCACTCGAAGCAATGTCATTTTTCTTTTGTTCAAAAAGGCACAAAAATTGAAACGTTCAGCATATTTAATTTAAAAATATTATTAAAACAGTAAATTAAAGCCGATATTCCGCCATATTTGCTGTTTTTAATGTTTAGTAGCACCGCTGAGGAAGCCCCCTCAATCTCCCGCAATCGGATTCTTCCACTTTGGAGGTAGGATTCAGAATTTTTCGTCTTCGCCGACACCATATGCACGCGAGGAGAGTCCGCAACTCAGTCATTGCGTCTTTGTGTCGCAGAGTCGCCATGTAAACTGCCCCTAATGCCCACCCACACCTGGCATCCTGGTAACACCACTGATTCGGAAGGTCATTATGTCTACCAATTATGGTTGTCACAATTTAGGGACTAATGGATTAGCAACCAATTCACATATTTTTATAGTTGATAACTTGGAGGGACTTGAGTCTCAGTTTAATTTAATAAAGGAAAAAAATAAGATAAAAGCAGTTAATATGCTTTTTATTATTGTTTTTTAGTTAAAAAAAGAAAAACATTTCATTTATTTAAAAAAAAAAAAAGTCGAAATGGATTAGACGTCTGTCGCTGTCAATGGGCTTGAAATAAATGTTATTTTTAGTTCATTTGGCAGCGTTTACACTATTTACATTTGATTGATCCAAGCCTCCTCTAGAGGGCGCTCAATGGTTTTATCTCGCGCACACACACGCTTACACGAGGGCGGAGCCAACCGGCGCGTCCACGAACCCCTCTGTGTGCCTCCGTGTGCCCCTCACTGGCGTCGCAAGCAAGTAGGCGAGCAAAGCGTGCGAGAAGCCGGAAAAGCAACAAAGTCCAGCGACCCGAGCAGGGCCTAGTTTTATTTTTCTCCCCCTCTCCCTTCCAAGCCGCGTGGACGCGGACCGGACAGCGACGAGCTGGGGGGAGGGCAGGCGCGCGCGCACGCACGCAGCCTACCTACACTTGGACGTGGCCGAACCGAGCAGGAGCCCCACGAGCACGCACGACGACTCGGACCAAGCGCTGGACCAGCCCCTCACCGCCCCCGCCGGCGTCCGAACGACGGTAAGCTTTGCATTTGACAGATGAGAGCTCGCCTCCCTCCCTAATGGCGCTACCCGCGTGCAAAACCGTCAATCGTATGCTCGCGCACGCCGATCGATAACGATCATTTCAGCCTAATGAAGCACCCGTGTCCCTCGATCGGCGTGATGAAATGTTACACTTTTTCCCCCCTGCTCGCTATCGACCCACATGTCACTAATCGCTAAGCGGTCTCTTGATCCATCTCTATCCGGCGCTCAGACTTGCATTAGCGGCTGCAGTGACGGCCACATGTCGGTCTCAACATTCCTCCGCCGGTGGTCAGCTGGACTCCCTGGCCAACATCGTGAAAAACAGTCCGATGTGCCGGGTACTGCGCATGCGCCGACACCACACACCCCTTTTTGGCTCATCTGCATGTTCTTCAAGTGGAGAAATGTTCTAGCTTGTGTGCAGAGGTGCTGCGATGAAATCTGCAGGAATCCTCCATACTGGTGCTTTGTGTACATCGGGGAACCCGCCTGACCCGGTTGCATCCTCTCTCCTCCCGCCCGGGCCTCCTTCAGGGGCCCCGCCTGACCTTCCTCGCTTTTTCCCAGCACCCCAGCAGGGCCTCTTGCTTTCCCCCCACTCGCTATGTTCCTTTCCTCCTTGCTGTTTTCCTTCTCTTTCTTTCTTACACCCCTCCTCCATCCCCTCCAGGCACCCCTTGCCAGGGCAGCGGTGGTCCGGTGTTCTGAAACATGGAACGCTCTTATATAACCTTGACTTCGCTCTTCTGCTCGGGTGTGTAATGATGTCAGAGGTGTCTCGGGGAAAGCGGGACACCTGCTTAATTCTCTGAACAGTTGAATTATACATCAGTTTGGAGTGATAAAAATACATTTGCATTTGCTCATTCACAGCCATTGAGGGCAAAAGACGTCCGATCCATTTGCACTGTAATGGACTGGTTGTGAACACTCTTTCAATTGCCATTGACGGCGCTGGATGTCCAATTTTGACGGAGGGGCAAATGAACGAATGTGCCGTGATTTGCCGCACTTCCCCGTCAAAATGAAGTGGACGACTATCACCGGCAATGCCAGATAAATTACCATGTCCAAGGGTGTAAGGTTTGCATAGGGACGTTAGGGACATAAGCGCATAACACTGCCAACTTTTCAGGATGCTCAAATTGTCCCCATCAACTTTTAAGGCAAGCTTATTTGCATTAACTAATTAGTTCAGTTATATAAGAAATGTAGATTCTCTTCCCGTATGTTGTAAGGATAGAATATACCATTATTAACTAATTCACTCCCAGCCATTTTCAAGGCCCTTTGCTCCCGGCCGTTTTACTGGATTTTGACTGATTTTGCAAGGCCCACAGAAAATTATGTTCTATTGCTATATAAACTTGGAACCCATCAAAAGAAAGATTAGACTATCTTCTTTCATCAGAAAAAAAAGTTCATATCTTTTTCCATTCTTTAGAAATCAGCATTAGAAAATAGCTTAGTTTGAGCAATTTCCCAATTTCTGATGAAAAAATGGAGAAAATCACCTTTTTGTAAACGCATACATTTCAAACATAACTTTGACTTTAACACAGCTATTTTTTTTGCATTAGTTACATCCCAAACATCTGAATGTTTTCCTTTCACAAAATATAAAGGACAAGACAAATAGAGCTTTTGATAGCAAAGTAACAATTTATTTACTCATGACTACTGAGATGACGCCGTTGTCGCCGCGTCAGCCGTGTGAACTTTTCCTTCATCGTTGTCTGTTTCGCACAGATGGATTATTTTTGCGTCTCTGCGGGGTCTTCTCGGCGAGCCCGCTGCACTAGTGATCCCAGTCGTTTTGCTCGGTCGTCCAGCGCCCTGGCATCCCAGGCGTCCTCTCGGTTGTTTTGCTCGGTCATCTGCCGCCTGGCATCATGCCGCCAGCGCTCCGACCGTGCTGCCCGGCCGTTCATTGCTGTTGAATCTGGTTGCGGGTCTTACAAAATGCGCTACTGCCCTCCAGTGGCCAGTTTTATTGCTTTAAAATGCATTTTGAGCTTTGTTCTTTGTTTCTCAGATAGATCGGAAGCTATAGATGCTTCTTGTAAAAAAACAACAACATCACAAAAGACATATACATTTTTGGGACAGTGAAGCATTTAGAAATAGAACGTATTTATACGTTTTTGGGAGCAAATGAGTTAAGTGAATTATATTAATTATTTTCAGGCTTACATTTATCCCTTTTCACTTGGTGAAGTCCATTTTTTTCCCCCTAAAACTCACGTTTGATTGGCTGATGATTTGACTCCCCTGCCACACACAACACGCACACTCACACAGCCCCGACAAATTCATGTCAACAACTCCTCCGTCGCCTTCAAAGAGGAGGGTTATTAGAAGGTTTTTTTTCGGCCAGCATGAGTAAGTAAGTAATGTAAAAAAAAAACGTCAGTGTTGTAGAGGTGGGTCAAACACTACTAACTTTGCGACTGAAAGTCCAACCTGCATCGAGTTAGCATAACATTAAACTGTGTGAACTTGCTAACCTGCAGAACTACTGCGGTCAGGCAAGCCTCCACAAGGAACAACAAAGTCAAGCCAGCTTTCCCTCATTTGGATCATTGTTTGAATTATGTGCATTATAGTGATGCAACGCAGTGGCTTCACAGTGCAAGTCGCTTTATTAAAGAAACGGGGTGCTATCCAAGAATGGGTCCACTTTGGGGGGACACTGACATGAACATGAACTGACATGAAAAAAAAAATCTGCAGTGAAATCACACATCAGAATTTCATGAGAGTACTTTGGTTCGAGTCTCGGGGTAGTACAGTATGCCTAAAATGTAGATCGGACCTTGGATACCTCAGATTTTTTTCATTAATTTTTTTTCCCCATATCACTTTTATATTTCAGTAATTTGAGTCCAGGGGTACTCCAGTGTCACCAATTATTGGGTAGCTCTCAGCTTTTTTAATAAAGGGACTTGCACTTCAAAATGTTTTGATAGTTTTTGAAAACAAAGGTCTGAATGAACGTTGTATCACCTGAACCAATACACATGAAAGCTAGTGTCAGTCAATACAGATTTATTTTGGATTGATCATTTAGCCTATCAATTAATTGGTTTCATATTCATGAGAAATGTACCCCTGATCCCCACTCACCCAATCTGTTTGGTCTTTTAATGTCCCGTCCCCACAAAAAGTGTACATGCAGGTTATGCTGTTATATCGTCCCTACCAATGTTGAAACAAAACCTACACCCTTGACCACGTCTATTGCTACCATGTAGCGCACTGTAAAAATTGTAAAGACCAGTGTTCCATGATGGACTGCAGAAGCTAATGGGTTAAAAAAATGGTTTGATTGTTTGTCTATCATCGTCAGTGGCAGTTAACAAGTTTAAATAAGGTCCCGATCCATTTTATAAGGAACCATTGACCCCATTTGGAATTTCTGGATGTTTTTGTGGCATGTGACGCTTGCATTGTCAGCTGAATTGAAAACCAGTTTGTCCAACTTCCTTGCAATTATGGTTCTATAGAGAAAATTATGGACGATATATAGCGTAGTGGTTCACATAGCAACTTTTATTATCCTCGTTTAGGTATTTTTATTTTCAAGCTGGAGTCTACCCCATTGAACCCGAGCACATATTGACAAGTCACTTATGGAGGACCAGAAGTCCTGAAAGAAATGGTTAAAAAGTAAAAATATTAAGTAAACATAAATTGAAATAAACAAAAAAATTGAGTAAATATAAATTGAATAAAGTGAAATACTGATTGGAAGTTTTAAATGTATTTTTTTTTAAAGCATAAAAAATACAAGAGTATATAGACGTTGAAATAAAAATGTAAAAGTTGATAGAATTGATTTCAAATTGAAATAAACCAAATTAAATATATTGATGTTGAAATAGATAAAAAAAATAGAAGTGCAGGTCTCCAGACTAACATTTTTTTACCAGGAGCACAGTGGCTCTTAAAATTTCATTCAGCGGCGCACACTGTAAATTGACTTACATAGCTTTCCTTTAATTTTAACTGTTTAACTGGTACTTTCCGAATAAATGCATGAAACTACAAACTTATAAATCTATATTTTATTATTCAATTTTGACATCAACCAATATACGGTTCTGCTTAGAAATTAGGGCAATATGGGAATTTTGTTCTATTTCTATATATATTTTTTGTTTTTTAATCACGTTAAAATATTTGACACAATTAACGCACATGCTCCGCTCAAACGGATTAAAATGACAGCACAGGGTCATGTGCACTTGTTACTTGTGTTTTTTGGAGTTTTGTCGCCCTCTGCTGGCGCTTGGGTGCAACTGAATTTATGACCATGAGGATTGTGTAATTATTGACATCAACAATGGCGAGGTAATAGTTTATTTTTTGATTGAACATTTTACAAATTTTATTAAAACGAAAACATTAAGAGGGGTTTTAATATAAAATTTCTATAACTTGTACTAACATTTATCTTTTAAGAACTACAAGTCTTTCTATCCATGGATCGCTTTAACAGAATGTTAATGCCATATTGTTGATTTATTGGTATTAAACAAATACAGTACTTATGTACAGTATGTTGAATGTATAAATCCGTCTTGTCTAATCTTTAAATTCCAACAATTTACAGAAAAATATGGCATATTTTATAGATGGTTTGAATTGCGATTAATTACGATTAATGAATTTTTAAGCTGTGATTAACTCTATTAAAAATTTTAATCGTTTGACCGCCCTAAAAATAATGCAAACTGCTTAAACTAAAAAGAGTAGCTGAGATCTGTCATGACAGAACATCGCTTCAATGATATCTGGCGCCATCTAGCGTCGTGAATGGGGAGAGGAGCTGAGATCTGACATGACAGAACATCGCTTCAATGATATCTGGCGTCATCTAGCGTCGTGAATGGGTATAATGTCTAGACCGCGAATATAAGACAACCCCCTCTTTTTCAATCTTATTTCAATGCAAAAAACACTTGTCTTATATTCGGGCCAATACGGTAGATGAAAAAAAAAGTCACACTGGCTCTAATTTTTGTTGTAAAATGCAGATTTAGTTGCAGTCTGGAGCCTTGAAATTCTGACTGAAATAACATTCATTAACATGTTAAATGATGTAATTACCTATGTACAGTATGTATTTGATTTTGGCGCTCCCGGCCCTGCATACTCTCATTCCTACAGGCATGTTAGTGTTCATAGTGTATGCATGTTTAGCCAAACAATGGATCCTGCGTCTGACATGAACTCGCGTGTTTACAGCCAATGTGACCTGACTTGACTGCTGCTCGTCCCATAGGAACCAGGCAGGCCCCGAGCGCTTTCCCACATGCCGTTTTCCATGTGTGTGTGTGTATGTTTTTCCCCCCACCTAATTAGATTATAGCACCCATATGCTTGTAGGCTTGTGGGCGGCTTCATAGGATCCATTCTGTGCGGGCGAATGAGGCCAAGAGCGAAATGTCATCTGATCATCACGGGTGCCTACCGCATCTGGGCTAATAGATTGGGTTTTGGAATTTTTTTTTTTTTTTTTTTAACGCATTGGCTGGTAGGAGTGGGAACCTCTTGGTACCTCATGAAACGATACGATTTGCGATACAAAGCGCACGATAACGATGATCTGACCATATGGCGATACGACGATTAATGATACATTGAAAACAAGGTTATGCTGTGAATTGGAATGAGTTTATCACTAGTAGACGTCCAATCCATTTGAACTGGGAGGGTGAACGAATGTTCATTTGCTGCCATCCCTCCCACTTCAAACTGATTGAACGTCTATGGCCGTCAGTGGCAGCCAATACCAGGCAATGAGGTAATTTTGGGCCATTTAAGGTCATTTACCTGTTGATTTTCAGTTACTTCCTGTTGATTTTGGGGCATTTGATGGGTCACTTCCTGTTTATTTTGAGTTACCGAACAGGAGGTGACCTGGGAATCACCCAAATGAATAGGCTGTGACTTAAACTCAACAGGAAATGACCTGTAAATGGCCTAAAAGCTGATGCGATGAAAATCGGACAGAATGACTGCGAATGCCCTGGTTTCGAATCAACGAACGTTCACAGTAGGGCTGCAGCTATCGAATATTTTAGTAATCGAGTAATCGACTGAAAATTCTATCGATTAATTGAGTAATCGGATAAAACAAATATATTTTTAGGTGAAGAGCAATTATAAATATACATGAGAAAACAAGACATTTCATCTAATCTTGAACCATTTTCAGTCAATCAATGTCTTTATTTTCGATGTATATTGTTGAAAACAGCCAAAAATTGCATCTCAGATGTAACTAGGATAAAAAGACTAATTCACTGCTTTCACTCAAAAACCTTTAGATCTTATTAAAAAAGAAAAAAAAATGTATATATATAAAGTATATATATATATATATATATATAAACACACCTAAAATTGCCGTTACGCTTGATAACACACATCACTTAAAAGTATGGATTTTTTCCCACGTGTTTCAATTGAATTTCTATTTGTTCAAGCCATTTTTAAGTTCTAGGTAAGTTTTAAGTTAGTGTAAACTGTAAGTCCTGATAGGATTTTGAGTTTTTGCAGTGTTCAAAATAAATGTATGATACAGGCTGTATTGGAGCACATTAGGGACCAGTGCTACTTGGTGTTTCATCCAGCAATGACTACTGAGCTAAAATTGATAGTTAGCATTAATGCGTTTTTATTTTACACTCTCATCACTCCACAACGCTATGTTATGTTAAAGCCTGTATGTAAGACATGTTAGCCATGCATCGAAAGTGCCCATAATTAATACAAACCTAGCCCTCCCTCCGCAGGGCTAACGTTACGTGAGCTAGTAGTGACAGTAACCTTAATCTTATTTATTAGCGCTTAGCACTCTTTATTAGCGCTTAGCGCTCTACTGCTTTAAGATGGCGGCTGTTTACTAACGTGGCCTAGACGCGGCCGAGTCTGTCATTAAGCATCTAGTTTAACATACATGTGATCTCTGAGACTCATCAGACGCTACCTGCTACCAAAGTAGCATCGTGCGGGCTAGTATTTAGCAACGTCGGTGTCGTTTGTAGCGGCTGTCGGCTGCAGTGATTTTTTTTTTTTTTTTTTTTTTGCTTCTTGCTTTACGCACGTGACATCAGCGCGTTGTCCCGCATTTAAAGTAGTCCGAGCAAAACGTGATGCTTAGCGCTGTCAAAATAAACGATTACTCGAAGTGAATAAAATTACTCCGATCAGTTTTTAAACTTGAGTTGCTGGAGTATTTGTTTCAGCTCTAGTTCACAGTCTAAATGGATTGGGCGTCGAGCACCGTCAATCCAACCTTAGAATTAACTGAGACACGATTATGGTGGAAAATTTTGGTAGCAACTTGGTTCATTTTTATTTTTTATTTTTTTAGACATTGACACCTTTTCAAAACGATATCTCGTATGATATCGGTATTTTTCGGACTATAAGTCGCAGTTTTTTTCCCATAGTTTGGCTGGGGGTGCGACTTATACTCTGGAGCGACTTATTGTGAAATTATTAACACATTATTATATCATTTCTAGACTAAATTCATTTCTAAACGATTAAAAATTTTATTTCAGTTAATCACAGCTTAAATATTAATTAATCGTAATTAATTGCAATTCAAACCATATATGAAATAATCCATTTTTCTGTAAATTATTGTTGGAATGAAAAAATAAGACAAGACGATATACAGTATATTTATTTTATTTATTTATTTTATTTATTTACTTTATTTTCTCTTCAGGCATGACAAATCCGAACAAAAATACAGCATTTTTACGTGTTACAATTAATTTAACCCGAAAAGAAAAGGCCAGACGGGAGAAGCCGAAGCTTATTGAAACCTGCCCCCAGTATACCATATAGGAACTGAAAATATCGAATAACAATTTTTGACACTCAGATTTCGTAGCGATCACAAGTTTTTTTTTTTTTTTTCATTTTTCATTTTCCCAATATTCCATTGTCGATCATTTATTTATTTATTTAAACATTTATTTATACATTCAACATACTGTACATAAGCACTGTATTTGTTTATCATAGCATCAAAAAGATTAACATTATTAACATTCTGTTAAAGCGATCCAAGGATAGAAAGACTTGTAGTTTTTAAAAGATAAACGTTAGTAGTAACCCTCTTAATGTTTTCGTTTTAATAAAATTTGTAAAATTTTCAATCAAAAAATAGACTAGTAGCTCGCCATTGTTGATGTCAATAATTACACAATGCTCGTGGTGCATAAAATCAGTCGCACCCAAGCGCCAGCAGAGGGAGACAAAAAACACAAGTAACAAGTGGACATGACACTGTGCTGTCATTTTAATCTGAGCGGGGCATGTGCGCTAAATGCGTCAAATATTTTGACGTGATTAATTTAAAAAATTAATTACCGCCCGTTAACGCGGTAATTTTGACAGCCCTAATGATTTCACATCATATTTTGGTGTTTTGGAGTGACATTGATGGTTTGGTAAACATGTTAGCATGTTCTTTATGCTATAGTTATCTGAATCACTCTTAATAGCTATGTTACGATAACATACCGGCCACGTTCGCATTTCGTTGTTCATGCATCATGTAACATTATCATACTCTACACTTATTCAGCATGTTGTTCTCTATTGTATTTTTATTTTAAATTGCCTTTCAAGATGACATATCTGTTCTATTGGTTGGATTTTATCAAATAAATTTCCCCCATAAATGCGACTTATACTCCTGTGCGACTTATATGTTTTTTTTTTCTCTTCGTTGGGCATTTTATGGCTGGTGCGACTTATACTCAGGTGTGACTTATAGTCCGAAAATACGGTAAATGGTTTGGGCGCCAAGCACCATCAATGCAGCCTTAGAGTTATCTGAGACACTATTATGGTGGAAGATTTTAGTAGCAACTTTTTTTTATTTTTTTAGACATTGACACCTTTTTAAAACGATATCTCGATTCTTGGCAGGAGCATATCGATAACCTTTAGGGATACAAAGTATATATAATATATATCACCATTTCGATATTTTTTCGCACCCCTATTGGCTGGCATTGACGGTGATAGAAATCCAATCCAATCTTTTGGACTGGGAGAGACTCGCAGTTCAAATGGATTAGACGTCTATCGACGTCAATGGCGGACAATGGCTGTCGGTATTGTGGATAACACACTACATTTGCGTGCACTTGTTGACAGTTACAATTCAACTTTATTGGCCCATTTCATCGTTGGCCGCATCCTGTCTATGAGCCGTACCAACCACAATTCTTTGAAAATTCAGCCCCGCAGCTGGTTTCGTTTAGCAACATGAAATAGTAGTCTTGTCTATCATGAGTGGAATCCTCAAAAGGTTTTGAAATGTTAGGCACGAAGAGATGCAGGGAATCTGCCATGTTGTTTTTAAGCAATTATAATCGGCCCCGTTTCCTTTGGCTGTTTTTCTCAGTTTTCTATAAGTCTGAAAGTCTAGCAGTAAGGTGACGATTTTCCCAATCAATAGCTGTGTTTCTATTACAGTTTTTGCAAAATACATATGGCGGAAAACACTCGGGTGACTTGAAGTTCCGCTCTGAGACCCCCAATTTGGCCAAATTTCTAAATTGTCCGATATGCATGTGTGATACATCATTGGGAAGCTTAAAATCTCAATTTTCTGGGGGAAGAAAAATTTTGAACAGGAGGGCATTTAAAAAAAAAAAAAAAAAAATTAAACAGCAAAACCCTACCTGGAGGTGAGAACACTCGAGAGCAGAATTACAGACGCCATGACTTTAACGAGATGATGTCGCGAACTTACATTGTTTCGATCCAAAAACTCCATGTAACATGTATCACTCATCAAGACACAGCTGTGAATGGCCACAGCTGGATTATTTGGGGGATTTTATGGGTGAAACACAGTAATATAACAAGGGTCGCGATGCAGAAATCGCAGACATCAAGGAGTGGTCGAGATTTTCTTTTTCATATATATTCCCTTTTAAACTTTTTTTTTTCTCAATTTTTCTTTGTTTGGATCGATTATTCATCATCTAACAGAAAATGCAACAGTAAAAAAAAAACAAAAAAACAATTAAGCGATAGTTATGAGGTGGATATCCGAGACTTTTTTTTACAGACGCCATTTTTTTTCATTGTGACATAATTTGTTTAAAAGTTTAAAATATTCGAGTGAATAATTTTTTTAAGTCGTTTCTTTTTTTAAAACGAAAGATGAGAAATCAATTAATGATTGTAAGCTCCGTCTACGACGGACATTTTGAATAGTAAATATAATTAATTACCTTCGTTTTATGGCTGGGTTGAAACAAAAGCGGTTGCGCTAAGTCTGTAAACGGGTGTTTCCAGGGTAAAACGGACAATTAAAAATAGTTCGGTGGCTTAATGCGCCATGAATCTGCTATGGAAGCATATAGACATATTGTTCTATCAAACACAACAGTTGTTTTGGCTTAAAATACAGCAGTTTCTTTTGAAGAGGAGTGCAAGAGGAGAAACAGCTTTTTCAGTCTTGTCTGTGTTTTCCGCCATATGAAAATTTTGATCAAATTCGTGTTTCTATTGAAGGCTGTTTTCGGAAAAGCCGTAACTCTCGTGCATGTGGAGGAAAAGTGATCATGTGAGTTGATACGTCACGTCCTGCTGTGTATAAATTTGAGTTATTGCTACATATTTAAATATTGTGTTAAAAATGTCATGTGTTTTTATTGCGAAATTTCAGTTAGTCACGGAAACTCATCTATAGGGGTCATATCCCATGAAACCATTACCGAAAAAACAAAACTTATAGTCTACTATTTCAACAATGATAATCATATTTATTGGCCAAGAATATTGAAATTTAGTGAATCTACCGATTTTGACTGAATAAGTCAGTTCTGGTTTTGGTCTGAAATTTCACCCCTCGAATCCTTTTCTTCTGACCACTATTAAATTTGGAGGCCAGAAGAACCGAATGAACTTCATTGGCCAGCTTTGTTAGAAATGCACATGGAATTTGTCTCCCTTATGTAGAGCTTCTCTAGTATAACATAAAAAACACTGGAACTAAGGTACATTTGAGTACAGAGAACCATTTAGCCATGCATGGATGGAAGGAGTGCAAAGGTGCTGTGTAATGATAGCTTTACAAGTGGTGTAGAGATTTTTCCAACAATATCAAGGGGCTTGAAGTGCAGTACTCTGGTATTAGGACAATAATGTGGAATTCAGATCAGCAGCCTTTGGGAATGAGGCTCCAACAGTATGATAGCACTATGAAAATGGAACAGAGATGGAATAACAGGTCCATTGTTTAAAAGGTTGATGTACAGAGCAGGGTGAGCAATAAAGAAAAAAAAAAATCAACATAATTTATGCCATTTCACGATAGAATGACAACAGTATTTCTTTTTTTTTAAGTGTGTTCGTGTTCTCTCCTAATGCAGTAGTAATCTGTGTTCAACACCTCAAAAACTTAAATCATAAACTCATCCCTGTCATTGATTGCGATAGATGCCCAATGCTTTTCAGTGGCTGCCAGCCCCCCTAGTTCAACTGGATTGGAAGTCTATCGCCATAAACGCCAGCTATTGAGTTGTTTCATTTATGAACCACACGTTTGTGTCGTATGGTGATATATCACACCCCTATTTTGTTGGTTTAGGGCCATCTACCTGTAGTGTCAGCACTGTAGAGTTAAAGCAACACTAGGTAACTTTTCAACCTTTATAAAATATTTTATAACATTTGTGATGATATGTAGACTGACAACTAGTTGAATGATGCCTCTTTTATATCTTGAGGGGTTCTGTATCGGTGTCACCGGCACTAATCAACTTGGAGGAGGGTGGCAGGAACCCCGCCACACACAAAAAAAAACTACAAATGTGCTGATTGCTTTATGGCATACGTCACTTCCACCTTTCTCCATTCATCATAAAGACCGAAGTCGATGCGAACGCTTTGCTGCGAATTCTGCAAAGATGGCAGAGCAACAAGAGACAAAAAGTTTTGTCTGAGTAGGGGAAAAAAGCCAAACCCACCCACCCCCCTCCCTTCAACCGAACTAGTCAGCTCTGACAAGTTCGGGTGGGGTGGGAGTAGCCACACGGTTCCTAACCGTCATATGTTATTGTTTAGCCACAACTGGATTCATTACTTAATTACTATTCATCCTTCAAACAGCCGCTGGAAACAGAAATGTTGTTTAATACCGTATTGGCCCGAATATAAGACGGCCCCGATTATTATTAAACTTTCTGAATACCAAATTTTTATACAGAAAATATTTACAGTACATCTGAAACAAATGATTGTAACAAAAATTCTGCTGAACACCAAATTTATGTACAGAAAATATTTAACGTACATCTGAAACAAATGATTATAACAATATATTTGAGAGAAAAAGCATGTTATTGTTCCTCATTCAAATCTGAACATTTAAATACGTAAACTAAAGTGCAATCACATTCGTAAATGAATGGCTTCTGGTTTTTGAAATGTAAATAAACCAATCTATTGTGATAAAACAACAAAATTGCAATAACTGCATTAACCATCAAAGTGAGTTCTAACTGTAACTGTAGTCTTGAAACAAATCTGAATAAGGAAAAACATTGCAATAAAAAATGCAAACTGGTTAAACTTGAGAGTAGCTGAGATCTGTCATGACAGAACATTACTCCTCAAGTTCTGCATTCGCTTCAATGATATCTGGCGCCATCTAGCGTCGTGAATGGGTATAATGTCTACACCCTGAATACAAGATGACTCCCACTTTTTCAGTCTTATTTCAGTGCAAAAAATACAGTCTTATATTTGGGTCAATACGGAGATCTGCAGGCGACCGGGCGATTGATTATTGATTGATTGATTGATTGATTGATGATTATACGACACTTTGCGGGTGTGCGCTGGTCCTCATGGGAAACACAGTCTTCCTTAGGGCAAAACAATACTGCTTTTGTCCACCGGCGTCGCTAAAAATCAACCAAAACTAAAAAGCTACCAAGTGTTGCTTTAACTATAACTATATTCTAAAAAAACAGAACACAACAGGCTATTGGGGGTCAGAGTGAAAAAATACATATATAGGTCTCTCTTGTAGTGCTGGAACGATTAATCGATTAACTCGAGTAATTTGATTAAAAAAAAAATCTTCGAATCAAATTTTGCTGCTTTGAGGATTCGTTTAATTAGTCCCGTCGTAATGTTTTGTTTTGAAAGTGTTTGCATTTAGTTTAATTGATTTGGGTCGATACACTCCCTCTAGTGGCAACAGTGAGTATGACATAACTCATCTAACTTGGCTGGATCTAGCTGCTCCCTGTTAAGACAAACATAAGGTTGTAAGTTTTTGTTTGAGATAGTATATTTGTTTATGCATTCGTTATTTAGGTTTGAGATTTTTTTAGTGGTAATATGTGTTTGAACGATTAGTTAAGAGCATTGTAAAAATGAAAAAAGTAAGCATTTTATAGCATTTAAGCTAGTGGACTTTGGCTGTGCAAGTTAGCCAATTGTTCTTTTGTTGCACTTCGATCCTCTTTTATTAAGTGTTTAAGTCAAAATATGATGGAAATTTACAAAGGGTTTTATGATGATGCATAATTTACTATCGCTTTGGTGATATGTATTATAATCATCCAGCGCTAGTACAGAGTAAAAAAATCTGTTGGAGGGCATGCGAGTTTTTGTGAGCACCTATTATGTCCTTTCTTTTGTTCCTTAAACTATTATAATAATTCAGCCATCATGAGTCGGTGTCCTGATGTCCCACATAACTATACTTCTTTGTTCGTGTCCTCATTTTGAATTTAAATGAATCCATTTATTCTTTGGTGAAGGTAAACATCACAGCTAAACTATTTGCGCCACCGTTAATCTCCCTGTTGTGTTTGTCCTTGATTGTGGTAAAGAATGAGGTCAACCTGCGGCGTGTGGCAGATTTGGCTGCGTTCGCTAGGCCTCCGACAGATAAGCACAGCATCATGTGTCGCGAGACAAGAGGTTATCTTTCGCTAGTGTCCTGCTGGACAGGGAGATACACGTCGCTTCTTTTATTGTGCCGTCGACACGCAGATGTTCGGCGACACGCGAAAGCTAACAAAATGCTCATCCAGCTGCGGCGAGAGCAGCAGGTGCCTTTCCGCCGAGGCGAGCGGCGCCCTCGGTGATGCGCTGGAAGTAAAAGTGGAGAGCTGCTTGAGCGCTTCCCAGGATTGTAAATTTGTCGCATGTCATAAACACTTGGCGCTGTGGCCAAGCTAGGAATTCCCTTCATGTGGGCGAAGATTCAAGTGGGAACAACAATTTCAGCCTGTGTGTGTGGCACCTCCTTTAATGCTGAGGCCTAAAATAATGACGCTGGAATTAATGGTTCCATATGGCTAAGCCATTGGCGATAATATGCTGAAATTATATATGCGCGTCCTGAATCTTCAGTTTTTTTCTGTGACGTCATCGCCGACCTTTTTATGCTGCTCCTTTAGGCCCCTAAGAGCCTTTTCCCCCTGCTTTCAGTCATCATTTAAAGTGCACACTCCTTGGGGAAGGAAGGACCTCTTGAACATTCAATTATCTGACTCAGACAATTGAGATCCTCCACCTATCGTGGATATAAAAGGTCTACACGGAAAAAATGTAGGGATGTGAACTTCAGTGTTGTTAATCTTACTTTAAAAGAGTAATTAATTACAGTTACAAATTACTTCTCCCAAAAAGTAATTGTGTTAGTAACTCGGTTACCTGAATGTAAGAGTAATTAGTTACTTGGCAAAGTAAATGGTGATAATTTTCATGTTTTTTTTCTCAAAAAACAAAACAATAAAAAAGAGGTTACACAATGTGAAGTTTAAAGGGTTTTTGGGACAATAGGCCCTAGCCCAATTCTATACCCTAAACTTAACTAGACACAGGGGTATTGCTGATGTTGCGATAACTAGATAGTAACCTTTGCTATGTGTGGAAGTCATTTAATGTTATGAATCAACTGCTAAAGTTGTTAAAATTACTACCGTTATTGCATTAGTTCCCTTCTGTGTATTTTCGACATGTGTAAGTTTTAAAACTGTTTCATCGTTTAAAGATAGATTTAAGTTTTGCCGATTTAGGAGCATTTTAGATAAAAAGTTAATTAGGTTTGCTAGGAAGGTTCTCTACAACAGAGCCTACCTGAGAAGTCTACTGCTTTAAGATGGCGGCTGTTTACTAACGCATCTTGTTCTTTATTATACATGTCGCTAATGCTGACGTGTCTGTCATTTGCATCTAGTTCTGTATATATGTGATATCTACCGAAGGATCATGCGGGCGTAGTTTGTAGGCTATTGGCTACAGACAGGTACAGTGGGGCAAATAAGTATTTAGTCAACCACCAATTGTGCAAGTTCCCCTACTTGAAAAGATTAGATAGGCCTGTAATTGTCAACATGGGTAAATCTCAACCATCAGACAGAATGTGGGGGAAAAAAAAAAAAACAGAAAATCACATAAGTATTTGGTCACCTACAAACAAGCAAGATTTTTGGCTGTCAAAGAGGTCTAACTTCTTCTAACGAGGTCTAACGAGGCTCCACTCATTACCTGCATTAATGGCACCAGTTTTAACTCATTATCGGTATAAAAGACAACTGTCCACATAACAGTCATTGTCAGTCACACTCCAAACTCCACTATGGCCCAGACCAAAGAGCTGTTGAGGGGCACCAGAGACAAAATTGTAGACCTGCACCAGGCTGGGAAGACTGAATCTGCAATAGGTAAAACACTTGGTGTAAAGAAATCAACTGTGGGAGTAATTATTAGAAAATGGAAGACCTACAAGACCACTGATAATCTCCCTCGATCTGGGGCTCCGTGCAAGATTGCACCCCATGGTGTCAAAATGATAACTCGAACGGTGAGCAAAAATCCCAGAACCACATTTAGGATTTAGGAGCATTTTAGATAAAAAGTTACTTAGGTTCGCGAGGAAGGTTCTCCACAACAGAGCCTTCCTGAGAAGTCTACTGCTTTAAGATGGCGGCTGTTTACTAAAGCATCTAGTTCTTTATTATACATGTTGCTAATGCCGCCGTGTCTGTCATTTGCATGTACAGTGGTACCTCTACATACGAATTTAATTCGTTCCAGGACCTTGTTTGTAAGTCGAAATGGTCGTATGTCGAGCAGGATTTTCCCATAGGAATACATTATAATTCCATTAATTCGTTCCAAAGCCTAAAAACATACACTAAATTCTTAATAAATACTGCTGGCACTGTTACAAATGGCAATTAAACATAGAAAAACAAATAAGTTATAAATAAATAAGTCAGAATAATATAATAATAAGAAGAATAATTAATAATTATTCCTGTAAATAATGTAACGAATTGGATTCTAATATGGCGGACACTTTTTACTGTCCCTGAACGCACCGCGAAGCTGACGTCATAGTGAGATAGGTCGGTGCGGTAGAGATAATACTTTCGTTTTCTTGAGAGCAGTCAACTGCTTAAGACAATGGGCGTTTTGTGTTGGATAAGTTCTTAAATAAATGATAAAAACGTGACGAAGCTGGCGATTTCCTTGGCAATGTTACCACAATAATAATTGTCACCTTAACTTATAAATAGTGGCGAACGGTGGTCGGAAGAGGACCATGGAGCTGTATTGTTGAGCCAGTTCAGGGACGCGCACCCCAAGCTCATATTTTTCTATAACTTGCATCTTCATTTCAAAGGTAAGCATTACTTTTTTCCTTGTTTCTCCAACTGTATCAACTTTTTTTGAAAACTGTGTTGATTTCTCACACAAGAAAATCCACCGTGCGTTCCGTTTGCAGTGCTGTCATGTCGTATTTCGAGCAACTCGTCGGATGTAGAAACAAATGGCGGCTCAAATTTTACGTCGGATGTCGAAAAGATCGTGTGTCGAAGTGATCGTATGTAGAGGTACCACTGTAGTTCTGTATATATGTGATATCTACAGAAGCATCACGTGGGCGCAGTTTGTAGGCTATCGGCTACAGTCAGGTATTATTGGAGCCTCCTAGCATCGTTGCATCGCGTTTGCAACGGCGTCACACTCCCTTGCCTCCTCCCCACTCCTGCTCTGCTCTCTCTCGTCACCCGTGAGTCCGTCTTTTTAAGACTTTTCTTGTGTCAGTCAACCAACATCATAACGCATAGTAACGCGTGCCTTTCCCGCCTCAGTAACGGTAACGTCGTTGCCAAGATGAGAAAAGTAATTAATTAGATTACTCTCTACTCAAGACAATAACGCCGTTAGTAACGTCGTTATATTCTAACGCCGTTATTAACAACACTGGTGAACTTACCCAGTAATTATCTATTTTAATTAGGAGTGGGTACCTC